>NC_072480.1:91963000-92613250 GCF_027574615.1 Eptesicus fuscus
ATATATATATATATATATATTACCTGAAACAAGCGTCAGAGGGCTTTTCCTAACGGGTGTCCCGGGTGGTAAATAAGACACTTGAACTTCCAATGGAAGACATCTCTCTCTATCCAGGTGGTTCCTGCTTAGATGTGTTGTCATTAACACAGCGAGGGCCGCCAGAGTTGACTGGAGCTGAGCAAGTCATTAAACAGCTCCTCACAGGGGAGCAGCTTTTGCGATTCCTTGTCCATGAGGCAGAGTTCTTAGAGCCTCAACCTTTTGGCAGTTGTTTAATGCTGTGCTTCTGACTTAGAGTTGCAGGCATAACTGCTCCCTTCCACAGTTTAGAAAAACGCTGCCGTGAGCCATTTTTGCCAATAGATGGGCCTACCTCCAGATGGGAGGGCGCTAATCACGGTCACAGGTCTAAGTATGCATTATTAGGGATTTTTCTAAAAGCCTTGGCTTTAGGTATAAAAATTAATTCATGGTGTTGTGCCTATTCCGGTATGCTATAAACAAACTTATTTACAATAAAAACAATTAGTAATAAAAATTCAAAATAAAAATGAACTTACTGTAATCGGCAGTTTTGGCGTTTTAGAATAAGTAGGTTGAATACCCACTCGCATGTTACAGTGGTAATTAATTATGTTTCTCTCACTTTAGTTGTGTGCCTGATTGCTTATCATCTCCTTTTCGCAATGTTTGTCTGGTCGTATTGGAAAACTATCTTTACATTACCAATGAATCCTTCAAAAGAAGTAAGTAAAACTATTAGTAAAGTCATCCTAAAGTTGGAAATCAATAATTCTGATGTCTGAAGAGTTAATTTTATGTCTTTTTATTAATGTTGCAAACTTATTGTTATATATATTTTTAATATTAATGTATCTATTAGTAAATACTTGAATTTTCACTTGGTAAACATTAGTTTTGCACTGGATGAGTATTATATTTCCAATGTTCAATCTGTCATGTGTTCTACTTTTAGAGTTAGAGATCAGGATAGATGGATAGATAAATACATAGATAGGTGGAGTGGAAAGTAGACATGCTCCTATTAAAAATATCCTAGCCCTAACCAGTTTGGCTCAGTGGATAGAGCGTCGGCCTGTGGACTGAAGGGTCTCAAGTTCGATTCCAGTCAAGGGCATGTACCTTGGTTGCGGGCACATCCCCAGTAGGGAGTGTGTAGGAGGCAGCTGAATTGATGTTTCTCTCTCATTGATGTTTCTAACTCTCTATTCCTCTCCCTCTCCATTCCTCTCTGTAAAAAATCAATAAAATATATTTTTAAAATAAAAATATCCTATTAATGGTGTGTTAGTTGGCTGTTGGCCACCAAACAACAAAGTAATTATTTAATCTCTAACTAATCTCTATATTCAAAGTATATAGCTGGGCCACAGATGCCAGGTCCCCAGGCTGCTTCTATTTTGTTGCTCTGACATGTGCAGCCTCCATTCCCAAGGTCACCTCTTGGCCTAATATGGCTGCTTGGTTCCAGCCATCATATCTGCATCCCAGTAACAGGCCAGAGAAAGTAGGGAAGAGAAGCAGAAGGACATGTCCTTCTCTGTAAGGACTCTTTTTGGAAGTTGCTGATGCCATTTCTACTTACATTTAGAACTCAGTTCTACGGCCATAATCTGTGCAGAAGGCTGGGAGTGTAGTCTTTATTCTTGATGGCCGTGTTAGCCATGTTAGAAGAAGGGAAGAGTGGACATTAGGGGGTCCGTTCCCTCCACAGAAGCTTTTAAGTAAAGTGACATGATCAGATACGCATTTCGAAAAGGTCATCTGGCTATTTGTTTCTGGGTCTTTAATCTCGGTTAGTTAGATATTCTCGGAGTAAAGGTCTGTGTCTTACTCATTTTTATATATTTGGCACTTAGTCCAGTACATGTTTGTTGAATAGAAATAAACTTTTTTTTTCCAGTAATAATAGTGTTTTAGTAGGCTAAATTAAAAAAAAAAAAAAAGGAAAAGACCCTCGCCAGTTTGGCTCAGTGGATAGAGCGTCGGCCTGCAGATCAAAGGGTCCTGGGTTCAGTCCCGGCCAAGGGCACGTACCTTGGTTGCAGGCTCCTCCTGGGCCAGGCCCTGGTCGGGACTCATGCAGGAGGCAACCAATCGATGTGTTTCTCTCACATTCATGTTTCTCTCTGTCTTTCCCTCTCTCTTCCACTCTCCCTAAAAATCAGTGGAAACATATCCTTGGGTGAGGATTAACAAAAAAGGTTTTAAAAAAGGTAAAGTCTGGGCATCACTACAGATTGTTTCCTGAAGTAACCTGTTTGAAAAGCAGCTGTGGTAAGAAAGGCCAGTAAATACGCTATATGTCCTAGGAAAGGATTCTAAAAACAAAACACAGTGCTTGCAAAGAATTAATGGTATGCTTGGCCTGGAATGTATTGGATAGAGCCCTTTTTCCTTCGACGGTCTGCTTCTCTCCTCCTCCCAGGATTCCCTCTTTTCTGCTGTCTCTCTTACCCCCATCCGGGCCTTAATTGTAGGTTTGAGGGGAAATTGTGACATCCATTGTGGGTGAGCTCATCCACTGTACTGGTGATTATAACCTTACCTCTGACCTTTGTTGAACATTTTCAAATGTATTTTTACTTCTGACCTCTCCCGAGAATTCCAGACACAACCTCCCTGCCAAACATAGCTTCTCGATCATTCCCCTGACACCTGAAACATCACACGTCAAAAACCGAATTCACGACCCTCTCCTTCCCCAAACTGTGACTCACCTGCCTCTCATGCTGGTTAGTGCCCCTGGCATCCACCTCGTCGCTCAAGCCAGAAGCGTGGCAGCTGTGCTCCGTCCTCTGGCCTTCTCGCCCCTCTGCCGGCATCCAGAGTCTGCTGGTGTGTTCACCTCCCCATATTTATATTTTTAGTGACACCCCTTCTTTCTTTTGGGATCAGTGACTTAATTCAGGGTCTCCCTCCTCTCTCTGTCGGAGACATTGCCGCCTTCTCCTCTGTGATGTCACTGTTTTCAGCTGTGCCGACATTCCCTCCCCAGAACCCTGCCAACATTCATGCTCCGTCCTGACGCTGGGGTGACCCATCCAAAAAGCAAAGGGAGCACTTTCCCTCTCCTGCTTGTCTCTCCTCGTGCCTCCGCTTATGGTGAAGGCCCATCGCCCGAGTCGGACAGCAGGGACTCTGGCCTGAACTTCCGACTTCACAGTTTATACACTATTGGTTCTCCATTACACGTAGCTTCTGGTGTACACCAGGCCATTCTCTTCTTTCTAGTTTATTCTTATTACCTTTCTCATCCAAATAATTCTGTTTTTATTTGTACTGGCACCTCCTTCTTGGCCGCCTTCGGTGGCTCCTCATCATCTCCTGAGCCTCTAACGCAGGCGTCCTCAAACTACGGCCCGCGGGCCACATGCGGGTGTTTTTGCCGTTTTGTTTTTTTTACTTCAAAATAAGATATGTGCAGTGTGCATAGGAATTTGTTCATAGTTTTTTTTTAAACTATAGTCCAGCCCTCCAGCGGTCTGAGGGACAGTGAACTGGCCCCTGTTTAAAAAGTTTGAGGACCGCTGCCTAAAGCATGGTATTGTCTCAGCTCAGCCTCTGGGTCTCTCTCTGACTTACCTACATTACGGCTTTACTAGTGTATATCGTCTCGTGCATTGCTGTCGCTTTCAAGTTAATACCATTAGTCCGGTCCTCTTCTGACTCCAGGCTCGTTTACAGCTACCTATTCGGCATCTAATTTTGAAGACAGACTTTGGATTTTCCCCCCACTCCCCTCACCCTCTGATTGCTGAAGTTTCCCTGTCTCAGCGATGGCAGCTCCATTCGGCCAGCTGTTCAGACAGACTTGAGGTCATCCTCAGCGACTCTTCTCTCAGACCCACATCCAGTCACTCAGCACGTGCTGCCAGCCGGGCCCTCAGTGCTCTCGGCATGAGCTGTGTCCCCTCACTCCTTCCCTCCGGCCCAGGCCACTGGCCTCCCCCCCTCGTGGGTTGCAGTACCCGGTCAACAGGTTTCCTTGCTTTCGTACTTGCCCGCTTCTGTCTATTTTCAACGCAGTAGCCAGAGTCATTCTTTCAAAAACAAGGCAGATCCTGTCCTATTCTTCTTCTCAGGACTTTCCTAGGACATCTGAGCCCACTCAGAAGACAAACCTAGTTTCCTTCTGTAGCCTAGGAGGCTGCCCATGGCCGGGCCCCACACTGCATATCTGACCCACTCTTCTGTGTTGTTGTTTTTTTAAATTATTTTTTATTTTTAAATCTTTATTTTTAAAAATATATATATTTTATTGATTTTTTTACAGAGAGGAAGGGAGAGGGATAGAGAGCTAGAAACATCGATCAGCTGCCTCCTGCACACCCCCTACTGGGGATGTGCCCGCAACCAATGTACATGCCCTTGACCGGAATCGAACCTGGGACCCTTCAGTCTGCAGACCGATGCTCTATCCACTGAGCCAAACCGGTTTCGGCTAAATCTTTATTGTTGAAAGTATTACATATGTGCCCTTTTCCCCCCTAACAGTCCCCTCCAGCCCACCCTTTCCTCCACCCCAGGCCCTCCCCACCCCCCTGTCTGCATCCATGGGTTATGCATGCATGCATACAATGACCCTCTCTTCTTGAATGCCACTCAGTCTCTTTGGCCGCCTGCTGATCCATCAACGTGCTGAGCGTGTTCCTCCTTCAGGAGCCGTGACACCTGCTGCTTCTCCTTGACCCTGAGCACTCTTCTCCTGGGTGACCCTCCCTTTCCTCTCTCTCTGTGTCTCTGTCCAAGCGGTACCTCATCTTTGAGGTTTTCCATGACCACTCTGTATAAAATAGCAAAACCCTACTACCCCCTATAAACTGGACCTTACTCTGTTTTCCTCCATAGCATATCCTTCTGTAGCACGTTCCACATTCATTTTTATAACACCCCTAGGATATGCGCTCTAAGAGGCATGCTCTTTATCTGTTTTGTTCACTAAGCCATCGCCAGTAGGAAAGTAGTGTCTCGGCCATAAAAGGGACTCAATAAATATCAAGTCATTGAAAGTAGAGAAGGCCTGTGTCCCGATGTAAGTCTCTGTTTCTCGCTTTGGCAGGAAGTTGATATGACTTCTGATTTCTCCCTCAAATTATGTGGGAGGTTATTGGCTAAGAATGATGTGAGAGTGGGGTTGACTAAGGTTTGTAAGAACAGAGAAGGTTTGAAATAGTGAATGAATACAGTGGGAAAAATGGAATGATACAAAATGCAGAAGAAATAACAGTATCAACGGGATTGACGACAGTGAAGTTACAGCTATACCAGACTTTGTTGGAAGATTTTTCCACAAAACACATATTTACCTTATTTGTTTCATACAACTGTGTGAGGTAGATATTATTTATTACCATTATAAAGATTTACCAATAGGCTCTGAACATTGTAATATGTTTTCCCAGTATACAAGTAATATAACCATACTAATTTACATTTAGAAAATAAAAGGAAAAGACATCCCATTCCACTAATTCAGTTTACATTCTTAATTTCTTTCTAGTTAATTTTTCACACCATAGCCCATCATTGGCTTATTTTCATTTTTAACTACAGCCTAATATTCTCACTGAAACATTAAAATTTACTCAGTCACATCCCAACTTTTCATATTGTAAATAATGTTGTTAACATGTTCGCACATAGACCATTAACCATTTTTTAATAATCTCCTTAATATAAATTCTCAGGTAGAATCACTAGATCGAGGAAATTTAAGTCACTTGCCAAATTGTTTCCTAAAAGGATTGTAGACATTTATATAAAGTGCTTCCAGTTTTATCGGACCCTTGGTGTTGCATGTTGTTATTAAGAAAACTGTTGCCAACTTAATTGGCAAAAAAGTTCTGTTGAAATTTGCACATTTTAGGTACTTGTGAGATTACCGTATTTTCCAGCATATAAAACGACTGGGCGTATAAGATTTTCCTGGGTTAAAAAGTCGTTTTATATGCCGGAAAATACAGTAGTCCAATATATCTAATCCATTATATCTAATCCCATCAATATAGTCCAATATACTGTATTTTCCAGCGTATAAAACGACTTTTTAACCCAGGAAAATCTTATATGCCCAGTCGTCTTATACGCCAGAAAGTAAGGTATATGTTGGTTTTTGTTCTAAGTGAGAAATAACTAGCAAAAAGAAAATACACGAGAGTTTTGTTTATTTGTTCTTATTTAATTAATTTATTTATTTTTAAATATATTTATTGATTTCAGAGAGGAAGGGAGAGGGAGAGAGAGACAGAAGCATCAATGATGAGAAAGAATAATTGATTGGCTGCCTCCTGGGGATCGAGCCCACAACCTGGGCATGTGCCCTGACTGGGAATCGAACCATGACCTTCTGGTTCATAGGTTGAAGCTCAACCACTGAGCCACGCTTGTTGGGCTGTTTATTTGTTTTTAGAGTCTAGTTTTTTTCTTAATTGGTATGTCCTTTTAAAATTACTAGTGGCCCAGTGCACGAAATTCGTGCATGGGGGCTGGGGATGTCCCTCAGCCTGGCCTGCACCCTCTCCAATCTGGGACCCCTTGGGGGATGTCTGACTCTAAACCAGCAGTTGGACATCCCTCTCGTAATCTGGGACCGCTGGCTCCTAACCGCTCACCTGCCTGCCTGCCTGATCACCCCTAACCCCAACTGCCTCCCGTGCTGGCCTGCTCACCCCCAACTGCTCCCCCTCCCTCCCCGCCAGCCTGATTGCCCCTAACTGCCTCTGCCTCGGCCCCACCATGGCTTTGTCCGGAAGGACGTCCAGAAGGTCTCCCGGTCTAATGAGCATATTACTCTTTTATTAGTATAGATACTTTCCTTTGATGTGAAAACTCTATTTGAGCCCTGATCTTGGTTTCTAATACCATTCTTCAGTGGAAGGAGGGAGGGCTCCCTGGAGAAATAGTTGGTCCTAGAACTAGAACAGGAAATATTCAAGGTGAGCCAGGAGCATCTTATGGTCTCAGAAAGTAAGGATGTTCAAACACACTTTCATAGGAGTTCAAACAGACTTTTAAAACAGTTTTTGTTTCGTTTTTAATTATCATATTGGAGCCCAAAGAAATACTTACTTTTCTCAGATAATTATTTTTTAATTGGTTGGGCCAAATTGGCAGTATAAGAAGTAAAATTAACAATTAGTCTGTCTTGAGTATTAGAATTCATGTAATAATTATTCCTAATTTAGAACTCAGATGAGAAAACATGCATGATAGATTTGTTTCTATTTTTGTTCCTAATGACATCCAATTGAAAAATTCATCCATTGAGCCAAATTTGTTTCTTTTGCCATTTATCTATTAATATAACTAATACTTGGATAGAACTCTACAGTTTATAAAGCACTTTTATATATTCTGTTCCTCTTGAGTTTCACAAATCTCTGAGGAAGTGGGTGTTATTATTTTACCTTCTAGATGCATAAACTAATCACCTGCAAGGTTAACAGACTAGCCCAGATCTCAGACTCTATTACCTTCCTGAATTTATACACTGTATACCATTAACATTTTATAAATGCCTTCTTCTGGGTTAGTAGGTCAATAGATGTTATCATTTCTTTGAAAATACTGATGAACGTTTACATCTGTTCCACAGTTCCACCTCTCTTACGCAGAGAAAGAATTGCTGGAGAGAGAGCCGAGGGGAGAAGCCCATCAGGAGATTCTCCGGCGAGCAGCCAAGGACCTTCCCATCTACACCAGGACCATGTCTGGAGGTACAGGAGCTTGTGGTGACTGCGAGAGAGCATATGTGTGTCCTTGAAACTGTCAGACACTCATTGGGAAACATTGTGCTAGGTCTCGGATGGCTGTGGAGTCTTTACTGCACAGTTCCATGAACCTCAGTGGGAACATGAGTAACACTGTGGCACAGAGATCTCAACCAGATCACAATGGACTGTCCATCTGTTCTGCCTACTTGGTGTGACTCCATGAAGTGCTGAAATCTTGATTTGTAGTAGTATTCGTTTTTAAAGCTTTAATTATAGACTGTCCTATTGTCATTTAATTTAAGGGAGCAAGATCTATAACATAGAATTTTACATACCTTTAAAACAGCAATTATACAAAATATAGAAAAACATACGTAAAATATTGGTACAGTTTTTCATCTTTAAAATTTATGGTAATTTCTTAACAAGTGCAACTCAAATAACAAATCTCTTTTACTTGGGTCAGATTTTTAAGATAATTTAACAGCTATCTAATTAAAGGGTTGTCTTAAAAATGAACACACATGGGTGCTCTCCCTCCAGGAAGCGCGCCTGTGCCATTCCCGCCCGCCCCCAACCCCCACCCCAGCACATATCACTTCATCTCTAAGGGACCCCATGAGACTTGCAACCAGGGAAGCCATGGGCAGCGGCAGCTCGTCCCAGGCTAACCCCTGAACCTGTCTCCAAGGCCCCCATTTCCCCTCTTTTCTCCGACTTCCCAGTGAGCCAAGGTGGCCAGGTTCTTCCGTTGCTTCTCCTATGCCCTTCCTTGTTTCACTGCCCTAAGTGTGTTTTTGCTGTGGTCAATAAATTCTTGCTTGCTTTGCTAAAAACAAACCGACAAACAAATGGGAACACACATGGACTATTGACACTCACCTCCCAAGATTCACCCAGAAACTCTGTGACTCTGGACCTATGCTGCCTGTTTTGGCAGTTTTGGCCATTGAGCACATAAACTGTGGCTAGACCAAGCTGAGATGGGCTTCAAGTGTAAAATACACAACTGATTTCAAAGACTTAGTACGAAGAAGAGAGTGTAAAATATCTCATTACTGTTGTATATTTGTCTTTGTTTCTAGCTCACTTCAAAATCATAATTGAATCTAACTTTAATCACATTTTTTCCTGTTTGTTTTCTTTGTTTCTCAGTGAGCCAGTGGTAACTCTGTGATGTAATACTATGTCACTGGCTCTGTCCCTCCAAGACAGAGATGTGTTTCTGTATAAGTTCATGTGTGCGTGCCCTATGTAAACCTGAGCAAACACGGAGGGAGGTTAAGCCCCTATAAATTAATTACTGCACAAGGTTCCAAAGCTAGTTGCTGACGGCGATGGTACCAGGTACAGAAACCTATCTCCTCATTTCTGGTGCAGTGTTTGCCTGCTGTGCCCTTGACACGCTGAATGAAGAGAAAGGGCTGAAGCGTAAGTCGTATCAGGACAAATATTAATTTTCACCACTAATAACAACTACACGTTGGGTTTGTAAGTCATCTCCCTGTGTAGTTTATAGAACATTGAGCCTATCATCTCTTGTTCCACTCCAGTGCTGTATGCCTGTCTCCTGAGAGGAACTCATAGTCCCCAATATTTGTGACAGCCTGGAATAGAATCTGGATTCTCTGATATAATCTTTATATTTTCAGTGCAAAAATTCTGGATGCCTGCTAGAATCACTATGAAGTGACTATAGGCATTGACTTTGTTAAATTGCAGATTATTATGATCTCTGAACGCGTAATAACCTGGCCACTCAGTGTGTATGTGTGTGTGTGTGTGTGTGTGTGTGTGTGTGTGTATATATATATGAGGCCTGGTGCATGAATTCGTGCATGGGTGGGGTCCGGCCAGCCTGGCCAGGGAGAGGGGACATGGGCGGTTGGCTGGCCTGCCTGCTGGTCGAACTCCTGGTCGAGGGGACAATTTGCATATTAGCCTTTTATTATATAGGCTATCCACTGAGTGGCCAGATTATTATGCATCCAGAGATCATAATAATCTGGCCACTCAGTATAATAGACAGATAGCAATGCTGGTGTGATTGATCCCCTTTTAGAATATGGAGAACGGAGAGGTAGGCATGATTTAGAAGTGAGCAGCCACAGGAGCTCCAAGGCAGGAATGTGAGAGGGCCTTTCTTACCCACGCTCAGCCACACCCTCTGTGACCCTTGTCTTGTGCGGATAACTTCCTCCTCCACCCTGGGAGAAAGTCTGTGGACTAAAGCCATGTGAAGGCTCAGCTGACGTTCGCACACTTTATACTTTATAGAGCATTGAAGAAAACGAGTGGTAATACCATTTAGGATTTTACCATCCATTCTAAAGCCACAGGACTTCCTCCAAACCTGAAGGAGAGAAATGCCAGCTGCCTGGGTTAAGCTGACGGCTGTACACAGAACCATTCAGCCCCATGAGACGTGGCTGAGGGTGTGCTAGTAGTTGAGGCAGGGTGTTGGGAAGTCTGCTCCCCGCACTTCTGTTTGTGCTGTGCGTTCTTCTGATCCACCCGTCTTCTGCATCCTCACAGGGCTCTTCAGACCTTTTTATATTATTATTCATTTTTATTAATGAGGACTATTTACTTTTTTTTTTTTTAGCTCTCTCCTTGTCCTTGATCTTTTCCTACAAAAGAAAATTGTACTAGTTTTTTACTACAAAGGTAACAATTAGAGGTGATGTAACTCATTTATCATCGTACGCAGATGTTAGTAATGTTGTCTTTTCAACATTTACCCACAAAGTTTTCAATTATGTAAGTAATATATGAATACATTCCTTAAAAACTCAAGCAAGACAGTTAACATAAAAATTCCCCCTTGGCTGTAAGGAGTTTTTTAAACGATAATCAGATCTTTCGTTTTAAATTACTCTGGCACGATTTTAGTTGGACATAATGTGGTATACAGAGTGGTGTTTTTTGTTTTTTTCATTAAAAAATGAAATTTCTCCTTTTATAAAAGACTCCAGACAAAACACTTATTTCTACGTTGTTTTGACCTCCAGTGAGTTACTGCCCACTTCGATTTGAAAGGTTTTTCCCTTGCGAACTGTGAAGTGCAGATAATCACTGGCCAGAGAGGACCTAGGTGTCCTCCAGACGTCACCTGGAGACTGTGACTTCAGACCGTGCTGCCCGTGAACGGGCTGCTAGTCCCTCGTGGCACGGACAGTGTAACTGTGAGTGAAAATACATTACAGGTTTCAAAGAGCTGGGAAAACCCAGAAGATAGGACTTTCTCTTTAGCTCCTGGGGAGTTTAAAAGCGCACATGGAGCTCCTGTTATGTTTCTCTGGACAGCACCGCCTCTCACTTCCATACTGGGCAGAGCCAGGGAGACCTTTAGGGTCGCGGGGAGGGCACCCGTGGGGTCTCCACTCGGGGGCTGAGCAGCACGGCCATGCTGTGGATCCCTGCAGTTCCTGAAAGAGGAACTTGTGAGGGGAAACGAAGGACTCATTTCAACACTGAAAACACTCGATTTAGGCCTTGTGGTCTAAGAAAAGCACGTCTTATTCTTAGTTCATAGCAACTGTTTTCTTTTTCAGAGATTATAGCATTCGCTTGACATAACCTTGGTAATTACTTATTGCGAGTATTTTTTCCAAATTTTTTTTACATTTGTAAGTGTGGCCTTACTGATCCTACGGGACTGCCCACGTAATAGCTGCTTTCCTGTAGCATCGGTAGCTGCCTGCCTCCTGTAAGACGCCTGCAGACTGAAATAGCCTCTCCGAATCAATCATTCATAGCTGCCTTTGCTGCCGGTATTGGAGGAGGAAGGATCAGGTCTTCCGTTACAAGGATTGAAGTTCTTATTGGGAGGGCTTCTTCTAATTCTCACTTCTAAGCTTGTACCTCGCTCAACACAGAAGGTGTGAGATGTTTCTCAATGTAAGCGATCAAGAGAGTTTATTCACAAATTTCTAAAATTAGTTTTGCATAAAATTTCTAAAATGTGGTTGTATCCTCTCTTGGTTATCCTGGCGGGTGCAGAAAATCATTGTTTTTATGGAGAGAGACATTCTGTTGACTCAGATGGAAAGGAACATACTTCCACCCTTTTGAGCCTTACGGAAGGTAGGTAGGTAGGTAGGTAGGTAGGTAGGTATATAGATGGATAACCACTGACACTTGAGGATGCCCTAGAACAGCGGTCGCCAGCCTTTAGGACCTCAGGGACCACCAGTGGTCCGTGGACCACCAGTTGGCGACCGCTGCCCTAGAAACATTTCCCCTAAAGATGCCCGTCCTTGTGAAACCTCTCCGGAGAACTGAGACTGCGGGCACGTCTTTTCCATTTTTGTATTTAAACAGAGTCGACTCTCTTAATTTTGCCAAATTTAAATTTGGAATGTTATGTAGAATTTAAATCGGAATAGGTGACGAGAGCCATTTAATCGCTTGGTCAATGCACTGTTCAGCCGAAGGCTAAGTGGAGCTCTTTGTTCCCAGCAATCCGATACTGTGACAGATGCCAACTCATCAAACCCGACCGCTGCCACCACTGCTCCGTCTGTGACAAGTAAGGAGCCCTTTCTTTCTCTTATTGGACGAGCATGTCTCTTTTCTCACTGTTTTCCAGACTGTTTCCTTCTCTCCCTGCTCATGTTCTCACCCCTTTCCTTAGGAAATGGAGTTGGCATGATCACTTGCGTTAGTAACGGATGTGGTTTAGGGCCAGAATCAGTTGTCCCCTTCCCCCGGTTCACACTGACATGAATGCCGGGCATGATTTTTACCAGCTCAGACTTGGCTGGTTTGATTTGGGAAGTATTTCTTCGGTGACCCTTTCCCAGTTGACTTTGTGACAGCCGGGTGTTACTACATACTTAGGGTAACCACAAGGGCAGTAGAATTACGTGGCCTAAGGATCGAAATGAAAGGACAAGTTTTACCCAGACTTCCTGTCTATCAGCCGGCATTCTGCACCTTCTTTAGCGTAAGATAATTGTATATGAACACATTGCATTGGTTTTGGACGTTAAAGCGTGTTATATTTTCAGTTGGAAGTCCTATTATTGCATCATAACTGGAATTAGCTAGCGTCTCTTTTTTAGATGAGGACTTTCGCTATTATTCTATATTTATTTATTTTATTTATTATTGACACTTATTACAGATGTCCCCCACTTCCCCACCCTTTACCCATCTCCACCCAGCCTCTGCCTCCTCCTATTATTCAATTTTTAGAGAAGTAAATAATTTTGCAATATTTTACTTGCTACAACTTTTTTGAAATAACAAATATGTATTTTAATAATTTAATGGGACTAAGTTTTCATGGGGTGTTGAGTTTTGTGTATATGTTTGTTTGTTTTTTTAGATGTATTTTGAAGATGGACCATCATTGCCCATGGTAAGTCTGGCTCTATGCTTAAACCGGTTTCTGTCCCTTCTAAGTTAGTAAATACAATCATTTATCTATTTAAATATTTTTATAAATGAAATTTTGCCTTAGCTGATCTAGGAGGTACTTTCAGATTTAATTTCTGATATTTGTTTAATTAGTTCAAGAGTCTTTATTCAGGAGAATTTCCATGAATAATTTTAAAACCAGTATTTTAAGTTAATGTCTCATATTTGCTCAGAACAAATGGTTTTCTTTGTATATACATGAATAAACATAGAAATTCTAAAATACTTCCCAGGAGTTACACCAAAATGCACATATAAACACAATCCCTCACTAGAATTTTCTAATCATTAATCTAAAGCTTTAACAGTTTAGTTTACATAAAACTTGGCATTACAGAGTAGAATAACAAGTAGAATAACATGCTGTTGAAATAAGGGTTTCCACTTAGAATTCCTTAATATTTTAACAAATATTTCTAAGTCAGGAGATGGGGTGTCTTAGAGTATTGGAAAGGCCTAATTCTCTAATGAAGGTATTTTCTACCTTTCCCTATAATTTACCGTCCCGGTGTGCACGCTCTTTTGCCAGTCACACTGAGGTGGCCCGCCACGCTTGGCTTGGACATTAAGCCCGATATTCCATGAGCCTCATCTTCTTCAGGGGTGGCGCTTGGGAGAGCTATGCCGGTTGTAGGCTGAGGCGTAGACCTACAGAGAACGATGATCTCCGTTGCAGGCACAGCACGGGGGTGTCCGGTTTACTGTCTTCTGTAGCCCTCCCCGGGCTGCCTTTTGCTACTGTCTGTGCAGACTTTCTCCTTTAACAGGTTATAAAGCTCCTTAGCTCCTATAGGACTGAGGTTCTTCCCAAAAAGGACTTCAGTGAATGACCTCCATTTGGTATTAATTCTCATTATATTCATTCTTTTGCTTTCCCTACTCTTTCACCCATTTCATTCATTCTGTTCTCATTCTCAGCAAGTAGCTCCCCCATACCTTCTATTACAGGCAGCCTGAGTCCTCCGTGTATTCCTCTGCTGACCCTTCCATAGCACATGCTGTCAGTGCCCACCGTGTCCCCACGACCCTCCTGAGTCCGCTGCACCTGCGAGGGCAGTTCCCACGCCCGCTGACGGCTCCCCACCTGAGACACCTCAGTCTTCGCTGCTCTGCCTGAGGGCTCTCTCCCACCGGGGGGTTTGCCATCTCCCAAGCCTGGCCGTCCGGAAGTACCAGGCATTCATGCTTCCTGAGGCCACTCTCAGTGAAGGGACTGGTTAAGAGCACATGCTTTTGTGAATTTTCGCCCTTCTTGTTTCAAATAAACTGGGGATGCAGAGTGCCGACTGTGTATTTATTGAAACACAGCCTGTGCCTAAATGGACCCGTGCAGTTCCAACCCGCTGGTTCAAAGGTTAACTGTACAGTGACATGGTTCTTGATTGAGTCAAGTCATATTACGTATCAAATTTGAAAAACTTAAACACAGAATCCCTTTTTAGTGAAACGGATATTTTTAATGTTTGTATGTATAAAGAAATCTCACGAATTACACTTAAAATTTGCCAGTACATTTTGAATGATAAAAACTCAACGCTGTGTTAAGGTTGGGCATATGTATACCCGTGCTGAAAATGTAAAACTCATCGAAAATGTTTTTTTGTTTTTATCAACAGGGTGAACAATTGTGTTGGATTTTCAAATTATAAATTTTTCCTCCTTTTCTTGGCTTATTCCCTGCTCTACTGCCTTTTTATTGCTGCTACGGATTTACAGTATTTTATCAAATTTTGGACAGTAAGTGATTACCTTGTTGATTTTTTTGGTATATGAAAATACATAGTACAGTTTTCACTAGTGAGTTATTTCAGACACTGCTTTTATAGACTTGAGCTCGTTTAGAGTCAGTCCTCATTATTTGCAGGTTCTGTGTTTGTGAATTCACATCCTGCTGAAGTTTCTCTGTTACCCACAATCAGAACTCACAGAGCTTTTGTGGCCATTTGCAGACGTGCACAGAGTGGCCAAAACTTCGCGTGGCCCCGTGTCCATATTGAGCAAGGAGATTAAAACAAGGAGACTCTGCCTTCTTGTTTCAACTCCCATATGTACACGGTGTGCTTTTCACTCCACTTAATGCCACACACTGTTTTTTTTTTTTTGCATTGTTGTGCTTTGAGTTGGTCATTTCTGTGTTTAAAATGCTCTTCAAGAATAGTGCTGAAGTCCTGTCGGTGTTTCTGAGCACTCGTGTGGGGTGCTTTATGGAGAAAATCTGTGTGTTGGGTACGCATCCTTCAGGCCTGAGTAATAGTGATGTGGGGCGTGAGTTCTGTGTCAGTGCGTGAACAACAAATGTGAAAAAGTTGTTGATGATGTGTCTTCAGGCCCAGATGCACAGCAAACCGGGTCATGCATAGATCTGCAGACAGAACCGTGCCGGAGGCCGCAGGAACCTCCCTGTGTTTTCCCTGGGAGGAAGTCAGGGTTCACGGCAGCTTTATAGAACACAACCACTGACATAACAGGAATTGACTGTCTAAGAAGATTTTTTTCCCCAGTATTTAGAAATAGAAGTGTTTTCTTTATGTGTAAAAAGATTATTTTTTTAAACTATTATATCTATAATGCCCTGAATTTTTACTAGGTATTGCTTGATTAGGCTTTAGTTAATTCATTTGTCTTCTGCACCATTTACTTTAAATGCAAGCAAAACAAAATTAAAATTGAGTATTTTAACTATCCAAAGATAGTCCTCATGAATATCAAACAATGATAAAAAAAAAAAGTTATCCCCTGCCAGAATTGCTTTATTATTTAATAAAATTATTCTTTATTAGGTAAGACTTTTCTAATTGCTAGGTCATTTATGTGGGATGGGATTTTAATCACATTCAATACCAGAGATTTATTGAGCACCTACTGTGTGTCACTTCTATTGCTAAGCACTAGGAGTTCACAGGTGTGTGGACAGGCTCCCAGCATTCACGTATACCTTCAGGGTGCAGCTAGAAGAATGATCCCTAGTGAATGTCTGAGACATTCTTCGTTCCTATGAATGGTTTTAGTTCCAACCACAAATATATCTGTGAAGGAGTAGCCAGCGTTCTCACTGTGAGGACCGCCCTCAGAAGCTGTTGGTGAGGTCAGGTGACCTGTCAGTCTGACAGATACTGCAGGGCATGGAGACAGCATTTCCTTCTAGCAGAAGGAGACACCTCCTAGCAGCTCTGGTGCGTCGCTGAGTGTCCTTAGCCCCAAACCTACCATTCTAGGTGGAGTCCGGCTCTCCTTGGGCAAGACACACAGTGAGAGTCCCGCTGGTTTTGTTTTGCGATGGCTTCCTTTGTCACACGGGCAGTGTGAGGGTTATTTTACACAGGTGTCACGCTCTCCTGTTTATCTTTGCTGGGATGCTCTTATTTACAATAGCCTGAAGCATTACTGTGGATGTGTTGTTGTATATGTTCTTGTAGTAGAGGCTGCTGTTTGTAGTAAAGTAAAACATCAGTGGATATAGTAGCTAAACTGTGCCAATTAACCTTCATTTTCGGCACTTTAATAAAATTATTTAATCATTTATAAATCTGTAGTATGTTATAAAATGTATTCAAGTAGTAAATTCAAAAGTAAATTTTATCGTTCCTTATACCTTGCTTTCTTCTGTTAAAAGTTACACTCATATTAACCACACTTTTTCTATGATTCTGTAATGCCAAACAAAATAAATACCCCAAGTTTGAATATATTTTTCATATATATTCATATTCCAGTCAACATTTATTTTAATCTGATGCTATATGTTTTTTTCTCAGATTTTTAATATAAAGCCATGTATCTTTCTCCATATCTAAATTTAGGAAATATTTTAAGCAAAATAAAAAATCTTACTTATAAAAGTAGGGGAATGCTTATCCCTTTGACAAAACATTTCATTTTTTCCCTTTCTTTATAGAATGGTCTACCAGATACTCAAGCCAAGTTCCATATTATGTTTTTATTCTTTGCTGCAGCTATGTTTTCTGTCAGCTTGTCTTCTCTGTTTGGCTATCATTGTTGGCTAGTCAGCAAAAATAAGTCTACATTAGGTGAGTATGCAATTTTGTAGTTAAAAGAACTTAAATACATAAATAGATACTCATCAAAAGTTGCCATATGCGTAAATGCCTACCTGTCCTGAAGTGGTAAAAATTATTCCTATTCCCCACATTGTTTTGTGGAATGTGACTTAGACACACACAGATTCACTCATTCCATATAATTGTTTTACTGTTTGTCATATGTAAAGCATTGTGTATATGCAGTGGTGAGCAATCAATAACTAGATTAAAACAGGCAAAGTGCTTTAAAGGAAATGAATAGGATCCCAAAGTATATATCAAGGGCTGAGGGTGGCAGAAGGGTGCCTGTTTAGATGAGTGATCAGGGAAGAGCTCACCAAAATAATACATATTTAACCTAAGAAGTCAGTCATTGAAAGAGCTAGAACATCTCAGGCAGAGAAAACAGTATGTTCAAAAGCCCGACAGGGGTGGGATGCTGGGAGAAACAGTGCTTAGAGGAAAATAAATACGTAACTATAAATGCTTACATTAAGAAAGAAGAAATATCTCAAATCAATAACTTCACACTTTAAGGAACTATAAAAACAAGAGCAGTTACCCAAAGCTAGCAAAAGTTAGGAAATAGTAAAGATTAGAGAGGAGATAATGAGAATAGAGAATTTAAAGATAGAAGATCAATGAAATCAATAGTTGGTTCTTTGAAAATAACAAATTTGACAGGCCTATCGCTAGAAACAAAAAAGAAGACTCAAATTATGAAAATCAGAAATGAAAGTGGGGACTACCAACTTTATAACAAATCAAAAAGGATGAACATTTGTACATCAAAAAATTAGGTAACCTAGATGAAATGTACCATTTCTAGAAACACATAAACTACCAATCTGACTCAAGAAGAAATAAAAAATCTGAATAGACCAATAGCAAGTTAGGAAGTTGAATCAGTAATCAGGTAACTCCCAGCAAAGAAAAGCCCAGGACTTGAGGGCTTCTCTGGTAAATTCTACCAGACATTCAAGAAGAATTACACCAATTCTTCTCAAACTCTGCCAAAAAAATTAGAAGGAAACACTTTCTACTTACTCTTTAAGGTTAGCATTGCACTAATTCCAAAGCCAGAGAAAGACAACACAAGAAAACTTACAATATCCCTTATGAACACAAATGCAAAAAATCCTCAATAAAATACAAGCAAACCAAATCCAGCAGCATATTAAAAGGACCATATGCTGAAAACCTGCTCAAAGTCACTAGTCATCAGAGAGATGCAAATCAAAACAATAATGCGGTACCATTTCACACCTATCAGAATGGCTATCATCAACAAATCAACAAATGACAAGTGCTGGCGAGGATGCAGAGAAAAAGGAACCCTCGTGCACTGTTTGTGGGAATGCAGACTGGTGCAGCCACTGTGGAGAACAGTATGGAGTTTCCTTAAAAAACTAAAAATGGAACTCCCATTTGACTCAGTGATCCCACTTCTAGGAATATATCCCAAGCAACTAGAAACACGAATCAGAAAGGATATATGCACCCCTATGTTCATAGCAGCACAATTCACCATAGTTAAGATTTGGAAACAGCCTAAGTGCCCATCAGCAGATGAGTGGATTAAAAAACTGTGGTACATCTACACAATGGAATACTACGCTGCGGCAAAAAAGGAGTTCTTACCATTTGCAACAACATGGATGGAGATGGAGAGCATTATGCTAAGTGAAATAAGCCAGTCAGAGAAAGATAAATATCACATGATCTCACTCACTTGTGGAATATAATGAACAACATAACTGATGAACAAAAACAGATCCAGAGACAGAGAAGCATCCATCCGACCGTCAAACCTCAGAGGGAAGGTAGGGGAGGGTGGGGGTAAGGGAGAGTGATCAACCAAAGGACCTATATGCATGCATGTAAGCCTAACCAATGGACACAGACAACAGGGGGGTGGGGGCATGAATGGGGGGTAAGTGGTAATGGGGGAATAACATATATGTAATACCTTAATAAAGAAATTTAAAAGAATAAATATGAATACATGATAAAGAAAAAAAAAAGGACCATATGCCATGATCAAGTAAGATTTATCCCAGGAATACAAGGGTGTTCACTATGCAAAAATCATATATCACATTAATAGAAGGGGAAAACCACATGATTGTCTCAGCTGATACAAAAAAGTGTTCGACAAAATATAATACCTTTCATGATAAAAGCACTTGGCCCACTAAGAATAGGAGGGAACTTCTTTGATCTGATAAAGGGCTTGATGAGAGCCCCACAACTGACCTTACACTCAGCGGTGAGAAAGAAAAACCTTTTCCTTAAGATCAGGAACAAAACCGGATGCCCTCTTTCTGCTGCTTTTAACACTACTGGAAATTCTAGTCCGAGAAATCAACCGAGAAAAGGAAATAAGGGTGTCCAAATTGGAAAGGAAGATAAAACGATTCTTTTTCACAGATGACATGATCTTACATATAGAATACATTAAGGGCCCCACATAGCGAAAACAACAGCCACTAAAAAATAAAACAAAGTTCTTACTGTTTTCAGAACTTGCTGCAAATCTACAGTGATCAAAACGTGGTACTGGTATAAGGATAGCGATCTGGACTAATGAAATTGAATTGAGAGTCCGGAGCTGAATTTACACATCTTTGGCCAATTGGTTTTTCACAAGGGTTCCAAGACCATTCAGTGGGGGAATGAAGAGGATCTTTCAGAGTAATATTTGTAAATCATACGTCCAAGGGCCGAGTATCCAGAATATGTAAATATTACAACTCAACAACAAGACAAACAACCCAGTTTAAAAATTTGCAGAAGTGTCCTGACCCATTTGGCTCAGTGAATAGAGCGTCGGCCTGGGGACTGAAGGGTCCTGGGTTCGATTCCAGTCAAGGGCATGTACCTTGGTTGCAGGCACATCCCCAGAAGGGAGTGTGCAGGAGGCAGCTGATCGATGTTTCTCTCTCATCGATGTTTCTAACTCTCTATCCATGTTCCTTCCTCTCTGTAAAAAATTAATAAAGTAAAAAAAATAAAAAAAAAATTTGCAGAAGATTTCAATAGACATTTAAAAAGACATTTCTCTAAAGAAAATATACAAATGGCCAACAAACACCTAAAAACATGCTCCGTATCATTAGTTATTAGGGACATCAAAATCAAAACCACAGTGAGGTACCACTTCATATTCACTTGAATTGAGATTAAAAATAACCCACAAGCTTTGGGGAGGATGTGGCGAATTTGGAACCTTCACATATTGCTGGTGGGAATATAAAAGTGTACAGTCAATGTGAAAACAGTCTGGCAAGTCCTCAAAATGTTAAATACAGAATTACCATGTGACCCAGTAATTCCACTCTTAGGTATACGCCGGGGTGATATCCAGCATCTAGAAGGGTTCAGGAAGCTGGAGAAGGCGCTGCGTGTAAATTAATAAAGAGACTAGAAATATGATATACCGTATTTTCCGGCGTATAAGACGACCTTTTAACCCAGGAAAATCTTCTCAAAAGTCGGGGGTCTTATACGCCGGAAAATACGCTAACTTTGTAATCCATGGGGGAGCCAGAGGAGGGCTTAGCTTCAGTAACCAAGTTCTCTGAATCTCCGGACCCCTCGCTCTTTATTAACACAAATTGCCCTAAAGCAAAGCAGATAGACATATTAAAAGGTAAGGTTTAGTATACAGTAGGCATTGTCAGTTTTGGGGGAACTGCCTTCGGCTGTTCAGGTGTTTGGCCAGCAGGAGGCAATAACATGTAGGTTGAAATGCCCTCAGCTGTCTGGCAGCAAGCAATCTTTTATGTAAATTCAGGTTTGGGGAAATGCCTTCGGCCATTCCAGTAGGCAATGATATGTATCCTCAGCCCTGCTGGATATAGAAGCCCATCAACCTTTTGAGGACTTCTTGTATTTATTATGACATGCTGGAATTAGCCTCCAGCAGGTATATACCCAAAATAATTGAAAACAGCAATCAGCAGATAATTTGTATATCAGTGTTCATAGCAGTACTGTTTGCATTAGCCAAAAGGTGGAAACAACCCACATTCCCATCAAAGGATGAAGGGATAGGAAAAATATGGTTACATATATTCCAGTGGAATAGTATTCAGCCATAGAAAGGGATGAAGTACTGAAACATGCTACCACATGTGACTGCCTAATGGTTTCTTCTGGGGTGAAGAAAATATGTTGGAACTTGATAAAGGTGGAAGCTGCACAAAATCATGAATGTACTAAATGTCACTGAATGGTTCACTTTAAAGTGGCTAAATGTGTTTCCTTTATTGATTAAGGTGTTACATATGTGTCCTTATCCCCCCAATGTTCCCCCCGACCCCCGCCACTCATGCCCTCTGTGTCCATTGGTGAGGCTTATTTGCATGCATACAAGTCCTTTGGTTGATCTCTCCCTCTTACCCCCACCCTCCACTACCTTCCCTCTGAGGTTTGACGGTCGGATCAATGCTTCTCTGTCTCTGGATCTGTTTTTGATCATCAGTTTACGTGGTTCATTATATGCCACAAATGAGTGAGATCATGTGACATTTATCTTTCTCTGACTGGCTTATTTCACTTAGTATAATGCTCTCCAGTTCCATCCATGCTGTTGCAAATGGTAAGAACTCCTTATTTTTTACTGCAGTGTAGTATTCCATTGTGTAGATGTACCATAGTTTTTTAATCCACTCATCTGCTGATGGGCACTTAGGCTGTTTCCAAATCTTAGCTATGGTAAATGGTGCTGCTATGAACATAGGGGTGCATATATCCTTTCTAATTGGTGTTTCTAGTTTCTTGAGATATATTCCTAAAGTGGGGTCACTGGGTCAAATGGGAGTTCCATTTTTAGTTTTTTAAGGAAACTCCATACTGTTCTCCACAGTGGCTGCACCAGTCTGCATTGCCACCAGCAGTGCACGATGTTCTGTAAATTTCTCCTCAATTTTTACAGAAGCCTATAGGAAGAGACCTAGCAATGTGAGATACTACCCACATGGTTGATACATAGAAAGCTAAAAAACACAAAGTAGATACTATGAGGTTTGATGAGTAAGCAGCGACTAAGCTAACTGGAGTTTTCTAGACTAAGGTTGGGAGTTTGGGAATACAACCAGGACTTACAAATCCTTATGATCTCAAAGGACACTTGCAACTGTGAGATTCCATTGTTATAATGGTCAGTGAAGATTAATTGTAACCTGTGACCAATGAATGATAATTTTTAATATTCAGATAAAATCTTATAGCAGAAACTCTTAGGGTGAAAATTGGTATAATAAAGTAATTTCTAAACAAAGTATCCTATTTTCAAAATAGATGTTGGACAATTAAATTTTAATTTATCAAACGTAAATGAATTGTTTCTAGAAGCTTTCAACTCCTCAAGCTTGTAGATTGAACTTGTAACACTGAAAGGACTTCCTCGGGACATTGTGGTCCTCCAGTTAGAACCCTGTTTTATGTAAAGCTGTATAACTTAGGGGGACGAATGCTAAGGAACTTGGAAGCTGCCACATCTTTTTAGTACCTTCACTCTGCTAATTAGAGTTTTCTTTTTTACATGCTAGACAGAACTCATTATACTTATGTGTTTATTCATATTCAAAAAATAAAATTTTATATTTTTACATCTCAAAAGAAATGAAGCATTATGGGAGGAACATCGATGACCTTGTTCAGGTTGCAGTCAGATATTTATTTTCTGTGTGATCCTGGGCAAGTCCCACAGCCTCTCTGAACCTCAGCTTCCGTCTGCAGTGTGGGCATAACCACACACAGGGTATGACTCTGCATTGGATCTTGGTTTGGACAAACCAGCTTTAACGTATACTTGGGGTTGGCTGGGAAAAAAGGTAGGGTTCAATGAGATTGTAAAATGAAACATACCGACTGTAAAATGCAAGCTATAGAATGTATGTATAATCTCATTTTAGTTAAAACCTATGTAGATTTGTTAATATCTATATCTATCCACCCACGTATCTAAAATTACTTGTGTGTTTTTTATTTTCTAATTTTCTGCAATGCACATGTGCTGCTATACTAGTTAAAAGGTTACTTAGAAATTAAAGTAAATGTAGTCATTCGATTATTTTAAAACAGTATAGGCAATCTTCATTGCTGAGCTGCTGGTAGGCACATAAGTCCTCGGGGGTTAGCCATTGATTTTCGAGTGCCTTCATTTACTTCAGTAACTTCTAAAGGTGCGGGTTACCAGGTATATGTTCATTACTCATGTGATTGCTCTGCTGTCTCTTTTAGAGGCTTTCAGAAGTCCTGTATTTCGACATGGAACAGATAAGAACGGATTCAGCTTGGGTTTCAGTAAAAATATGCGACAAGTTTTTGGTGATGAGAAGAAGTACTGGTTGCTACCCGTGTTTTCAAGGTATTTCGTTGCGAAATGTTTCAGGTATTAAACTAAGGAAAGTAATCCAGCAAAGGGACTCTGTTATTCTGCACAGGACCTCCTATTTTTTAACGTATTATTTTATGATCCACTATTGTGCCAACGTGGAAATAAATTAACTCCTCATCTCCCTGTACATACTGTATTGAAGTCGGTGCCTGGCACACGTTTGGCCCATAACGTAACTGTGATCTGCCCGCAGACAGGAGCGCTGTAACAGAGTCTCACCCTGTTGGCTTGTGGGTGGCTCCGTTGTAAGTTTTTGTTTTCATTGTAGTCTAGGTGATGGCTGCTCCTTCCCAACTTGCCTTGTGAACCAAGATCCTGAACAACCGTCCACTCCTGCAGGACTGAATCCAGCATCTAAAAAGTAATCTTCTATTGTTTTTTCTATTTTACTTTCCAATAACATATCCTTTGGTTACATGTTTCTTGAAAAGTTTTAAGAATATAAGAGAATTCACTACAGTGGTTTTCTATTTGGAATGAAGGAGGGAGGAAAAAATCAGGAGCTTTAGTTATGCTTGAAAAATTCTGTTACTAATCTAGGTCAGTGTTCGGCAAACTGCGGCTCGTGAGCCACATGCGGCTCTTTGGCCCCTTGAGTGTGGCTCTTCCACAAAATATCACGTGTGGGCGCGCACGTACAGTGCGATTGAAACTTCGTGGCCCGTGCGCAGAAGTCGGTTTTCGGCTCTCAAAAGAAATTTCAATCGTTGTACTGTTGATATTTGGCTCTGTTGACTAATGAGTTTGCCGACCACTGATCTAGGTGGTGGGTAAACAGTTTGTTAATTCTCTAAACATTTTAGTTGACTGAAGCAATTATGATTTTTTAAAAAATATTGTACTTAATTTAAGTTAAGCCCTAGCCAGTTTGGCTCAGTGAATTGAGCGTCGACCTAAAGGGTCCCAGGTTCGATTCCGGTCAAGGGCACATGCCCAGATTGTGGGCTCAATCCCCAGTAGGGGGTGTGCAGGAGACAGCTAATCAATGATTCTCTCTCATCATTGATGTTTCTCTCTCTCTCTCCTTCTTCTTCCTCTCTGAAATCAATAAAAAATCTATTTTTAAAAAATTGTACTTAAAAGAAAAAAAAAAAAGTAAGTCCAGATTAGCTTGCCTGGCGATCAGGTGAGCCCATCCAGGGGGACTTTCCTCTGACCCTCCAGGTAACTTATAAAGAGATCAGGAAACTTCCCCGGGTCAGGCCTTTGGAGGACGAATGGAATCCCAGCCACCGGCTTGGCAGTTGTGTTAGCAATGTGCAGCCTGTTCCTGCTGCTCTTTAAAGACCTCTGGGCGTTATCTGAGCCATTTCTGCGGAGAGAGAAGGGAAGGGCTCTTGGGAATGTATTAAAAGTCGGGAGACTTTGGCCAGTGTTTTAAGTCTGTTTTGGTTCTAGTCTATCAAGAATCTAAGGAAAATCTGAAATTTGATTCTGACTTGGCTGCTAACTGGCAAAAGGCAAAACTACTAAAACGTTTAAAATGCTATACGTATATGAATAAGTTTTTATAACTTTTTTATATCGTTAAGACAGAGTTATTTGAATATGACATACTTCTGATTTTTAATGAAATCCAGTAGCAAAAACATAACCATAAAAACATTCTTAGTTAAGTTTTAGAGAGTTTCTTAGGTGCCAGAATGCAGTGTGCACAGCACCTATATCTTCACTCCCCCTGTCTAGAGTGGATTTCTTTTTTTTTTTTTTAAATATATTTCTTTATTGATTTCAGAGAGGAAGGGAGAAGGTGAGAGAGATAGAAACATCAATGATGAGAGAGAATCACCGATTGGCTGCCTCCTGCATGCCCCTATGGGGATTGAGTCCACAACCCAGGCATGTGCCCCTGGCTGGAATCAAACCAGGGACCCTTCAGTCCGCAGGCTGACGCTCTATCCACTGAGCCAAGCCGGCTAGGGCTAGTGCAGATTGCTTATTGCCAACAGTATTTCTCCTCTGCAGCCTGGCCTGACCTCACAATGCGTCTCAAAGCAGTGATCCTGGCGGCCATTCCAAATTATTTTAAACTAGAGGCATGGTGCACGGATTCATGCACTGGTGAGGTCCCTCAGCCTGGCCTGCGCCCTCTTGCAATCTGGGACCCCTCAGGGGATGTTGGACTGCCGGTTTTGGCCCGATCCTACATTGGGCCGAGACCGGCAGTCCGACACCCCCCGAGGGATGTAGTAGTGTGAGAAGCAGCAGGCAGCCGGGGAGGAGCCTGAGCCCAAGCCCGGGTGCCGTACCACTCCCACTCATCCTGGCCCCGCTGCGCCTGCCGCCACCACCCCTTGGTAGCACTGCGGCAGAGGCAGGAGAGGCTCACACCGCCACAGCTGCGCTGGCCAGCCATGAGCCCAGTGTCTGGCGCTTGTCGGTCAGCTGAGTGTCACTCCCACTGTGGGAGCACACTGACTACCAGGGGGCAGCTCCTGCCTTGGGTGTCTGCCCCCTGGTGGACAGTGCGTGTCAAAGCGACCCGTCGTTTGGTCGCTTAGGCTTTTATATATATAGATTGCCTGTGCGCATCATATGTACCAGCCGGTTGGGCAGTCGGATGTACGTGCAGTCAAGCACTTAGCCTTTTATATATACAGATTGTCAGGAGATGAAGCGTATTTACCACCCCATCCCTAGAGGGAGCTATGTATAGATCAGGCTCTCCGTCCTTGAGGGATTTCAATGTGCTTCACAGGGACATTCAAAGGCACCAGAGTATTTTGGGTCATGCTCTGAGAGTTTTGGCTTGAAAATTCCTCAGGAGCTAAATGTTAATGGTTTTCTTTACTTCAGTGCAGAAAAATCTAGTTTTAGTAAGTTATTTGTTATGTTGTCATAGCTTTCATAAAATTTTACAGTAGTTTTCAATAATGTTTTTTTTATCTTTATTAAGTGGTTTTTGTAGTTTAAGACTCTTTGGATTTTAGAGATCGTACCTCTCCCACTACGTGTCCCAAGGGCATTGAGAGAAAGCCGGTTCTGGCACTGTTACCTGGCCAGGTGATCGTGAAGAGGTCAGGCTTCTCCTCTGTTTCCTTTGAATGTTGAGATTGGATTTTGACAGCTGCAGAATTTTGTAATTCCCCCTGATCAGCCCATGTAAAATTTCTATGGTTATTGTTGGGATCGCTGTTCTCCAGAGTTTTTTATCTGGCTGTCTACTCAACATTCCCACTTCAGTGTCTAAAAGTCACGGTCAGCTGAACAGGTGTAAAGCAGAACTCCTGATTCCAGCCATCCACACCCTCACGCCCACCGAAACCTGACTCTCCTCATTCTTCCATACGTGAATCGGTATTCGTGACCTCTGCCCTCCCAGGTGCTCTGGGCCAGAAACACTGGACTCCCTCTGATTCCTTTCTTTAGTTTTCCTTTATTTACTCCATTTGCAAACCCTGTCAGATTCCCCCCCAAAATATATATATTTCATTTCTCACATGAATTGTTTCAATTTCTTCCTAACTGACCTTCCTGATTCCCTTTTTTTCCCTACTCCAGTCTATTCCTTAAGAAGTCAGCCTGATCCTTTTGAAACATAAATCAGGTTTTGTCGCTCTTCTGCTCACAAACCTCCATTGATTTCCCATCTTACTCAGAATAAAGACTAATGAGTGTCCTTGCCTCATTCTAATCTGGCCCCCAGCACCTCCCTGATGTCAGCCGTACTGTTACTCAGTAACAATCCTTGGACACAGATCTTGGCTGTTCCACAGGTACACCAAGCATTCCCTTATTGAGTGCCTTTGTCCTTGTCCATTCCTCTTCCTAAACGTTCTTCCTCCAGAATCCTGAATGGTCTGTGCCTTCTCTTCATTCACTTTCCACTCAGATGTAACTTCACAATAGAGGCCATCCTTGAAAAGCCTTCGTAAAATAGTAACCTGCTCTGACACGTCCCTGTACGCTAGTTGTCATAGCTCGTATTGTCACCTGACTTATTTTATATATTTATTTCTTTACTATTCTTCTTCCTCAGTTACAGTGAAATTTCCATGAGATCAAAGACTTTATTCATTGATGTAATAGATAATGAATATCATTCATTGATGTAATAGATTATGAACATCATTAAATGAATGGGTCCATGCCAGCAATCAATCTCCACGGAGTCCCTAAACCAGGACTTAGTCTCCTATACCTGGTCTATGGCCTCTTTCCTGAGGAGCCAAAAGAGTTAGAGGAAAAGGAATGGGAGACATTCATAGGAATGGAAGACATCGTTTTTTAAAAAGATTTACCTTCAAGTTTAGGAAGGGTAGGTTAAAGCTGCACAAAATTTTGAAATATCCTTAAATTTTAGATCTGAGGTCATTACTAAGGTGCAAAAGCATATCCTTTAAAAAATAATAGTTACAGACCACTGAAATATGTGAAATTATTCTTGGAGGAACTTTAAGAATTTTTTTCTTTTGAGCAGTATTATAATTAGTATTTCAGGGTGTTCTAAGATAATAGTTTCTATGCCAATATTTTTTTTCTATCTAACTCATGTTATTTTAATTTATAGATATATTTTTTCATACCATCCAATATGTCAATATGTGGCATGTGTACTTAAGTTTTAAAACTTAAGCTCTTCTTTTAAGACGCTTTCGTTTTCCCCAATTAAACACCAGGCTTGAAAGACCTGATAAGGTCAGATGTTTTCAACACCTCCTGCAAGATGATGCTCACGGTTGTTGTTTCAGCCTTACAGAGGATAGAGAATTCTTTGTTCAAGACCAGTCAGGCCACTTTCGAAACACTGGACCAATGTTTCCTCAAACTTATCTTTCTACCATCACCTTCATAGATTTTTTTTCCCATATCCACATACCACTTAAAAATAACATTTTTCTTTAATATGTTTATTTAAATTTGCACTGAGATTTATTTTTAAACCAGACTTCACACCACTGTCACAAATGACAAACCAGTATAATTCGTCATAAATATTAGTAAAGTATAACAACGGAAAATTGAAAATAAAATACTGTTAACGTCTAACTAGATTCCCTTACCCGCTAAAGTCTGAAGCTGAGGCCAAGTTTTTGTATTAAAAGTGGAGATTTGCCAGAGTTAAAGGTGGTCACCTTATTGTAATCAGAATGAAAAGAGAACGGAAGAGGGAACACTTTTTCTAATTGTGAGCCAGGGTGATTTAATTGTTCCTGCGTTCCCCCAATTCTCTTGGGTAACTCCTACAGTGATCTCGCACCACAGTGGTTTGAGCTCCACACTCTGAGAAACACCTTAATATTGTCGAGAGTTAATGATTGTGATGATGATTATTATTCTTCAGTCCTGAAAACCATCAGTTTCCTGCAAAGCCATTGAGGGAGTCCCAGAGCCACCTCCTTACTGATTCTCAGTCTTGGACAGAGAGCAGCACAGACCCGGGGAAAGACAAAGCTGGTAAGGGTGTGCCTGTTCGGCTTTTTGGATATATTTTATTTTTAAAAGGTCCAAGTAGTGAAAAAAATTTCATTATATTTCCTATAGGATCTTTCTTGCTTTACAGTGTGACTTTCAGTGTAAATTTAGAGTTATTTTCAGGAACTTCTATTTGGGAAGTACGTGAATGTCTGTTAGCTCTAGAAAATCCTTTTGTGAAAGATAGATCTACATTGTATTTATTTTCCAGCTTACAGAACCAAGTCTTGATTCCTGTATACTAAACGATCGAAATAAATTCAAAGTACAATTTTTAAAATGGAAAAAATGTAATCAACTCAGACAAAAGATTGAAAAATATCTGCTGTAAAGGATTGCAAATTATGCAGTTCTTTTACCCTAAGGTTTCTAGCCAATTTCAAAATGTCGAAGTGATTGCATAATTACCATAACTTTAGCTACATGTAATTTCTTCATAGTTCTCTTACTATTGCTGTTGATTTTAATCTTTTGATTGCTTCTTTATTGGCAAAGAACAGCAAGGTTCTGAAGCCAGACAGACTTGATTTCAAATCCCAATAAGGGCACCTAATTAGTATGTGATATTTGTAAAGTTACCTAACCTTTTAGACTTAGCTTCCTTATCTTGAAAACACTACTTATTTCTCAGGGTTGGGAAGGCTTAAGCAAAAACAATGTGGTTATGCCGTAACCGGTTTGGCTCAGTGGATAGAGCGTCGGCCTGCGGACTCAAGGGTCCCAGGTTTGATTCCGGTCAAGAGCATGTACCTTGGTTGCGGGCACATCCCCAGTAGGAGGTGTTCAGGAGGCAGCTGATCGATGTTTCTCTCTCATCGATGTTTCTAACTCTCTATCCCTCTCCCTTCCTCTCTGTGAAAAAATCAATAAAATATATATTTTAAAAATATTAAAAAACAACAACAATGTGGTCAAACATGCAGGTGTGAGTAAATGTGTGTGGTATCCCTACAAATGAGTATGAAACCACTCATTCACCACTGAGACAATGTTAGCCAGAAACTCACTAGGTTGACTAATTGAATTCCTCAAACTCACTAGGTTGACTAATTGAATTCCTCAATCCTTTCTCCTTCATTCCTGTTCTTTCCTTCAAACTTTCTCTGAGCACTGCTTAAGTTAGGCTCACTGCACTTTATTTACTGGTTTCCTTGATGTCTCTTTGGGATTTAGTAATGGTGGAAAACAAATGGATTGTCCTGATTAAAAATTGTAAGGTCATTATTAAATATATTAGAGGCCCGATGCACAAAATTCATGCACTCGCGGGGTGAGGGGGTGTCCCTCAGCCTGGCCTGCGCCCTCTCACAGTCCGCAAGCCCTCAGGGATGTCTGATTGATGGCTTGGGCTCGCTCCCCAATTCAGTCGGACATCCTTAGCGCTGCCGCGGAGGCGGGAGAGGCGCCTGCCACCGCCACTGCGCTGGCTGGCCGTGAGCCTGGCTTCTGGCTGAGCGGCCCTCCCCCTATGGGAGTGCACTGACCACCAGAGGGCAGGTCCTGCGTTGACCGGGATCGGGCGAAACAGGCTCTCCAACATCCCCTGAGGGGTCCCAGATTGCGAGAGGGTGCAGGCCAGGCTAGGGACCCTACCAGTGCAGGATCGCCGGGCCCGGGAGGGATGCAGGAGGTTGGCCAGCCGAGGAAGGACCACAGGAGGGCTCCAGGTCATGTCCGGCCCATCTGGCTCAGTCCTGATTGGCCAGACCCGGGCAGCAAGCTAACTTACCAGTCGGAGCGTCTGCCCCCTGGTGGTCAGTGCACGTCATAGCGACTGGTCGACGGGTTGACTGTCTTCCCCCTGGTGGTCAGTGCACGTCATAGCAAGTGGTTGAGCGGCCTTAGCATATCATTAGCATATTACGCTTTGGTTGGTTGAACGGACAACTGGACACTTAGCATATTAGGCTTTTATTATATAGGACTAGAGACCCTGTGCACAAAATTCATGCACTGGGGTGGGGGGGGTTCCCTCAGTCCAGCCTGCGCCCTTTCGCAGTCCAGGACCCCTCAGGGGATGTCCGCCTGCCGGCTTAGGCCTGTTCCCCATGGGGATCAAGCCTAAGCTGGCAGTTGGACACCCCTCTCGTAGTCCGGGAGCCCTTACTCCTTACCGCCCGCCTGCTCGCTGCTCCTTACTACTTGGCTCGCTGCTCCTTAGCGCTGCCATGGAGGTGGGAGAGGCTCCCGCCACCGCCACTGCACTTGCCAACCATGAGCCTGGCTTCTGGCTGAGCGGTGCTCCCCCTATGGAAACGCACTGACCACCAGGGGGCAGCTCCTGCATTGAGCGTCTGCCCCCTGGTGGTCAGTGCACATCATAGCGACCAGTCGTTCTGGTCGTTTTGCCTTAACGGTCGCTTAGGCTTTTATTATATAGACTAGAGGCCCAGTGCACGAATTTGTGCACCTTGCAAGGAACTGTGGGCTGCGAGGCTGCGGTGGGCACAGGGGCAGGTCTTGGCCCATCTTCCACGCCCCCACCCGGCCCCTTCCACTGCAGCCCCCTGTCTGTTGGCAGCCCCACTCCCGCTGACGGCGCCAGCCCTGCTCGCACCCGCTGACAGCGACTGGCATCCCGCCTTGGTCTGGCGCCCCCACTAACCTGCTCTGCCATCTTGCTGCTGCCGCTGCCTGCCATGGTCCGTGTGCACCCCCTGGTGGTCAGCACTCATCATAGCGACTGGGTTGTTCGGTTGTTCCGCTGTTCAGTCTATTTGCATATTAGCCTTTTATTATATAGTATAATCAGTCATACTCTCCTGAAATATTGGCTTTCTTTAAAAAGTCTTCTTTTTTTTTTTTTGTCCCACTTATTTATTGGTTGATTCTTGTATGTGCCCTGACTAAAAGTCTTGTTCTTTTTAAAGGGTCATGCAAAAGTAGGTTTAGTTACTCAAATGGAAAATAATACAATAATTAAACATAATAATACAAGAATAAATTCTGTGTTTTGTGTATTTACAACTATAAACCTACTTTTGCCCCATCCTGTATATTCCCTCAGAAGATCCCTGTCATTTGAGTATTCATAATTTGGTCTCTCTTCACCTTCAAACCTGCCATTCCATTTTCTGATCTATGAGAAGGACAAAAATTGATGACACCTATTTGCCTTTCGAATCCATCAGTTTCCTTAGAGGCAAAGAAGTGATGTATAGTTGCAGGTCAGGTTTTTTGGGGGATGAAGAGACCAAGAGCTCTTTCTTTCAGAAAGGATTCGTGTGTCATCTTATAGTTCTGCATTAACATAGAAATGACTTCTTGGTTTTTAATATGCTGTTAAGTATTTGGCTTCTTGGATTAATATTTCTGTTACTTTGATAGGTGAATGAGAAACTAAAGTTAAAAAGATGATGTAAAAGAGAAACATGAGAAAGATGAGGTGAGAAAGGGCTCAAAGATTAGTTTGATTAGAATGAGGTAGGTCAAGGAATAATTAGGAAACAATGATTTATGATAATGGAAAGTGCCAGGTTCAATGTACCTTTTTCCTCAGGTATATATCCCTATTTTTACTAGTAAAGCGCCCCTCCCCCCCCCTTTTTTGTGACAGTGGTTGTAGCCTACACTGTTACTCATGTGTGTGTTTATATTACCATCTTATTTATAAACACCCAGATCATGTACATAACAAGTCTCTGCCTATTTGTTCAAAAGCAACCAAAAATGCTAATTCAAGTTTTCTTTCTTGAAGGGATGAGCAATCCTGCATTGACCATGGAGAATGAGACTTAACTCTTCAAACAAAACAAATTTCTATTTTATGAAAGTAAGTGAAGCTTTTCCTTTATGTTTTATATTTTTGACACTTTTCTAGTTCTCATAGGGAAAATTGTTTCCATAAACATTATTTATTTTTGAGTGGTTCAAATTAAAAGATGTCTTAGCTGACCCTTGGGATTGCATTAATCATGTTGGAGACTTCTGGACATGGGCCTTACTTCAGTAGTAGCTAGTATTTAGGTTAACTTGATTAAGAATAAAATAAGTTGATGAACAAGCTCATTTTTATAGTAATACATTCATTGGCAAGAATTGATCCTAAAATATTGATGTTTACATGTCAATTCTCTTATCGTTTCATAGGATTGTACAATTTTAAAAAAATGTTTCTGTCCGTTGGGATATATAGTGGTCATGTCCTTGATCACCCATCAGCAGACTCTCACAAGAAAATCAAATACTGTTAGCGTAAACCTTTTACCCTCGTTTTGGTCACAGTAGGACCCACCCCACAGCATGTGTCATTCTTAAAATATAGGCATTCCAAATCACTGTCATTATACCACAATTTTTGAAAACCTGTACTTCAAAATCAGTTTCTTTAATACATTACTTCTAAGCCTGCAGTCAATAGAAAGATATAAGTAAAGAGCCCCTTTGGAGCAAAGCCATAAACATTAGACAAAACAAACAGCTTATATCTATCATTAACAAGTACAAATACATCAAGGTTTTATAAATAGTTATCAAAACAACTATTTATAAAACTTCAATCTAGAATCCTAAAGTCTATGAGAAGTGGGCAGTTGCATCTAAAACAAAATCATTCGTGTCAGAATACTTCATGGCTGTCTGAGTGTGCTTTTTTTAGTTTCTGTGTTTGTTTGTTTTAACCCATTTTAACCCTCAACATCTGTTTTTTAAAATGTGTTTTGTTTGGTTTTAATGAGTAGCTCCTTAGTCACAGCAAAAACACTGATCTGGCCATTTGCCCGTTGACTGTTTTGGTCTTGGATGACTATACATTATAGTAAGTAGAGTGGATCAGATTAATCACAACTATGGGTAGGGGAGTGAAAATTTAATCTTCTTATAAGGTTAGAAGGCAAAGACACAGTATTAAATTTTTGGAAATGATTCTTAAAATGTAACTATGAATAAACAAATATGAATCACCAACCAATACCACAAATAAATGTTTTACAGAACATAGGTCTATAAAGCATTCAAAGTTTTATAGGAATTTTCTTTTTAGTATTTTGAATTATTAATAATAATCACCATTGTTTGGGAGGTCATGTGTTGAATATTTTACAAGTTCATGTAGTAATATCATGTCATGTAGATGTCCCAGTGTTTTGACACAAGACAACTGTTGCACTTTTTCGTCATTATTCTCAACACTTTGCCAAGGACCAGACACGTAGTAGGTTCTAAATAAGGATTTTGTAAATACGTGGTAAAATAACGTTGTTAAAATGAAAAGTCTCACAAAAACTTGATTTTATTACATTTGAATATAAGACATAATGGTCTTAATAACCAAACAACTGCACAAGTCAGCTGCATTGACATTAAAAAAGTGATTTTCTGATGTCATACTTTTCATTCTGTTGATATAACCAGTGACAGTAAAATGTGTTTTTTTTTAATTGCATTTTCCTAAGGTATAGTTTTTCCAAATAGTTTTTAAAATAGCTTTTCTGCTTTACAACTTTGTAAACGACTTGCAATTCATTCAATGCAGATTTATATTGAACATATGCTCAATTTAACTGTCTTACTAAATGTTATCTTCATATTCTGTTCTCTTTTTGAACTACATTAGTAAATGATCTGTGGCCTTTCAATAAATTATTTCTTAATCAGCAAATGTCCCAGGTAATTATAATGTACCTAGACTAAAGTAGAGACTCAGTTTGCTAAAGTAGAGACTCAGTTTAGGCTATCCAGCCTTCCCTCTTATAAATTATAAACAAAAATTGCTGTGCTTCTATGGACATGAAATTTCAGACGTATTTCCTTCAGTCCCTCTTCTAACTCATCTGTCACTCCTAAATGTGTAGTGGCCTCAGACAAATGCAGAAGAACCCTGCCTCTCAAATTGGGGTCCCAAACCAGTATCATTGCCCTCACCTGAGAGCTTCATAGAAACGTTCAATGCAGGACCTCACTCCAGTCCTACTGAGTCAGAATCTGCATCTTCTGCATTCTAACAGGATCCTCTGGTCTTGTATATGCACATTATAGTTTGAAGGCATTGAGGTCGAGGGCTATATTCGAGAACACATCGACTGAGTCTTCTAGTATAGAAAACATTTAATTTTGAACAAGGGATGTTATTGCAACAATGAGTTTGTTTGAATGGAGTTGTTGTTGTTTTTAAAATAGTTACCACAGTAGTTCCATGTTTTCTGTTTCATTTCTAGGTCTCAGTGCTGTAGATGGATGAAGAGGCTTCCACAGTTGGGCACCGTTGACCAGTCGTTCCATGTCCCTTTGGCTGGATGTGCAGAAGATGAATTGATTAGTTCTCTCCAAGCTGTTGCTTAAAACATCCCCTTTTTAAAATCAGGATACAGATTGTCTCAACTAACACAAATTTCTGTGAAATATTAAAAATAATTGTGTCTTATGGATCAAGGGCGAAAATACCTTCTATCATAAAAACTTTGAGTAAATTCATGGGCCAGTTTTCACCCAAATAATTCGGTAGCACAATTAAAACACAGTTTTCATCCAGAAAATTAAGATGAAGAAACTGAAGTTGAAAAGATTTCTAGTCACATTATAATGATAAGTTTATTCATAAAACCCGTTACCTATGAAAACATGGAGGTAGCCAATCAGACTTCTTTGTTTATTCCTTCTGATGTCAATCCAACTTCACACGGAGTGAATTCATTACAAGTTCCAAATAACCTACAGTTGAAGATCACCATCCTTTTTTGCTAGACTTTAATCCAATTAGAATTTTGTTCCCTGCTAGAAAATAAGTATGATCATTGATGCTCGAACTCACTGATAAGCAACACACTAGAAAAGAATACATTTCTATTACATCTGAAATAAGTTTTTCATCTCTTCTTAAATTGGGGGAAATCTATAACAGTTATGAAAATGGGTTTATTTTTTTATGATACTCCTTAGCCAGTTTGGCTTAAAAATTTCTTTTTAATGCTTTTATTGATTTTAGAGAGAGAGGAAGAGGGAGAGAAACATTGATGCAAGAAACATCTATTGGCTGCCTCCTGCACGCCCCCTACTGGGAATCAAGCCCGCAGCCCAGGCATGGAACCAGCAACCTTTCGGTGCATGGGACGACACTCAACCAACTGAGCCACACTGGCCAGGGCTTAACATTTTTTAAAGTTTTTTTATTTTCTTTTTGTTGAACATAGCAAAAATAGCTAATTTCTGTTAAGAATTCCTGATGGGTCAATCGATTAATCCTCCATTTATATCGACACTATTTCTGTGTTCTCTCATCAAAGGTATGATAGTTTAACTATATAGTTCATCATCTATTAAGATTAAATGATGTAAATCATCAAAAATTATACACTTTTGGAAATTTAGTTAAACATAAGTAAATGGTATGCTGTTTGGAAATTGAGTTTCAGATAAACTCAAGCGGTGTGTTTATTGATGCCAAAATGTTCGGCTTCAGTAAATATACTAAGAAGCTCTTGTGCCTTGTATGCACTATTTTAAAAAAAAGTTTTATTTACTCTTTTTTAATTTGTTGAAGTGTAAGTTTTGTAAATGTTAGTGATTAGAATAAGCTGTGTACATTATTTTGGTACTGATTTTCAGACTTTAAAGCAGATTACCTTTTAAAAACTACACAGCTAAGGAACTGGTATTTAATCAAAGAGAAATGGTATTAAACTTTTCAAATTCTGAGTTAGACAAAAATTCAACACAAAATAGGTTAGAAGGCCAGAAGATAATGGAGTAATAATAGATCCTTGTAATTACTCATCCTTGCTAAAAATATAAAGAGTTTAAAATGAGTTAATGGAAGAATCAGTCCAGTCCATTTTCTAGGTCATTTGAGTGCAATTATTTGAACAATAGGATGGCAGTTTGTTTTTTGTGTGTTTTTTTCTCCAGATCTTTTTAAAGCTAAATATTTTAATCTGACAATCTGCTTCAAGAAATTTCATAAGATATATTTTTACTTTTAACTTAAAGCATTTTTTGGTCATCATTTTTCATTACCTGAAGTGCCAGGTTGGAACCTATAGCTACTGTTTGAAGTCTTAAGGGCAACAGCATTATGTGACATATTAAGAATGATATGCAACCAGATATTTTTCAAAGCACAGTACTATTGCTGTTTTTATCGGAGTAGGATTGTTAGATGTTCCCTATTGTCAAACTAAAAGCTGGGTGCGGGGGGGCGGGGGGGAAGGGAGATTTTTATTCTTTACCTTGCTAGAGTACTGTTCACCATTTCCCCACTTAGGTCTTTCATGTAATTATTGAAATACATAAAGCCAATACACATTAGATTCAGATTTGAAAACACTTTTAAAAATAAAAAATTTTCATTAAGTTTCAATGGTTCCCTTTTTGTTTCATATAGTAAATAATCTTTTTTTTTTTTTTTTTGTTTAGTGGGGTTGGGGTTTACAGTTCTAGGGGGTTATAATTTTTAAAGATGGCATATCTTATTAGATATGCAGTGTAAATTTTACTTGAGTGAATAAAGCATACTTATGAACTATACCTATTAGTTAACTATTTGCCATTGTTCAGTGAAAGGGGGTTTGTTTTTTCAAAGATAAGTTAAAGAAAAATTGCATCTAAGTACAATGGTGAGACATTCAAAGCAGTGCTTATCCACGAATTCCCTGCTGTTCCACCGTAATAAAGTCTGGTTGATCGCCTTTGCTAGCTGTCTATATGAAGTTGCTCTGCACGACCATCTGAATTGCTTCACAGATAGATACACGGCTTCCAATAGCCTACCAGAGTTAGCTACTTACTACAGGCAAAATTCATGTCTATAACCTGGTCGTAACACAGGTTTTTTGAGGAGAAATGGATGACAAGGTGAGATAATTACTCAGTAGTAGTTAAATGATTCAGAGGACAATTGGAACAGACTATAAAACTCAAGTACACTGTAATCAACAGACAAGTATTGGAAATACGGCATATGTCTGGCAAAACTATCGTCACTAAGAAAATCAAATACAAAGGATTTATAAACCATGTTCATGCTCAAAAGAACCCGTGAAAAAAACTGTTACTCCATTATATTATAAACTAGCAAATTTTAAAATAACATGTAAACTTGCTGAGCTGATTCTGAAGTTACAGTGTCTTTAGTATACACATCTTATTATCAAATATATATATATATATATATATAGTAATATGCAAATTAGGCTGGGACGCCATAACAGGTCACGACCGGACAGGAGGAGGTTGCGTGTGCAGGTGAGACCCAGAGTGGAGACGGAGACGGAGATGGAGGCCTGACCGAGCTGGTGCGGCAGCCCCGGCGGCCCGGAGTGGACACAGGCAGGGGGGGCCTGGGGTGGAAGTCAAGCACAGGTCCGGGCCGCCCTCGGCACCAGTCAGGCCTGACTCCTGCGGTGGCCTGCAGGGTGCCTCCTTGCACGCTGGGCCTCTAGCTTACTTATAAAAGTGATAGTTCTAATACTGTTCTGATTTTTTAAACCCAATACACGAACCACATAAATGGTAAATGTAGCAAATCCACTTGCCTGGAAACCATAAAGAAGGTATTCAGTGTGACTATCCCAGCTACCTTTGACAACAGATTTTAACCTGCTAACGTTTTGTCCACAGTGACATATTTGGACAACGGATTTGCACAAAGACCATGTCTCCAGGTAAGATCCTCCCGCAGAAAACATCTGCTTTCCCACCCCCTTGGCCAGTTTAGAACGTATTTCCTCTTCCGTGTGGAAGCAGACCACATGTACACCCTAACCGCGTGTCACTCTTCTACAAACACAGCATTAGGATTTTTTTAAATGTCTTGGTAAAAACTCAGATTCTAACTTTCACCGACATTTTAGCAATTTGATCATGTTACTTATTAAAAGCATTAAGCACATGCTAACAATTTATTTTGTTTTAAAACTAAGCAATCTGGTCCCACTAGATTTCCATTAGAATTTATTTTTTTTACTAAAGGATCTTATTTGGTTCCAGAACCCGGGAGTTGTGTTACACTCTATGATAGTCCACACCGTGCCCTTCCCTTTCCTCTGCCAGGATGGGCTTGTGATTCTTGTATAGAAATGAAGCCAGTGGGCATCACTGGGGATGAATTCCAGCAGGCTTGTTTCAAATGAACTTTGTGGGTCAAAATGATGAACATGAAGAGGCTCTGAAATAGATGTGTTGTTTTTTTATCCTCAAACAAGAGGATGTAAGTAAAGAGGATGCCCTACCACAATGCTAGAATCTAAGCCAACTGAGAGCCCAATCTCTGACACCCTTTGTTATACCAACGAAAAGTTCAAATATAATCTGGGCAATACCAGTAGACTTGATGCCACTTGCAGCCCTTTCCCACTGCAGGAAAGTGACAGCACAAACAAAAATAGCTGGTGACAATGCCCAGTGATAGGTCTTTGTTCTTATTCATAGCCAGTATTCAGTATTTCTGTATTGTCAGTTTACAGTTGGGGGGCGGGGAGAGATGGCTGAGATGATTCATCTGCTGAACTGAATTATTTGAGTACTAGTCAAACCAGAGGGCCTTCTGACAAGTGACTTTAAACTCTGGCTTACGCTACATAAAGGAGCTCATTGCTCATAAAGCACAGCACTGTTTCATGGTTTAGGTTGCATCTTCCAGGGAAGGTTAACAGTGTAAGGAGCTCAAGTAAATTTATTAATACTTAATAGCTGTCTGACAGATAAAGGTGCTTAATTAAAATGAGAAAAAACGTAATGTGCCAAAGTAGAATTGTGTTGATGCTGAATTCCTGATCCCACGGAGAGCCTCAGTTCGGTTTTTTATTGGGCTATGAAAGTAAGGCTGTTGTCAAAGTTTAGGCTTCACGTCCCTTTCTATCATTATGTATAGCCTCCTAACGCCTAGTATTAAAAGTATCTTAAATGAGGTAAACGTTTGTATGAAAGTTGAATATTTAAAAAGGCAACCTTGCCCTGGCTGGTGTAGCTGTTGGAGTGTCGTCTTGTACACTGAAAGGTCGCGGGTTCGATTCCTGGTCAGGGCATATCCCCAGGTTGTGATTTCAGTCCCTGGTTGGGGGTATTTGAGAGGCAACTGATCTATGTTTTTCTCTCACACTGATATTTCTCTATTAAATTAATAAACATATCTTTGGGTGAGGATAAAAAAAAAAAAGCAACCTTAATTACATTAACTATTCTTGGTGTAACATGGAATATATTCTAAAGTTCTTTAAAAACCACATTTAGACAGGAAGTAGATGTGGCTGAGCCCAGAACAGTTACAAAGAACCAACGAAGGGAAGTCTGTATACATACATGTAGCTACAGCTAAACTATTTACTTTCTACATGATCTTTGCAGTAATATAAGAGACACCAGCTAATAATGAACAATGCTAATTCTTGTTTAGAAGAAGACAAAACTAAGGTGTAAGACACAAGTGGAATGGGCTCCTGCCAAACCAAAACAGCTCAGTACATTTTCACAAGTTTTTAAATGTGACCAACTAAACTTTGTCCTGGCCCATGCTAATTTTTACCACCATCAGTTGTATCACATCTTAGATTCCACTTCAGGTTGTACTGACTTACTAGCTTCTCAACTTCTTTGAACATACTCACACCTGTAGTTGTTACACAGATACTATTACTAGGAACTAATTCTTCAGTCACTTCAAACTCTGTATTGGTTTCCCAACAGCTGGGCAGTACTGACTCTTTAACAAAGAAAAACACTCAAAATCATTTGTCTTGTTTCATAATTATTTTATTTTTAGAATATATTTTATTGATTTAAAAGAGGAATGGAGAGGGAGAATCATTGATTGGATGCCTCCTGCATGCCCCCTACTGGGGAATCAAACCCACAACCCAGGCACGTGCCCTGGTCAGGAATCGTACCATGACCTCCTGGTTCTTAGGTCGGTGCTCAACTACTGAGACACACAGGCTGGGCTAATTAACTGTTATCTTTTATGCAATGTCCTCACCAAGCAACTGATCTCATCAAAAGGCTAATCATTTTATTTCCTCTAGACACATTCCTTTGGGCTACTGCATTCAGAGGATGTGATATAACCATCAGTAAATGGCTTTGCTTGGCTTACACATGAACCACTTGCAAATGGACTTCGGTTGCAGCACTTCATTTTTTAAGAAATTATGCTGTGATGAGTTATAGTTTCTAATTCTGTTGCTTTCCCATGAATTGGGAATATGATGATGAGCTTTAGCCTGGTTATGGCAACATGTTGTATTTCTTGGGACAGTTATAGTTGCATGATAAACAGCATTTTACCGTATCATTTAATAAGATAATCTATACTTCAAGGTGCCGTAAAAGCACACCGTTCAAAGTGCACTTTTCATATTTTGACACAGTGGGTGTAACAGAAGAATAAAAATATTGTGGTACACTCCAAATGACTTTATAGCATACCAAGCAGAGATGTGAAGTGAAAAGTATGCTATGGGCTGTTTCTGTACTCAACTTCCCCGCTGTAGTACATCAAGGAGTGTGGCTACATCCCAACAAAATTTTATGGGCACTAAAATTTAGTTTTCATACAATTTTCACATCAGGAAATAGTTTCTTCCCAACCATTTAAAAATTGTGAAAACCATTCTCATCTCACTGGCCTACAAAAACAGGCAGCAGGCTGGTTTGGGCCTGAAGGCCATAGTTTGCTAACCCTTCATCTAGATTTCACAGAACATGGTAAGCCCAGAATTAATGGCTCAGGAACACTAAAAATGTTATCAGCTAAGTATCTTTTGTGCAAAAGCTACATTTAGTAAAAGTCATAATGTTCTCTTTAAAAGTTACAAAGTATTACTTAGAGATAGAAACCAATACTGATACAAACTATGAAGTTCAGCAACTATGCAGCTATTCAAAAGGCAATCTTAATAATTCCTTTTCTTTTTTTTTGAGGAGGTGAAGATAAAAATAAAAAGAAACCAATTAGATACCTGCTATATTGGATCAGCTTTAAAAAGCCACAGTAAGTTATGCCAAGTGCATTTACTTTATAAATCTTTCAGAATAAATGCATTCTTAGAGATAGAAATCAATTCTTAAAATCTAGTTGAAGCATTAATAAAGAATAAGCCACCACTGTTGAAATGCACAAGGCCCAGACTGATTTTTAAATAATTAGCTATAGTTAATTAAATTACTGAGTTCTGTTCAGTTGCCCAAATTTAAAAAAAAAATAATTCCCCAAATAATTATTTTCAAAACAAAAAGACCAGTCATCAACATATATAAGAAAACATTTCTGAAGCCTTTATTTACAAAAGCTTTAAAAACAAATAATACCCTCTGTTTTGCAAATAATGTTTTGTTTAAAAAGGACCACCCAGTTACAGCACTGTAGTCATGAATAAATGTACAAGGAAAACAAACCAATGTGGCTAACATTTGGAGATTTGCTATTATTACTGATTGAAGTGTAGATAACACACATCATTACTTGTAGTCCATCATTCTGAGTAGAGTTAATGATTACCAAAATGTCTTCCTACACATGCTCTGGTCTAGTCACATATTCTGCATGGCTAAATATTTCACAGTCTCTTTTGTCAATATATATAAAATAGATTGCAAAGATATACACACAAAAAAATAAACAAACATTACACTCCTCAGGTAATTTTATTAGCTATATATTAGCTATATGTGTATATATACACACATACACACATAGCTAACATATATTTTTGTATTTTGTCGTGCACCAAATCTCTCCATTCTTTATCTTTGTAACAACTATGAAAGCATAATTTTTTGTCTAATTTAATCTGGTACAAAATATACCTAAAGATTTATTATCTTTGGACTTGAATGAATTTGATTTTTGGAATCAACAAATCAAGAGCTCGTAAGTATGGCTATAAAATTAAAAAAATTAAAATAAGGTGAACAGTGATGGAATAAAAAGCAGATCAAGGGAACTGTGCCATCATAAAACAATTGCAGCGTCAACATCTTGGAGACCAGTTTCCTGGCAGACAATAAATGTCCAATCACAAACAAGGGATTGTTCCTGGAGGGTGTAAAGCGGGTTTGAAAGGTTCTTCAGTCAGAGCGGCCTACACACACGCCAGTCAGAAACTGACAGACACTAGCTGTGCTTGGAAGATTAAACACTAGTACTGAAACAGCAGTTACTAAGCTCCTCAGTAGTTTTTGTCTTTTCTTTTGTAGTCTTGCTGAATCAACCATTTGCATAATGCATGTGCGATATTCCACGGGTGAAAAGTAAATACTTTATAAAGTTGGCAGATGGTCATTTTTCCAGCTAAGAGTAAGAAAAACCGTATTTTCTGATAAAACAGAGGATCTGAGTCAGAATCACTCTCTAAAGTGCAAAATTGATGGTCCACAATCTCAAATAGCTAAAACTCCTGCAGAATGGAAGGGAGACATGAAACACGGAAATAAATTACAGTCAGTGCTAGTTAATTTAGGAAAGGGGAAACAAACCAAGCTCAAATCGGTCAAGTTTATATGATGCAGCTTTTCCACTCTCTGTCACACACGCCTGCTAACAGGTATATTAAGTTAAGGCCAAATTTAACCTGAATGCTTTTCTATTTAAGCTCTGAGACAGGAATGGTCATATTAAGTACTAAAAGACAAAAATAAAATGGGCGATGAAAGAAAAAAAGTAGTCTATCGTTCAAGGGATTCAACCAGAGATAAAACCTATATACAAGCATGTGTGTAGTTCAAATAAAATAAAAATAAAAGGACCATTTCATGTCATGACTGCTTGTTGGCTTCCTCTTCATATGCATTCCCTGTGCCATTCTGTACATAGGATGAACCAGAACCAAGGCCATACAAATGACCACAATATTTGGCATCATCAATATGATCTTCAAAGAACATCTAAAAAGGAATTTTGGAGAAAAAAAGAGATAATTTTAACCAAAAGGTAGCACTGGTAATGTATATTTCAGCAAAGTCAGTACTGCTGTTCCCTAACTACAACGGTAGCTCTCTTCTATCGTGCTCCTTCGAGGCCACACACATAAACCAATGAATAAAACTGAGGTCCTCAAGTTCAGAGCTCAAAAGAAACAGAAGAAAAAGACTACGAAAATAAATGTATAAATGCATGTCTTTCCTTTCAACATTTAGACCATTTTTATAAGGATCTGTAATCATGGAAAAATGGCAGACCTTTTGACCCCACTAACTGAACAGCACTCAAGGACAAGAATGAATGAGAACAGCCAGTGGTGGGGTGGGGGAGCTTAGATGAGCAGCCTCGAGCCTACGTCAAGGCTAAGCTGACTAAAAACAATCAAAGCTTAAACATGTCCTGGACAGTAAAATCTCAACATTCACATTCGGTTACTATCCTTGGAGAAGCCAAGAAAAATAAAGGTAACAAATTAGTAGTAGAGAACCCACAATTAATTCAACCATTAAACTATTTTTAAAATGCAAAGCTGAAAATCCTAACAGTTGCTTTAATTCTCTAATGCAGCACTGGAATGACATACAAAACAAAGTATTTACTTTTATGAATAGATCGTCTAAATCACTTGGTAAAAAAAATCCAGTACTACATGGCAAACCAATGTTATATTTCCTATTGTTAATATATTTCTATAAAAAGTTTTAAATTCCCGAAAGACTACTTAGTCAATTCTTTAATGTCTTAGAGGATATACTAAAAAAGCATTTTATAGTAATTTTTTTGCAAAAAGGAAAAAAATTTTTTTATAAGAAGTCCATTCTATTTTGTTTTTGCACAAATAAACTTTTTTCTTTGCCTTTTACCTACAGCGAGGCATACCTGTACATATCACTTAACCTAAGGATAGACTCAGATTAATTCAATTTCATTCGTTCACATCCAACTTCTTTATGTTCTTTATCTCTGCCTTTTACTATTTAAGGAGGTTCTGTTCAATATGACTTTTGATTCAACTACTACTTGAGATTTTATTTAACCCTTTGGAATTCAAACACCTCTGGTAAGACTCAATCTTCTAAAAAGCACAAGTCCTACTCCATTAATCCTCAAAGTACTGAATGGAATAAGCAAATAATATTTTTATCAGCAATTTAATGCCTAAGATTAAGACAATGCCAGAGGAAACATATGAGGGTCCCCGGACTTGGCAGAAGCAGCACTGATGTGGTCTATAGCAACAACTCCAGAGTTCTCGACTAGTAATGTACACGACCTTGGATAAAAGGTACTAGCCTCTGGCCTCAGTTTTCTCACCTAAAAAATAATATAGTTGGACCTACGTACTTTCTAAGGTAAATTTTTTAGTCTCCAAATAAATTACTTTTTCATTTTCTCCTGAACTACATTTCAAGATGACTTATTTTAAAATTCTTTCATTCAAGTGTGGTAGAAATGATTTATATGGTACCTCTAATTTTTATTTAATAAGTACTTATTGCCCCAAAACTTTGCCATGTGATTTTTAATGTTCTCAACCTAACAACCAATTGAGAAAAAGGCACGGATGTCTTCATACTTCTCTCATTTTGAAAAAGGCCATTCCTGTGAGCAATGAATCAGACCCTGCCTGATGTTGTGGTCCTATCCGTTCCAGCTCTAACTGTTCCGCAACTTCCTGCAAACCACCCTAGAAGACAGAAAAAAAATGCCTGTCAAGAGGAACATTGCAATGCCTGAATTCACAAATTTATAACTTAGACAATGACCAAAATATAAATACACTTCAGAATGTAGAGATGGCCTTATGAAGACTGGAAAAGACCAGAGCATGTGAAATACTAAATGTTTGTTGAATGTGGGTGAAGTTTATAATTTAATAGAAAGTTAGATCTTAATTGGGAAAATTTATCTTTATCACATGCTTTAAGGCATGTAATAGATAAATAGCTTTCCTAAAGACATGGGGGAAGCAGATCATATACAAGGTAACAGGTATCAAGGGTAACATTATCCAGTATATGCACAGTCAGTCCACCCATTGATCAATTATTATAAATCTGACGGTAGGTAGGTACTTTCTAACTTTCTTAAGCTTCTCAGTAATCTATTTCTAAATCGTTTCATCTAAATAATTTGTACAAAACAAAGCTATTATGACTAATGAAATCTTAAGTGCTTAACTATGGTTTTGCTGGTTAAAAAGAAAGTATGTTCTTATAAAAACCTGCCTATGTTAATAATGCTAGGATTAAAAAAGAAAGATGAGGAGAGTGAAAGAAAGGTAGAGAAAGAGAATGAATAAAAGAAAGAGGAAGGAAGTGAAGAAGGGATGGTATCAAGGGAGGAAAGAATAATAATGAAGGACACTGGGAGGAGAGAAAAGAAAGAAAAGAAAGCATGATCAGGAAAAACAAGACAAACACAAAGAAATTCCTCTCTAAATTGTTAAGGCTCCTGCTAGCAAACCAACCCTTCTGTTTATCACAGCCTAAAACAGAGCTTTGGACAGCAGTTGCTTCTGAGCTAAAATTAGCACGAGGATTAGGTAACATTAGCAGCTGCTTAGAGAACAACAGAGTAGGTCATTCAGGGAGTGGACTATAGGTCAAAAAGCACTGTGGTCATGAACCTGAATTTTAACATACCAGGTCACTCAGGTTATATTCAGAATATCTGATATACTTAGAAATTTTCAAATAACGTATACATAATGAGCAATAACTTGGTTCTGTTTCCAGAAACTGTCACTGTACAAATATCAATTTTAAAAAGCATTTCCAAGGCCACATTAAAACATTCCCGCCGTGGATTCTCAGCATGTAATACTTTCAGGTATGGACTGAGTTTGTAGAGTAGTAAGGACAGACTACTGCAAGTTCACTTAAGTTGCATAGCTAGAAGTTTCTTCAAATTGCACAGAAATCTGCTGCTCTTAGGTGTCACAAACGTGATATAACCTTCCTTAAAAATGTCCCTGGTCATATGGCAAATCCTATGATGAGGCAAGCTGACTTTGGCCTAAAGACTGTTTCTCTTATGATTTTGGTTCATCTGTCAAAGCAAAGTTTCCTATTTAATTCCTAAAATATTTCTTTCTACGTGAAAGTAATGCTCTTAAAGTTTTTTCCATCTTCTAAAAGTATAACATAATTGCACTTCTAAAAACTTGGTGAGGAGAAAATTTGATCAAACTTGATATAGATTCTCTGAAGGAACCACTTTCCCTAAATGTTTATGTTTTTGTTTATTTATTTATTTATAGCGTATTCACTGTAACAGAAAATACTGTGTTCCTTAGGGAGGCTGCGCCATCATAGATGCATTCTCAAACTAAAGGAACACTCTTCCTTAAAGCAGTGTTCCTTTTGAAAAAATTAATGTTCAAAGTAACAATTACATGTTAAGCAGTGTCAGGATATAAGGTACTGCCCGGACAGGACATCTATTTACTACAGCACTTATTACTAACAGGTCGCCAATCTTTGGGGCAGGAAAAGCACACAAAACCCTTTCAGCTTTGTAATTTAATCCCTGGAACACGATCCAAAGACTAGACCCAACAGAATAATCTGTAGCCAAGCCCAACTGAAGGAGAAACTTTTGTACCCCACTGACTACATTTGCACACTGCTGGCCCCTTGCACTCTATCTTGCGTGGGTCGATTATGTGCATGTCGGGAGAGTGAGAACCTGTACTTTTGTGCGAGAGAGCCTCAGTTTCTGTACTGGTTTTTTATTTTCAATCTGGCAAGCAATGACAAACATCTGATCCTTGGTTTTAATTTTACTGAAAACTTATTCTGCAAATATATATTAAAGCTTTCAAAAGGATTTCCTATAAGCATTTATGCAAGAAAAAAAAAAGAACCAAATGACCAGATAATACAACTGCACTTAATATAAAACTATAAAACATGGTCTGAATCAACATCCCAGCTTAGGACCCTATCATGTCAGTCACTGGTCGGATTGTGTGCTGATTACAGGTAAAGCCACTCGAAGCCTTACTTTGAGATTTTTGCAGCTCTTCATGAGGTACTTCACATCATAAATAACAGGAAAAAACAATCGAAGGATCTCAAAGAAGTCAAGTTCTTCTTCAGGCAAGTTAGAATTGGTCAGGATTTTGATTAAGTAGCCAAAGTCATAACCACTACAAAAGGGTTAAAAGAATACAGAAGAGGGACCTTAATACCATGGAGATGAAAACCTTTTCTGATAATAAATTTTAAGTGAGTCACACTCTAGACAAAAAAGGAAATCGACAAAAAAAGAGTGCACAAAACCAGAAAATAACACGTTCACAATTTTAATGGGAAAATGTTGTCATCTTACAGACCTTGGTACTTCATCCTCCAGATACCAATATGCAGATCTCTACTACCATCCCAAGCCTGTAGTCACTAAACTACTATTTTGCTGATCCTTGAATAGAGAACTCTTCAAGGAGAATGTCAAACTGCCCACAGTGTATGTCTAAAAAATTTAAATAACTATGGAAATGAAGAAATAAAGATGAATGGAAAGTTGGCCAAACAGGTAGCAAGAGAACTGGCATTCACAAGGCAAAAATAATGCAAATCTCCCTATCTTTTTCATAAAGAGGTCACATACTTCAAAAATCCAAGAGTAATCCCTACCAAAGTATATTCACTTCCTTTAACTGACTTCATTAAGTGCTCTCTTCCCTCAAAATTATTTCTTTTACTATCTCCTGATGGCTCCCCAAGAGATACTCGTGGGAATGCTGCACATGGAAGTGAAGGCAGTGAAGGCTGAGACTAGCTACAGAACAAAATACAAACCCACACTCTCCAATCAACATCTCCTGTGCCTGCTGTTTGGCTTTTCCCAGGTTTACAACTCCCTATGCTCCAGGCCACCACACCCTCTTCTCCCCGTCTACCTTTCCTAAGGACCTCTTACCGATGCCTTCCCTGTGGAGCCCAGCTCCCACAGATTTGTTACACAAGCTCTTTTCTTGTACTATCCTTCAAAATGCATGTATTGTTTTCCCCATTAGTTTAAAGGGCAGGAATCACAGTTAAAAAACATCTTTTCAGTATGAAGCTCGACATCTGATGAGATGTTATTTACGTATCTTTTGGGGAGGGTACAAAACGAAATTTATATTTACTATTTAGAATTTTACTTCTAATCTTAAAAAGGCAAAGAGAGGACTCTTTCCCCCTCCCCACATGGGAGTCTGTGCTTGTTCTTCAATAAATTTCCACCTTTGTTATATATATAAAAAAAAAAAAGGCAAAGAAAGCTTTACCATTGAAGACCAAATAGAAATATCAAGGTATAAGTAATAAACAGCAGAAACCTTTAAATTTCTGGTAGTTGGCAAAGAGGTACTCTGGTGTCTACCTAAACTGTAAATCAGCACAGCCTTTGCTTACTACTAGTAAAGGTAAGATTGGAGTTTAGGATTTATAAATTAATCTTTACCGTCTAGAAATAGGTAATATAAAAAAATTTAATAACATTTTGTAGAATAAAAATCTTAACACATCTTGACAAGTATTCAAATACATAAGAGTCTGACCTAGACTAACCTCTAAAACGACATGAACCCTTTTTGTTCATCTTAATACCCCAGTGCCAAGTCAAAGTATTTGCTCAGAGTATCTTTTGAACGAAAGACCAGGATATATATAGTAAAAGCACAGGAAAATTATTTCCCATTCTTTTGTTTCTTTCTGACCAGGAAATTTTGTAAAAAAAGAATTCAAAAACATTTCTCAAATTAACAGAGACTGAAGTCTTATTTCCTGAGGTAACAAGTGGAGGAGAGTAGAAAGGAAAGATAACAGGTAAGAATTAGTATGTTCAGTATCTCCAACTCAAAAATTACTGCTTAGTGCTGCGCCAAAGTTTAAACATGAACAGTCTTTTACTGTAAGCATTCCCCAGGCCAGAGCTGGAAATGGTAAAGTATGTGGGTAGTCTTATTTTTTAAAAAAAATGTATGAAGTGATTGAGTATAAGAACATTAACACCTGCATAATACAATACTTTAAAATAATTCTGCAAGGTAGTTCTTCTAAATGATGCCATCTGATCACTTTATTTAAATAAAATTAAACTCTACCACACACCAACCCCTAGCATTTTGCTTTTTTGCCTCCAGAGCACTTATTACCATCTAAAAAAGCCACATATAAATTCCATTATTTAGAAAAATTGTGTGCCTATTTCCACCAGAATGTAAACTCTATGAGAACAAGGAGTTTAGTCTGTTTTGTTTATATCTTAATTCCTAGAATTTGATCACAGTGCAAGGCTTATGGTAGATAATAAGTATTTTTAATGAATGAATTCTTGCACTCAGGCTAAGTAATGTTAAATAACCTTAGGTAACAGATTCCAAATGGCATTGTTGGACTTAAACCAAGGTCTATTTTCCTAGCCTGTACCCTTTTCACTATGCAGTGCTGACTCTCATGGGCTACAATGTATCCCATGTTGTAAAATCTTTAAGTAGACCAACATTAGTCTCTTAAGAGTTAGGAGACTGCAATGTGGCAACTAGTTCTTTATAGAACGAAGCCTGTGAAACAGGGACCAAGCCAAACATGAAGCAGCTAGGATATGGTAACACATATGCCATTTTCTTGTTCTGTTTATCTCTTCTCCTTTATTGTTTTTTATTGTGTTTTTTTTTTTAATTTAAGCACTTCACTCAAAACTGTTGCAGTGTGAGTTTTGTGTGGCAAAAACACGCATGCCATTTATAATGCAATCTCTTTACCTATGAAATGATAACCATTTGACCCCTTCACAGAGGACCACTCCCGATGTCATAAGAAGTTCTGCAAAGTACTGGGTCTCAATTCCTTCCTCCTCATGCTTTTTAAACTGGATACCAGATGTTGTTAGTAGCTCTATAGAGTCTTGGGCATACATGTCCTCCCTGGCAGGAGAAGAAGAAACACAACATTCAAAAGTGCCATACTTCAAACAAACTCCTTTTCTCAGCTTATATCTACAACTACAATGCCACAAACAAGAAAGAGGACTGGCTTGGGTTCACTTGTTCCAATATTTCACATATATGGAAAGAAATTACAGTTGAAACATTAACAGTCATGATTTCAGAAAACTGTGCACACATTAAATAATCATTCAAAACAGTCCAATGGTGAGATTTTAATCTTTACTATGAACTAGCCTTTCGAAAGTTAAATAAATTTGGGTTTGAAAAAAAAGAGTCTTCTATTCACCGGGGCCTAGCACCACAAACTAACAGACATGTTCTTTCACTCAGCTACCGCTTTAACGCTGCCAGTTGCCGCTGTCGCCACAGGGTGAGGGCCTATGCTCATCTACCTGCTCTCGGCAGCACCAGAGAGGAGAACACGTGAAAACATCTGACGTGGCTGCGTTAAACGACATTCTGTATTTACAACAAAGGAGAGGCCTCCTCTCACAAATAATCAGCCTTGCAAATGGCCCCAATGAGCAGTAAACTGATTATTAAAATAAAGGACTTGAGTATAACAGCAATCATTTCTTCTTCTAACAATCTTAATCCTACCAGATTGCCTTTCAAAAATCAAGCCAGGAAATCTAAATATAAACCAATCATTCAAGACTACGTAAGCCAAAAAGAAAGCCAACACTTTGTAAGTACACACAGGTATCTAAAATATTAAATTAAATAAGTGAAAAAATGAAGGTATATGTTTCTGAGAATGAAAGAAAAGTATTTTGTGCATTGCCCCATTAGACTTTTCTGTTTACATTTTAAACTTTAAAAATATCACTTTCCATCATTTAGCAAAGACTGTCCTATTAAACAATTTAACAAAACTAACCATACCAAAAGAAAAATCACACTTGAGCCAAAATGGATTCTTATGGTTTAGTCTCTGGAAATCAATCTACTTCCAAATGTCTCTAAAAAATAAAACTAGTCACTGAAATATTTAAAAATGGGAAAACCACAACAATCACTGTCAAATTTTCCCCTGGAAAACTCCTCAGAAAGGATATCTGAATAAACCCAATAAAACTTTTTTCATTCAACAGTATCACTTGGCCTTCTTACACTAAAAGTATGTATCTCAGACAACTAGAACCTCACTCATCAGGTCGTGCTGCTCACAAGGGGAGGCATGTTTTAGCAATTATAACCAACCAAGGCATAACAGATTCTTTCTCCAGACTCACATTATTCTGGGCCATATGCTTGCTTTTAGTTAACTGTCTGTCTCTCTCAACCAGAATGCAAGCTTTAGGAGGACAATCATTATCTATTTTGTTCAATGTTATACCATCAGATAAAACAACAACAAACAAACAAGAAGTGGAATAGTGAGTGCTGCCCAAACTTGCCAAATGATAACAGTCACCCAGAGAGCTTACCAAGTATATGGATTCCAGGTCCCATACCTAGGCCCATTGAATCCCAATCCTCAGGAGAGACCTGGATGACTACTTCAGACAATTTATGATCAAGTAAGTTAGTAAACAAAAACATGTATGTAAATTATTTCTCTTTTTTTTTTGTTCCTGCATAGTTCACATAGGTCAATCCAGATAAGTTAATGTACTGTCATCTGAATTTCATTGGACTAAATATCTTACCATTTGGAACAAATTCCATGCTTTATAATGCCCATGTTATTAGAAAGAGAAAGAGAAAGCTGGGAACCCCATCCAGGTAAGCTAACTAAATCTCCAAATAGGACAGAAACTCCGTAACTGTTATGACTCAATTCTCTAAATTAATAGAATGTCCCTTTTCCCTGGTGTCCATTTCAAATTCTGAAAATCATTCCACCTTGCCAGCAGATGTAGGAAAATATTAAAATGTTAATTCAATCTCAATAAATTACTTTAAATATTGTTTATATATTAGAATTGCTACAGGTGCAAGTGCTAGCTTACTGATTGGATCAATCTGCTCAGAATGGCAATAAACAATGTGACCACTCCTAACACTAAGTACTGAAGTTGATGGTCACAGAATACCCAGTTCTGACAACTGAACAGAAAGGAAAGCCATGTATAAAGCTCTAAAAACGGTTTTCCAAAATCAGAGATACAAGGCTGTCTATCTCAAGTATTTCCTAAAGTTAGAAACTAACTCATCTAGGTCTGCTAAATTCAGTACATTTATTGATATTACCTCTAGCTACAAATACAAACTTAGCCTACTACACAAATTCACATTTTTAAACACGCAGGTTAGAGATTTTACAATTTAGAAACACTTTCCAACCTCAATGAACTCCTGGCTCACTATACATTTTTTAAAATTGTTAACTCCTATATATTTAAACTGATGCTGAAAATCATAAGAGGCAAATAAACTGGAATATAGATTGTCACAAATGCACAGATGGTTACTAAACATACTATCTAATGAACCCAAACTGATAAGAACACAAAGATGCCCCCCAAATCTGCAAAGGCTATGAAAGACAACATATACAGCCTACAACTCCATAACTGATAGCTGTCCTTTAACCTTCAAATGCCTGTGCATCATCAGTAAAACAGAACAAAAGCCACCCTTTGTTTCTGTTGTCCCTCCTACTCAGGGCACTATCTCCTTTGCATGGCCCTTTTCCTTGAATGAAGTCTTCCTTTCTGTTATTACTGAACCATGATCCTCTGTAATCTCTTCCACGCTGTGCAAATGGTTCTCTCAAATATCAAGAATAATCATCAAGAATTACTATAATCATCAATATACAAAATTCATTCTCATATCTTTTGACTTGTTAGAGGAATTCTGCCCATGGCTTTTTTTTCTTCAGAGCTCATCAATAACCCACTTCAAGTTTCATGTACATATCTACTCTGAAATTCTGTTTGGAGAGGATTCTAATATATCGATCAGTACCTGAGAGTTCTAATTCTTGGACTTTAGCAACATGAAGCAGACAAGAGTTATGGGAACACTAAGTTATAATGACCACGACCAACGTCCCTCAATTCTGTATCCCTGGTGCCTAGCACAGCTGCTGATACATTCACTCTAGGAGTATAATAAAAAGGGAATTTTCACCTTTCTTCAAAATATCCAAGATTCTGTTCATGGGCTCTGTTCTGTCTCCACATTAGATGGCAGTGGTTTTATCTTCCAATTGACCTTTTCTACTTAATATTTTTCACTATACCCTTCATGTCCCAAGACATGAACATCAGTGAAAATGGATGCAAAACTTGGTATAGCAAATCTACAGTAGCCCTCTCTGTATGAGAAAAATGTCTTTCAGAGACTATACTAACAAAGCAGTTGTTATAAGAACAATGATGTTTCTAGATAAGGAAAATTTCAATTTTACCAAAACTGTGACACAGATGGGTCTCCTCCTTCTCAGGTACTAAGATCACAAGAGTATCTTAGTTAAAACAATCCTATATAATAAGAGGCTAATATGCAAATTGACTGAACGGTGGAACCGGTTGCTATGATGCGCACTGACCACCAGGGGGCAGACGCTCAATGCAGCTGCCCCCTGGTGGTCAGTGTGCTCCCACAGGGGGAGCATCGCTCAACCAGAAGCCAGACTCACGACTGGCAAGTGCTCCTGCATTCATTGCAGCGCTAAGGAGGTCCAACTGCTGGCTTAGGCGGGGAGTGGGCCTAAGCCATCAGTCAGACATCCCCCGAGGGCTCCCAGACTGCGAGAGGGCGCAGGCCGGGCTGAGGGACCCCTTTCTCAAGTGCACGATTTTTGTGCACCAGGCCTCTAGTGTGCTAATAATGACCAGTTTAGAAAAAAAGTAACATAGAACAAATGAAATGGTAAACAAATAATTTTAAAAAGCAGTCTTTTGGGAAAAGGCTAAAAAGCCATTTTCTGTGTTTCAGAACTACAGTACTTATGAAAGGTTATTATCAGTTTGAATAGAGACAAGTATTTTTTACCCTTTACAAGGTTCTGAAGAGTACATTTTAAAATCCAAAAACAGGGAGTCAGGCTAAACACAACGAAAGTATAAGCCATATTATTAAAACACTAACAACACTATCCTTTAAAATCGTCAACCCTGCTTTTCCTTAAATCTCCTATACTAAATTTCACATTATTCTACAGAGAATGGGAGGTTCATACATTGGCATTACCACCTTCTTTTACTATTTTTCAAATCAGATGTTACATTACATTACACAAGTACAGGCTGTCAAACAGGACACTGCAATCCTGTATTGTAACATACTTTGAATGTATTAAAACATTTCTCCAACTTATAGTCAGTTTATAAACAATCTGCCTTTGGCCCAAACAATCTACATTTCTGTAAGCTATCAAGATTACTCCTACCAATGATAGACAAGAATTACAAGTAAGGAAACTGGGTTTCCACCCTGGACTTGAGTTAGAATTCAGATTCCGGAAGACAATCTGCCAGATTCTGAAGTGTTTCCGAAAGAAGCACCAGGTTAAAGGACAGTATTACTTCTCCCATATCTATCTATAATAATAAAAGCATAATATGCTAATTAGACCGGACCAAGCCAGGGCTGTGAAGGAAGCCCAGGTCCAGGGTGCCAGAGGGAAGTCAGTGCCAGCAGCCAGGGGAAGGAAGGCCTCCTCTTACACGAATTTCGTGCATCAGGCCTCTAGTGTCAGCATAAGAGATTCTGTGGCCTGACCTGGGAATATAATCATTTATGTAACATCGATTTGACAGGAAAATGCACCCAAGTTTCCAAGAAATATCTTACCACCTTTGACTTATAATCTACTCATAAACTGGAGTATGACTGTAATAAAAACCTCTTAAGAAGCAAAACTATTACAACAAAGGAGTATGTATTTCAAACTGTACACAAGTTTGAAAGTGAAATAATTAGAATATTATCTAATTTTTTTTTGTTAAGAAGTATTTCCAATACTCAAAATTTTCCAAATTTCAAAAAAAAGTGGCAGTAATACTATTCATACAACATTTCTAAAATTCAAAGTACATGAATTGAAGATTCTTCTTTATTCAATTATTTGGACCTATAATATATAGAAGCAATCTAACCTTTGAAATTTTAGGGTTTAAGTATTTCCAGGATAACTATGCCATATTCAGTTAGAATTTCATTCACTATACTTGAGGGAAAATCAACTCCAAAAATTAAACTAAAAAAAATTATCAGGTTATATTTATTTCCCACTTACGTCAAATTAAATTTAAAATTAAACTGCCAAGTTGAAGTTCCTGGAGGATATTCTCCTTGCTCATTCATAAATGTCAGTCCTAGCTGAATTATCTTTAACAAGTCTACATTACACCGTAATAGTTGGTACTGATAGTCAGCATTGCTCCTGAATTCTCCAATAGGTCTTGCAACCACACCTGGAAACTCGGTGTCCTGAAAAACAGTTTTAAGATTCATTATTTACTAAAAACCATAGTCTACAAATTCCTAGAATAAATAAGCAATTTTTGGTACAAATTAAAGAATCCTGTTATAGATGATATTCTATACACTCATATTCCATTAAAAGGTACCTTTTTACAGAAAAGAGCATTATTTTTTGGAACCATAAAACGAAACTCTACAACCTTAATGAATTTTCCTTACTTTAAATATCATATCAGTAAAAAAATTACTTATATATAGTATGATTAATGCAACCAAGTACTCTATTCCCAAGGAAGAGGAAAAAAATCTTAAGTTTTTGTTTCTCAAGAGGTATGTGAAACTATGTTATTCTGTTAAAACCAATACGGAACTGGTCAAAAAGAATGGAAAATGCATAATACTTTCCAATCACTTTTCTCAGGCAAGGATTATATAAACATCAAACCCTTCTAATTTCTTGAGCTAAAACAGTATTCTCTTTATACTCCAGAGAAAGCATGTCATCAAAAATTGCATGCCATTCACACTCCTGCAGAACGTTATCATGTCTCTAATGTTGTCACTACTTATCATCTGAGAAATAAGTGACCGCTAGCAATTTCTATTGAATAAGGAAATTTAATTCTGTGAGGATGTGCACCTTTATGAAATAGAACATTATCTATGTACATTCAAATATTCATATTTTAACCAATCAACTTTTCCCACAAGTTTATATTTATTTGTATTAAAAATACTGAGAAAATGATACATCAGTTTAGTATTAAAATTCAAAGTAGGAAGCTAAGAACAAAATCTAAATACCAATTCACTATAAACAGTAAAGAAATTAAAACTTCTCTAAATCTGTCCTACTCAAAAACCACTTTATTGGAAGCACTGTGTTATGCTAGATGTTAGAAGAATAAAAGAATATTAAGATACTAACCCCTTGCTTCACAAAGCTAATTATCTAGAAAACAGTAGAGTAGCTATAACAGATGTACAGATGAGATGCTTAACAGCAGTATATTCATAGAACTCCACTGATAACTTTTTTTTTTTTTAATTAAAAACCAAAGAACAAAAACTGCAGATCAACAATGTTTCACTGGGAGATCTTTTTTGTTTGTTTGAGAAAGACATCAGGAGAATGTTTCACTGGGAGATCTTTTTTGTTTGTTTGAGAAAGACATCAGGAGTTTCCTAGCTTACGGGAACTGATCTGATATTATCAGTTAGGCCTTAGTATTGCTAGGGGCTGACTTGGCACTTGTAGCTAATGTTCTTCTGTCGAATATACACAATTTCACACTCCAACATCAGACAAGGCCACTCTGTAATCATGACTAAACATGGACAAAAACACACTGTCCAAACCACGAAAATGACCAAACACCCTTCTATCTTGGTTAATGACTGACTGGTGCTTCTTTATAGCTTTTGACTTACTTGAGTCTTCTTTCCCTCTAGTTAAAACTTATCGCCCTGGCTGGGTAGTTCAGTTGGTTAGTGTTGACCCTACACGCCAAGGTTGCAGGTTTGATCTCATCAGACCCCATACAAACAACAAATGAATACAGAAGTGGAATAACAAATCCATGTTTCTCACTCTCATTCCCTCTCTCCTTTCCTTTCTCTAAAATTAAAAGAAAAACTTTATTAAGTTACCCCAGCTTCCCACCAAGCCCTGCTTCCTTAATCTCTACCTAAAACTGCCTGCCACAAGTTTCCTCCAATGGTATGCATTTTCCCTCACTCCAATAAGTAATAAACCCAACTTGTCTCATTACAGGTATGTTTCCTGTGGTCTTTGGTTGGAGGACATAGACAAAATTTTCTTTGCATAATTAAATTAGTCACTTAAAAAAAAAAATGAACCAGAAGGGTTGAATTCAAGACTTTTAAAATTCCTCTTCTCCTTTTATAAGAAGCATTTTAAGGATATTTGATCATAGGCATACCATAGCAACATAATTATATTTTCTAATAACTTGACGAATTTTCTTCAACTCTTCATCCAGGTTGCAAGCCCAAACTTCACAAATTCTTTGGCTATGATCAACTGTTGCTGCTGGCATAGTGAGGGCACAAGGAGTCTAGCTGCCAAGCATCAAAATTTATACTTGATTGAAGATCTGTTTCATAAAATACTTTATCCTTTATTTGTGTACCTGTCAAAATAAACACAGGTTTCCTGGTTCTAACATCAGTTATATACAAATAGTGTTATATGTGCACATATTAACAATTTCCCACTAAAGAGTGCTGTGAATTCAACTTACTGAATAAAAATTGATAACCATTTTCAGACAAAAATGAAAATTGAAATACTGATACACATGTGAGAAGATCACGTGTTTCTAGGGCAGCAGTAATGTCTGCTTTTATTCCTAGTTAACAGAACATTCAAAATTGGATTTGATTACAAAATCTTCTTGATTGGCATTTATTCAAGCCAGATTGGAGGGGACAAAATTAAACCTACTTTAATAATAATAAAAAAGTTATTTCTGAGCAATAAGTAACAGACACAGCGCTTGTCTGAAAACCCATAACTGTAGAAGAGAGAAAGAAAGGCATTTCAAATTGTTTCTTTCTAATTTCCTAAAAATCATAGCATTTTCCCTGGTTACCAAACACACACTTCATGTTTCTGGGCCACATACACTGGTTTCATGGTATATGATAACAGGACAGACCACATTTTGGTTCTTGAACAGGAAAAGGCTCCTTTATTTTTCACAGTTTGAAAAAAAAAATCGTTAACAGAGACTTTTCAAAGGGAATGAATTATGAACCGCCCCCACCCAAACTCTGCAGTCACAAGTGTAACCGAGTGCTTTAAAAACCAAAGATCTGGGGGATCCGTGCTTTCCAAGCCTGCCCCCTCTGCCACACACACTGTGGGGAGACCCTGTAGCTTTAACGGTGCTTTTCTCCGCGTCCCTCCACTGCAGCTCCAGAGGCCAAGGGGAGCCACAGGCCTCATTACTTGAGGTAGCATCTCCGAGCTGCGGGCTCCCAAAGAAAGGAGAGGGCAGTCCAGAAGCATTCCAGGCATAAACTCTCTTCCCGGGCAGAGCCAGGGCGAAGGTGCAGATAACCATTCGCTGGAGCCAGATTGACTCCCGGGCACCGCTGCGCGCAAGAACCCGAGGAGCCGGGGATCTCGGCCACCGCCCTCCGCCCCCCGCCCCCAATTTCCGTCCCACCGCAGCGGAGCCCCAGGTACAAAGCCTCTGCGTCATCACTCCGCGCCAGCCCCCGGCCAAACCCCCAGCCTCAGGGACCTTCCCTCTCCTCGGCCCGCCACCCCGCTCCGTCCCCCGCCAGCCCCGCTCCAGCTGGCGCCATCGCGCACCCTCCCGGGTCCCTCGTCCCCACCCCCTTGGCGCTTCCCCATCCCGCCCCTCCCCCGCCGCCGGCTGCAGGCGCCAGATCTACTTGTGTCACTGAGCTCGCGCTTCTCCTCCTCCTCCTCGCCATAGAGACAGCACCCAGCGGCGGCGGCGGTGGCGGGAGCGGCGGCGGCGGCGGCGGATGCCCCATAGACACCTCTCGCCCAGCGAGGGGGGAAGGGGAGCCGGAGCTGCGCCGCACCGAGCTGCGCCGTCGCGTCGTGTACGTCCTGGCGGCGGCTCCGGCTGATGACGCGACACGCCGAGGGGGCGGGGCACGCAGGGCGGAAGCTGGGGGTGGCGAAGGCTGGGTGGCGAGGCTGTCTGGCTGGTTTGGCGCCGGGCCTTGGAGGTAGGGGGCGGGTCCCGGGACGCGAGTTCCCTCCGTCCGGTGCCCGCGGCCAGAGCATGCCCCCGAGGACCCGGGGACCCCCCGTCGGGCCCGCTTAGAGGAGTCGTGGCCGCCCCGCGCTCGGGTCCCGGGCGTCCGTCCCGCTCCTCCGTCGTGGAAGCAACCACCGGACGGAGCCGCTGGGAGAGGCAGGCCGGACCGACTCGGGCCTCGGGCCCGGGGACCCGGGGAGGATGAGCTGGCTCTTCCCCCTGACCAAGAGCGCCTCCTCCTCCGCAGCGGGGTCCGCCGGCGGCCTCACCAGCCTCCAACAGCAGAAGCAGCGCCTGATCGAGTCCCTGCGGAGCTCCCACTCCAGGTGACTGACTGGTCGCTCCCCCTCGGACCCGAGGAGAAAGCAGAAGGGCGGGCGGGCTGGGACTAATCCCCATCGCGGGTCCCCAGGCCGACTCCGCGCCAGCTGCCTCTCTTTGATACACCTCCCTTCGTCCAGGTGGTGGACACGCTTGCTCTGGCCTCTCGGACCCCAGTTCAGGATTTTTCCTCCGGACCCTCCCCCGTCTCCCCCCGCCCCCCCCTTTGCCCCGCCGCTGCTCAGCTCTTCTCATTCTGACTTGCTCATCCCTCCTGACCCATGGCTGCTGACTGTAATCTGGCTCATAGGCCGTTTCCAGTATCCCTCGCTCTGCCCCGCTCCCTTCCCCACTACCCTTTCCCTCTGGCCACCTGATTGCCGCTTTGGCCCAAGTGTTAAAACATGTTACTTGGCCAAAAGGCTTTGTGAAGCGCAATGTCCAAGACTCACAAATAGTGGGAGATGGGGGTAGGGGAGGGGAGGGGGTAAAGGAACTGTTGCAACATCCGAGGAAAGGGAAGCCTTCAGTTTTCATCAGCGAGTTCTCCTCTGGGAGTGACCTACTCCGTCCTCGTGCAGGCGTCCTCAAACTACGGCCCGCGGGCCACATGCGGGTGTTTTTGCCGTTTTGTTTTTTTTTACTTCAAAATAAGATATGTGCAGTGTGCACAGGAATTTGTTCATAGTTTTTTTTTTAAACTATAGTCCGGCCCTCCAACGGTCTGAGGGACAGTGAACTGGCCCCCTGTTTAAAAAGTGTGAGGACCCCTGCACCCTGTTCCAACTACCTCTCCTGCCTGACCACGACCAGCCTCTGTACATTTCTCACTGTTATTCTGGTTCCCACACACACGGGAATGGTCATATTTATCATGATTGTTCTGTTGTCTTCCTAGGAGTTTTTCATTTTCAGCCGGGTCAGATTAGAAATATTTTGCAGTTCCAATGATTTCAGCTGTTTTTACTGTCATCTGGTTTGCTTCTCCTTTTATATTGCAAATATCGGTGGCCTCTAATGGTTTTCAAAAATTAGTACCACCTCTTTATATTATTGTATGAATTATGCAAGTATATTTACTTAATAGTGTTACAGCATGTATTTTGATGTAAAGATATTAACATCGTTCAGCCCTAACCTTTTTAAAATAAACTTTTCACCCATTGTAAAGATATGGGTTTTAAGAGAATAAAATTGATTAAGTCCTGTTGAACAAACTAGTAGAGGCAATTTTATTTGTAACTCTACTAATTTTTCAAGCAAGTAAGTTATGGTGTAGAATAATTTTAGATTAGAAAGATTCTTAAAAATTCACTACAAAGTCAATTTGGCTAAAATGAGGCCTATTGCTGATGAACTGTTTCTTGGTTCTTTTGTCTCAGTTCTACTTGTTCAGAACTTTCAAAAGGTAAACATTTGTGGTATTTAACTGGAAAGAGTAGCATGCTCTTTGATCTAATGGTGGTTTTGTGTGTTTTTTTTGGAAAATTTAGTTCACAGAGTCTTTTTCTAAATAGAGTTGTGTACTAACCTGCAAGAGCTACTCTTACAAGATTTGCTTATGAAAATGACTCATTTTTTAAATTGAAACAAACGGAAGTTTGTCCCCTCAGAAAGTGTCACTTGTATGACTAGTTATGTATTAAACTAGTATTACTATTGCCAAAATACTTTTTTAGAACCACACCTTTCTAATTAATTGCTTTAAACCTTTAGTATATTCTGTTAAGTATTCTCATTGCTGACAAAATTTTATTCTTTGAGGTTGGAGTTGAATTTTTCAAATATTCCAAAGTCCTTTGCTGCTAAGGCTGGTACATATGGGAAGTGATTGATCTGAAATGTATTTATTTTTTGGCTTCCCAAATAAGGTGAGAATGTAAAGCAGTAATTATTAATCTAAGGAGTTCTGAAGTTGGTTTAAGAGGATCTGTAAATGCTTTGAACAAATGCAGAAAGGATCCATTTTATTTTTTGAGCCAGAGGTCAAATGGATGTATAATTTCATGTGACATTATCCATATATTTTGTAATGTTATAAAAATTTAACTTTAAGTACTCTTTATTTCTGTAAGTTCTTTTATAAAAATACTTGAAGGTTTTGTTGTTGTTATTATTGAAATATTACACATTTATAAACTAAACTTGGGTAATTAGGAGACAATTAAGTACATTCCAGGAATGGTATGATTCCAGAAAAGATGATATCCACCTATTTTTGTTAAATATGCCTTTTTAACTCATGACATATATTTTAAAGCTAACTAGTAAAAAATTATCTGCAGTATACTACAACTTATACTTAAAAGATTTTTGGGCAGAAGGACACTGATTGGTTATTCTGAAGGTGCACTGTACAAAAGTTGAAATGTTTTGAATGGTATTTTAATGAACAATATAAAACTTCCTAAATTGTGAATGTCAATATCCTGTTTGTGCTGCCCACCTCCCTCATTTTTCATATCTGTCCCTTCTCCAAATATAAGGTCAACAGCTCTTCCTGACAGTGAAAGTATGTGTTTTATTTTTTCTTCCCTCTAGATTCCTGTCTCCCGCCCCTCCCCTGCCCCCCAATTCTCTCATTTATCTTCCAACTCTTAATCTTCTTTTAACTCCTTATAATTCAAACCTTTCATTTTAGAAAAGAGCATGTTGTTTCTTCCCTTTCTCTATGAATGTAGACTCCTTTTTTTGTTAACCTAAGAAATTCTTCCTTATCTTCCTCATGCCTTGCCTAAAGGCTAGATGAATTTTATGTGTATTTCCTCATCTAAGTCTTACTGACAAGGCAACTCATAGGTAACAACAAGAGTGTTTAACCAGAGCATGATAATACGTTTGTCTGCCATGAAAATGGAAATTGAAAGTCATGTTGACTAGGCTCAAGTGACATATTCCACCTTCTGAACAACAGGTATCACCATAATTCCGGACTTTCTGGGTGGGAATGGGACTCGTTCTGGTTTGTTCTGCTTCCTCAAGAAGCTTGCTCTAGAGCACACTGTCTTGTTTCCCACCCAAATCCACTTCCCCTGACTTCTTGGAAGAGCACCTGTTGTTATCCGGTTATCTGCAAAGCCACCTACTCATTGGAGGCTGTGCTCTTTTCCACCCCAGCACGTACCTGATGATTGTTTACGCCAATGATGATGGCTTAGTCACTAAGCCTTAGTTCCCCCTGCTAGTGACTGTGAAAGCAGGACTCTGAACCTGCTCTTGGTCAGTGGGAGTTGGAGGAGAGAAGTCTGCTGAGGAGCTGTTCCAAACATTTTCTCAATTATAAAGATGTCTCAAAGGAAATGTTCTGGATGTTGTTGTGCTACATGGACATGTGGAACTGCTTGGATCAGGGGAGGAATACAGGCTGACTACAGAATAGAAAGCTGGAATGTCCGTGATAATACTGTGATGCTGAAGTAACCAGTTGGGGGAAACTTCCCGCCTCTGGACCTCTGGCTGCATAAGATTAATAACCCCTTACTGTTTAGGCCACTTTCAGCCTGATTTCAATTAGTTGTAGTTGAAATGTCCCAGGTGATACCCACTAATCCCAAAATCTAGAGATTCCTTAGAAGTGAAGCTGTTAAGTATTTCTGTGCATTGTCCCTGTAATCAGACAATATTGAAAACTGATGGTCTTAGCCAGGGGTCCTCAAACTTTTTAAACAGAGAGCCAGTTCACTGTCCCTCAGACCGTTGAGGGCTGGACTATAGTTTAAAAAAAAACTATGAACAAATTCCTATGCATACTGCACATATCTTATTTTGAAGTAAAAAAACAAAACGGCAAAAACACCCTCATGTGGCCCGCGGGCCGTAGTTTGAGGACACCTGGTAGCAGTTACCATCCCAATTATCCTGGTTTCTCTCTCTCTCAATATCTAAAGTCAGCTTACTTTATCTCCTTAGGTCTAAAAGCACAGCAATGTTGTAAATGGTAACTATTATCTGCAATTAACTATGTAAATTCAAAGTTATAAAATAGTAATCCTTCATTACTTTTTGCTTAGGGATATCAGCTGTCTAAAGTAAAGGATTTCTGCATCATTTTAATAAAGTAGATGGTAATTCTGGTGTTATTTTTATTTTATCTTCAGTAGGAAAATCTAATTTGGGAATTATGTTTATCAGAATTGCTATCTTTTTTACTCTGGGATGACTAATAATCTTAATGAAAGAAGCTCTGTACCAGAAGTCAGGAGATCCTGATGTGTCATTAACTGGCAGTGCAACCTTGGGTGTTCACATAACCTTAATAGTCCTAGGGCTACTGGAGTGAGAGGACCGACTGGCTACCTAAATTCTTACTGCCTACTGGAAAGTCTACAGTTTCCTCAGGTTACTGGCTGTGAACATTATCTTAGAGATAAAAGACAAAATGAATTTGAGCAACATAACTGGAAGTAAGCAGAAATTGTTGACCTTAGTAAAAGCAGCTTGACTTTAGATGAATGAAAGCTTTGTAATCAAACTATCATGGATTCCAATTCTGGCTCTAACATATTGTTAGTATAACTATATACTGTATACTAATAATATGACCTATTGGCAAGTTACTCAATTTCTCTGAGCTTCCATCTGTAAAATTAGGAATTTTGATTCCTCTTGTGCAGGATTGTTGATATTTAATTTATATAATCATTCATTGTTGTCTCTGGCTCATAGTAAGCATATGAAAAATTACTTCCCTTTTTCCACTGCATAGAATTAGTGTGCCTGGAGCTATTATTGCCTCTTAACCTACATGCTTATTGCCTCTTAGCCCTAGCTTATGGTTTATGAATCCCTCACCAGCCTACCTAAAGCTCATCCACCTCTGGCAGGACTACTTCTGACTTCCCATTCAGAAAGTAAGTCCATTCCAGAGAGTTTCTACACAAAAGCAATGCATGTATGTTGAAAGATTTTAGATATAGTACGTGTAAAGAAACTAGAATATTCTTTGGGACACAGTAGGTACTCTGTAAATGGCAATTATTTTTATTTTAAAAATACTAGTACCAATCTTCATATTCTTAAGTTTTTTGAAATTTCCTATTGTTGCCAGCCCCTGACTACCATTGCCAACATTTAAAATTGGAGATTTTTTCATTAAATTTTTCAAATTTTCAATAAAAAAAGACTTTATTAATTTAAGCAATTTTAGGTTCACAGCAAAACTGAGCAGCAGGTACAGAGATTTCCTATATGGTCCTTGCCCCTTCCAACTTGTCAACTTGTCTGTTGACATAGGAAGATCTGGAAAGATTTAGCAACTGTTTCCACATAGCAGTATTAGCTTTGAGCTGAAGAGTGTTCCCTTACTGGTCTGCCTCTTGTCCATTTTACCAGTTTGCAGTCACTCCCTATTGTACTACAAGCAGCTGCCTTCACTCATGTACATTATTTAACAATTATAGGTATTCGAGATTAAAACTTCCTAATGGAAGGAAATTATATATATAAAAAGCTAATACATAAATTGTCCCCGTGGGAGTTCAACCAGAAGTTTGATCGCTTGCTATGATGTTCGCTGACCACCAGGGGTTGGCACGGAACGAAGGAAGGCCCTGGCCGGCAGCCAGAAGGTCCTGATCAGCCCTGATTGCTGGCCAAGCCTAGGGACCCTACCTGTGCTGAATTTTGTGCACTGGGCATCTAGTGTTGCAATAAAAAAAATCCAAAAATCTGCTATGCTTTAGCCTATTGAAGCTACAGAATCTACAAAATGTCAATATTTTAACTCTAAATGGGTGTTGAGCTCATAGTATACTTTAAAAATTATGTATATCAAACAGTCCCATAATTAAGTGAATTTTAATTTGGTACATTAGATCTTATACTCTTTTTATAACCAGTGATTGAAAGTTCTAATTGTGAAGTATATGATACAACATAGTAGGTTGCCTTTTAAGAAAAAGTTTTCTAAATCCTGTGTAATAAAAGCCCAGCCATCGACCATAACGGCAAAATGACCGCGTGACCAGCCACTATGAGGTGCACTGATCACCTCTTGGTTCCTTTCCCTGGCCGGCAGGCTCCGATTGCCGATGGGGAACCGGGGTAGGGGGTGGTGAGATGGCCCTGATCACAGGCTAGGCCTAGGGACTGTACCCGCACACAATTTTGTGCGCCAGGCCTCTAGTAGAATCTTAACAGCTCAGGTGCTATCTCTAGTTAATTTCCTCTTAGTAGTATCAGTCAGTACCTAGCTATAAAAAAAAAAAAAAAGGCCCTAACTGGTTTGGCTCAGTGGATAGAGCGTTGGCCTGCGGACCTGAAGGGTCCCAGGTTTGATTCCGGTCAAGGGCATGTACCTTGGTTGCAGGCCCATCCCCAGTGGGGGGTGTGCAGGAGGCAGCTGATCGATGTTTCTGTCATCGATGTTTCTAACTCTATCCCTCTCCCTTCCTCTCTGTAAAAAATCAATAAAATATATTACAAAAAAAAAAAGTTACCAGGCAGTCATTTCTCTCTCCATTGTTAATTAAATCCAGCCACATCTACCTCTCCCCTCCTACCCAGGAACTCCTAAGCTGTCTCTACTCTCTGCTCACCTAAGCCAAACCCTGGTCATCCTGGTTCCACTCTGTCTTTCTTCCCTGCTACTGCTGGGTTCTAAGTCTCCGCTCTGCCTCCAGTTGTCTTCCCTTAATTTGTTTCTTCCACATGGCTGCCAGTGTCATCTTTCGAAAATTCAAGCATGGCTGTGTTATTCCTTTCAGTACTAGGTGTGCCAGTTAATAATGCGGATTTTGTAATCAAAGAAAACACAATAATTTCAAGAGAAACATCACAAGTGCTTTATTCTAAATAATGTCCATCGTGGATACCGTCCCAATAGAGCTTTTCTTGTTTTGAGGCAAATCATTCACAGACCCAATTTTCCACCTCTTCGTGTGTTTTGAAGTGTGTGCCATCGATCGGAACAAGTGGTAATCTGAAGGAGCAAGGTCTGGTGAATACGGCGGGTGGATTAATACTTCCCAGGCAAGATCTTTTAACATGTCTTTAACTGGTTTTGAAGTGTGTGATGGTGAGTTATGAAGCAAAATTACTTTGCCTTGTCTTCTGGCCCATTCTGGTCATTTCATGATCAAAGCGTGGTTCAAATTGATTATTTGTTGTCAGTAGTGATTAGTATTAATGGTTTCACCTGGTTTTAGAAGCTCATATACACCACACCTTCCTGATCCCACCAAACGCAGAGCATTGTCTCTTTCTGAAGTGATTTGGCTTTGAGGTTGATGTTGATGGTTGACCTGGATCAACCCATGATTTTGTGCATTTGGGATTCTCAAAATAGATCCACTTTCATCGCCAGTCACAATTCAATGCAAAAAAGACTTTCTTTTGTGCCGTTGAAGCAACATTTTACTGATGACTTTCCGGTTTTCCATTGGTCTTTCGTTCACTTGATGTGGCACCCATTTCCCTTCCTTTAAAATCTTTCCCATTGCTTGTACTAGTAAACAATCGGAAATTGTTTGCTGAGCAATGATTAATCTTTCTGCAAGTTGTTTTTGAGTTTGACACGCATCTTCATCCAATAATGCTTGTCATTGTTGGTCTTCAAACGTTTTCGGTTGACCTGGACGTTCTTTGTCTTTCACATTGAAATCATCACTTTTAAAGCGTTTAAACCAGCGTTCACAAGTATCTGGAGATGGAGCATGTTCCCCATAAGCTTCCCGAAGTATTCAGCAGCACTTTTCTTTAAAATAAATAATGAATTATAACTTCCCGCAAATGCTTTTTTTTTGGCACGAAATTCAACATTTTTAAGCGTAAAAATATCTATGATGTTAACACCTTCAGCAAATTTGACATGAAGTTTTGAAGCTTGTTAACAATATAGCATACATATCAAATCGCATGTATATCAACATATGTGTAACTCCATCCATTGAAAAAAGTCCGCATTATTAGCCGGTACACCTAGTAGATCCCTAAAGTACAGCCTCTTTAGCTTGATGTCTGCTTTTCATAGAAGATGGTTATGTAACTGATGGAAAGGTGTCCACAAAGGGGATGTGAAGTTTCTTTAATGGCCAAGGATATGGAGACTATTAGAGACCGTGTTACTCCTTTCGGAAGCTTTCCTTAGGTGTTTACTCTGCCTAGAATGTCCACTTCACTTAGAAACCTAGTTTCGCTTTCCTGAGTGTTAGCTCTGATTTGACTTCTATGTGTAGTTCAGATGTGATTTTTTTTTCCTAGAAGACCTCGCTGCTACCAATGTTGCGCTTCTTAGGTTCCCCGAGATAGAAACTGAGAGGAAACCCCAGAGAAATTCCCAGATTTTATTAAGCTTATGCTCAAGCACAAGAGAAGCAGCACAGAGGAAAGGAAGGTCCTCTGAACTGGCTCAGGGGCAGCTGGCCCTGCTTGGCTGCTTTCATAAGCTGGGGACATAAGCTTGCACCCAAAGGTGGGCTTTTTTATTTTTTATTTATTTATTTTTATTTATTTATTTTTTAAATTACTTTATTGATTAAGGTATCACATATTTGTCATCAACCCCCTCCCCCCGTTCCCCTCCCACCCACCCCCCCACACACACACACAAGCCCCCCTCCCCCTGTTGTCCGTGATCATTGGTTAGGCTCATATGCAAGCACACAAGTCCTTTGGTTGATCTATCTCCCTTGTCCCCACCCTCCCCTACTTTCCCTCTGAGGTCCGACAGTCCGATCATTGCTGTTCTTGTTCCTCAGTCTATGCTGTTCATCATTTAAGGTGGGCTTTTTTAAAAAAGGCAGGCTTGAAGAATTTTCCATTTTAGATTCTTCCTTTTCCAGCTGCTTTGCTGTGGGGGCAAGCTGGCTAATTGCTCATTATGCCACCCTAAGAAGGTTGTTTAGTGGTCACACCTTGGGGTTAGTAGTTTATAAACAGGCAGTTGAGAAGGGACATAAAATTAGTTACTTCTGTGCTTTTGACTAGGAAGTGGAGGGGTTTGCAGTCAGCCAATTTTTCATATCTGTGGCCAAGTCCCTATGCTGTCTCACCACAAGCTCCCCCCCCACCCCCCGTTTGATTAGGTGTTTTTTTCTGTGTTCCTATAGCTCTTTGCACATCTGTCATTAGTAGCCTGTGTGTTCTACAGAGCACTGTTCAAAAGGTATTGTGAAATAAGTCCATGTTAAATATATTAGAAAATAAAATCAAGTGCTTTAGAATTTCTCAAAGCCTTTAATAGGCCTAAGTGCATTAGTATTCTCCAGGAGAAGGATCAGTTTTATATCATTTGTGTGTGTGTGTGTGTGTGTGTGTGTGTGTGTGTGCCACTTTCTTTTGTTTTAATTTCACCAATGTATAGTCTTTGCTCAATTAACTCTGTTTCCTTAAGTTTCTGTGTTTTGGGCTTGCTTAGTTTGGTGCATGCCTTGCATGGTTTGGTTTTGTTCAAACCTTTCAGATGTGTCTGTTTCTGTATTTGGGGTTCCTTGTAGACTTGTTTGAGGATACTTGACTGTTTATCATAGCCTGCCTCTGGTGATGAATGCAAAAGGACCTGCTCCAATATGGGACAAGCTGAGAGTTGTCAAATGGAGGCTTCCTGAGGCACTGCCACCTCAGAGGCTCCTTCACTGCTGTTCCCGTACTGTGTGCTGGCTGGAACAAGCCTGGGGAAAGAAGTGCTCTAGCATTCAGAGCTGTTACTGCTCTCCCTTCCCTTACCCTGAAAGGCGCTCCTGCTCTGCCCGCCACACTCCTGGTTTGCATTGACTTGAGCTTGGAGGCCCTGCAAACTGCTCCACTTTGCATTGGTTTTATGTTTTGGATTGTCATTAGGTTCTGTATTTACTATCTTTTCCTTTCCTTTTTCTTTAAATTGAATCCCATTTTTTAAAAATCTTTTAGGGATTCTCCCAAACTGCTTTTCTGCTTATGGCACTACTTGCCTTGTAGCAATGTTATAGATTTGCTTTTAAAGTCTGTTTTGATATTTCCTGGAGATTTAGATAAGAAGGGGAAGTTGTCTATTCTCCTATATCTTTATTTTCATGTGAACCTTCATTTATTCACCTATAAACAGTCCTTGAGTTACCCATGGGAAATGAATGGTATCAGTACCTTGATCTCTTTAGTTACTGGACTGGACTATCTATCTCTTCATGTCCTGTGTGTCCCTTCAGAGCCAACACCATACTATATTCGTCTCTATTTGTATTTCCTTGCAAGATGCTGCAAAAATGGTAGCTGTTTCAGTTGAACCATGTTTTGCCTATTAAATCCAAGTTTACAGAAAATATAAAGGAGGAGATAAATGAATGTTCTACAAAAGGAATCTTTTAACCATAATTAGTGAGTGCCTCTTGCATTTCAGGATACATTTGTTTACAGCTTTAGGGACTATTAAAGAAATGAAGATTCCAGTTAGTCATACATTCTGACTAACAGTTATCTGTTGTTTCAGCTTTCTTAAGTCCCAGATTCAGAGCCAGTGAGGTAAAACCACACTACTTCACTTGTCTCGGAAAACCTAGAAAATAAAATTATTAATGGAGCATCGTTTAAATTTTCTCTTGTGGTGTGATTACAGTATTGCTTTAAAATATTGTGTGTTTGTTTACATGTGAAGTGGTACTGCCTGTCAGCATAAAGATGTGGTTTTAAGAATGCTTATCAGAGCATGGTTCACAGTAGTAAAAATTGAAAACAATTTAAATATCTAAAAAGAGACAATAGGTTAAACAATATACTAGAATATTATGCTGTCATTAATTGTGGTGACTGTGAATTGAACATTTCTGACCAAATACAATGCCTAAAAACAGTTAAAATTTTAATACTACAAGTTTAGGCAGATTCCAACTTAGATGCGAATTCTAAATGCCTATTTAATAATAGCTAATTTTTATGTATTATGTGGAGGGCTTTCCATGCATTATCTCACTTAATCTAACAACTCTTTTAGGTAGATAGATGCTTGTAATATTCCCATTTCCCATTTGAGAGATGAGGCTTAGAGAGGTTAAGTAACTTGCCCATGACCACACAAGTTAATGGTAGAGGATTTGCGTCCAGGAAGCCTAACTTAAGAGGTCATGCTCTCAATCACTAAGATGCTCTACTTGGCTTTGAACTGGTGGATGTGTTTGTGACCAGTATTCCCTTGAAGCAGTGACATGGGTCCCAAGATAATGTAGAGAAATAAAAAACTTAATAAAACTTTATTGATTACATGGTGTTCATAGAACTGAGGAGGCTGTCAATATCCTAGTTCAAACCTGTTCCCCAAAGAGAAACATTCATAAAATTTTAAGTCCTAATATTGAATATCATTTTGAGTCTCTTTATCTATTTTTTCTCCTCAGTCATAGTCCCACTCCATGGATGTCAGAGGAGAAAGCTTATCAATATATGTCATTTCTTCACAACTCCCAACACTTTTGAACCTTTCAAACTACCTAAAATTTACATATTCTTAAGGCTAGGCTTTTATCAAAAGACCAAAAAATGAGGAAAATAAGAGGTTTTCTAAAGCTATTAGTTAAAGTAACCAAAACAAAATAAATTATTATGCAAAGGCTAAACATCTTTTGAAGGTATTCATGCTTTAAAAAGTTTATATATTTAAATATTAAGTTTTCTCTCAACCATAACTTATTAATATAACTTAGTATTTTTTCTCTTTGAAAATATGAATGTTAGTTAGAATTCCACATGAGCCCCCCAAAATTTGGTTGGTAAATTATAATTGTAATAATGTATGCCTGCAAACTATCAATAAAATAGAATTCTGAATGTAGAATGTTAAAATATAAGGGACTTAGAGTAGTTGGAAATTATGTTCAGCTGCTAGGAATAAAGACTCCCAAAATAGTGACACAAAATAAAAGTTTGTTTTTTCTCTCACATAAAAAGAAATTTCTGTAGTCATCAAGAATCCGCACTACTTCTTTCTACCTTAGTTCTGCCTAACCTTCCATTCTCAGGGCCACTCATGGTCCAGTACTGACTGAAGTCCAGCTCTCAGGTCCAGGCAGAAAGGGCACATACGCTCATACCAGGTTTTTTGTTCCCCTTTAAATGCTTTCCTGGAAATTCAACCCCCTCCCTCCCCCCCCCCAATTTCTATTTTTCTGTATCTTATTGGCTAGCACTTAAGTCTATAGCAACAACCAGCTGCAAGAAAGACTAGAACATTGCTATTTCAGAATAAAATTAGGCTTCTCTTAGGAAGAAGGGGAGTATTTGTTTTTTGGAAAACAGCCAGCAGTTAAGTTTAAATACAGCTGGTTAGTGGCACAGTTGTAGTTAGAACCCAGATAGATGTCTTGCTGATCTGTATTAACCAGCGTGCTCACAATCGCTTTTACTAACAATGAATTGATAAAGTGATAGTAAGTCAATCTAGCATTATTATAAGTTATTTTTTGCCTCTTTACCTCAACATCTACCCCCCCACACACACTTAAATATTTCAGAGTATTATTGCCTCTTTTTTGATAAACCTTCCTATGATCACTTTCCCTTCAAGATACAAGTTATATTGGCCATCTAGATTCTGTGATTAAAACTAAAAATAATTTTAGTAGGCTCTAAAAACATTTAACGTTTGTCTTTAATATTAATGGTTTTATAACTTTAGGTACAATTTTTTCTCAAATTTTCTCCTACAGTATAGCTGAAATACAGAAAGATGTGGAATACAGGTTGCCATTCAGCGTAAACAACCTGACAATTAACATTAATATGTGAGTAGAAATTGTATCCTATTTTTCTATGTAATACGACTATTTATTATTAGAAGTAAATTGTTTAAAGTGAACTTATTTTAAATATTCCCTTTCCAGTAACTATAATTTATCAAAGTTGCACAATTTTGTGAATAAATATTTTGTAAAGAAATTACTTAATGTATATTGCCGTAAGAAAACTATAAAAGAGGAAATGCAATAAAAATAAAAATCATGAATACTGTATTCAGTTTCATTGATTTGCACTAAAGTCTTTGCTGGAAGTAGATTGAAAGAGGAGAATGATGATAAACAATCAAAGAGATCATGTATGGAAAACCATTAGGGATATATTCATCTTTATATCCTAAAGAAGTTGAAAGTTCAAGACTGATTTGATCTGCTTATTTTTAAAGGAAAAAAAGTTAAAAATATAAACATGAGGGTATTTACCTTATAAAGAGGAAAGTTGGACAAAAGAAGTTCTTACCTCAGATTACATTAGGTGGCTGGCTTCTAGAGGCAGTGTGTGGGTGAGGTAAAAAGGTACCTAACCGGAAGACAGGAACCAGGGCTTATTCATCTTCATAGCCTCATTGCCCAGCGTAGTGCCTGCACAGAGAGGCGTTACTATGTCCTAGTTGAAGGAGTGAATTCAGGCATATGCTGTCTTATCTTGATGTGGTCTTTTGAGTCCTCACAGTAGCAAATTGGGGCAAATTATAGACCCATAGGTAGTGACAGCATAGTCGGGATACAAACCCAGATTAGTCAGGCTCCAGAGGCCACTTGTTGCCTTTTTACCAAACTAGTTTAACATCGTCAACTATATAAATTGAGTAGTTTTGTTTCTCTCCAAGTGTCCTATGTACAACTAAGCAGAAGAAGCCAACAAAGACCTAGTTTTCTTTTTGACATTGCTGCCAACAAAGAGTTTTCTGAGCCAACGGGGGAACGGAGGAGCAATTTAAAAGAACACATTCTTTTGAGTTTTAGAGGGAATTTGGAAAAGTCTCATTTCCAGTAAAATCCCATTTTTTAAGATTTCACTCCCTAATCTTAAATTTGTAATAGGTAAAAAAAAAGGTTAAAGTTTTCAGTCTTATATTGAGAATGTACTGTTTGTGTTTTTTTTATTTGAAACCATGTGATTCACCTTAGAATTGGGAGAGATGTGTTAGTTGGGACATTTAAAAAAAGAGCATTATGGCAGCTTTAATGTTTCATTTCTAGCACTTTCCATTTTTTCCATTTACTCTTTAAAAATTCAGTAGATAGTGAAATAATTCTTGGCAGCATTTTAAAAGTAAGAAAACCACGTGTAAAAAAATTATATGACCAGAACTGTGGTCCAATAAATAACCAGGCTGGGTTAGTGTGACTCACCTTCTACAAATGCCTCATCTAATTTTTAGCTGAGATTTGTATTGGTATATTATAAGCAATTAATTAAAGACTATTCTAAATTCATGGTATCCATGTTCCACATTAAGTAGGTTTTACTATAAGGCAAGCATGTCAAACTCAAAGGCTAACACAGGCCAGATAAATAAGATTTAAATTTATGTGGGCCGCAAAAAAAAACAAAAGCTTCAATTTTCATAGAAACATAGGTTTATTTTGATAGAGACATACTGAATACAAAGGGATGAAATAAATGAGTAATTGTTAACATAAAATAATAAAACATTTTAATAAAAATTAATGTTTTCTTGAACATTAACTTACCAGACACTGAATAACTGCACAAATTAATAAGCGTAACACAAATAAACCTATTTTTCTTGTTCTCTGAAAGCGAAATATTTCCTGTTGCGCACACCAAACAAGTCAGTCCAAGACTAATGACGTGGCAGTCAGCTGCTAAAATATTTGCTGCTAGTATTAGTGGAGAGAAATGGTACTCCTGTGTGTAAGGCGCGTAAGGAAATGAATGCAACACGATTATAGTAATCAGTCATTAGCGAACGTTGTAGTTCGTTATTAATAATTATGTATATCAGGATATTGTAAAAATTAAGTTATGAAATTTTTATTAAAACGTTTCTTACATGCCGTTATATTGGCTGGGCCGCAAAAATATTCATTGTGGGCCACATGTGGCTGAGTTTGACGTGCTTGCTGTATGGAATTACTGAATTTTATTTCCAAAGTGTATCCTTTTGTATATTTTCAATCATCTCAACAACCATAAAAGAGCACTTATTACTAAATAATAAATCCAAATGAAAGTATGAAAATTTAATTTGTTTTAAACTAACTTTGTTTTAGGATTATTACTATGTAATGTAACATTTGTTGTCTTTGTTTTTCATCTGTTCTACCTTTACCAGATTGCTTCCTCCGCAATTTCCTCAGGAAAAACCAGTGATCAGTGTTTATCCACCAATACGACATCATTTAATGGATAAACAAGGAGTATATGTTACCTCTCCATTAGTAAACAATGTATGTTTATGGTATATTTATTTCAGAGTAATAAAACAGGTGTATTACTTTTTTACTAAATACTTTCGAAATCTAAAATGCACTTAAAATCTCATTTTGAAATAAGTAACTTTCAAAAATCTTTTCCACTGTCTATGATAGTACTGATTCAAAGGTTGTTTTTCAGTGTCAAGGACCTGCTGAGGTTCACAGTAGATATTCCATAGTTTTTAGTAGAAATAAAATTCAGATATGCCTTAAAGTTCTCAAGCTATGTATAACATTGATTAACGTGAATAATGTACTCTCAGTATTTACCTTTGACCCTTCCAATCTTTATAAATAGTGAAATGTGGAAATATTTTAGGTACATCATTGATTAAATAGACTTTTAATTTGATTTATGGTATTGATTCTATTAGAAAATATTGCAAGTTGTGGATTGCTGATATGTTTATTTGACACAATGTCCTTTGCTTTCCATTTAATTCTTGACTTGTAAAAATAGGTTTTAATATTTAAGTTTTAGAGTGAAGTTATTCTAATGAGAACTTATATTCTTTTTCTGAAAGTGATTTTAATCATTCTGTATTACTGTTATTTTCAGTTTACAATGCACTCAGATCTTGGAAAAATTATTCAGAGTCTATTGGATGAGTTTTGGAAGAATCCTCCAGTTTTAGCTCCTACTTCAACAGCATTTCCATAGTAAGTATATTTATAACAAATGTTTGTATATATTTATTTTAATCAGAGTAATCAGAATGTAGTTTAAAAATTCAGATGATGCTAAAAAGAACTCCTTTGTTTTTACATCCCCATCTTCACAAAAATACATTCATACTTTTCAGAGACAGCTGTTTTCTTCTTTTAGCTGCTTCTCTAATATTTATTTTCATCTTTTTTAAAAAAATTTATTGATTGATTTGAGAGAGAGAGGAAGGGGGGCAGGAAAGGGGGTGTAAAGAGAGAGAAACATCGATTTGTTGTTCATGTGCTTATGCATTCATTGGTTGTTTCTTGTATGTGCCTTGTCTGGAGATAGAACCTGCAGCCTTGGTGTACTGCTCTAACCAACTGAGCTGCTCAGCCAGGGCTACCTTCATCTTAGTCAATAATATGAATATACTGCTACATTTTTATCCCATCATTTTATATATTACCTATTGAGTTCCTATTATGATCAATGAGGATTTTAGTTATCTTTCACAAATCTTCTCTCATTCTCTCAGTGAAATTATATCATTTTTATTTAAATAAATTTTTGGTGTTTTCATTACTTTGACTACACATTTCCTGTCGCCTAAATACGTTACCAAATTACATTTTCCTGTTATAACTTTTTTGCTTTTTTCTGGAGTTAATTACTTCCAATTTTTCATTGGTTTTGTTTTCTTAGATCTTTTTAGTTTTCCTACTCACAGTCTTTTTGAGGCCCTGCTGTCTTTCACACTCTCCTGAGGGTACATCTCCCTTTCACAAACTCTGGTTGGTCCCAAAGCCACTCTCATGGTTTAGATGTTTTGGTCATAGCAGCATTCCACTTCCAGGCGCTAAAATCTTTTCTGGTTATTAAGGCTTCATAACATATTAGCCACAAAATTATGGTTTAAAACAATGAGCACATTTATTGTATTCAACTCAGAAAGGGGTCATCGGAGTGAGCTCTTATCTGCTCCGTTCATCGTAAGGAGGCTCTCCTCAGAGGCCTTGCCTGGGGGTGTCAGCTGGTATACCTAGATGTTACCTTTATGTGTGCTGGGCTCCCTCACAACATAATGGCTGGTGTTCTAGCATGAACCTCCTGAGAGAGAGAGCTATGAGAAAGCCATAATGACTTAGTTGCTGAAGTCCTTCACTTCGGCTACATTTGATTTGTTGAGGCAATTGCAAAAACTTGACAAGATGCAAGGGGAGAAAAATCGCCTTTTCTTCTTGATAGTGGAGTGGCCTGGTTCTGCAAGGCCATATAGGACCAGAAATAATGCTGTGAACATTTTTGTAAATTATAACATGATGCTTGGAAGATAAATCTTGAGACATTTTTTTAAATCTGCAAATGTCTTTAATATACACTTACATGTAATAATTGGTGCAGTTCAAATTCTAAGTTAAAGTGATTTCCACTTTGAAAGCATTCCTTTATTGTCTAAATATAGGCTATTGGTGCTAAGATGTCCAATGCCATTTTGATTTCTGATTTTTATAACATTTTTTATATCTTTGATATTCTGAAACTGCATGATGGTGCAACTCCTTGTTGCTTTTTTTACTTTTCAGAATATTGTATTTATCGCCCAGTCCTTCTGTTTAATTTTAAAGAACGTTATTTTGTTCACAAGTCAAGTGGCAGTGACATCTTGTGCCTGGACATCTGCGTAGCTAGATTATCAGGTTCATTATGTACATCAACCCCAGCTCTCATCTTTGCCTCTTGTCTATGTCCTGGAGTCATGAGCCTCACTGATATTCTTTATCTAAAAACAGTATTTCCTGTCTTCTGTTAGGATAGGGCTAGATGTTAACTCATCATTCACCTTATATGAAAATAGAAGCCAACAAGTTTACTTGCTCTCTTTTTATGTAAGTTCTATGATAAAGTGCACATTATTATTTTTTTATATGAGCTGGTATACTCTATTTTTTTAAATTAATTCTTTATTGTTGAAAGTATTACAATACAGTTGTCCCCTTTATCCCTCATTGACCCCCTCTAACCTGCCCTGTCCCCCGCCCTATGCTAAAGTGCACATTAAGTTTCAGCCACCACCGGTTAGCCTCGATCATGCCCTGCAAGTTTGATGCATCTCCTAGATTATTTTATAGGTTCTATCTATCATAGGGGTCAAAATAAAGCAAAATGGTTCAGAATTATTAAGATTCATTCAAGAATAGTACAAATATTCTGTCATGTTGATCATACTGTTTCTAAATAACATATCCTATATAATAAAGAGGTGATATGCAAATTACCATCACTCCAACACCCAAGATGGCCTCCCCCCCAACTTGTGTATTTTGTCCTATTCTCCATTTTGCTAACTCCCTCCTCCCCCCAACTGTCCTATTCTCCATTCTGCTATTAGGTTGTTAATCCTTTATCAGTTTGTAGGAACTCTTTATATATTAGGTCAATTATCCTTGTGTCTATGATGAATTTAAAAAATTTCCCCCAATGTGTTATTTGTCTTTTCTTATAATGGGCTTTGTTCTGTAGAGGTTTGTTTGTTTTTGTGGGTTTTTTTCATATCATGGAATTTGTCATTTTTTCTTATGACTTATGAATTTAGTAGTACTATTTTTAATTTTTTGAGGAGCCTCCATACTTTGGTAATACAAAGTGGCTGCACAGGATTCCCATTTCTCCACCAACACTTATTACTTCTTGCCCAGTTAGAAATTTATGATCAGGTTACTCTTGAGATTACTTTTAGTCACTGAACTTGTCAAATTTATTCCAGAGCCCCATTTTCTTTTTCTTTCTTTCTTTTTTTAAAATTATTTATTGATTAAGGTGTCACATATTTGTCCTCATCCCCCCCGTTCCCATCCCACACCCCTCCCCACGGATGCCCCCACCCCCCTGTTGTCCTTAACCATTGGTTAGGCTCGTATGCATGCACACAAGTCCTTTGGTTGATCTTTCCCCCCTCCCCCACCTTCCCCTACCCTCTCTCTGAGGCCTGACATTCCGATCGATGCCTCCTTGTTTCTGGGTCTGTTCTTGTTAATCAGTCTATGTTGTTCATCATTTCCCCTAGATGAGTGAGATCATGTGTTACTAGAAATATACTTATAAGAACCGAATGTGAGATGAGCAATAATAGTTATGCTGACAGGCAAATGAATCAGTCTGTAGTGAGTTTCTTTCTGGACCAACAGTTCTTTTGAGACCCAATTTCAATGTCCACCAGTTCCTTTTGTGTACATGTCAGCACTGACTTTTTAGTTCTGGATGGTGGACAAATGGTGGTAATGCAGGTCCGACTCCCTCTGGTTTGGTCTCACCCGGACCTGGGACCCAGCCTCACCCAGACCCAGAGGCGTGCAGCCTCACCTGGACCCGGGATCCAGCCTCACCCGGACCCAGGGGCGCGCGACCTCACCCGAACCCAGGGGCGCGCGGCCTCCCCCGGACCCAGGAGCGTGTGGCCTCACCCGGGCCCGGGACCCAGCCTCACCCGGACCCAGGGCAGAGCCCCATTTTCATTCACAGCTTTTTTCATTCTTTTTTTCTTCTTATATTGGCTTAGTTCCATGGTCAGCAAACTGCAGCTCGCAAGCCACATGCGGCTCTTTGGCCCCTTGAGTGTGGCTCTTCCACAAAATACCACGGCCTGGGCGAGTCTATTTTGAAGAAGTGGTGTTAGAAGAAGTTTAAGTTTAAAAAATTTGGCTCTCAAAAGAAATTTCAATTGTTGTACTGCTGCTATTTGGCTCTGTTGACTAATGAGTTTGCCGACCACTGGCTTAGTTCAACTGCTCAATCGTTGAGTTCTGATCGTTCCTTCTGCTTCACCCAGCTTTGGACCCCTCCAGTTTACTTTCCACTTCAGTTATCATATTCTTCAGCTCTATGACTTCTATTTGGTACTTTCTTTCTTTCTTTCTTTTTTTTTTCTGGCAGACCTGCAAATTAGTACACATATTCACAGTATAAAAGGCTAAGAGGAAAAAAATAAAAGTTGAATAAAAGCTCTATTTAACTATTACCTGGCTATCTATTCATACATATCAGGGCTAATGGACATCATAGAGATTGTCTTCATTTATAAGTGTATGTATGCTGTTTATATATATATACTATATTTTTTAGTTTTTTAAGATCCAAGATGGAAAAAGAAGGAAATTATTCTACCCATCAACTTGGCTAGTCTTTTTTTTTTCCAATTTTTTTTTTTAAGGTATTATATGTGTACATATCTTACTATTGCCCCCCTATTCGGTACTTTCTTACATTTCCTAGTTCTTTGTTAAAGTTCTCACTGTTTTCCACCATTCTTCTGAGCAACTTCTTAACCATTACTTTGAACTGTTTATCAGGTATATTACTTATCTCCATTATTGAGGTTTTATCTTGCTCTTTTGTTTGGAACATATACTTTGTTTCTTTGTCTTGCTTGACTCTGTGTTGGTTTCTATCATGAGATAAAACAGTCACCTCCCCCAGTCTTGAGGATTGGACTAGGAGATGAAACTTGCCCTATCTCTTGAATGACTCTCAAACCTTTGTGATTATTCAAGCAGTCTATTATATTTTTAAGAGCTAACAGTAGTTCAAAGTGTGCCAGTTCCTGCCTGCTTCCCAGGCTCTGGGCGGGAGCGGCTTTTAAAGTATGCAAATATCTACTGCCTGTGGGACACAAGCTTAAGTCCCACTGGCCACAACATCCAGGCAAGTTAGAAGTGTCCTGTTGGGAGACAGTCTCAAAAGTCTGGCTCTAGGTAAGTGTATAATCTCCTTTCTGGGAGATACCAGCAAGCTGAGGAGAGGCAAAGGGAAAGTGCAAGATGGCGTCTACCACCTGTGTTCCCTGAGAGCACCTTCGTTAGCCTCTAGATACATGCCAAGCCTGAAACCTGCCCCTGATGCCGAAGCTCCTGCACAAGCAGATAGGCCACGTTCATGGAAAGACTGGTGGGGGTGGGGGGTGGTGGTGTCTGTACAGTGCCCTGGGGTAGTCTCTGTAACTATTACAATCCTATTGGACCCAGGAGCTCCAGCTCCCTGGCCTCCGAGCCAGGTGATCAATGGCATTTCCTGAGTAGCAGACAAAAAAGCCGGTGCACCAGATGCAAGCCCTTCAAGAACTGTTTCTCAGTTTGCTGTAGCTTTGGGGGGCTGGTGGATGCCAGTCCCATTGGTTTTCAAAGCTAGATGTTTAGAGGGCTCATCTTCATGGGGCTGGTTTTAAAAGTTGTGGAGCTCAAACACTTTGCTCCTTGGGGAGACACTTGGGATTTTGAGTTCCTTCCCAATTATGGGTCACCTTGCCAAGGGTGTGATTTATGGCAAGATTTTATCTCATCCTCTCATACTCATTTTGATGTCTTTTTTTTTTCTTATTTGCTTGATGTATAGAAGCCACTTAGTTAGTTTTTAGGATTTCTTACAGAAGAAATTATTCATATGTAGCTTATAGATTCTGTGTGTTCATGAGAGGAAGTGAGTTCAGGATCTTCCTACATCACCATCTTGAATAAGAACCCACATTATATCTTTATATATTAACATTTTTAGCAACTCATCTATACATTTAATTTTTCTTTAAAATTTTCTAGAAAATCAGTCTTTTTTTAAAAATTGTGTATTGTTTAAAGTATTACATGTGTCTCCTTTTTTCCCCATTGTCCTCTCCCCCCCACTCCCACCCCCTAGAACATTCCCTCAACCCCCTAGAAAATCAGTCTTGACTTTAAATCGTATTTGTTCAAATACAGTGAAAGTTACTAAGCAACCTCCACATGAATAAATTTTCTGAATTAAATGTTATTTACCACTAGAGGCCTGGTGCACGAAAATTTGTGTGCTGCAGGGGGGGGGGAAGAGGGTCCCACAGCCCAGCCTGCGCCCTCTCACAGTCTTGGACCCCTCAGGGGATGTCCAACTGATGGCTCAGGCCTGCTCCCCGGGGGATCTGGCCTAAGCTGGCAGCCAGACATCCCTCTGGCAGCCCAGGAGCCCTCGGGGGATGTCTGGCGGGGAGCAGGCCTAAGCCATTAGTCAGACATCCTTGGTGCTGCCGCGGAGGTGGGAGAGGCCCCCTCCACCACCACTGCACTGGCTAGCCATGAGCTGGCTTCTGGCTGAGTGGCGCTCCCCCTGTGGAAGCACACTGACCACCAGGGGGCAGCTCCTGTGTTGAGCGTCTGACCCCTGGTGGTCAGTGTGTGTCATAGTGACCAGTTTTCCTGGTCGATAGAGTCAATTTGCATATTACCCTTCTATTACGTAGGATTCTCTCTATGAAGATGTTGACTAATGCCAGTGAAATGCTTAAAATTCAAATATGGCTTGTCTATTCATTTCTGTTGAGAAGTTGAACTTATATGGCTTCTAAAACATTTTTCTTCTTCATGGAAACCAAAATTTTCTTTTGGGGTGGTGTTTATATTTTATCAAATTATATACTATTTAATTCAGTTACATAACAAGTGTCATCTGCCATAAATGGATTCCATTTGTAACATGACAATTGTTACTTGAAAATTTAGGAATAATTTTACAATCACCCCTAACTTCTAATCAAATGTTTCTCTTTCTCTTGAGCCTATACAGTAACCCAGGTGGGATGCCTTCCTATGCTTCTCAGGGCTTTCCATTTCTTCCTCCATTTCCCCCACAAGAAGCTAACAGGACTGTCAGTTCTTTATCTGTTGCTGACACTGTTTCTTCATCAACGACAAGTTATACAACAGCCAAACCTGCTGCTCCTTCATTTGGCGTCCTTTCAAACCTGCCATTACCTGTCCCCACAGCAGACACTTCAGTGCAGGTTGGTATCTTCAATTACCGATATTTTGTACCCTTGTAACATTAATTTAATGAACATTTATTAAATTAATTGTGTCTCCTTGTGCCAGTCACTAAGGCACAAAAGAAAAAAGATTAAATCACATTTTCAACTTAGTTAACAAATTCAGAGAGGTCACCAACATATAATCAAATAATTGTAAATAATGAACTTCCAGTAGAGTAGAAGTCATAGTCTGAAGTTATGTTGAAGACACAATTGAGGGAATGATCAGTGCTGCTAGGGACCCAGGTAGAACTTAGAAGGAAAATGTGAATATGTTTTTTCATAACTTTATTCTTAAGTGCCTTAAACCCCAATACAGATATTAGGTGCTCAGTTAAAATGAGGCAGATGAATGAGCGAATGAATTTATGCCTGAGGCCAGATTTTGATACATGGTAATGAATTTGCCTGGATGACAAGTGGTTATATAAAGCATTCTCTGAAGAGGCAGCAGCATTAACAGAGGCATGGAGGCATTTACCAGGTGGTGTATTTGTGAAGCTGCCTGCAAAAGGTCTCTCTGGCTGTCATATAGGACTTAGGCAAAGGCACAAGAAATGACCCTGTAGGAGAAACAGATTGTGGAGGGTCTGCCATAGCATACTGAGTAAGGGCTTCAAGTGTCCAGTTGGTTTAAAACTTTTGTTCCTTAATTAAGCTAGTAACTGTTGCCATGTGGGAGTTTGCTGAGATAAGAGACTAATATTTGTTCATAAAACATATCAAGGGATTTAAAACCTTCATATTTAACCTTTAGTGAATATCACCCATAGTAATACTCAAATGTTATAAAACATTATATCCAGCTTTACTAGTTGTAGTGTTAGTAGTAATTTAGAATATAGACCCAAGTGGACTTTGTTTTCCAAAATCTTTTATCATTGTATTAATGAATATTATGAACAAACCACAATTAGTAGTAAAACAAAGTTACAACTTTTCATGAGTCTTCAACTTTAAAGTCATTGATATTCAAATGAAGGATACTCTGTTCCTTATCTGCCCTACTGTCTCACCGAACTTAGTTATGTAACTATTCAGACTTTTGTCAACTTATTAATGTTCTCCTATACTTAATTCCTTTCATTTGAGGTAACTTTATTCATATATTTCAATGAAATTCACATATAATTCTCCATACTTGTCACAGATATACTTAAGAGATTTATTTTACAGCCTGTACTTTGCCCATGAAAGAGGTAAGAAGGTACTCACATGACCACCCCTCTCCCCCACAAAAAACAAACAAAAACAGTAACTGAAAAGAATACAGAAAAGAAAGTGGAGAGAGTGCGGACAGTGTAAAGTGCAAAGACGAAGATGTGATAATGAGAACAGGAGCAGTTGAAAAGATGGCTGAAATATAATACCATTTCAAACTCTCTTTAGATAAGCCAGAATGGTTTTGGTTACAGGATGCCAGATGTCCCTGATGAATTTCCAGAACTCTCCGAACTAAGGTAAAAGACTTGGAGAACATTGGTATTTGTTGTCTGTTTTATTAGTAAATACAAAGCAGAACATCATTGTCATATCCATATTAAATAAAAATATTTTTAAATCCTCACTATTTCTAAATTGTGGTTGTCTTAATTGGGAAATTTTATAAATCAGTTTTTATGTTTTATAGGTTGTGTTTATTGATGACTAGTATGTACCAGGGATTTTTCTAGATGCTGGGAATGATAATTGGTTACCAGGATAACAGTGTCCTTTCTCTTATGTGATTTATGTTCATGTGAAAATTATTTCATTTATATGTTCAATAAATATTGACTGAATGTTAAAATAATACCAATATTATTAATATGAATACTGAATGTAGGATAAGATTTTGTGGGGTGTTTTACACTTTTTTTTCTTCAGGATATACCACACCAGAGATGTACAGCCAAATACTATTTTTTCTCTTCAAATAATATTTTTCTGGATGATTATGTAACTTAGAAAAAGAGTTTGCTTTGAATTTTAAGAGACAACATTTTTCTTTAATACCGAATTTAGATTTTTAATCATGCATCGCTTTTATATGGATCTGTGGTCAAAAGTAAAAGATCTGTTCCAAAAGGTTTAGGTGCCATCCCTATCCAGTTGCCTTTTTCACCCTGTGGATATTGAGTTTTATTTTGGCTTAACCTTCTGTGCCTACTCACATACACATACATATACGTGTTTTTTATTGTGATAGCCACATATCTGTTAGCTAAATAAGGCACTGAGGCTAAAATTGGGAGGTTGTTATGACTGTTCATACAGCCTGCTCTTTATATAGTCCTACAGTGATTTGACACTACACTCAGACTACTTTCTTGTCCATGTGGTTGATGTTTTATTTGTTTTGAAGGTTACAATTTGCCATGTGTATGCATTCAAAATTACTTAGAACGCTGTCAGCTAGATAACAGTGAAAAATCGTGAATATTTATCATAATGGAGAAAAACTAGATTATTGATAGTCATTAACACATTGTCTATTCTGTTTCTAGTGTGTCACAACTTACAGATATGAATGAACAAGAGGAGATATTACTAGAACAGTTTCTTACTTTGCCTCAACTAAAACAAGTTATTACTGACAAGGACAACTTAGTAAAAAGTATTGAGGAGCTAGCAAGTATGTCTTCCTTTACTTGTTAAATTTCCTGAGAAAAATGTGACCTTTACCTAGAAATAAACTAGAATTTTATCTTACAGGAAAAAATCTGCTTTTGGAGCCCAGCTTGGAAGCCAAAAGGCAAACTGTTTTAGATAAGGTGAGTTAGTGTTCATTGTGAAGAAATTAATGTAATTTACAAATACAAGAAAACAGCATTTTTATTTTCTCTTTTAGTATGAATTACTTACACAAATGAAATCTACTTTTGAAAAGAAGATGCAAAGACAGCATGAACTTAGTGAGGTAAGGTTGTTTAGCTCTTTTTTTTTTTTTTTCATAAGAAGTTTTTATCTTAATGTGTGTCAGCCACGTTCTTTCATTTTATCAGAAAGCATTTATTAGGTGTCGGACTTTATAAGGCCGTTAGACGCTGATGAACAGCCCTCAGTTATGCGGCATTATGAGTCATTTGTGCTCATGCAAGAGCATATTTGGCTCCAAAACAGAAGAATATTAAAATACCCATAAATAACTGTTCTGGGAAAGTTATTATAAAGCCAGTTTAACTCTTGCACTAAACTTTATAGACTCAAAAATCAGGAGTTCTGGGAAGGTAAAGCCAATGTAATAAAACATAAAATAGAAATAAAACAACAGCAAAAAAAAAAAAAAAAGATGGTAAAGGAGAATATAAATTTATAATGGATTTCAGAAATGGTCATTCTTTAGAAAAGAAATAACTAACATTGAGCAATCATTATGTGTTTTACATTGCACTAAGCTATTGACATATACCAGTATTGCCCATTATTCCCCAGTCCTCTGAGGGATGTATTATTACTAACTAGCTTTAGTTCCTTCATTTAGTTCCATTTTGAGTTAATTTTACATAAAGTACGGTAAGGGTTCATTGATTCTGCATGTGGATCTCCAGTTTACCCAGCATCAGTAGTAAAGACTGTCCTTTCTCCATTGAATGATCTTGGCACACCTTTAGAAACTACTTGGCCATATATGTGAAGGTGTATTTCTGGGCTTGCTATTGCATATTGGTCTATATGTCTCTTGTCAGTATAACACCATTTGATTACTATAGCTTTGTAGTAAGTTTTGAAATCAGGAAGTATGGATCCTCCAGCTTTGTTCATTTTCAAGATTGTTTTGGCTATTTGAGGTCTCCTGAGATTACATGAATTTTAGCAGAACTTTTTCTATTTCTGCAAAAAAATAAAAAAACACCATGGAGATTTTGATAAGGATTGCATTAAAACTAAATCATTTTGGGTAGTATTGTCTTCCCATCCATGAATATGGAATGTCTTTCTACTTTTTTATGTCATCTTCCATTTCTTTCAGCAGTGTTTTGTAATTTTCAGTATACAAGTCTTTCACCTCTGGTTAAATTTAATCCCATCTCTTTTGTCATGTTTTGTTTCCTTAGAAGTGAGTCACCAGGTCTAGTCCACATTGATGGGAAATCACAAGGGCAGGGAAATCAGGAGTTGGGGTTCATTGGGGATCATCTTAGAGGGTGCCTACCACAATGATCTGATTGCTGACTCTTTAAGAGAGGACAATGATTTTCCCAGTTTCTTTTATTTAAGAGTTTGCAGCCAATGGATTGGTCTCTCTTGTGTTAGGTATCCAAACTGAGGACCCGGGTGGTAGCAGATTTCCTTAAAAAGAGCTTATGTAAGGCATATAACGAATTGCTTCTCCCTCCCTCTGCCTTGTTTTCTTTCTCTCTAAGGAGTTTTTCTGGTCATTATGAGCTAACATAATACTTGATTTTCTTTTTCAGAGCTGTAGTGCAAGTGCCCTACAGGCAAGATTAAAAGTAGCTGCACATGAAGCTGAGGAAGAATCTGATAATATTGCTGAAGATTTCTTGGAGGGAAAAACTGAAATCGATGATTTTCTCAGTAGCTTCTTGGAAAAGAGAACAGTATGTAAAACTTTTCGGTTAGGATAAGTGGCAGTGTAATATCAAAGTATTCATGAGTAAAAAAACGTTAGCACATTACTGAGCTGGGGTTTTGAGTGCCATGAAAGAAAACTCAAAGAGCCTCTTTGAGAATGATAGCATCCTTCTGTCACTTTAAACCTGCTGCTTGTGAGTACACAAGCAGGTAAATCAAATAATAGTCTTTTTTAGAACTGATAGTGTTGTGTCATTCTGAAGTAAAGCTAGTAAATTAGCTTTAAGTATGTGCTTAATAGTTGTAATATTCTCCTGTAATAACTTGTTTCACCGTTATTCTAAGAGAATGCACTATAGAGATTTTTTAAATGTTATTAAGAACATTCTGGAATAACTTCTGTTTGATGATTACTAGTATTTCCATTATCTTTATCATAAAAGGCCATTACGGCGTCATGACCAAAGGAGCAGCGGCTCTGGGGGTGGGCGGGGCCAGAGCTACTCGCAGGGGCGGAGAGCTACTCCTGGCGGAGGGCAGCGGAGGGCAGGGCGGCCAGCTGAGGCAAGCGGTAGCGAGCTACTGGCGCACGATTTCGTGCGGGCTGTGCCTTTAGTATTTAAAGAAAAATCAAAGTCTGCTTAGCAGTATCTTGCCCTTTGATAAAGTCCTATATATTTACCTAATTTTCCTGAAACATCACATTTTATAAAATAACCTTTTGTTACTAAACTTTGTAAAACATGTGCTATATAAGGAAGGTGGGGCAGGTTTTATTACCCCATATTTCATGAGAGAAAATTGAAATTCAGGGACATTAACAACTATGGCTGTAGCATTCGTAAGGCATTGATTTTTCATCTGTTGTTCGTTGGTACTATATAACTGCACCTTGAAGTGTTTGTTAACCTTCCTGGTTAACAATGGTAGGATTTATTTTCATATTTTAAAAACAGATATTGATATATAATCAGAACTGACAGAAAGTATCAGTTGTTTTACATTCTGGAAGTTTATAGGTAAAGGTTATCTGCCAAAGAAAATTAATTTTTAATTCTTAAATTCTGAACTGCCTTAAGTATCAAAATGTGTCAACAGGTGAAAAGAATCCTACATAGAATCCTGTCATCATGTAGGAAGTACTGGCACATGGCTGGAGAAGTGACTGGTATTTTAAAGGATTTATCTTCTAGGTTTGCCACTGTAGAAGAGCCAAGGAAGAGAAACTTCAGCAGGTGATAGCAATGCACAGCCAGTTTCACGCTTCATAGGTAAGTTGCATTCCAGAGCTTGTGTCTCAAGCCTATTGCCTGACTGTCCTGTCACTGAAGTGTGCTTACCACTGCCTGTTGAGCCAGCTGTAAGCAAACCACCATCATTATAGTTCTTATGCTCTGTAACATATAGAATATTTTGCATTATATATTAAGCATAATGTTATATACATACACATATAGCCAACAAAAAATCTTTTGGATGTTTTCTCACTGTGATGTCAGCTTAAATGAAAAGTTTTTCAACATCTGATAACTACTGATGCATCGTAAACTATAATTGGTTCCTGAGGATACCATATCCTCATTAGTTTCCTTTGTCATTGCTTCCTTTAAAATGAACTTCTAGTCTGTCTCCTTTCCATCTCACACGAGGATTTTTCCAATAACATTCTGGCCAATCCCCTGGCCAGGGTTTCTCCTTCCTGCACAGGACTGACAGACTAATCTTCCTAAAATACCACTTCATGATATAATTGCTCTACGCTAGAACCTATAATGGGCCCCTAGCAATGACAGTATCAGTGCCAAATTCTTCTCTGGTTTTAAGCTTTCTATAATCTGCCACATATTTGAGATTACCCATTTTAATTTTCCATTTTTCCCTTATGTTATCTCATGTGTCATGTTCTTTTGTCTACACTATGTCTTTGTTCATGCTCTCACTTGATCTCAGGACACCCTTCCTTTTCCTCTCCATCTGTCTTGGCAGGGAATGATTTGGTTGTAAGAACTCATTCCTACCCCGACAATTAAAAAGCTGTGTTATTGGGTAATGCTGAGATACATTGAAGAACTAAGTACAAGAAAGTACAACTCAGTCACCAGAGAGTGAAAACATGACTAAAGGCCACAGTAACCAAAGCAGCTCCTCTTTCTTACACCCTTTCATCAACAGTCCAGGCAGCCAGGGGAGGCTGACAGGGGTCTCGCTACAAATCCCTGGGAAAGAGATGGGCTGGGATGGGTGGTGTCCATCCTGACCTCAGCCGATTGGCTTGGAGACTGGTGTCATGTGGTCCTCTGCCCACTCAACTGCACTGAAGGGAGCGTAGAAGGGCCCCTAAAAGGGAACAGACTACAGGGAGGGAAGTCACAGGCAGTTCTGATCTCCAGTACACCTGTTCCTTCTCTCAGTGTAGTTGTGTTTAAGATTAGGGCCAGCATTGTATTGTTTAACTACTTATTTTACAAATCATGCTGATTTTTAGAGAGGCAGGATGAGGGAGAGAGAGAGAGAGAAAAGCATTGATAGAAAATACTGATCTGCTACCTCCTGCAGGCTCCCTACAGGAACCGAGCCCACAACCCCAGCATGTGCCCGGACCAGGAATTGAACCAGCAGCCTTTTGGTGCACTAGACCAGCGGTTGCCAACCTTTTGGAGCTCACGGACCACCAGTTGGCAAGCGCGGCACTAGACAACTCCCAACCAACTGAGCCATACCGGCCAGGGCAGGGGTTGAGTATTAATATCAAGTGTGCCTTTCTCACAGCTTGAGAAGGAGACGGGCACTGAGCAGTTGCTACTTACATGAACATGCTAGAATCCTTCCCACCTCTTTCCCTCGTGGTCAAGTTATCAAGGTAGATCTTAGAAGAAAATGTAAAGGGATGAAAATTTCTTAGGTTTTTTTTAAAATTTCTTTTCTTTCTAGATTTTCCTGAATACATGAACTGCTGCAAGAGGAATGGGACACATAACTAAGCACATTTATATTTATGATTTGCAGATTGGCACTTCATCACAGCAGCTGACTTCACAGATATACTGTATAGATTGTATACAGAACTCAGACTGATTTTGTACACATCAGAATGATAGCTATGATCTTGACTTGGAGAAAATTTTCTGCGCTATTTGCACTAAAAATGTTTATTTATTATTGATAAATCCTATCATATTTAAGTTCCACTGCTCCTCTCTTATTGATTACTTATGCATGTAATTTTGGCTAGTTTCGATATTTTATAAAATTACTTCATTTAAATTTGTATTTTTAATTTGAAATGCCTCATTTCTTTATAAAAAATGATTGGTTTAGATTTTTCCCCTCTCAGCCTTTTATGAAAAATTACTATTTTCAACAGTAGGAAGACTTATTTTTCTTTCTTTCTGGATAATGAAACTTTGAAAAACAATTTCTTTTAAATATTCCAGGTGTCAGTAAACATTAAACCTGCCAATGTGCCATCTCAAGAAAGTAACTTTTAATACGTATAATAAACCAAAAGAATAAAACAGCTGTTTATATATTGTTTTATTATTAAAACTAAAGATGCATTTAAGAAGCAATACAGGTAAATATTTCACCTAATAGAAGAAAATTGTCTTTCATTTAAACTGGTCCAACATAAACTTTCATGCAAATTTTTTAATAGAAGTATGTGATGTGGTTGGATAAGAATAGGCTGTCTAAATTACTAATGTTAAAGTTAAAAACAATTTTTGTGAATAAATAATAAATCTGGACCTAATTAGAAAGTCAGTGAAATTTTCTGATGTTTACTATGAGTTAGCTTTTCAGAAGAGAAAAGCTGTAATAATAAATGAAATAAATATTTAATTTTAGGAGGTTGAATTTATAGTTAATTTAATTGAATTTTACATTTCCCTTGTACTATGTTCAGCAGTTTGCCTCTATTTCATATTACAGAATGAACACATTTAATGGATAGCTGTAAAAGCTAATGAGAAAATCGTCAACTGTATACCCGAGGCATGGTAAATAATACCTAAATCACAAAACAGCCTGATGCATACTTTGTTTAAAATGCATCCCAGTATGCTTGTCATTTCAAACACCAGCATACAGTACAGTTTGTCTTTTCTTCATTTTTCTGTTCACCCAGAAAATGTGTTTGGCAATAGAATTTTAAGAACAAAATTATGTTCTTAGACTTGAAATAGATTTAATATTTGGTCTGTGTTATGGCTAGTATTCACATGGACTTTAAAGATGGACTTTGGATAAAGAAATTATCTTTCACTAATTGCCTATCTTTCGCGCACTGTGCTAAGGGTGTGCCGTTTGATCTTCAAAATGACCAGAGGAGAAAGGTATAACGACGACTCTGGATTTACAGGTAAGTGAGGTAACAAGATTATGGCGGAGTCTTTGGGGTATTCAGAAACCTTTCCTATTGTTCCAGCCCGTAGAGCTTCAGTTTTCCCTTCGGTCACTGCAACGGAGGGCTTAGTGGTCCCAATCTTTTGCCAACAGGTAGTTAGTTTTCTGATATACCAAGTAGATCCCAGAATAAGACACCAGCAGACCACAGCCATTCTAAAAGGATGTCAGTTCATTTGATCCTGTAATATCATTTAACACCTAAGAGTGAGGCATTGTGGAAATACTATACAAATAAAAGTAAGACATGGTTTAGGTGCTTATCTAAAGCAAAAAAATTTTTACATAGTCTCTTCAGCCACATAAGTAATTCATCGTAATATATTTGTTCTCTTTTGTTATTGTTATTCCTCACCCAAGGATATTTTCTATTGATATTTTAAAGGGAGTGGAAGAGAGAGGGAAAGACAGAAACATCGATTGGTTGCCTCCTTCACGTGCCCTGACCAGGGCCCGACCTGGGAGGAGCCTGCAAACAAGGTACGTGCCCTTGACCGGAATCGAACCCGGGACCCTTTGGTCCACAGGCCAATTCTATCCACTGAGCCAAACCAGCTAGGTCATATATGTTTGTTCTTTAAACTTAAACTATTCCAGTTTTATTCTAAACCAGTTAACATAGCTTGGTTTCTCCTTCCAAAATTAATGCATTGGATAATCTCCTTACAACCCAGTTATTAAAAAGAGGAGTTTAATCATCACTGTCAGCATTTAAAACACAGACACGTTCGTTCAGATATAGGCTATATAAGTCATCCAGGATGGAAAAAGTCTGCATTTGAGGATGCCTGTGTGAATTTTGGTTCTGTTACTGTAACAGGAATTAAGTGACTCTTTTTGTTAACTTTATGGCTATATTTTCTTCTTATATTTATCTCTGTCCAACAAGGCAACTTTTTTTTCACTAGATATTTCTTCAGATCAGAAGTTTAGGTCACCCAGTAAAGTCCCATTTCAATTGTCAGGGGAATGATTCTGCTTCAAATGTGCATTTTAGTAAAAACAAGCTTTGCAGATCTAATCCAGCAGTCAGAGACAGAACAATGTAATTTAAAACATGTTAACCACGTACAGTTTCCGAAGTGGCAGAACTTATTCCATTGGTTAAGTAGGAACAACCAAATTCTCTAGTTCTTCATTGGGATTTTCCCTCATTGAAATATTGCCTACTGCCATGGATCAGTGGTTGAGTGTCAGTCTATGAACCAGGAGGTCAGGGTTCGATTCCCAGTCAGGGCACATGCCCGGGTTGCAGGCTCGATCCCCCGTGTGGGGCATGCAGGAGGCAGCTGATCCATGATTCTCATCATTGATGTTTCTATCTCTCACTCGCTCTCTCTTCCTCTCTGAAATCAATAAAACTGTATATTTTTAAAAAAATTACCTACTAACTCTACACTGTTACACTTCAGTGGTGGTTGATCCACACTGTCTTGGTAATATAGTTTTTGGACTAGTAATCAGAGCTTGTTAATAAGAAAGCTAATATGATCTGAATTCATATTCACTAACCAGAGAGTAAATGTTGCTTCTACTTTATTAGGTATTAGACCCGTGTTAGAGGAAAAAGTGAGTTATAAGTGTTAGCATTTTTTAAAAGGTGAGAAGAAATAAGATATTCCAAAAAAAGGGCAAAATTATAACAATTCAAAAAATATTATCTAAGGAAAAGTTAGAGTGATCATGAAACCTGAAAGATAAGCTGAAGCAATTACAAAGCTCCTCAGTTATACAAAATAGACCTATTAATCAAAAGGTTACATCTCAACACCGCCCTCTGTTAGAAGTATTTATGACAGGCAGGAAGGATGATACGTCAAATGTCTTAGGAAATAAAATATGCATCAGGAAATAAAGTAAGTGGGAAAAATGAAGATAATGGGTGTGCAGGCAAAGGGTCAGAGCACTTTTTGAGCTGAGCACATGCATGCTGTGACCAGGAAGTTTTATGTAGATAACCTTAGAGGTCATTCATTGTTCTGTAGTGAATAAAAACTTTCATAGACTAGAATGATTTTCGAAATGGGATAATATCCTTAATATTTATTTGACACAAAAGAAATGTCTACTTCCTGTTCTTCAACAGCTAAGGAAACTAAGAGTTGGACTTCCCCCACCCCTTCATTGCTATATTTTATAATTATCGATTACACGTACCATTTCTTGAGTTATTTTTTATCTTAAATTGCACTGTTCCCTTATTTTGGAAGGTGTTTCTTGCATGTCCTTTGTGTTGGAACTCCAGAGGGAAGCTTCAGGCCATTAGAAACACGGCTTCGTCAGAGTCCCGATCCTTGGTGCTGTCCTCGCTAGGCGCACACTCCCCTCCGCTGGGAGAGCGGCAGCTTAGATCCTCCACTCCGGACTCCTGATCGCTGTTGGCGGACAGGTCTGGATCTGAGCTTTTCAAGTTGTCCTGGGTTAGGATCAGAGCGGAGTCTTCGTCGCCTTGGGAGGGGCTCCTGGACGGGAATGACTTCATGTTCCCACTGTAGTCCTGGGGAGTGTTGGCTGCGCTGTTGTCCGAGGTGGAAAACCCCGAGGGTTTGCTGGGCTCACTTGGCTTGCTCTTCACTTTGGAGCAATTTAACTGGACTTTTTGGATTTTCTCCAGCCTCTAAAAAGGAAATAATTTCAGGGAAAATCATAAATAATCTATCTTTTTTACATATGCATGCCTTTAGTAATCATTACCTTCCAGCTGAGTTTAATGTTAAGGACAGGGGATTTAGGACCTGGGTTCAAAGGTACAGTATGACTTTGGACAAAATAATTAGGTCCTGTGAGGCTTGGTTGTTTCTTCTGTAATATAAGGATGATAATACCTGCCTCAGCGTTGTTTTCTATAAAATGCAAAAACAGTAACAGGAAGGCACCTGGTAGTCAGTAGTCATCCTTTCTATCCCTATATGCCACATTTTGTTTACCCATTGACCAGGTGAGGGACATTTGGATTGTTCGGAATGCATTTTACTAGTCTTCATCCTTTGATGTCAGCGAGGGAGATATTCATTCAGAAAGCATTCATATTAAGTTATGTGTCAAAGTACTGTACAGGCAGTGCTTGGGTTACGTTGGACTCGACGTATGTCATTTCATGGTTACATCGCCATCTCCCATTTATTTTTTAAAAAGTGCCGTTATTTCGACGTATGTACATATGTGCTTTATTTTTTTTTTATTATTTACCACAAGTAAAGGTCATGAATTATCTTTCTTTTAAATTTTTTTTACTGTTTCACTTCATTACTGCTGTGTGTGTGCTCCATGTGAGTGACGTAGGTGCTTATGTAGGTGGGTTCCGACCTAGGGCGAAAATCGCCTATGTCGCGCTATCTCTGATGTAACTCGAGGACCTACTGTACTAGGCAGTACAGATCCAGCTATAGGGAATTTTGTGTAGAGGCAGAGTTCCTATAATGTAGGAATTTAGAAGATGCAGAAATTATTTCAGAGGGCAGGGTGCTGTGGTTAGAGGGAAGAGATCAGAGGAAGCTGCAGGGAGGAGGGAGCATGCACAGGACTGAAGAAATGCAACTTGGACGTGATGGTTAGAGCATTCTGGCAGGAGGGACAGTGAGTAGAAAAACACAAAGGAAGGAAGGTGTCAGTTATGTATAAGAAGCAGAGAATGGTTAAATTTGAGCAAGGGGAGTAGTGGAGAATGAAGTGTAAAAGGTAGGTTAGACTTAAGTGTGGGAAATACTCATGTGTAAGGCTAAGGAAGTTTGTTATAAGGAAAAAAGAGTGAGAGGTTTTGATTACAGTGCTTTTAGAGAGTTAAGTAATTTTTATTAGTATTTTAATAAAAAGAATACTGGAATAGATTAATAGGATCATCAGCTTTTCCTAAAGCTTAGATATCTTTGGGAAGAGTAGATAAAACTGACCCAGTGATGACATGAGTGGACTTTGAATGGCAAAGCTTTTATCACAACTCTGAAATTCTAAAAACCTAACTTGTGCCTCATTATTAACTATATATGTTCTTTAATTCAAGGTCTCTCCGCCCTATGACAAGTCTCAGGGCACTCTAAACATTCCCATCAGAATCTCTAGGCTCAGAGCTCTGGCACCAGGATTTTTTATCTCATTAAGTACTAGTAATTAATTCTCCAGAAATAATTCATTTTAGTGCTCACAAATAACAGCAACAAAAAATCCTGACCTGTTGCGGGAACAGCTGAGTAGTTCAGCGCACTGTGGAAGTGAGCCTCAAACCAGATGTCTGAACGTCTGAATGTATTCAGTGCTGCTTAGGTTTGGGCTCCTGTTTTCTGGGTGCTCACCTGGGGGTCGGGAGGGGTTGTGTTTCAGGTTATCCACTGGCTAAAAATACGAAATGTGTGGCTGCGTTTCACATATCCTGAGTCCTGACAGGCTTCCATGGAGCAGCAGTGGTTAGGAAAGTGCCTCACCTCTTCTAGGGCCTCCAGCTCTTCCTCCAGCTGCTGCGTTTCCTCCTTCACCGCCATGAGGTAGTCGGTGACCGACTGTCGGGGCTGCAGCCCCTTCTCAAATCGGTTGTACATGCCACTCCAGAACCTGGAAGGGACAGCAGGGCTCCATGAGGCAACCATGTCATACTGTGAATTCACAGGCGCAGGGCCTCTCGGGCATCTCCCATCCCCCAGTCCCACAGCCCTAATAATCACCAAGTGCAAGTCCTGGGCTCAAGAAGCCACTCAAGGTAATAATTTCGTGTTGATATTTTCCTTTTGGGGGATCAGTAAACTTCTTTGGACAGAATAAATTCATGAATTTTATATATGGTATTGAGTTAGAAGGCCTATCATTTTTTAAAAAATTGAAGTACCACATGTTACTATTTTCTCTCTTTTCTATTTTTTGGTTTAAGAAAATGGCTCTTTGTTTTGAAGTAAACTTGGAAAAAGAACCTTGTAAATTTGAGGATTTAGCTTGTTTTACCATAACCACCAAAAATTTACATTTGCATTTGCAGTGAATGTTCCCCCTTTTTATCCTACACAACAGTGCAAACTGGAATGCCAGTGAGAATCGGGGACATCGTGGGCCTACTCTTTACTTAGAAAAGTCCTTTGAGGGCAGAGACAGGGTCGTTCATTGTTTTATCCACAGTTCCTGTAACAGGGCTTGATCCTCAGTCATACATTTGCTGACTGGCTGTTAATAAAACGAGTTGATTGCAGTGTGTCAGCAGCCCTCAAAACTACTGTTTTACACAAAAACATGGAGGCAATTCTTTATATGATAGAGTTAATATTCTGCTATAAAATTCTGGGATAATGATGAGCTTGAAATAATTAAGAACAAAAACTAATCAAGGAATAAAAACTATAGAGGAAGAAAAGCTGTGAGTGTTGGGCGTGGAGAGGGAGAAGGAATGGTTTCTCATTCTATCTGCATTTGTGCTGACCCGAGTCATCCTTCTGTACCGTACAAGCCTAGACAAGAAACAAAGGACAAATATAACATACATGCCTCGTATGTACTAGGAGACTGTAGGATGCCACCCTTCTCATCCCAAAGCACACAGTCGATTCAGCAGAGAAAAAAGGTAAACTATGTTGTGAGTCTACATTTAACTTACAAGACACTTGGCTTATTCCATCCATCTTTCCTTTCTCCCCCCACCCCGCCTTTCACTTTCAATTAAATTAGAACTTACATTTCTAAGATATCATTATTACAGAACATGAACTTCTAAGATAATTTCCTATGTAGGGGAAAGTCGAGGGAGAGGAGACACTGGCACAAAACCAGGTCAGATATTAAAACATCCTCCTTTGTTGTATTTTGTGTCCAAAAAAGCCTTGAAGCTCAGTGTTTCCTGCCCTTTGGCCTGCAATATTAAACAGTGCCAGCTCTGAGCCAGAACCCTTCCTAGTAAGGTCCCAGAGGTTCACCTACTTGTACATGAAGTTGCATGGCGTTGTGGGGAGACGAAGGATTCCCTGGGTCTGACTGTGATCAGCTCTAAAGAGAGGATTCATGTAGTCAGCCCGATTCTTCCACAGGTGAGCCCATAAAGAGTATGTTCTTTCTTGAATTCTGTTGTAAAGAAAATAGGCTTGAAAATGACCTATTTTGGTTCTTTTTCTGTTTGCGAGAAAGAAACATCAGTTTGTTGTTCCACCCATTCATGCATTCAGGGGTTGCTTCTTGTATGTGCCCTGACTGGGTGTCAAATCCACAACCTTGGTATATCAAGACGATGCTCTAACCAACTGAGCTACCTGGCCAGGGCTATCTTGATGCTTATAAATAGTAGACTATGCTATAATAATAAAAGCATAATATGCTAATTAGACTGGATAGCCTTCCAGACAAAGCCAGGGCTGCGAGGGAAGCTGGTGCTGGCAGCTGGGGGAAGGAAGGCCTACTCTTGCATGAATTTTGTGCATCAGGCCTGTAGTGTAATAATAAAAGCCTAATATGCTAAGTGTCTGGTTGGCCATTCAACCAATCAACGTGTAATATGCTAATGATAGGCTAAGGCAGCTCAACCGCTCGCTATGACATGCACTGACCACCAGGGGGCAGTCGACTGGTTGACCAGTCGCTATGATGTGCCATGACTACCAGGGGGCAGACACTTCAACTGGTAGGTTAGCTTGCTGCTGGGGTCTGGCCGATCGGGACTGAGCGAGACGGGCTGGACATGCCCTGGAGCCCTCCCGCGGTCCCTCCCTGGCCCCGATTGTGCACTGGTGGGGTCTCTCGGTCTGGCCTGTGCCCTCTTGCAATCCAGGCTGCGGGATCCCCCGCCCCGGGTGCACGAATTTTGTGCACTGGGCCTCTAGTGTAATATTAAAGCTAGAAAGGGACCAGTAATTATCTATCACATGTCCGTGTTCTGTAGCAGGGAAATTGACACTTCGTTTCATGGCGTAGCAGAGCACTAATATCAGCTCCTCTGCTCTCTGTACTGAGTGTAAAATAAAACTACTATGTAATTTTTTTTACCGTAAGTATTCATAAGCTTTTATTCTTTGCCAGGTATTATTTAAATATGTCTATGTTTTCTCTCATTTAATCCTCATGGAATTCCTGTGAAATATGTCTGTCTTACAGATAAGAAAACTGGGGCTGAAAGAGATTAAATAGTTTCCCAAAGTCACATAGCTAGTGAGTGGAACAGCCGGGATTCAAACCCAAACACGTACCACTAAAGTGGCTATCCTATCACAGCCAAGCACAAAACTGTCCGGGAACACAGCAAGCTTGAAGGGCGCAGTCTGCTGCTTCCAAATCATTACCATCGACCAGTAAGCACACTTGAAGTTCCTTGCAGAAGCTAACTAGCATCCACGAGAAAAGGTCATTTTCTTTCTGTTCAGCCCATTTTATGTGAACAGACCATTTCCAAAATGAAATCTGATATTATATAGACCACAGTTAAAATCATTTTAACTTTATGAGAATTTCAAACATTTTCTCTCACTTGCAGTTCATAAATCACTTCGCTGTTTTTAAGTTTTCTACTTTACAATTTATTTAAAGTTTAAATTTCATCTATTTTTTCCCTCTGGATAGGACACTACAGTTTTAGCCTAAATAAGAGAGTTTCAAATTTGCTTTCCCAGTTATATTTACAATCCTTATGTGATTATATCAACCAAAGAGGTCTGTTTCCTTTTAAATGCAAAAATCACTTTCTTTGACTCTAGAAGTTTCCTTTCAATGTTAGTGTGCCAGGTCTGCCAGCCTGTGTGGATATCAGGAAGAAGCTGGGGGAAATGAACTTGTACCTACCTGTGTCGGATGATTCATTTATGAAGCATTATGTCAGGAAAAAGGAAAGAGCTTGAATCCGTCAGTATAGGTGTGTGGCTAAAATGGTCTTCCACGTTATGAAAGGGCATCTGAAGTTCTCAGTCACAAAATTAAATACCCAAACACTTACTTGAGTTCTCGTCTCTCCTTCTGACTGTTACATAGGAAGTTTCCGAACTGGCAGGAATATATGTGATGTTGAATGTGAATCAGAAACCGCTCATTAAACTCAAATGCACAGGGAAATTGTTCCATTAACTGCCAGACACACTCGATGAACTGGTCAATAACTGGAGAGATTTCTTTTGGATCACCGTCTAGATTGCCATATCTATAAAATAAAGTATTAGAAAATTTTTATAGCCAGTTATTTTGTTTGCTTTTTTAATTAGAAAGCTATAATGTAAATACAACACAACCATAAAAGCTACCCTAGTTCCTAAGTAAATCTTAGCTTATAAATCCAAAATCCAGAGAAGTGGAAAAAAAAATTTCAATTTCAGGAGAAACTTAGTAGTGAAAATTTCGGTAAAGAAGGGAAACACTCATGTTAAAAGTACATTAAATTTTAAAAGTACACTAAAGCCTGGCTGGCGTGGCTCAATGGTTGAGTCTCAACTTATGAACCACTGTTCAATCACAGTCAGGGCACATGCCTGGGTTGTGGGCTCAGTCCCCAGTAAGGGTCGTGCAGGAGGCAGCTGATGAGTGATTCTCTCTCTCCTTTCCTCTTTGAAATCAATAAGTATATATTGGGGGGAAAAGGGTACATTAGAACTTTTGAATAAACCTTCACTTTGTTTCAATTAGTGAATTATCTAAGCAACTTTAGAGTTTTTCACTTTTGCATTGTTTTGGAGGGAAGGAATAAGTAAAGACATCTTTAAAAAATTGTGGTTTCCCAAGTTTCTAGGGATATTTCTGTTTCTAGAACAGTACTAAAACAGCATGTAATTATTTCCACGTGACCACAGATTCTAATATACCTTTATATCGCTCACATCTTTGTTTTTTAAGAGTACATCAGAGAATCTTGAAACTACTTTCAAGAGATCAGAATCTAAATAAAGAGTAGTCTCTTACACTGTTGTTTGAATTTCGGAAAGAATACAAAAGGGGTAATTTAACTGTAATCAGGTATAAAATAATTTAGAACCTCATCTCAGCAATGGATGATCAACTTGAGGAATAGAAATGAGTAAGGATTGGTTTACTTTTTTTTTCGAGAATGGAAACATTAGATATTGTCTGGAAACTTCTCGTTTCAGTTCTACTCACCTAAAAAGGATTGCCTAATATACTCTTTCCTCATAAAACAGTTATCCATCTGGGCTTCAGCATTTCCCAATTCTTTCCATATGTCCTCTATCAGAGAGTTTAACTGCTTAGCACATACAGTCAGAACCCCAAAACTGATGGTAACAATGATATTAAGGTTACTTGTTTGGAGGCTTTAGTTCATTTGTAAAATGGAATAATTTTGCTTTCCTGGAAAAGTAAGTACCTAATTAAATTATTAGCATGCTGCCTAAATTTAAACTTTAACACAAAGGGCTAGAGTACACCAGCTATAACATTTAACATTTTGGAGGCGAGAGAACACAAGTCAGGCATTATCATCCACACCAACAAAATGCGGCTGGGGTCTCCCAAAACAGTAGCTTCTGTGCATCTGAAAGCCTAATATACGGGCCAGGCAAGGAGTCAGGCTACTTATGGATACTTTAAAAAAGCCCTTGCTAGAACCTGTGGAATGGGGAGGGTAGCCCCGTTTCACAGATGGGGATGCCGATGCTCAGAGGGGACAGACACTTGAGGATACTCAGCTGGTAAATGCCACAGTCTGCATCTGTCTGGCTGCAAAGCCTTGGCCACTGTCATGCATTTCCTCCCCAGAGACATCACCCAGGACACAAGTGCCTCAGGACAACCCAAATGGACTCCCTTAGTGAAAGATTAAAGAAAACTTCCGTAAGTCTTTCACAACTTGCAGCTTAACGTGCATGTCTGCCCTTCAGAAATGGAATATGTAGCACTAATTCTCATCAGGAGTACTCAGAACTTCATTTATCTGTGATACAACGTATACAACGAAATTTTAACTTTTTTATGAAGATACACAAAGACACTTAAAACTATAAAGCTATTGCCCCCAGTTAATTGAGAACTTAAACATTTTTTAATCCTAAGCATTTAAAACAGATTTTTAAATATTTCTTACCTGTGATTAAACTTATGGCCAAAGGAGATCCAGTCCTTTTCAATTAATACCTACACAAGGAAGAACATAAATATCATGGAGGGAGGCAAACCAGGAAAAATAAGAGATCACAAGGATTCAGAGGTTCTTGGAGTAGAAGTCACTATCTTTGGGTAACCTGCAATTGAATGAGCTCTCTTTATCCATCAGTAGAGATGCGTTTCAGAAGGGCAAAGTTGAAGGTCATCCATAGGAAAAACAAACGGGAATGGATATATGAAAATGTTAGTACCACCACCCACTGAATGCTTGCTGTGAGGCACAGTTCATGCTGCTTCTTACATGATCTCATTTCACTGTAGGGTAGGTATTATCGGCCTCTCTGCAGAAGGGGGAACTGAATAGGGGGTTAGATCCTCACCTAAGCTCACACTACTAGGAAGTGGTGCTTCTACCTCATAACCTAGCTCTACGCCAAAGCCCATCTCAACCAAAACCAACCTTCTTACAAGAAACAACTTGGATGTTTTCCCGAGAGCTTTACTCCACTTGGGAAGAATTGTAAAACCCAGAGATCTTTCCTGTGGATTAGAAGAATTCTAAAATGATGGGGGCATAGTAGGAGTTTCAGCCCTGCTTTGGAGTGAGGGGGTAATATGAGTTTCAAAAATTGTAAATGATACAGAATTATCCCATCAGTATCACCAATGCGCTAAGCTGGCCAGAGGTTTCCCCTTAAAAAAATACGGAGTGGTTGAAGTTTGTCCTGGACAGCTCGCAAACTTAACGGGACAATCTGAAAGGGCCGGTGGTGATGAAGGACGCCCTCTGGTGGCTGTGTGTGTTTCAGCACCCCTCCACTGTCCAAATATACAGGAGGGGTCCAGCCCTCTGACCTCAGTGCAGGGAGGGGCTGAGACGGAAGTGGCCGTTCTCTGACACTGAAAAAGAAAAAGCCCGAGAAAGGAAACCTGCCTCTTGTCCCCGAGTGTCAGCTAATATCCTGGATAAAGGAGATCTTCCCATAAAGACACCCCATGTGGCTCGTCTGTCAGCATCCGTCCCTAGCACGGATTCAGGACCCACTGAAGCACTTCCCACCAGACCATAGCAGGAGGCAGGAGGCAGGCATCTCCCAGTTGCCAGGAGGTCTCTGCGGTCATTTTAAGAAAATGGTTCCAGTGTGGTCAAAGCGTCTCCACTCCAGACAGCTATCCGGACATTCTGCAGTCGAAAGCAACGTGCCACATTCTGATACCCAAAGGCTGCAAAATCTAAGAGGATGTGCTCATAGCTTCAGCAGAGGCCACATAAACACAGATTTTCAACACTGTCACCCAGAGTTGTAAAGGACTACTTAAACAAAAGCAGTAAGTGGGGGAAAAAACACAACAGCAGTTTTTCCTCTCAAGGACTTTTTTGCATGCTCTATATAGAAAGTTTTACCTCCAAATTTTTACAGGTTTGAAAAGTTTTTGTTATATTCACACTACTTCAAACTTGAAATTCCTATGAGCAAGTGCGGTGTACAACTATTTTAAAAACTACTGAATATATTTCATATTAGCCCCTACATTCACATTTAATAGCACTGGTTTTTTTGTTCCAACATCTTGGACATTTACCCCTTTAAGCCTATTTCTCCTTTAATTCATCTTGCCGATCTAAGAGAAAATGATGTTGATGAGAAAGAAAAGAAAACATTGCCCACAGTTACATGCAGGACGCTGCGTGGGAAGGGGCCGACTCACCATGAAGCCCTTGAGGGTCCGGTAGTGCGGGTCCAGCAGGAGGCTGGCCACGGAGCACACCTGCGCCGTCCTGTCCCAGCCGTCCGAGCAGTGCACAAGCACGCTCGCCCCTTCCTCTGCAACTGCCTGCAAAACGGGGCCAGCGGAGCCCACGAAGCACGGCCGTGAGCACGGAAACCTCCTCAGGACGCGGTGCGGGTTCATACTTGCAGCAACGGACAAAGGAGCCAACGACTTCATTCATTTAGGGTTCCTACCCCCATCTGATCGATGCTGGCGGCCAGCGCTCTCCCTTCCCGGGGCACTAGATCCGGAAGCGACCACGAGGCCACCTCGCTGAGCATGTGCACTGCACCATCCATACCGCGTGCGGTACAGACACCTGAGACACCTGCTAGCCCACCTGTGACACCTCCCCCCCCTCCTCTCTGGGCTTCCGCCTTAAGCCTTTCTCCTATTGAAATTAGGGGTCTCCTACTGGCCTTTGCCTTTTTCAAAAGGAAAAAGACAAAAATAATAAATGGTAAAACTGTGAAGTCAGAGATAAAAGGATAAGAGCCAAGTAATGGATCCAGGGTTGGGGGAAGGGAGAGAAAACAGGTAAAAATTATAGCAGCAAGTTTGCTGCGAAAAGTATTTCTATTTGCTATCGCAAATGCGCACGCAGGATTTTAGCTGAGTAGACAGGAAGCGGACTAGGAAAGGGAGATGTTGTCACAGCACTTGGCACTGCCTGAAACTCTCCTTTTGCTCCTTTTTGGTCTCCCACCCCAGAATGTAAGCTCCGTGAGGAGACCGGCTTATTCCGCATTGCCTCCTCAGCACCTAGAAAAGCGCAGTGCAGGACACTAAGGAAACGTCTGCCGAAGAAACAAATAAAGGACTCCATCCCTGAAGTGGATGCACTCGCCTGCACAAAGAATTCTCTCCTCCATCTGGGGCCAAGCCTAACTGCAGAGAATATTCTGTATTTTACCACTTGGCTGCTGTGCTGACATACTGTCCGCTAACTGAGCACAGCGGACCTTGCTCACAAAATCGCATCTCCAGCCGGTGAACTTGGAGGTGTGCACAGCAGCTCCCCTCCGGCGGCACAGCCACGCACAGGGCAGCGGGGGAGGGCAGAGTGCGCTGGCTGGCCTGGCCCTTCGCTTACTTCTCCGCCACCACGTACCTTGGCAATGAAAGTTCCTGCATCCATGATGGCCTTAATGTGCCTTAACCAGCCAGAGTTCTCCAGGCCCCACAGAAAGTCGCTCATGGAGGGAGATTTCAGCTCACACACTGCAAGATAAATTCTGTTGTAAAAGCCAAATCAAGGCACTCTCATTATACATGTGATCATGTTGTCGGTAGTTTAATGATTCCTTCACTGTAGTATTTTCCAGAAGACTTACGTTCAGGTAAATGCCCAAACTTACTTGATTCTATCAAACCATTTCAAGTGAGACTTCTGTTTCCTTTGGCCATGGGGGATGGTGCATAAGTTTAAAAGTATTCTATGTAGCGATTAGACCCTAATATTAATGAAAATCCTGGAATATTACCATGGTGAAGGCCCAGCGGGGGTCTATTTACCCTCTTAGCATTGAAAACGGGTCACCCCGGAGCATGTGGCGAGAGGGCTGGGGCGGAAACGGTCCCATGACTGGCCCCAGCACTTTCCAATGAGCACGCATCCTCCAACCCCTGCAGTTGGGATTACCGAAGAAACGGCAGCTCTCCTCAAAGTCTTAAATGCACGTGATCGAGCAGCTTTGCCAACAACTCCCCGCAATGGGAGTAAAGCGTGTGAACTTAAAAATGAGACAGCGGACTGTGGAACTGCTTCAAGAACCTCAAGTTAGGGGTTTCCCTTTGAAAATGGAGAAAACCGAGGATCCCAATGAGATCTATATTTACAGAGTTAAGGTGTGTACGCACCTCGACGATATTAGCACAAGCAATTAACCTCTGGAGCTTATCTTTTAATTAACATAAAGCTGTAGAGCTAGTGTTCTGACTACATACCACAGATATTACATTCCAGTTATATATTTATGGGTTTTCTACTTATAAAGCCCTTTGAGGAGCCCTATAAATCAGCCACTGAAACTTAAATAATGTTCCACAGGATTTGGTTAAGTGTATTGTCTTCTGTGATGCCGGGAGCAGGGGCCCTGTTTCCTACTCCCAGCGCTGTCCGTAAGTTGCTGTTTCATCTTGCACAAGGCATTCCGCCCTCCCAGCCCCGATTCCATCCTGTTTAAAACGGGGAAGGTGTACGAGATTATGTCTAAGTACCCTTCCAACTTTAAACTCCCAGAGTCAATGTTGTGCGTTTGGAATACATAGCAACCATCAGTGACCACATTTATCAGATACCCTCCCCTAAAATATGCCAGATATGAGGGCTCACCCGTCCTTCCCACAACACAACAGCCACCAATAAAGGACAAGTAGGGAGTTCTGAGTCAGATGCCTGCAGCAATGAAGGGAATAACACGGAGATTCCCAGCAGAAGGCCCTACTTAAGAACCCATACTGCCCAAATCTCGTTTAGGCAAGATCCCCATCTCCCTTCCAGACGCCCGCCTGGAGCGGAAGCACAGCTCCAGAGACCCACTGCGCGCTGGCGACCTCAGTGCCTCTGGCTGGGAGCACTGCCCCTTGGAGTGTCGGTGCTGGCCCCTCCCCACCATCACCGGCAGGTGGGGGTGGGAAATGATCTGAGATACGTTCGTGGAGTGGAATATGGCACAGCTGTCAGATGAGTGAAACTACATCATATGGGTGTCTCAAAGATGAAATGTTGAATAAAAAAAGCGAAAGGCTACATAGTATATGTAAATTTTAATACAGACAAAAACAATATAACGTTATCTGAGGATAACCGTGGTAAGGAGGGCCAGCATACACAGCAAGCAGTCCCTGACAGACAGACAGACAGACAGACAGACGTGCACAGGACCTACAGGTCTGGATCAGCCTCTGGCCCAGGCACTCAGCAGGCTGCTTCCAAGGTTATGGTGTCCTCTGTCCTTTAAATGTGTTGTTTTGAAATAAAAAAGGAAAAAGCAATGTAACAGACACTCTGACTGGCCACAGTTGCTTCCGATGAAAGAAAAAAAGAAAGGAAATCACGTTACAACTAAATTGCATGTTTCCATGCCATCCTGCCGCTTCCCTCGGGTGTGTTAACATTGCCAAGCAGGCTTTTGTCCCTTCTCTACTTACACGCCTGTGTGTGAGCGTGGACAGGTAGTCTCCCCGGACCCCTGTTCGCTCAGCTGTGAAGTGGGGTAGTGACAGCTCTCATGCACACTGGACAACGGAGTGTAACAGGATGGGAGGTGTGGGAAAGGGCGTGCTTGTCTTTCGTAAGGTGGCAAAGGCGAGCAGGCTCCGGACGGAGCAGCCTGCCAAGGCAGGTCACGCGGGTCGGGGAGGAATCCACTCAGACGGTGATGCTCCCGGAGCAGATTCCCAGACAGCCCTGGGGCAGACCTGCCTCCGATGTGCCCCTGAGCTCGGGGAGTGCCCAGTCTGCAGACAGACCGCTGGGTCTGCTGCCCCCCTGAAAGCAAACACCCCCTGCCCTCCCAGCCCGGCCTGCAGAGATCTGGCCTGGTGGCAGCCCAGCAGTCGGGCCAGGGCCCCCCTCTCTGGGCACACCACCCAGCGGGAGGCACGCGAAACCAGCACCCCTGTGAGCGCTCCCTCCCTGGGCGCCTCCCTCCCTGGGCGCCTGCTGTTCGGTCTTTTGGTCCAACCCCAGGCCATGACCCGTGCTCAACCCTAACGCACACACATTCCACCACGTACAGCTCCAGGACTCCACTGGTCCTGCCCACCTTCCACAGGAGCCTTCTCTGGCAAACGGTCTGGCAAACACTCAGCAGGCCAAACTTCCCTGTTGTTATGGCAGGGCGCAGGGCGAGTTGGCATTCTTGCCTATTTAAAAAAACGACCAGGGGGCCTGAGGGATATCTGGCGGCTAAACTCGTAGCTCAGCCCAAGAACAAATGATCCTGTCCACCTTTTCTTCCCCACAAGGCAGGGAAATGATGGCAAGTTAAAAATAAAGACACCGGACTTCCACCTAACCCGGCGAGGCCCTGCCAAAGGTCAGCCGGGGTGTTGGCTCGAAGACAGGGCCCTAACACTTCCTGCAGGAGAGACCGCCCCAGGCCGGCCGCGTGCCCACAGCCCGCTCCTCCCCTCCCACAGTGGCTCCTGGTTCAACATGTCTGCTTTCAGGAACACGGACACTGTGGACAAGAAGTAAAACAACCTCGCCAGGTTCTTCAAGCGAGGTCACCACGGCGGGTGTGTGTGTGTCCCGAACGCTGAGCGGAGTGGTAACAGCAAACAGCTCTACAGATGACTCATATGCAGGGACAGATGGGGGAACACTTGAGACTGGAACAATTAGTGCTTCAGTTTTTAAATATAAAACTGGTGGGTCTGTTTGGATAAACTCAGGATAAGGCAGAAATACTGATTTGTTCACTCTCGTTGCCAAACCCAAACCAATATTTACACACCGTTTTGCTGAACGAAGTTCATTTCAGCTGACATCAGAGGCATATGCCACCGATGAGAGAGCCGTACTTCGTGCCCAGGCCCAATATTTGTTTTACAGAACAGGGCAACTTATTCCACACACATAGAGAGGCAACACTAAAACATGTGTGTGTTATTCAGGAAACCGAGGAAGTATGAAATTTACTTGGAAGGAAATAAGCCTGATGCTCGTCCTTAGGAATTTCCTGCACCCATCGCGTTCCTTCCTCCACAGGTGTTGGGTGGGCCAGGGAGGGACAGTCCCTATTCGAACCCTGGGGATGTCGGTCTTGTCTCCTGAGGTCAGAGTTGCCATGGACATGGCCCTCCCTTCGTGCCCAGGCCTGGCACACAGTAGGGCTTCTGCTGAAGTGAGGTCTGTCCCTTTCACATTGTAGAACCAAGCCCTGTGGAATGGTCTTCAAAGAACGAGCGAGATGATAGCCATCGCCCTTCACTGGCCACCCTCGCAGGTGGAACCACGCAAACAGGACTTCATTGTGGCCTTGAGAAATGGAAATGTTGGCTAAGCCTGGTTTACAGCCCCCCGTCCCCTTCTATTTTACTCACCCACCATGGTGACAGAAGAAACTTCTGAGCCCTGCAGTGAACTGGCCCGGGATCACGGAGGACTAAGATGCTAGCAGCAACTGTTATTCACATGAGTGGTGTTCTTATCCCTGCCTCTCCCAGCCCACATGGGCCCTCTGGTCAGAGACCTTTTGGTGATTATTCTTTAAAACAACACCAGCTTTGTTCATGCTGCTATTTTCTGGAATCTGAATACAAGAATGCCATGAGGCCATTTTTGTATAACCTTGTTTCCTTTTAAAGAATTTGACAATAACATAGAATGGTAAGGTTCAATCAAGCCTACATTCTTATACATTTGCTAGCATTGCCCGAGTCAGTAGCATAGGAAATACACACACACGCGCGCACAAGTGTGTAACAGCCATGTGTGTGATAAACACATCTGCGTGCAAATGCACGCATACACACACGTCCTCATAATGCTAATTACCATTGACCTAAAGAAAATCAAGCAGCAGGTTCACCAAACAAGGCTCTGTTAGCATGAATTAGTTTTGCACATGAATTCTGAATCTAAAGACACGGTTTGCAGCAAATAAATTAAAAAATACATGTGTCCATTTATATTACACTTGCCGTATGGAAGGCTTGGGTCTGTGTGGTTTCCTCTCAGTGACCCAACACAACCTCCCATCCACGGCAGGAATGGTTATCTCAGTGTAGAGAAGAGGCAAGGGCTCAGAACGGGGCCCAGCAGGTGCACTGTGATAGCAATCTAGTTCCCTGGACTCCAATTTCCATCGTATTTTCACCACCAATGGAGAGTAACTAAGTCGGTACACAAACGGAGGCAGGGCGTAAGGGATGATGGAGTCTGAATAAGAAACTTGAAGCAGATGGAACAGGGACATCTGGACTGGGAGAGCATGCTGAGAGGCTAGGGAGTTGGGTGGATATAAAGTGTCAGTGGTAGCCACTGGAGGGAAGGCCGGAATCACGGACGATTAAGATGTTGGCAGCGATAACGGAAGTGAAACAGCAGCACGCGCAGGGACGGAGCAGGAGGGACTCATTCCATGCTAACACACCAGCTAGACCGCTGCCCGACCCACCCGCTCGTCAAATCTTAGACCGCTGTCACTGGCAAGCAAGTACGAAACTGCTAATTCCCAACCACCGCCTCGCGGAAACAGCTCCCCTTGGCACCGGCATTCATCGCGTCTCTCTTTAGTCTCCTGGGAGACACTTCCTTCTAAGCCCCCCTTTCGTACCTGTCCCAGGTGTCCACCACTAGCTGTCCCAATGGACAAAATACAGAGCAATCATTCTGCGGGTGTACATTTTTAAATGCATCTTTGAATGGTCCCCGTGAACATCAAGACAAAGCAGAATCAGGATAAAAACAGCCCCTGTTCTCATCAGACCGCTTGGTTTGTGCTTGTCCTCTCCTTTGATGATGTCGCCCGGGGATGAAGTCTGCAGCTTTGACGCACAATGAAAACGTCCAACCATCCCACTGGCCAGGGATGGACCCCGGAGGCCTCACTATTAGCAAACGCCACCTTCTCTTCCTGCCTGACTGCTGCTCTGTCAAAACCGGTTCTTTCACTTTGTATTAACGAATGAAGCATTTTTCTACCTAATGACAGACTGAGCATACAGACTCGGGAACTGTCTGGTGAGCAGACGAATGTCTGAAATAACTATGGTGGCTCCTAGTTACTCTGTACTCACTATAAGCAGGTATAGTGCCTGGTGGTCTCATGAACTATCTACCACACAATTTTCCAATTGGGAAGGAGGGTTTCAAAGAGTTACTAGGTCATCCATAGTTACACGGCCAGTCCATAACTGAGCTGGAATCCATTCCACAGCACATACACCCCAACGGTCATGCTCTTTCCTCTGTCCCTCGGTGCTGACGATACTATTGTCCGGCCTGGCCTGTGTGGCTCAGTGGTTGACCATCGACCTATGGACCAGGAGGTCACGGTTCGATCCCAGGCTGAAGTGAATCCTGATAGGATAGAACTGCTGGGTCTAGCACGGGTGGGGGACGTCCGGCCTGCGGGCCTTCTAAGGCCCTCGAAATCATTGGGTCTGGCCCTGCCAAGGCAACCGCAGGCGGGACTGGAAATTCAATAAATCTAGAAACTTTCTTCATAGCAACATAAATTCATAAATTTATATCAACACATTGCGGAACAGTAGTCTTACTGCTAGCTTTACCCAGTGGCCAGGTAAGTTTCTATTGAACGAGTACAAAAAAACGTTTTACATAAATGTTAAAGGCACGCTTTAAAATTACCCATTGCATTTTGAAGTTATTTATCACGTGTTCTTACAAGCTAATATCCTTTTAAAGTATGACACTTTGTAAAACACTGTGTCACATGGAGCGAGAATTCGTGTGATCCGTCCGCAATGTGTTAAGTGAAGTATATTACGTGAATGATGTTATAAATCTCCAAAATGGCCCTTGGCAGAGAAAAGGCTCCCCACCCCTGGCTAGCAGAACACTCATTAAAAAGTCCTGAAACTGTTACCGCTATGTGAAGCTCTCTGGTTCCCCTCGCACGGGAAGGCGGGTTTTCCACGGGGAGGCCCACGCCGTGCTGCTAAGCTTGTAAGGTAATGGCCAGAGGCTCAGCCAGGTCCTATTGGCTGTCTCATCGAATAGGTCAGCCATCTGAGGACATTAACAATGGTCAAAAGTCAAAACACGGAGAACTTAAAAGAGATGAAGCCTTCTATAGCCTTTCATGGGCTCATCTCTGGCAGAAGGTCACGGCATAAACTTGTAGTAATGTCATAGAAACACGTCAAAATGAGAAACTTAACTATGAGTGATCTGCAGTGGGTTGAACAGCTCCATTTCTTCCAGGTAGAATGAGGCGTCACCTCACACAAAGACAAGAGGTGAAGAAAGTATCCAACACAACGGACATCGGGACGGACAGCCACAGCCGTGGCTCTCTGAGCAGAGAGAAATGTGTCATGGAAACCTTGAAGCTGGGTATGTTAGGGACCCCCGCCCCCCCCCTCCCCCCTGCCCTTCCAGACTTCCGTGCGCCCACGACAAGCTGTCAGGGAGCCCAGAGCGAGGTGTGGCATGACTAACACCCACTGCAGGGCCGCCTCCCACGACGAGCTGGCAGTTGTCTGCCTTCACCCACCCCGTCCACATCCACGGCTGTTCTGAACCATCGGCCTCAGCACCTTCCCGCAGAAGCACAGATCGGATAGGGTCGCGGGGCCACAAAGCCTTCTCCACAGTCGGTGCCCACCACCCCCGGGCACAGGGCACAGGGCAACAGCAGCTCCACCTCCATCGGAGCTGCCTGTCTCGCCATCGGAGCTGCCCGGCGCCCCCCCTGGGGGCTGCCCACACTGCCGAGTGGACACTGCACCTCTGTCCCTGGCTCGGGACCCACCCCCACCTGAGGGCCAGCAGGCTGCGCTTGCATCTCTGGAAGACCACGTGCCGAGAAACCGCCCACACGGCCTGACATGTGGTTTATTACGTTTTCTTGTATATAAACTTGTGCTGAGTGGACACGGGCCATGTCACAAGGCAAGCACCTCCGCGCCTGGGAACCTTGCTGTTTGCCCCCACGCCTCGTGAATCTAGGAATTAAGGGGAGTCGCCCGAAGGGAAGCACAGACCTACCAGACGCTTGCCCGGCTGAGTCAGTCTACAGCCATCCCCTCCCCGCGGCACTCGGGGCTTGTGTTCAAGCGCAGTGTTGCTTCCCAGGAGAAAGCGTAACGCACCTCCCATTGTTAAACACCTTTTGGTTTGCAAGGAAACCTTTTAATAAGTCTGTGAGTTAGACTGCGCTGATGCACTCCTGCCATTGTTTTTCCAATACAGGAAATGAGGTGTGACCACGCGTTTACTCAGAGACGAAGGCAAGAACCCAAACGCAGGTCTTAAAACAGGTGGGCCAAGGTCCCTTCTACCCAGCCCCCTGCCTGGGGAGGCCGGAAAGCCAAACGGTAAAGAGCGTGGCGTCTGGATTCACACTAACTCGGTGAAAATCTGGGTCCTACCACTTACTGTGGTGAGCATCACAGGTTTCTTAGCCTCTTTGCCTCAATTTCCTCATCTGTAAAATGGGAATATCAAGAATATTGCAATAAAGGTTGCAATAAAGACTACTTGAGTAAATATACCTTAAAATATTAAACAGATTAATCAGTAAATCACTCCATAATGTAACATGACTGTGTAGGGTGGTTATTTGTGAGCCTGTACCATATCGAAGCAACAATCAGCCGAGACCACCGTAAGGTGATGGAAAGTACTAGGCTTGGGTTCTGCTGTGTTCTGTCATCCTGGGAAGGATGTGTTCCCAAAAACTGAATATAAAAATAGTTTTAAATGCCGTATACCGAACGCTAACCAGAGAGAAGCAGGCCTTGAAGAAACAGCCCGCCGTGCTGTGGGCAGCTCTGGCAGCACACATGGCAGCGCACAGCAGCCTGGGACCTAAGGGTGCCCCCCACCCCTCTCGACAGCCACCATGCTCAGGACCCTCACCTGAGTCCTGCCAACATCCTGAATGAGCCTGGGAGCAGATGCTTCCTCATCCGAGTGTCCCGATGATGACGCAGCCAGGCCGACACCTTACCTGCAGCCTTTAAGACCCTGGGCAGGCGGACCCTGGTTCCCTTTTATATACAGGTTTTCCTCTTCAGATTCACCCTTTTGCAAGCAAATTTGCTTTGCAAAAGGGTGAATTTGAAGTGGAAAACCTGTATGAGACAAGCCCAAAATCCTCACTCACAGAACCTGGGAGATAATATGTATTATGTTTGTTTGTTTTTTAATGTAATAAGCCAACCATAGAGAGTATCTATCTATCTATCTATGCATATATAAATAAAAATAGGTAATATGCAAATTAGGCCAGGACTCTGTAACAGGTCACGACCAGACAGGAGGAGGTTGGCACGCGAGTGAGGCCTGGAGCGGAGATGGAGACAGAGGCAGGGGGGCCTGCCTGAGCCGGGGGCCCCGGAGCGGACACAGGCAGGGGGGCTGGGGGACGCTGCGAGTCAGGTGTGGGTCCCGGCCCCCCGAGGCGCCGGTCTGGCCTGACTCCCACGGCGGCCGGTGCTGCGGGAGTCAGGTGCAGGTCCCGGCTCCCCGCGGGGTGCCTCCTTGCACGGCGGGAGGCAGGGCGCCTTCTCACGTGATTGCTGGGCCTCTGCTTTTATAAATAAAGAAGGAAAAATTAAAAATTGGCCTGTCATCCTTCCATGCTAATACAATTATTTTGCTGGACAGTCTCTCCCAGTCTTTCTTCATAAATATGATTTACCATGGAGTAAATCAGAGTAGTCGTACAATTTTACAGCCTGAATTTCTCACTTACATTATCCACATTCTCCCATGTTACAATGTACACATATATTCTTAACATTTATAATTTTTAATGGATGTAAAATTTTCTATCAAGAGAAGGAGCAAAATTGCCCTAACCGGTTTGGCTCAGTGGACAGAGCGTCGGCTGGCCTGCGGACTGAAGGGTCCCAGGTTCGATTCTGGTCAAGGGCATGTACCTTGGTTGTGGGCACATCCCCAAGGGGAGTGTGCAGGAGGCAGCGGATCGATGTTTCTCTCTCATCTATGTTTCTAACTCTCTATCCCTCTCCCTTCCTCTCTGTAAAAAAATCAATAAGAGATAGAGCAAAATTATTTAATTTGTTTACTATTATTAGACATTCCTGTGGCCTCCAAACTTCTACTATTATAAATAAAACACTATTATAAAAATAGGCATGTTATGACTTTCTTTTTTAAAACCATATTTTGGGTTAGTCCCCAAGGGGAGGCAATCTGGTAAAAATACAGTATGTCTCTCTAAACAGAATATATTATGTTTCTTTAAGCCAATTTCATGACACCAGAAATATCTGAAGTACCAGCTTTATCACATATTTTCGTTTTTAAAAGCTAAGTGGAAAATGGTAACTGGAAGTTTTAAGTTCCGTTTTTTAAATTACCAGAGCAAGTTTAAATGTCTTCCTATACGTTTGTTTCCACTTACTCTAAGGTGACCAGATCGTCCCGCTTTTTAACAATTTGTCCCGCGTCCCATGGCGTTTTATTCAAAAATAGGGACTTTTTTAAAACGCCATGGGACGCGGGACAGATTGTTAAAAATCGAGACTGTCCCGCCAAAAGCGGGACGATCTGGTCACCTTAACTTACTCACTCCTCTTTTAAAAATTACCTTAACCTGAGCTGTCTAACGTTTTTGAGACCCAGGTTCCTCACGTATAAACAGCAGACAACACCACGTACTGCACACGATCGCCGTGAAAATCAAACACGATCGTTTCCGTGAAAAACCGAGGAAGCCCGGCACATTCCAGCTGCTCAGTGTTTAGCTCAATGAGTAAGTCAAAGCACAAGTGGTCGGGGACGCAGAACAACACCCTGGCCAACCACAGTCACTCACATTCTAGAACCCGCGTGACACCGCGGTGGGGGGAAGGGCAGCTTTCTCGGCATCACCCAAAAGATGGAGCGTGTCGACTGAAAATCGAAGTCGATGCCGCTGTCTTCCCCGTAAACTCCTGCCTACCTGAAGACGGATTTACACAGGGGGGGTGAGGGCAGCTCAACCTCCAGGAGCCTCGATGTGAAAGCAGTGGTGTGGACAGCCCTGCCTGCCTCCCGCTGACTTCCTCCCAACGCCAAGGATGCCCGGGAGGTTTGAATCCAGTCCACATCGATGGCAATCTCCTCGGCCTGTCCCAGGCACTTCTATCGGCTGTTCTACACCCTTTTCTTATTTGAGGGGAAAACCATTCTCTCTATGATCCAAAGGGAAGCTCCGGTGGGAAGCACTGAATAAATCACACACTTTCTGCCTAACCAGAAGGCATCATTACTATGTCGTTGGGAGGTACGCATGCCACAAAGCAGCTGGGTTTAGAACGCGTAGGTCCAACGTACACGTTCGTGCAGCTCTAGAGGGGACTCGCATAGGACACGCACTTGGTCCAGATGTCAGGTTCTGATGAAATCGCCTGCAGCTCTGGCTCACAGACAGCTGGTTTGCAGCCGGGATGCAAACAAGCCTCCGTTCCTCAGAATCCGTTCTGCTAACACCAGCACCAGTGGTTGGGGGGAGACCGGAAGAAAACGGCCATGAGGGACACGCTACTTCCCTTCCCACCGGGGACCAGCTGTGGGCCTGGAGGCCAAGGCCGCTGTCTGCAGGCGGGGAGGCTCCCGCGGTGGCAGATTGCATCACCTCGGCAGGAGGCTCCACAGCGGTTTATCATTTACTCGGGGGAAACAGATGGACAAACATTGGCCAGGTCCCCGACAGGCATCCAGAGAGCGGTCCTTGCTCCCTGCAGGGACACGGGGCCGCGGTCCCTTACGAAACGGGGAGGAGACTGGCCCCCTGGAACGTGCTCGGCACACATGTCCTTGAGCGAGTCGGGCCCCGGGCATTCGAGAAACGGCTCCTAATAGGAAACCAAATAAACGCTATTTTAAACATGAAAGCCCAGTGGCATGTCATAAGCACTCTCAGGAGCGACTTTCTGTAAAGAAAATGTCAGCTCTCAGAAGTCAGCTTATGAAACCACTAAATGAAGAACAGAAAGAAGGCCCTGGCGGCTCGGTTGGTTAGAGGGTCGTCCTGACCACCAAGGCTGCAGGCCCGATCCCCGGTCCCCGGTCAGGGCACCACGAGAACCAACCAATGGATGCACACGTAAGTGGGACGACAAATCAATGCCTCTCTCTCTCCCCTCCCTCTCCCCCCGCTTCCACGCTCTCTCTAAAAAGTCAATAAATAAAATGTTTAAAAAAGAAACCTAAAAGAACAGCAATGATCTGATAGTGACGAACACGCTTCACAGTACAGTGAGACCACCCTTTCGATGGCAGGGCCGAGCAAGTCCAATATTTTGAACCTTAAAAGCACAGGGACAGCCGAGCTGCCGAATGACCATCTCCAGAGGTCTGAGAGGCTCAGGGGCACGGTCACCATGACCTGACCTGGGGGGTTCCCCGAATTCCCTGCGGACGTCGGAGGAGATGGCTCTGCGGCCGGGATGTTTCCCGATGCAGGAAGTTCTTCTAACCCTCCAAAAGCTCAGTGTGGAAGTGTCTGCGACCAGGGGCATCCCGTCGGAGATTTACAGCGGTCACGGCTGGCAGGGCCCCTGGACATCATTAGTCCAACCCTCTCCTTTCACAGCAAAACACAGCCCCGGAGATGGTTCAAGGTCTCACCGTGACGGAGACGACCCGAGGAATCCAGGAGAGAGGATGGAAGTCAGGCCCGTCTGTGCCACCCACGTCTCTGCAGCCCCACCCTTAGGCCTCACCACACCCGCATGTCCCCATTCAGCGGAGAGCCGCCTACGTAACCGAGAGCACATGTGCCTCCTGGAGAAAACCACCCAGCACTTTCTTCGTCCCAGACACCGCACGTCCTGTTCAGACAGCCTCGGCCCCAGCGCTCAGCGCCGCCTCCCCGGCCTCCCCACAAGGGCCCGCCCAGCGCTCACGGCCTCGCCGGGTCCCCAGGACACGCACCCTCCCTGTTCGCTCGGTTCCGGTTCCCACGAGAACCAGGAGTGGTGACTGTGCCAGCAGATTCCTCCTCGGGCCTTGACGCTCACAAGGAGCCCAGGCAGTAAACGCAGCCGGTTTTTGCTTGAAATGCAGAATTTCTGCTCCTCGGCTTACCGCTTGTTTGGCCACATGAATGATTCTTCTATGTAAGGTGATCTGTTGTCATAATGTCCTTCACTGCGTGTCTGTGTGTGTCCCCTGTGCTCGGAACCGTGCTCGGAACCGTGGGGTGAGTGGGTGTCAGTTAGCTGTGGGCACGTTGCCAGGGGTGCCGCTGTTGAGAATGGGGATCGGGACCCCCCAGCATCCTCCCTTCTATGGGCCCGTCAGCCAGTCGGATTCAGCCTATGGACCGCTTCTCTGCTCCGGAGCCGGGGGCTGCTGCTTTATGAGACTCAAACTGATATAAGGAGGGAGAGGACCTGCCTGCTCACCACGTCCCCGTGACACAAAAACCAAATAAAAGTCCCTGCAATAGGATATGCTTCCCAACGTAACCCACCGGTGTAAACAGCATCTTTGTAGAAACACAACTATAACATGCAAAGGCTATCTTGTTCCGTTTTGGCACGAAAACATTCAACTGCATTTTTTTTTTTTCTCTCAATGCTGTGCACAGGAAGTGGCTTACCTTCCAGCATCTTCTGCAGACTGTTCCTCATGACGTGGATGTTCTCTATCCCGATGAACTGGAACTTGATGTTGGAATAATTGTCTTCATTCTCGTAGCCTTTCCCGGCAGCACGGTTCGCCATGGCGTTAAGCTGCAGCGGTCGGCAACACAGAATAGTCACCCATAATATCCAGGGCAGGAACCGCCGAAGCGTGCCGTGGCTATCCCGAACAACATTCAAAATGTTTTGCATCACGGGAACACTGTACTGAGCTGTGCAGTTTCAGACACGCATGCTGAGCTTGCTCCTGACAACATACATGTATCGACATGGGGAACACTGTCTGAGCTGGGAACAAGCATCCTATGGATACACATTCTACAGACAAACTGCCCCTCACAGTTCCCTGTCACTGGTGCCAAAGCAAATAGGGCGGAACCAACCTGCCCCGATCTAATACCAAACATTATAACCTGTGATCGGCAGAAGAGTCCCAGCAGACACGGATGTCAGTGTGAGGCCCTGCGGGTTAAGTGATTACCTCCTCCGGCCTCATGCTGCCAGTAAGCATGCCATCAAATAGGAACGGTTGCATCGTTCTAATTCGCCTATAAGAATCGTCCAGACGGCCAAGTAAGCCTCAAGCAGGAACCACTGAGTGCGATGAAAAGAGGGCGTGCAGACGCTGCCTGCAGAGGCACGTCCTCCAGCCACCTTACTTCAATCTGGGGGCCTGTTAAGAGGGCTGGGATCATTTTTATTACCATAACTAGAGGCCCGATGCACGAAGATTTATACAAGATGGGCCTTCCTTACCCTGGCTGCCGGCACCGCCTTCGCTCTGGCCGGAGCCGCCTTTCCGCCTTCCCACGCTGCCCAGAGGCCCTGAGCGGCTGGGGTGGTGCGGAACGCCCTTGGCCGCTCGGCGCCTGCATATGCAAATTAACCTGCCATCTTTGTTGGGTTAACTTGCATACTCACTCCTGATTGGCTGGTGGGTGTCGGGAAGGTACAGTCAGTTTGCATCTTACTCTTTTATTAGTATAGATTCTGTATCTGAGAAGTGAAGATTTCCTAATGCAAACAGTTTAACAATCATGGATTTTCAGGAAATTTATTAAGTACAGACTCTGCCCTCATCCTGTGTAACCAAAGTCAAGAAGGGGACAGGTCTTGCCTGAGCTCAGAAATACACAGATTTCTAGAATACCTGCTGGTCTTTCTCTACCCACAGAGGACAGGGGGCTGTCCCAGGCAAGGAACTGACACCAGGGACTCACCACCAGAAAAAAAAACATCAATTTTTAGGACCACAAAGCTATACTGAGAGGATATTAATAAATACTTTCCAAAAAGCTAAGTTTTCTTTGACCCAGGTCTCCTGTTTATGAGAATCTGACACAATTTAAAGTATCAGCACATAAGGATACACGTCCAAGAATATTTAATGCAACTTTTTATATAATAGCACAAAGGTGAAAATCTATGAATATCTCAATAGGACAATGACTGAATAAATTATGATAAATTCATGCCCTGGACTACTAACAGGGCTAAGAGAAACATTAGATTATCTATCTATCTACCTACGTATCTATCTATCAACAGAGACAGACGGACAAACGTGGAATTGGCCCATGGCATGTTAACATGTTAAGTGAAAAGAGTAAACTACAAAATAATATTCTACAATTATCCCATCTTTTGAAAAATAAACCAACCTACAGGGAAGTGTTAATGTTTATGCAGGTTTGAGTCAGCAGAATTAAAGTGCATGGAAGACTGTTTCCAATTTGGAAGCAGAAAGGTAGAGGTGGCAAGTGATGGAAGGCCTGCCCCGCCAGTCCCTATCCACATCGTCTCCAGGATTGTCTTTCTATGTGGACTAAATTATATTAAATTCAATCTATCCTATATAATAATCCTATATAATAAAAGGGTAATATGCAAATAGACTGAACGGCAGAACAACTGAACAACCAATCAAAGAGTAATATGCTAATGATATGCTAAGGCTGCTCAACTGCTTGCTATGACGTGCACTGACCACCAGGGCAGACAGTCAACTGGTTGACCAGCTGCTATGACCACCAGGGGGCAGACAGTTGACCAGTCAACCAGTTGCTCTGATGTGCACTGACCACCAGGGGGCAGATGCTCCTACCGGTAGGCTAGCTTGCTGGTGGAGTCCAGCCGATCGGGACTGAGCAAGATGGGCCGGACATGCCCTAGAGCCCTCCCGCGGTCCCTCCCCGGCTCAATCGTGCACCAGTGGGGTCCTTCAGCCTGGCCTGTGCCCTCTCGCAATCCGGGACCCCTCGGGGGATGTCGGAGAGCTGGTTTCAGCCTGATCCCGCAGGCCACTCCCCTCAGGAGGACGCCAGATGCAGGGCTCATGGCTGGTGAGTGCTGCCGTGGCAGCACGAGCCTCTCCTGATGGGGACTGATTGGGTGCGAGCCCACGGCAGGCACAGTGGGGCCGGGATGAGTGGGAGCGGCAGGTAGGAGCTGCAGGCGGCGTTGGACTGTGGGTTTCGGCCCGATCCCTGCAGGCCACCCAGAGGGACCCCACCAGTGCACGGATTCATGCACTGGGCCTCTAGTAGTGAAATAATAGTCCTCAAAATAATTTCCTGTTTCAGTGAAAACAAAAAAAAAAATCAATACTACCTCAGAGGCTCCTGTAGTCCTTGTTACAAGAAGCTACATGAGGTTCGTAATTTAAATAACAGAAGTCAAGCGTTTCAGAAGTGAAGCGTAAACCAGCGGCAGACACGTCCCATTTCCACAGTGGCCCTGCTCCGTGATGTCGCTCATGTGACATCAGCTGGGCCATGTCAGCCCCTCAGACCCCCTCTTCCAATGCACTAAAGATTGTCCTCTTTCTCCCAGACATGCTATAGGAATAAAGGGTTTGGCCTTAATCAAGGGAAACAATTTTAAAATAATGTTATTTTTAAGACTACATACGTTCATGCTTTAAAATGTTTAAATATTTTAAGGGGGAAAGTTTATTCGTATAATTATTTTCCAAAGCCACTGGCTTGTCCTTTACAGCGAGCTTCATAAAATAAAATGATTCCCAGGGTCATGGTGAGTATCCTCCTGCTACCTGAACCCTAGGGCTATTCTCTAGCTGGAATAATTCAAGTTAATCCTGCTCACCTCATGCCACAGAGGTACTCTTCGTAAACAGTGCAATGAATAAACCCAAAATACTTTTATAGTTATTATTATCATAACCTACAATTAGAGTCTGTTCACATTTTTACACAGTTGATCGCCTATAACCGGGGAGAATGTATCGGTAGTCTTAGAAGCAAAGAAGCAACACAAGGTGACTTCTTGAAAGTCCATGGTACTTCTCACAGTGAACAGAAGGTGGCACTATTTAGCCTCCCATCCAAAGTGTACTTTCTCAAGGTTTCTACATATTTCACAGGACCTAATATGATAATGTGGCAACAGCTGAACCCTCAAAGCAGGAAATACAGTTTTAAAATTAATAAAAATTCAAGAAGCTATCCTGGACCACTGGACCAATTATACATATAATTTATGTAATTATATATTATATATATTCAGATAAAATGTCCCTTATATAACAAAACACTATTAGTCAATCTAATTTGGTCTCCCATCTCTTTGGGTAAGAACTTCATTTCAGCTCGCGCTCTCTCTCTCTCTCTCTCTCTCTCTCTCTCTCTCTCTTTCCTCTCCCCCGCCTCCTTTCCCTCTCCCTCCCTTTCACTCGCTCCAAAAACCAATAGAAAACATATCCTCCAGTGAGGATTTAAAAAAACACACAAACAAACAAAGGAAAACCTACTTATTTCAGCTCCTAAAAATTCCCCAGTAAATAAAACAATGAAGGGTAACTACATCTCAGTTTCAATTTATGCTCAAGAAACACAGCGGACAAATGAAAAGTGGAACTGGAAAAAGGCACCCTGTTTCTAACCTAAGATCACGCGGCTGTTGGATAACCTCAGCCTCTTTACATTCAGAAAAGCTCCTAAACGAAACAAAAGGAGCCTACTCACCCCTCAACAGGCACTTAATGAACACCTACTGTGTGCCAGGCAATGAACACAATAAAAAGATGAGCAAGAAGCTGTTCCACCGCCATACGCTCATCACCGAGTGGAAGGGAAAGCTCATAGCAGCACATGGCAGGGCTGGGCAGGAGCTGAGTGACTGGAGGCAGCGGCAGCAGCAGGAGCTCAAATCGGGAGCAGCCCCAAGTGGCCCACAGGATCAGGGGGGATGTTTCATGAAAGAAGGAAGACTTGAGATGGACGGTAATAATCTGGAAGGATGGAGAGAAAGGGATGGGCATTCCAGATGAAACACTGAGGACGACAGGAGGTGGGGAGTCAAAACCAAAGGAGCAGGTGGGTATTGTGAGCCAACCTGTGGCAGCGAGGTGGGAGGTGCATGTACGGCGGCAACAGCAAGGGAAGAAGCTGGAAAATCTTTCGAGAGCCTAACAAACGGGCAGATGGAGATGCTTAGACTTTATCTGTGGCCCTGGAGAGCAACGGAAGGCTTCTAAGCAGGTTTAATTGAAAACTCTGCGAGTTAGTGTCCATGACACCAAGACCCACTGGAATGGGGGGTGGGGGAGAGGGGAGGACACGAGCTCCGGGAGCTGTGGGCCTTGTCTATGTCCTCGACCTGGCACAGGACAGGCCCTCGGTGAGGAGCTAATGACTGGCTCGCCCCCCAAATGAATATCAGTAGTGGGATGACACTGGCAGGTGAGCAGTCTAAACATGTAAAGAGAAAGAACCCGGTTCTTCCCCTCATCTTAAAACCAACCCATCGAACAAAGCAAAACCATAAAAGCTTCGTCAACGACCGTCTTGCTATTGAGTTAAAGGTCAGCCTGGTCACTGTCTTAGCTCCGAGTCTCAGATTTCAGCTGAGCACTTTCGACACCTGAATCCTAACAGGAGCCGGGCCTCTGCGGTTGGGAATGGAGAACAGACGTTGACCTTGGCAGGAGGGTTGGGCCCCGTCCCAGCACGGAGTGTCAAATGATTGTCCTTTTCTCCCCCTCCCTCCGTCACTGCTGAGATAAAGAGCCTTACATTGCCGAAACCGGTTTGGCTCAGTGGATAGAGCATCGGTCTGCGGACTGGAAGGTCCCAGGTTCGATTCCGGTCAAGGGCATGTACATTGGTTGCGGGCTCATCCCCCGGTGGGGGGTGTGCAGGAGGCAGCTGGACGATGTCTCTCTCTCATCGATGTTTCTAGCTCTCTGTCCCTCTCCCTTCCTCTCTGTGAAAAATCAATAAAATACATTTAAAAAAAAAGAGCCTTACATTGTACTACAAACATGAAAACATGGGATGCTTTTACCTCTGGCAGCTACCGCCCATCACTGCGCTGGTGGAAATCCTCCCTTCTCTCCCCTAAGGACATCCTCAGAGAAGGAAGAGCTTCCGAATTACACTCAGATGGGAAACCTCGGTCCAACTCCACCTAAAACTCCCATCCCATATGTGACGCGCAATGACCTGCCCCTCGTTACAGGCCATTTGGACTGGGGAGGGGTCTGCCCTGGTGCACCCCCCGCCTTCTCTGCTTTCTTCCCAGGGCTCGGCCTGTGCCCCGGGGAAGGGGGATTGTGAAGGAGTGATAAGAGGTAAACATGTCTTTATGAAGCTGGACAAGACTGCAATTCTCTCTCCGGTGGTAGTCACTGCTTTTCTGGATAACACTTACTGACCATCACTGCCCTCCTGGCATAAGAGGCCAAGGGCCAAGTCTCCTAGCCCAGTGGTCGGCAAACTCATTAGTCCACAGAGCCAAATATCAACAGTACAGCGATTGAAATTTCTTTGGAGAGCCAAATTTTTTAAACTTAAACTTCTTCTAACGCCACTTCTTCAAAACAGACTCGCCCAGGCCGTGGTATTTTGTGGAAGAGCCACACTCAAAGGGGCCAAAGAGCCGTATGTGGCTCGCGAGCCGCAGTTTGCCGACCACGGTCCTAGGGCATGTTCATGTATGTGGGATCCTGGGGGAGGAGGTGAACAGTTGGCTAACATGGGAGATCCATGCTGACTTAGAGTTCACTCTAGCATCCCACTTGCCACTGCCCACCCGCCGTAACAGACATGGACTCGGTCTCCGGGCTACCGAGGATGACACTCTGAACCAAGATCGACAGACATGGTCTTGGAAAGTATGAAAGCTCTCAGCAAGCAGTTCCAACCTCATGTGAAGCGTGTGGGTAAACATGCCGAGAGGGCACTCCTTGCAGCGACACCGATTTTCTTTAATGGATCAGCATGAAACATCTTATCGTAGAGAGTAAACACACTCACTGCTAAATATATCCTTCCAATCAAATCCTTCGGATTAATTTGTTTTAAATCTGGCCTATGCCTGGCTCACCAGCTGCCACATTTCCCGGAAGGTTTACATAACACAGTATGTACACTTGGCTCACTGGCCCTTCAACGAGTAGGCAAATCTGTTTGCCTTTAGTTAAATCTGGGAAAACAGCACAGGAGAAGGGCACCCCAATTCAGTCAAGCCCCTGTCTTTCCTTCCTTTTCTATCTTGTCTTCAGTGTACGTATCTGAGAAGCAGACATCCATGGAGTCTCTCCTGACCGTTAGGGAGAGCAGAACAGCTGTACTTGCCCGGCTGATGAGGCTCAGTGGTTGAGCATCGACCTATGAACCAGGAGGTCACGGTTCAATTCCCAGTCAGGGCATATGCCCGGGTTGCGGGCTCGATCCCCGGGAGGGGGTGTGCAGGAGGCAGCCGATCAATGATTCTCATCATTGATGTTCTCTCTCTCTCTTTCTTCCTCTCTGAAATCAATAAAATATACACATACATATATAAAAGAATAGTTGTACTTGACCTTCACAAAAGGCACAACGAAGGAGGGAAGGCAGTCCAGCTGAGAAAGGAGGGGGCAGAGCGCAGTGAGCCAGAAGGAGAAGCACATCTCGGACAGGAACAGCAGGTCAGAGAGTTTCTGGCATCGTCAGGTGAAAGCCTTCAGGCAGAGAAACTGTCCCCCGCCCACCCCGGCCCTCCCGTCTGAAGCTCGTCTACATGAGGTGCTTTGAGGATGTATCTGAAAAGGAGGGACCCTTCCGTATCCTCTGCTGGGACGTGGTCTGGCTGGGACACCCGTCTTATACCGGGGCATCCTCTCTGCTCCGCCACACCTGTCCTGCAGCCGCACTCCCGCCAGAAACGCAGGGGTGTGCGTGGGGCACCGACCTCACACTAGGAAAACGTCCAGTGGAGTGACCCAGACCACGAGGCACAGCACCGATGAAAGGAGACTCAGGGGAGCACGGAGAATGGCCAGCGTCTCGGTGTGTACGCACAGGACAGTGTCCAGTTCTCATAATGTCTCACATCACCCACGAGTACAGACTATGTCTGTAATGACCTGTTCTTTTTTTTTTTTTCTTCTTTTTTAAAAAAATATATTTTATTGATTTTTTTATACAGAGAGGAAGGGAGAGGGAAAGAGAGTTAGAAACATCTATCAGTTGCCTCCTGCACCCCCCGCACTGGGGATGTGCCCGCAACCGAGATACATGCCCCCTGACCAGAATCGAACCCGGGACCCTTCAGTCCGCAGGCCGACGCTCTATTCACTGAGCCAAACCGGCCAGGGCTATAATGACCTGTTCTTAACCTCCATGTAGACTTTGGTTAATAAAAGTCTACAGGTTTCGGGTGCACAATTCCACAACACATCATCTGTGTGTTGTATTGTGTGTTCAGCACCCCAAGTCAGGTCTCCTCCCATCAGCTTTATCCTCTCTTCACCCTCTTCCACCCCCCTCCACCCCTTCCCTTCTGACAATCACCATACTGTCTGTCTGCGTCTGTGAGGGTGTGTGTGAGGGGGTGGGGAGAGGGGGGTTGCTTCATCCCTTCACCAAGAAAAGGCTGTTTTAAACATTTTAGAAGCGTGATCTATAACATTAAACACACACGTGGTGCGTGCTGTGTGCCCAGCACGAGGGGGAGTATCAGAGGGCCTGAGGCGCGCACGCAGGAGCCTAGGACCCCGGGCAGCGGCCTGCAGAGCAGAGCAGAGCAGCGGGGTGCTGACTGTGCAGAGGGGGGAGCCCCTTCGCAGCGAAGCCGCCTCAGCGGGGAGGACAGCCCGTGGCTCTGCCTTGGTCCAGTCCCCGACTCAGAGCTGCACAGGCGCGCACCCGAGTGGCGGAACGGCGACACTTACTTTAGGCCGCGTGTCCACCACGTAAATGAAGTCGCTCCCCGGGTTGGCTTTCCTGATGGCCTGGAGCATCTGCTCGTCTTCCAGGCACCGGGCGCTGAAGCCGGACAGGGGCTGGCTGCTCCGGCAGATGGAGGCCTGCGGGGAGGGCCGGGCGACACAGCAGCGTCAGACAACTGAGCAACGGACGGACGAACGGACGGACGGATGGACGGACGCAGCGGAGACCGCCAGGCTGGCTGCCCGCCAAGGCGCCCCGGCCCACGTGTGCCCCCGCCATGGCTGGCCGTGCAACAGTTTCTGTGGGAGATCAGAATGTGTACGGATGCTCGGATGGGACCCTAAATAACCTTTCGTTTTCCTGCGGAAGTAGAAATAGAAAAGAAACACCTCTGCCCCTGCCATGTATAGGATCCTGCTCATGGCAAGACTAGTAACAGATACTTTTAAATGCCTGCCGTCGTGTCTTACTGGCCCCTTTAGAAACATCACAAATACTCAAGACCACGTTCAGTCCTGAACGAGGGACTTCTGAGTGTGAGGCGAGCCCCGGCTGCCGCTGGCGTGGGCACCGAAGGGCAGCGGGCACGCACCCAGGCTCACCCAGGGGAGACGGAAGCAAGGGGTTCCTTTGGACTCAACCTGCCTTCTATTCTGCAACCTTCCTACTCTTCCATTCCCACAGAGCACACTGTATTGTTCGGTAATGTGCATAACGGCACGCACATTTCCGTGTTAGTCATAGGCAAGTACAGGTACAGCCTCGCCGCTAAAAAACTTACGTTTTTGTGGCCAAGTTCCTTTTGTGGATTGAGATTATGTTTTAATATTTAAACTAAGCTGGAGTCACCAAGTGCAATCAATATAGGAATGACCCAAATCATCTACCCCGAGGGCGTGAGCCCGCTCCCCCGTGGGCGAGGATGGAGGCGTGGGGCCCGGTGGGAACCGGTAGCCGAGAACAGTCCCGGCGGAGCCCGCTCGGGGTGCCACGCTGCGGGCTCTCCAGGAAGAGGCGCCCAGCTCTGAGGCCAGGCACGGCTTAACTGTCCCCAAGCTCAACCCAGGACGAGTCAGCTAGGGTTTCAGTTTCTCCATAAAACGGGGAGCTTGGCACTCCTCCGCGGGGAGGCGGGTGCTTCTCACTGACTCTGCCATCCTTCAGGCGAGGACCGCGGCCGGACCAGCCTGCAGAGCCGCCAGGCACGTAGCTGGGCAGCTGTCTCGGGCTGGGCGCCTGCTGCAGCGGAGCCGAGCCGAGGCGGCTCCAGGAACTCCGGGCCTGCAGCCAGGGAGGGGAGAGTGGGAAGGAGAGGGAAGGGCCCGCCGGGTTGCTCCAGCTTAAATCTTACTTTTTTCACTGCAGCCAAATAATGTCTTTAGTGGATGCTGTTAAGGATTCGGTTGCTGTGGAAACACAGGATCTCGACTCTCCAGGTTTGGCTGCCAAACCTGAACCGTGCCTTTTCCTACAAGCTGCTGGAGGACTGGGGATGCTGGGAGGAGAGAGACAGCCAAGCTCCGAGGTCATGCTGGAGTCTTCATAAGGCCCCTCCTTCAGGGGGTGGTTGCCTCCTCCAGAAAGTCCTCCAGGATTCACACTTCTCCGTGTGCCACCCACTCGTCCCCCCGCTCCACCCCACCGTCGTGTTTCCCTGCTGGCCTGGCTCTGGGGCCCCTCCACCAGCCTCCTTCACACAGGTCCTGGACTGTCTGGGGGTGTTGTCTCCGCTCTAACATTCCTAGCTGGGTGACTCTAAGCAAATCGCATAGCCTTGCAGCTTACATCCTGAGTCCCTGGCAGCACACGTCCAATGGCCGTGAGGAGGGGGAAGGGACGGAGGGTCTGAACATGGATGAGAGGATCGCCAGCTTGGGGGAGGACCGGGGGAGGGGGGAACTGAGGGAGGAACCGAAGGGGGTGGAAGGGCAGGTACGTCCAATGGGGGGAAAGGCAGTCCCCACACCTGGCCTTCACGGAGCTTGTTCCTCCCACCGTTAGGGGGTCAGCTCTGCTCCTGCTTAGGGGATGCTGACTGCAGAGAGCACCTCTGAGCTGCCTTTACCCGATACCTGATCTGGGCTAAAGAGCTAAGGACAGCTGCCACTGGGCAATTTCTTAGGTCCTCGCAGAGGAGTTCGACGGGGAGGGAACCATTTAAATGGTGAGAATTTGTCCGAGGATGCACACACCGCCCCTGAAGACTAGCACGCGAGGGCACCCGGGGAGCCGGGAGGGTCTGGGGAGTCAGGGGAAGCCGGGCTCTGTGGTTTAACTGTGAAAAATTTGATCCGATTCCGAGACATTCCACACTTGCCCTTTATAATGCTCACCCTTTCCCAAGGATCTCAGACAGCACTACGCTCACATTTTAAATCCCCAGCGCATCCCTACCACCTCACAATAAAAGAATAAAAGACCCCTCTTGTTTATCAATGGATGCTACAAAAAAAACAACAACAAAAAAAAACCACACCCAAAAAAAGAGGTAACTGCTACTGGCATCCTAATTTCAAGTACAGCATCGTAAACGTCCCTGTTCATTCCATCATTTTTTTTCTTTTACAAAAAGGATTCATATTTTCCTTTGCCTCTCACCATTGCTCCAGTTCTGTAAAGGTTGAGCTATATTTGGAGTGAAATAATAGGGACATTAATAAAATAGTTGCCATTTTTAGACCCCAGTTCAGAGCAGCGAGTGTAACTAAAAATACGATCATTTATGGCCTTTCAACTAACGGAACTTACCCCGCTAAATGAGTATTTTCCTTTAAAGCGGGCCACGCCGGAGGCTGCTGCTCGCTCTGGAAACAGCTCCAAGTCACTTTGCAAAAGCCTCCCTTTAGAACCTGACGGACCCTACCCTCCTCCCCGCCTGCAGGTGCATGCATATCATACATACTCACACACACTCTCTCACACACACACACACACACCTGCTGCAACTGTCTACAGCACGCATGTCAAACTCAAAGGCTAACATGGGCCAAATACTAGTAAACGAGGCGTGCGGCCCGCGGGCCGCGAGTTTGACATGCTTGGTCTACAGCCTCACTTGGCTCTGAACCGACGGACATGTTATCTAGCTGGAAAACCCACCTTTTGCACCTGGCTGAAGTCAGTGGGTGGCAAAGACCATTCTCGTCTTCCCACATTTGTTTTCTTGTCCTCCACAGAAACGGAACCACAGCTTTGCGTTGTTCGCATGGTTACCCATGGACTGTATTTTCTCACCTGTCCTGGGCAGCTCTGAGGAACGGGTGTGAGCGGAAGTGTCACGTGACCGTTTCAGAAACCACCCCCCAAAGGCTGTGACGGCACCACGTGGAGGTGACGGCTGGTACTAAAGTCGTCTCTTACACCCTACGATGAGGCCAAGCCCCGGGGTGGCAGACCAGACAGGTGCGAGGGGCTTGGGTCCCTGACAGGTAAGTGGTGGAGAGCCACCACATCAGGCCTGGACTGCTCACCTTTGGAGGTTTAGGTGAGAAAGAATAAAGTTCCATCCTGTTTAAGCCACTGCCACGTGGTTCTGTTGGTGGCAGACACACCTAACTGTAGCATTTACAAATAATGTTTAAAAATAAACCCATTCTTGCCCTAGCTGGTTTGGCTCAGTGCACAGAGCATCGGCCTGAGGACCAAACGGTCCTGGGTTCGATTCCGGTCAAGGGCATGTACCCCGGTTGCAGGTTCCTCCCCAGCCCAGGCCCTGGTTGGGGGCGCATGCAGGAGGCAACCAATCGATGAGTTTCTCTCACATGGATGTTTCTCCTTGTCTTGCCCTCTCTCTTCCACTCTCTCTAAAAATCAATGGAAAAATATCCTTGGGTGAGGATTTTTTAAAAATTAATTAATTAAAAAATAAACCCACTCTCCATAAACAAATATTTCATATGTGGGAGACATTAAAAATGTGCCATTAAAAAGAAGAAGGGGGGGGGCCAGTGGATTCGGGGGGCTTTTCAAAGAGAGGCGTTGCAAAGGATCTGTGTGAGCAAGCATAGCACCTCCCCTCCACTCACTCGGATGGTTAAGTCGAGGCACTTTCTGACTCCGTCCCATTATTTTATTGTCAAATAAATGCAATGAGCTAAGGGTCCCAGCATAGCTGTGTTGTGTCGTACCACACACAGCCATACCCGCATGCCTCTGGGAAGAAAGCAAACACACACACAGCCGGACGCCGCGAGGAATGCCCGCTGATGATAACGCAGAGCGCAGAACAAAGGCATGCCTGGGGACTTACGTGGTTATCTTTACTGTAGTAAGACAGGGCAGGAAACCGCCGTCTGCTCCGGAATTTGGAACTCCCCACGATGATGTGTGCGGTGGCCGATTTGGGGACGTACAGCTCGGTCGGGTAGGAGTCACAAACCTGTTACAGGAAGCATAGCGGGTTTTTAGGCAATCTAGTCACGCTCTGCAGACCGCCACGAAAAGCTCAAGTTCCGCCCGCCAGGCTTACAGGTGGGTGTCGACGGAAAGGTCCCAGAGGAGGCCATTGTGGGGAAACCCAAGGCCGCTGCAGAGGAAGGAGGGAAGGGCTGCTGCGTCTACGGCGTCGGAGCGAAGGGAAGCGAGATGCTCCTGAGCACCCTGCCTTGTAAAAAGGAGCTTTCCCAAGGGCTCTCCGTGGGAGGCGAGACAGTGACAAGTGAGCAGTTCTTCCATCAAAAGGGACACATGGCAATTCTGCATCCTGGCAGCTGAGAAAACCTTCGCTGCCTGCACTGATTGAAAGAGCCTCGCCCGGCCCTGGCCGGGTAGCTCAGTTGGTTAGGGCAGCATCCCAATGCAACAAGGTTGTGGGTTCAATCCCTGGTCAGGGCACATAAAAGGATCAACCAATCCTATCTAATAAAAGAGTAATACGCAAATTGACCATCACTCCAACACAAGATGGCTGCCCCCATGGGGTCAAAGATGGCTGCCCCCATGTGGACACAAGATGGCCACCATAAGATGGCCAGCAGGGGAGGGCAGTTGGGAGGGATCAGGCTTGCAAGGGAGGGCAGTTGCAGGGGACCAGGCCTGCAGGGGAGGGCAGTTGGGGGTGACCAGGCCTGCAGGGGAGGGCAGTTAGGGGCAATCCGTCTGGCAGGGGAGCAGTTAGGCATCAATTAGGTTGGCAGGGGAGTGGTTAGGGGGTAATCAGGCTGGCAGGCAGAAGCGGTTAGGGGCAATCAGGAAGGCAGGCAGGCGAGCAGTTGGGAGCCAGCAGTCCTGGATTGTGAGAGGGATGTCCGACTGCCCGTTTAGGCCCGATCCTATCCTAAACGGGCAGTCAGACACCCCTCAAGGGGTCCCAGATTGGAGAGGGTGCAGGCTGGGCTGAGGGACAACCCGCCCCCCTGTGCACGAATTTCGTGCACCGGGCCTCTAGTGATTGCATAAATAAGTGGAACAACAAATCGATGTTTCTCTCTTTCTCTTCCTCTCTCTATAGAATCAATCAGTCAATATAAAGAAAGATAGTCTGACTGTGGGAAACGCAAGCACCAGCAGCACTGTCCCGTCTCTGTCCCAGCACACACTGTGTGCACTCTTGCCCCCGAGGCCTCCCTCCATACTCCTTCCTTCCACCTTCCCACCTCTCATCCATTCTTCACGGGCCAACCTCATTCCACCTCCTTCAAGAATCCTCCCCCATCCTTCACCACGCCCCCCACCCCAGCTCCCAGCTCATGTGGACTTCTGACTCCCCGCACAATATAGCAGCTTTATTTTTGTTCCTCATGTGCCGATTTTATAAGAAAGGATTCGCTCGCTCTGTGCAGCCCTGGCAGTGATTCCCACTGTGGACACTGGCGCCTTCAAAGGATCTTGCAGTTTAGTCGGAAATCAGCGCTTTAGGACCTGGCTCTGACTTGCCGACCTCATGACCTTTGGAAGCCCCACTACACCGAGCGCTGTGGTTTCTGGTCCCTGAAACAGGAATATCACCCCACGGGGTTGGTATAAGGATGAAATCCGGTGACGCCAGGACAAAGGACTTCATAAGCCACTGCGTCTGACTCCAGTGTTAGAAGCGGCAGCAGCAGCAGCAGCCGATTGCTTGCCGGACACACTGTGCTTCGACATCAACCAATCAATCTCTTGGCAGAGTGAAGGCGGCTCCGAAGGCAGTTCTGGGCTTTGCCAAAGCAAGTGGCTATTTCCCGGAAGTCAAGCATCTTCCTGGGCGTTTCAAGAGGACCCCTCGAGCCAGGATAGCAACAGTGGAAGTGCTTTATCTGCATGGCCTCTGTCCATTGTCCCCCCACACCCCGCCTTCCGCACTGGGAAGATGGGACTGAAGTGAGATCCCAGCCTGCGAAGCTCACACCCTGCTCCCCGATGGCCCTTCCCTCGCCTGCCTGCACTGCCTTTGTCACCAGATTGGAGAACAACATTGAGCAGGAGGGGAAAATAAAGGACCCCAAATGTAATTTCAGCATCTTGTCAAAGACATTTTAGGGACGATCACCAGACCTTAATGTGGGCTTTGGTACTGACGCTCTGGAGGAAAATCCGCTCCTACAACATAGGGCCCCGCCCACGAGGACCTGGGGAGCTTTTCCTGGAATCTCTGCCACAGACACCAGGCTTCCTTCCCCGTGTCTCACCTCCCTTAGTCAGTGGGTGAGGACATTACAACACAGACCACACCTGCTTGTCTGAGGTTCAAGAGACATGCAGTCATTGCATCCGAACAGTAACATTTTCTTAAAATAACAGTTTTAGAAGGGAAATTGGTACGTTTTCAGTAAGTTGGGGATTATCTACTTTCTTCTTATAACAACACCATGGAATTGCAAAGTTATTTATGATTAAACTAGAGGCCCAGTGCACAAATTCGTGCATGAGTGGGGTCCGGCAGGCCTGCCCCTATTGGGGCCGATAGGGCGGGCAGGCCGGGGGGTGGGGACATGGGAGGATGGATGGCTGACCCCGCTCCTGATCGGGGTGGGGGTGGGCCGATCGGGGGGGGGGGGTAATTGGGGGACAGGGCCGGCTGGGGGGAGGGGCTGTGAGCGGTTGGCCAGCCAGCCCTACCCCCTGGTTGAACTCCCGGTCGAGGGGACAATTTGCATATTAGCCTTTTATTATATAGGGTGGATTAAGAATAAGGAAGTAATGGGTGAGATAAGCATAAGGAAGTAATGGGTGAGATGCCTTAGCATGCTTATTACATACAGCCTTTCTTTTTTTGTTTTTCTTCTTTGTTAAACCTCACCTAAGGATATTTTTTACATTGCTTTTTCAGAAAGAGTGGAAGGGAGGAAGGAGGGAGGGAGTGGGGGGGCTAGAGAGAGAGAAAGAGAGAGAGAGAAACATTGATGTGATGGAGATACATTGACTCATTGCCTCCTGCCTGTGCCCCGACTGGGAGCAGGGAGCAAACCCACAACCCAGGTACATGCTGCTGACCAGGAATTGAACCCGTGACCCTCTGGTGCACAGGCTGAGGCCCTATCCACTGAGTCACGCCGGCCAGGGCTACATACAGCCTTTCTAAGGAGCAAGAGATGAGCTAGGAACTTGGGAGCTTCTGCCAGGTCCTCTGATGGCCTCCCAAGGTCGACAGATGCCCAGCTTGGCCCAGGTCATGGCCCTGATGTGGACCATAACTGGGACGGCACCCAGAGAGAAGGCAGACACCCAGAGCTCACGCTCCTTGATACTCAGCCCCGCCCTACTCAGGGACCCGGCTGTTGTCTATCCACCCAGGTTCCTCTCTCTCCACAAGGAGAGGAAGACTCTCCTGCCCTCTCCTGGTCCCTGGGCTCTCTCTCCACAGAGCAGGAAAAGGCAGACCTTTGTGGCTGGCAGGTGCAAGGCCTGGGAGCTCACCACCCTGAGCCCAGACAATAGTGGTCAGGCTTGTAGCAGCCTCAAGGCCACCCCTCCAGGAGCACAGCAATGCCAGCCACAGGGCCTCCTGCTCTCCCGTGGGGCCTCGGGGGAGAGACTCCGAGGGTCAGAGCTGGAACTGGGGGCATTCTGATGAGCACTTGCATGAAAAGCTCTAACTGAAGCGAAAACACCTTTGGAAAAAAGTCAGACTCGCGATGCCCGGTAACTCGGGTTTCAAGGCACAACTACTTAACCAAGTTGGAAAAAGTACATTCATCCCGCTTTCACAAAAGTCAACAGCACTGTCAGTTGGAAATTAAAACAAGCCGAGGTAGCACTGGCTGCTGCCATTTTTGCAACAGGCTCACGCAGTTATAGCCAAAATCCTGACAACGAATGATGTACAGCACAGCACAGCGTCTGCCACCAGATTCTGAAACCCACTCATTGCAGTTCCCAAAATGTTGCCTGGTTTGGAAAATCATATACAGAAATTCGGAGAGAATATGAGAAGCTCAGAAAAGTAGCAAATGCTTTTCTTCTCCCCCCCCCCCCCCCGCCTCCTTTTTATTGAATTTATGGGGGTGGCACTGGTTAACCAAATTACACAGATTTCAGGTGCACCATTCTGTACCACATCATCTATACACCGTACTGTGTGCTCACCACCACAAGCTCTTCTGTTGAACTTTCTTTACCCTGACTGCCATAGCCAATGGAAGTAGATTAGGTTAAAATGCTTTCTGCATAATTTTTTTATTAATAAGGAAACAATTTTCTTTGACCTGCACTAAATGAATTAGCCTGCCTGCAGTGCCTGCATGTCTGGGTTGGCCTTGCCAAGAGGAATCGTTTTGGGAATTCTTTCACTCACTAGACAAGTTTTACTGAACACTTACTACCGCTAGGCATTATGTTAGGTGCTAGGGCAGCAATAAAGACAAAAGAGTTGTTGACTTCAAGGCCTGATCTTTGTTGGCCTGGTTACAATCTTCCAGTGAATGTATTTTGAATTGCAAGATAAGATCCATCTGAGGTGCCATTCCAGGCATCTTGCTCACATCTCTGTATTTCCTGAGGACGAATCACTCAGCTGAGCACTTTGAAATAAGAGTTGGTTGTCAAAAACTGAGATATATCTACATAGATAACTTCCTTTTTCGACATTTAGGACCTAAAATTTATTTCAAGGACTTTATGGTGTAATGGGGAGAAGAAGAAGAGTATGAGCAGCATAAAATGATTTATATATAAATCAAAATATACATAAAAAATAGATGTGGAGAACAAAAATAAACAAATTTTTAAAAAATTACTGGTTTGGATTATACTTTAAATTTTATTCCAAGAGAAATAGATTAAAAATTTAGCCTAGCAATGAGTGTTAATTATGTTATATAATAAAAGATAATTTCAGGAGGTAGGTACAAAAGAAAATCTTACTTTAGAGGGTTAGACTACCATGCACCGTGTCTTATAAATAGGGGTAATAGAGATGACAACAGAGATGATGATGACAATAATAATAATTAGCCTGCCCAAGAGCAGTGAATAGAAAACGGCAGAACCGTCTTTGTACTCTCTGGGTGGGGCCATTCCCACCCTGGACAATAGCTTCCTCTCCCTCAGATGGCACCTCCAGCTCCACTGACCTCAAAGAATTTGTGAGAAGAAATAAGTCATGTAAAGGAAGGAAGAAAAGTTAAACATCTTCTCAACCATGAGGTTAAAAACCAAAATAATAGATGAAGACATAACCTTCTCAATGCAGTATTCGTCACAAATTTTTGAAAGAACCAACTTTTTTTATATTTCTAGATTGGTAATAAATAAGGGTGCATCATCTTTCCCCCTATTTCAATGATATTTGTAAAATCAGAAAATTCCCTGGGTTTTCACCTTTTCTGTTTCAACACAATCGGTGTATTGTTAGTTTTGGTTTGCTGTGTGTTACTTTTGAAAAGCAATGCTAAGGGACTCATGTTTTGCAGCCTCTACCGTGTAGGACTTAAGTGACTAAATCTGAGTCATGTTTGTGGGGCTAATTCCAGATGAAAATCTCATTAAAAATAGGAAGAATCCGGGTTCCCAAGAAAATATTATGCCATAAAATTTTCTTCCTGACCCAAGGGTGTGTCCCGTTAAAATTTTTTCTTTGCTAACCTTGGGTTTTCCTTCCTTTCGTTTCCAGGCTAACCATCCACTGCAGCGGTTGGCTTCAGTGTGAGAACCGGCTTTCCGGTCACATTAGCCAGATACTTTATAATGATAGAGACCAAAAGGCCCCAAATGTCTACTTGCAGTGTAAGGTTATGGTTGTTAGATTTACGGGTCATTATGAAGAAAATTCAGTATCATGAAATCATCCATCCTATCCCAACTAATCTATGAATTCGAGATATTCAGAAGAGCAACGTCCAAGGGCCTGGCCTGTAGGATATCCAGATTTATTACAAAGCTATAACAACCATAATTAATAAAATGTAATTACTGAAATTGTACAGTGTCAAACTGTGTTGTTAGTAAAAAGACCCGAAATATTGAAAAAACAATATACTAACTCATGAACCAAATTCGGAAAGATTGACAATTCAAAACTTCTGAGGATCAGAGGATACTCTGGGAACAGCACAGAAATACCTTCTGAGAGGAGATAATTGCAACAGCCATACATGATAACAGATTATTATCTAGAATACATAAAAAATTTCTACAAATCAATAAGAAAAGGACAACCTTAGAGGGGGAAAAAAGGACCAAAAATATGAATAGGCAATTCACAGAAGAGTCAACTTGAACCGTCAATAAACACAGGCTCAGACTTGCTAGTGATGAAGGGGATGGAAATAAAATCACACTGAGACCCATTTCATGCCAATCAGACTGGCATTTGTTCAAATTTAACAATATGATTAATTAACAAATTCACATGGTTTTTAAAATGAGTAATTTAAATATCTAATAATGGGAATACTTAAGTATACTATGGTACCTTCATTTGATAAAATGTTATATGATCATTTAACTGACTGATACACATCCTGTGTAGCAATACAGAAAATCCTTATAATAGGATGAAGAAAATATTCAAGATTCAAAATATGTAACCAGAAATGTTATCAATTAACAGGAGATAAGCTATAAATGGTCAGTCAGTACATACAAAGCATGCATATGAAATTAAAATGAGAAATCACCTGTCCTCACTATCAAGTTGTCCAAAGATTTTTAAAGAAATAAACTCTTTACTGGTGAGAGTACCAAGAATCAAGCATTCTCATACACAACTCCTGGGAATTTACAGAAACTGGCACAACTTTTCTGTAGTTCTGTTGACAATATGTCCAAAAACTTGCGTAAACCTTTGGACCTAGAAATTCCACTGATAGGAAACTTTCTTTAAAAAAGGATTTTTCAATGTGGCAAAGGTATACTTACCAGAATATTCTCACTATGTTATTTAAAATAATGTTAAATAACAATAATCTAAATGTCTAAAAACTGGAACTAGGTAAACTAACTATGACATAGACCTATAATGTAATAGTATATAATGTTTTAAACAATATAAAATATATTTATTGGCAGAAAAAAATACTCACGTTCTGCCATGTGAAGAAAGGCAGAATACACGTAGTATGATTCCATGTTTGTTATAGGTATTTGAATGGTTCCTTTCCGCTGCATTTTCCAATTTTAAACAATGAAATATATCACTTATATAAAAAAGTTATTAAATTATGCAGATGAGAAAAACATCTGAAGGAAAATGTTAAATCTTAACAGAAGAGTGTTAGGGCAATGGGGTGGTGGGTGTGTTTTCTCTTTTCTCTTTTTCTTTTGTAAATTCTCTGCAATGTTCTTACATTACTTTTATTACTTAAAATATTTTTTTAAATGAATAGGAACAACAGTGTGGTGATTGCAAGGGTGGGGGAAGAGGTGGAAGAGGGCATGGAGGGGATAAATGGTGATGGAAAAAAATCTATCTTTACTAATAAAAGGGTAATCTGCAAATTGGTTAGGACTGCCTCACAGTAACCACTGAACAGCAGGCTGCGTGGGGCGACAAGGCCGGCAGGGGGGTTAGTGAGGGATGACCAAACAACTGAACAGCAGGCGGCATGGGGCGACCAGGCCAGCAGGGGGTCAGTGAAGGGTGACCAGGCCAGCAGGGGGAGCAGTTGGCAGCAACCAGGCCAGCAGGGGGGGCAGTGAGGGGCGACCAGGCCAGCAGGGGGGGCAGTTGGAGGTGACCAGGCCGGCAGGGGGGGTGGGGCATGAGGGGCGACCAGGCCAGCAGGGGGGGCAGTTGAGGGCAACCAGGCCAGCAGGGCGGGTAGTTGGGGGCGATCAGGCCAGCAGGCAGAGGCAGTTAGAGGTGATCTGGCTGGCAGGGAGGGCAGTTAGGGGCGATCAGGCAGGTAGGCAGGTGAGCAGTTAGGAGCCAGCAGTCCCGGATTGTGAGAGGGGTGTCCGACTGCTGGGGCAGTTGGCAGCAACCAGACCGGCGGGGGGGGGGGGGGGGGGGGCGGGGGGGGGGGGGGGGGGCAGTGGGACAACTGGCAGTCAGACATCCCCCGAGGGGTCCCGGATTGGAGAGGGTGCAGGCTGGGCTGAGGGGACCCCCACTCCCTGTGCACAAATTTCGTGCACCGGGCCTCTAGTAAAAGAATAATAAAAACTAAAAATGAATGGGGAAACCAACACTGATCTGTAAGCCCACCATTAGGAAGAACATGGGATTGGTCTGCCACTCCTGCTTCCCTTCCTCCCCATTCTCCGTTCTGAGCGTGGAGACACTGTTCTCCACATTTCTCCAGGGAAGCCTCCTGGTGACCTTGTGTACCAACCACGAGTTCAGTGAGTACAGAGCAGAGCTGGTGCCAAACTGCCATCGGCGTCGCTGTGGCCACCCCACTCATCACTTGCTGCGCTATAAAAAGACTCGGTGGGAGAGACGAGGTCCTGGCCGGCGCTCCCACCACATGCTGGGCCAGGGGTTCCACCATGGGGCCTGTCGGGGTTCCCATTCCCTCAACCGTTAGAGGAAGGGTGTGGAGGGGATGGTCCCCATGGTTTCCTCATGCAGACTTTCTGATTCTAGGAACGGGTAGGACATACACCCAGCCATCACCAAGAGAGACTTGGAAAGCCACACATTCGCATCTATAAAGAGCGACGGAAACGAAAGGAGGGCGAGCAGGAGCCACGCTAAGCTGTGTGCAATCACAACTGCATTTGGACCGAGGATCAGCTTTCACTAACGCCTCCCTCCACTTACTCTGTAGTCTCTGTTCACATCGCTGAGCTGCCAGTGGTCGTCAGGGAGGCCCATGCGCTTGTACTCTTCGCTGAGGTCCAGCAGCATCCAGCCCTGCTCTCTTTCTTCTTTATCCAGCTTGGGGTTGAATGAAAAGCAGTATAACTCCTCGTATTTAACTGCAAGGAAAGGAGAATAACGCCTAATCAAGCTCAGTCACTGCCAGAACCAAAGCTCTTCAAAGCATCTCTGTCCGGCTGGGGCACACGGAGAGGCCAGCCCAGCCCTCGCCCCTGGGAACCCAGCGGTGCCCTGTCCTGTGGGCAGGGCCACCCACCTCCTCCCAGCAAGGACAGGGAGACCTGGGACAGCCGGACTCAACCCTGCAAGAGCTTCTTTCATGTTAGAAACAAGGTCTTCTCCATTTTGTGCTTTCTTTTTTTTTAAATATATTTTTATTGATTTCAGAGAGGAAGGGGAAGGGAGAGAGAGAGAGAAACATCAATGATCAGAGAGAATCATTGATTGGCTGCCTCCTGCATGCCCTGCACTGGGGATCGAGCCCGCAACCCAGGCATATGGCCTGACCGGGAATCGAAACCGTGATCTCCTGGTTCATAGTTCGATGCTCAACCACTGAGCCACACTGGCTGGGTTGCACTTTCTTTCTTTTTTCTTTTTTAGTCGCTTTTGAAAGCAAATATATTTTCCGGACCACATAAAATACAAAGCATAAATATTAATTAAGAACGGTTGCATTCATTAGAGGTCAAGGTTATGTCTACTGAGCTTGGATTCGGGAGGGCCTCTGGGAGATGGGCCGGTGCCCAGGCTGCTGCCACATTTTGATGCTCTACGGTATTAAAAAAGAAAACAGTTGGGAAAGCTGTAGGATATATTTATATGTTTGCACTGAAAACATTTGAGCTTTTTACGACCACATAAATGTCATGATTGTACTGCTCAGACAATATTTATAGGATCCCTAAAAAAATATCAATTCAGAGGGCATGGCACCCTGGTCAAGAGGGGCAAGTTGAGGAACATGTAATGAAGTTCTTCTTTCAGTTCTGCCAGGATAGCTTTGCCTTTTATGCCTCCGCGGCCAGACCCATTCCCCTCTCCCCCAATAATAGCTAGGATTTGGTTTGTGGGCTCTGCTTTTCTCTGCGGGAAGCATCGAGGTCCGTGCTGTCCAACAGAAATCTAAACAAGCCATGTACGTCCTGGTCAGTGTCCTCGTAGCGATGTTAAAAAGCTGAGAAGAAACAATGACATTCATTTTACTAATATAATTTATTTAACCCAATATATCTAAAATATTGCTATTTCAACATGTACATATTGTAAAACTTATTCATTGATAGCTTATATGTTTTGGGTTGTACTGTCTTTGAAATTTCTGTGTATATTTCACACTTACCAACACATCTATTTTTTTTTTTATTGATTTCAGAGAGGAAGGGAGAGGGAGGGAGATAGAGAAAAACATCAATGATCAGAGAGAATCATTGATCAGTTGCCTCCCGCATGCCCCCTACTGGGGATTGAGCCCACAACCTGGGCATGTACTCTTGACCAGAATCGAACCCAAGACACTTTAGTCCGCAGGCTGACGCTCTATCCACTGAGCCAAACCGGCTAGGGCCTTACCAGCACATCTTAGCTCATTCCAGCCACACGTCAAACTCTAGCAGCTACCCGTACATATGGCCAGCGGCTCCCACACTGGACGGTACAGATCTAAGCACTTCCGGTGATAGTGACTCGTGGCTGATAACTCACCAAACCCTGTTTCATCCCGCATTTGTTCTAGTTAAATGTATGAACCCACCTAGCAGGCACCATGATGGGCCTCATCTTACAGAGGAGAAATCTGAGCAAAGGGTCACACAGCTAGCAACTGGGGAGTCTGAACTTGAATTAGGCAAGCTGGCTGTTCAGTACATGTTCCTACCCCCCACAGTGCTCCTCCAAGGCAGCTCCTTCTCCCTTCTGCCCTGATCGGCCACCTCTGTATCTTGTCTTTCCTTGTTCCATATCCTTAATCATCCCGTTTTTCTCCAATAGATGTCTTGCCCCTCACCGTTGGCTCAGGTCCCACCTTATTCCTTAATCTGTTGAAGTACGCGGTGTGGACAAGGCGGTGCACGCGGTCTCAGTGACACGCAGGCATCCTGCGATGAAAACTCAGCTCCCAGCGCCATGGTGACCGAGGAGCTCATGTACGAGGAGGAAGAAAGATAAGGGTCCTATTGAAATACATACGTTCCCATTAGGCGCATACCCTGCCTCATAAGAGCGAAGTTCAAAGATTGTGGGGTACCAGTGAGATAAGCTACGTTCTGTCTCTGTCTCTCTCGATGCCGTATTTCTACACGTCAGAATTTAGAACAACGGTGACTTCAGCGAACAAGAAAATGCACACACACAGACACCTGCACACACCAACACGAAGCAGCTGCCGTCAGTAGAGTGTTGCTTACAATCTTAGCTGATTGAGCCGACGGCATAGAAAAGTGAGATTCTGTTCTGGGAACAGCCGACTTGACCCTGACACATCGTTCCCATCGCTAAGTACCATTTTCATGAGTCAGGCTCTGACAGCATCCTGCTAACCGCAAGTGCAATCGGCTGAAGATGCCAACAAAGTCCCTTGAGAAAGCCAGTTCCCTGAGGGAAAGAAGAGCTCAGGAGTGAGGAGTAATCGTGGACATTAAGTTCCCTCGTTCCGTATTTACAAATGGGCCTATAGGATAGAAGAATTATCATCTACGATCAGCGAGTGTTCTGGGCATGGGCTCACGCTTGTCATCACTGGCAAGAGGCAAGGACGCTGTGCATACATGAAAGCAAGGGTAATCTGTGACAGGCGTCAAGAAGATTGCTCTCCAGTTGGGAGACAGGAGAATGGGTTTCTACTGGAGTTACGAGATTTTTGCTTCCAGTTATTTTTCAAGAAAAAGGGTGACCCACCACCCGTCCATCCCACTTTAAGTCAAAGCCTCGATGAGGGCAGAGAAACCTACATTTCTGTCCGTCAGAGCACAGTCTTGCTCATGTGGGCAAACTCCCCACCCGGAGGCCAGCCCAGGAGAAGTCTACCGGGAAAAAATGAAAAAGTGCCATTAGCGCAGTGACAAATGTCACGGAAGAGTTCCCATCCGCAATATTCTCTTCCCCGCCCCTCCAGCTCCTGCAAAATACCTCGCAGACTGTTTAGTAAGTGGCAGGGAAGTAAGTTAAAAACAAGAGGAGGGCCAGAGAAATCTCTAGTCTTGACAGAATCTGAACTGAGAAAACACTTATCTGTCCCCTGGAGGAAGGTCAAATCCCTGATGGGTCGCCCCTCTTAGAACAGACGTGTTCAATACTCCGCTGGCTTTTCACATCCCAGAGCCTGGGCCGCCACAGCCCACATGGGACGTCTTTAGCTGTCGGGGGCGGCAGGTTTCACAGGAGGTGCCCGGAAGGCCTCACCCCAGGGCCCCATCACTAGGGGACATCACTAGGGGACACAGGAGCTCCTCCCACGAGAAGCAAACACTCCCCGAGCCTGGGACTGGGGAGGTAGACGGAATGTGCGCCTCTCATTAAAACTTTCTTCCAGAAAAAGGTACCGTATTTTCCGGCGTATAAGACGACTTTTTAACCCAGGAAAATCTTGTATACGCCCAGTCGTCTTGTACCCCGGAAAATACGGGGTAAGTGTAAATTATTCTAGTATTTATTGACCTACTTAAATCATGTAATTGCTCAACAAAGACAGACTTGAAGGTGTTTCTATCTATTCAGAGAGGAAAATGGTAATTTCTGAAAATATACCACATTGAATTTGGAGTGAACAGCACTTTGCCTATGTTTCTAGAAAAGCCAAATCACTGTCTCGGGACTAAGCAGACAGCATACGCTCGACCCAAGTCCAGAGATGCGTGTTTCACAGACGTGGCTCTGTCAGCCCTGCCGCTCATCATTAACACAGCCTGTGTCACCACGATGGCTTCAGGACCCGCTGCCCTCAGCAACTCCAGCACTCTCAGACCATCCCACTTCCTGCCTCCCAGAGAAGATGCACGCCATCAGCGGAAACCCTTGCGACTTGGAACCACCAAGCCCACAGAAGGTCCTTCCCGGGCACCAACCTCTGCTGCTTCCCTCCCATAAAGAGGGATCGGCTGTGCATTCCACCCAGGAAGAGAGCTGTGGGTAAAACAAGGCACTTGGGGAAGAAAGAAAAATAACCGCGCTTGTTTCCCAGGAATCAGGATAAAGGTTATGAAAACAGAATATTTAGGGAAAAAATATGGGGACAATTTCCTCTTATTATAGACTACCTAGGAGGAGAAGTAATTGAATATGAAAATAAAAAGTACTTTACAAATCAAAAGGAAACGTGTAACAACCAATGTAAAAACCGGATGATATAATCACACTACTGATTGTTTCCCTTACACATTTTTTTTTTTTAACTGAAAGGAAAAACAAACATGAATCAGCAGCAGCTGAATGGGAAGGGTGGGTGAGGGGAGGGAAAGTCACCAGAAGGACACAGAAATGTGGGCTTTTTAGATTCAAAAGTAACAACCGAAAGTTCAATTGCTCCAAATGGTCTGCTTAAATTGGGCAACTTAAAATAAATGAACCTGAAAACCATTTAAAGAGGGGTGAGAAGATAACACAGCTATTATTGGATTTTGCACTTAAAATAAAAATGAGACTTTTCCTGTGTATTTTCAACAAACAAGCGTTCAAATTAAACATCAGGATTGCTGAAGCTCACACTTAGGAGAAAAGAACTGTGGACTCAGAGGTTAGTATAATCAATAGAAAGGAAATGGCCACTGTGAAATCTGCTGACGCTGTAAGGACAAGACAAAGACTGTAAAAAATTATGTTAAGCAAATGACTATATCAATTATGATTTTATTTTTTGAATATATATATATATGTATATATATATACACACACACACACACACACACACACACACACACACACACACACACACACTAGAGGCCTGGTGCATGGGTGGGGTCCGGCCAGCCTGCCCTGATCGGAGCCGATTGGGCCGGGCCAGCTGGGGGGTCAGGGGGGACTGTGGGAGGTTGGCTGGCTGGCCCCACCCCCTGGTCGAACTCCTGGTTGAGGGAACAATTTGCATATTAGCCTTTTATTATATAGGACATATTTTATTTCAGAGAGGAAGAGAGAGAAACATCAATGATGAGAGTGAACCATTGATCGGCTGCCTCCTGCAGGCCCCCTACAGGGGATTGAGCCATCTGGGCATGTGCCCTGATTGGGAATTGAACCATGACCTGCTGGTTCATAGGCTGACGCTCAACCATTGAGCCACACCAGCCAAGCATTATGAGATTTTAAGAATTGGGGACGAAGATAAAATGAAAAAATAGTTTAGTAAAAATGGGGAAATAAAAAAGATGTTTTAAATGTTAAAGGGCCCACAAACACTAAAGAGAGAAAGATAACTGCTACAAAAATAAACAGTAGGCAGCAAATTAGAGGAAGAAGAAAATAAAGAACATGGGGAAAATGGAAGTTCTCTGAGAAACAGGGGTCTTCTTTTAATCAGAAAAGTGTATAACCTGATTTGTACTTTGAATCTAACTTATTTTCTCACTTGGGCCACGCCATTATTTTAACCTAAGTTATTTCTTGACTAAGAATTAACGAACTCACTGAATTAGGCTACATTATTTTTTTTATTGAAATCTTTATAGTCCATGACCAAATTCTTACCAGTCTTTTTTGTTGTTGTTGTTGTGAATCCTCAACTTCACATCAACTGGTTGCCTCCCCCATGAGCCCCAACCGGGTGGCGGGGAACCTGCAACCCAGGTATGTACCCTTGCCTGGAATCGAACCCATGACCCTTCCATTTGAGGGCCAGCCCTCTAGCCACTGGGCAACACCAGCCAGGGCAAATTCTGACCAATCTTAATTCATTAAAAAGGCAAACCAACAAAATGTCACCAAATGTGTTAGTCATTTGGCTTACCCTTCCCCCAGAAATCCTAATTCAGGGGAAAGAAAATCTCAAGGTCTTTGGAAATATCTCCCTCACAGGCCTTGACTTCAATGGACTCCCAACATTTCTTCTTTTATTAAAAAAAAAACATGTCCTCTGCAGGACCTTGTGGCCAGCTATGTCCATAAAGGAAGCTGAAGTATGTGATTTGTGTTGGCGACTAAGCACAGAGCTATATTGTACCACTAGAACTCAAAGTATACCACACACACACACACACACACACACACACACACACACACACACACACTCTTTTCTGATATACCTGGAGGAAGGGGAAGGTATTTTGTGAAAGATCCTTGAATGATTCTGATAAGCCACCCCTGGCCCCAGCTGGAACCCCCTCCACCCCCATTTCCCACTTCCACCCAGATTCAAAACCCTACTCCCAAGGCTATAGGCTGTAATCTGTCCTAATTTTAGCACGGCCTTGAACAGTCAACTGTGAAACTGCTTGGGCCCTACTTCATCTTCCCACACTTATTAAAGTACTGTGGTTTATGTAAACTGTCACTTCTCATTCCAATGTTTCAAAATGCTGGTGGCTTTTTAAAATCTTCTAAGATAACGGTTTTAATTCAATTAATTACTATGGTTTCCTTTTTTGATCTGTGGCTGTCTAATAACTAACTCTCAAAAGTTCATTTTTAAGAAAAAGTGTGCATTTTTTAAAACCAGGGAACGCTGTGATTTCCCCCCAGTGGGGATCCTCACATTGTGGGTCCCGGCACTCGCCATCCTCGGGGCCGGAGCCCGCACCGCCCTGGGATCTTCCAGCTGCGTAGCCCTTTCCCAGGTCTCCAGGCTATTCCTAAACCCCATTAATCCGGTCGGAGCTCATTTGTTATCCAGCACACCCATTAATCAGTGACACAGAAACTGCTGGCCCACAACTGTCCTCGCATTCTCGGCTGCATGCAACCTCATGTCCATCTTCCCAGACCTCTGTTCCAATTATAGTGCCGCCTCCCAAAAGTTCAACCGCTTTCCTGGCTAACTCTGCAGTTCTTCTCAACATAGCAAGATGAAAATGCTCCAACCAGCTGCCTTCAAAGAGGAGCACACAGAATCATCAGGTTCTGACAGCCCCTGGCACCGTTTTCATGACCTAACTTTAGCTCTTAGCTATCTATCTACCAATGATGTGGTCAGGGCCCAAGAAACTGAGGACCCGACCCACTGCCTTGAGGGGCATCATCAAACCTCTGGTCCTGAATTGCAAAGCATTCAGCAAAGTAACTACAAGCCCATATCCTATTTCCTTACGAATGACTTCTGGGTAGCACTACCACGAATATGACTTTTACATCAAGGACCTCTTTTCACTGTATTCTCCTAAGAAACTTAGGCATGTATTTCATTTTATTGATTTCAGAGAGGAAGGAAGAGGGAGAGAGAGAGAGAGAGAAACATCAATGATGAGAGAGATTCATGGATTGGCTGTCTCCTGCATGCCTCACACTGGGGACCAAGCCCACAACCTGGGTATGTGCCCTGACTGGGAATTGAACCGTGACCTCCTGGTTCATAGGTTGATGCTCAACCACTGAGCCATGCCAGCCGGGCGATATGTATTTCTTTTAAGCAATAAGAACCCACAACTCACAGAGACCACACAGGGAGACAAGACACACTTCTATAGAAGTAGGTAATAGGCTACAAATCGGAAGACCCAAATGAGGGATATATCACAACTAGAGACCCAGTGCACGAATTCGTGCACATGTGGGGTTCAGCCGGCCTGCCCCGATCGGGGCAGATTGAGGTCTGATGGGCTGCGGGGAAGGGAAGTGGGAGGTTGACCGGCCAACCCCGCCCCCAATTGGGCTGGTTGGCCGGCTGTAGTGAGTGTCATAGCAACCAGTTGTTCTGGTCATTCCATGGCTTGGCTTTTATATATATAGATACTTCTCACATCAACCAAACTATCTTCCAAGGGCATTTAAAGAGCTTCTGTTTAGGAGATTAAACAGATCCACACTTTGAATATTCAATGATGCTAACACGGTCTAGTTATACCAACCTTGGGACACGTACGTTACTATCAAAAAGGAACAGAAACCAAGCCTTAAAAGCCCCAAGATGGGGAGACTGCATTGGAATTGTTTGACAGCAATGTTTTCCATAGGAAACAATTTGTCAGTTTGGGCTTAGACCTCAATCCAGGTCACTTGATTCTCACAGTATCAGAAGGGCATAATTTTAAGATGATTTTACCCTGAAGGGAAAATAAACACGCTTATAACCCCCAGAGATAAAGTGAATGCTCAGAATAATGACAGAGGGAAAGCTATAATTCCGATTTCTTGGCCTCTCCGGAGGCCTGGGGTATCATCTGATTCCTAAGACACTATAAATGCTCAAGCGCTACATGCACTGGCTGGGTGTGATTTGTGAATTTCTGAAGGTTGGGTGGTCCACGTGCAATGCCGAGCTCCTCTGGCCTACCTGGCCTTGTGAGGCGTATCAGAGAGATGTACACGTCGTGGCAGTCTCGCTCCTGGGGTATGATGAGTTGTAAGAGCTGGAAGTTCTTGCAACGAATAAGCAGATGGCATCCGGTGGCAGTTGTTGCCTGTTTTTCGATGGTGGAAATCTGGCTGTGAAGAATCTGCAACCGAAAGTGAATGTGGATAAGCTAAGCACCAACAACTGATAAACAGGACGAGGAGTGACCCAGATCCCAGAGCCACACAGACAGACCGGCAACACTCCCCACCCTTCCGCTAGCTCAACACCTGCACTCAGATAACAAGAACTGAGATGTTTTGGGAAAGAACCAACTGTCTAAATTTCCCGTTTTGTTTTTTTTTCTACGTTGAGCTTTCGGATACCCAGGCTCATGATTTGAAGCCAACGATTCAGCATGCTCTTTTGCACAAGGCCGGGCAAGGGAACATTTTGGTAGTCAAACGTTGATTGCGGTTAATAGCTCAAATGAAAGAAGGTCATGAGAAGTTAGTAAAATAAATCTTGCAATCAACAAAAGTCAGAGATGACTCCGCTGGGAGGGGCCACCGTGCTCCTGAGTTCCGCGTGGAATGCTCAAGTTCACTAGCAACTTGCACTTGTTTTCTAAGTTGCTGGGGGTCAGGCTGGCTGCAGAGGAGATTTATTTTAAGGGAAATCATGCTGAAGGGCATGTCTGTTGTCTCAGGAGTGTCTCTCCTCAGTCCTCCATGGCAAACATTTTATTCTTTCATTTTCTCTCCAGTAAGTAGTGCCTGCCACCTTCAGCTGCAAACAGAACAATGTCTGTGGAATAGAGAAAAGGCCAATCTACAATTCAGCGGTTCTGGCCTTGGTCATGGTGTCATGGTGAGCGGGCTATATAAAATAAGGAATATCGAGTCTCATGATTGTGTAGCAGAAATACCTGATGATAGGACGCTTCCCTAGCTTTCCTTTCTCCCTTCCTTCCTTCCTTCCTTCCTTCCTCCTTCCTTCCTTCCTTCCTTCCTTCCTTCCTTCCTTCCTTCCTTCCTTCCTTCCTTCCTTCCTTCCTCCCTCCCTCCCTCCCTCCCTCCCTCCCTCCCTTTTAATTATCAGAAAAGTGGAGACAACAGAATAAAATGACTGTATCTGGGATTGACATTACGGAATCTCTACTCAAAAGCTGTGACATGAACAACTTATATCTCTGGCTCTTTCTAGGTCTATCTTTGATGATAGTCAAACAATTAGTGTTTAAAATGAATATGTAGATGAAGAAGATTGGACTCTGTACAGGAAAAGGCCAAGGTCACATTCCCCAAACAGTCCCCTGAATACCCACATACCAAGAGTCCACCCACCTCACCCTGGGGACAAACAAAAGAATGGAGGATGAAGCTCTCTACTTCAAACAAGGTAAACAAGGAATGCATACCCATGTTTCCTTTCTTGTGTCAGGTGCATTTTCCACGAATATGACATGAGTAGCTGTCAAATACAGAGTTCCCAGGGCTGCTTTTTTGGAAGATATTCGATCTAACAAGCGGACATTTTCGACCTAGGGAAAGCAGTTTGACACAGGCATGGTTAAAGCACCGGAGCTAGTCAGGAAAGTGAAAAACAAGTAGGTAAGCTTGTACTTAATCCAAAATGCAATTTGAGAATTTTCCCAATAAGAAAAAAAACAAAACTTTCCCCTTAAATTAATTAGATCTCAGAATATGAATCTGTATATCAAAAGATAAAATTTCTTCAATTACTTAAATATAACCTTTAATGTACCACAAAATATTTGTAAAACCTCTTCTTTAAGATTACCCTTTCTATATCTGAAATAGGTCAGTGTTTTCATTTCACTGTAATTATATAATTCTAATTTAAGGCAGGTAGTGTGTGTATCAAAGTTCAGCATTCACACAATAACTATGTATGGATTATTTTCTATTAAAAAGAAAACATACTTTCCTATGTGTTTCACGGTTGTAGAAATTGTCTCAAGGCTGTTAGTTCCACATAAATGAGCAGGAAATAGAAATACACATCTGGGAGCAAAAAATATCAGAGAAGTGTTCTGTATATTTCCAAGGAAAACCTCTCCAATTAAGATGCTCACGTTCACTTATAGTAAAATCTCTCTAACAAATGGAATTCTCACCACTGAGCTAATTTGAACTGTTAGGAGAGATTTCTTGGAAATAATTTTTTATCAAGCATATATTTCTTACATGCAAAGCAATTTCAAGGATGTGTGCACCAGGATCATTCCAATACGAAATGTAATGGAAATGACAAGACAGTCTCTCCAGGGCGAGTGAAAAACTGAAGATGGACGATGGCTCTTCCCTCATCCCTCAAGTCAGGATGGTCACTTGCCATCCATGAGGCAGCTTAGGGACTAGTGGATCGTATTTGCCCCCTTCTTTAGCCCAATGGAGCAGCTGTGGTCCTGAGGTGACTGGAGAGCCCAAGTCAGGATGGTCACTTGCCATCCATGAGGCAGCTTAGGGACTAGTGGATCGTATTTGCCCCCTTCTTTAGCCCAATGGAGCAGCTGTGGTCCTGAGGTGACTGGAGAGCCCAAGGCTTCTCAACTGCTCCAAGGAAGACCTAGGTGGGTATGCAACCTAATGAACACTGCAAGGACAACTCCAAGGGCAAACAGCACTCAAACACCCATCGTCCAGTCTCCTCTGAGCTCTTAGAACCAAACCAGTCTTCCAGGTCCCATCCCATTTCTTCCCAATTTCCAGGGATCTAATGAGGTAAATACAGCATTAGGTACTTAAAATATTTTCTTTAGTCAGACCATTTACGCCAGGGTGGTTGCATATTTCTTGAGACTTGGTGAATGGTTGTTTCTTAAAGATGTTCATTTAAGAACCTATCAGCTTCCGGTTTTTAAAAAGTACTTCTGTTGTTACTGATACGCTTCACATTCTTTCAATGGGTCTCCATCCCTCTGTCTCTTTCGTCAATGGTCTTCATATAGTTGGTTTACTTTCCTCCTAGGTGACCATCATTCCTTACATATTCATCAGAACAGTTTATACAGTAAGGATAGTAACCTATGACCTAACTTTATGTTTTATAACTGATTCTTTACCAAGCTCTTTTATTGATTCTAATGCTTTTTTTAATAAAGTCACTTGGATCTTCAATAAAGTCACTTGAGTAGAGAGGAATATTTTCTATAATAACTTGTCTTTTCCTTTCCAGTATTTATACCACTTTCCCCCCTTGTTTAATGACATAAACTAGAACCTTGAAAATAACAATGACAGTGGTGACAGCCGCCACTCTTGTGTTGTTTTCTTCTTTTAATAACAGCTTTATTGAGATATAATTCACATTTCATACAATTTATACTATTCAATGGTTTTAAGTATATTCACAGCATTGTACATATCATCATTGTGCAAACATTATCACAATCAATTTTAAATCATCTTCATCACTGCCCCCCGCCAAGAAAAAAATAACCCTGTACCCATTAGCATTCTTTCCAAACCACCTCAGCACTAGGCAACCATCAATCTACTTTCTGTCTCTATGCATTTGCTTATTCTGGACATTTCATATAAACAGAGTATGTTACACTTTGTGACATAGTATCATATTCATTTTGTTTTATTGCCAAGTAACTTAGCATCATATTCATTTTGTTTTATTGCCAAGTAACAATTCATTACATGGATACTAGAGGCCCAGTGCCCGGATTCGTGCACTGGTGCGGGGATCGGCCCGCTGTGGGAGCACTGCTCATTCCGGTCAGCCGAGCGGTGCTTGAACCCACTGTGGGAGCGCACTGACCACCAGGGGGCAGCTCCTGCGTTGAATGTCTTCCCCCTAATGGTCAGTGCGCATCATAGCAACTGGTTGACTGGTCGTTCCACTGTTCAGTCACTGGGCTTTTATCTATATAGATACCACACTTTATTTATCCATTTGTCAGTTGATAGTCCTTTGGATTGTTTCTACTTTCTGGCTGTCATGAATATTGCTGCTATGCACGTTCTAATACAAGTGTTGATGAGGGCATATGTTTTCATTTCTCTTGGCTGTATATACCAGTACCTAGGAATGGGATTGCTGGATCAGATGGTAACTCTTTGTTTAACCTCTATAGGAACTCTCAGACTGTTTTCCAAAGTGGCTGTATCATTTTATATTCCTACCAAGTATGAGGGTTCCAATATTTCCACATATCTGCCAATGCTTGTTGTAATCTCTTTTTTATTACAGCCATTCTGCTAGGGGTGAGATGGTATCTCACTATAATTTTGATTGGCATTTCTCTGATGATTAATGACGTTGAGCATCTTTTCCTGTGCACTCCTGTTTTTAATGGGAACACTCCCAATATCTCACCATTGAATTTGATATTTTTTATCACATTGTGGAAGTGATCCATTCTTAGTTTATTGAGTTTTAATTTTGAAAATCAGGAATAAACAGTATGCCATTTTAATAGTACTTGGATGAATTATTTGCTTTCTAGCATTAGTCCTGTGTTATCAATAGTAATAGATTTCTTAGTTATTAAAGAAGTCAGATTGTTGGTGTATGACCAACTTGGAATTGGTGTATTGATGTTTTAATATTGCTTACATTTTATCTGTGGTAATTATTTTGTTTTGTTGGCAGTATTTTTGTTGTTGTTTGTTTTGTTTGGGGCTTTTTTTTTTGCACCTGTGCTTTTAAGAGAGACTGGCTATTTGTGCTACTTTTATTAGGTGAATTCATCATGGCTATGATTATATCAATTGATTAGAAAGATTTCAATATACAAATAATTTATTACTTGAAACACTCTTTTTATTCAGAAATAACTCTTTAATAATTATTTCAATGTCTTAAGTGGTTATAAATATTTCAATATTTCCATTCCTTACTAAATCTCATTTGATATCTATTTTACTTACAAATTATCTCCTAATGGCTGATTTTCAATTCTTACAATGCTTTAATTCTTATCTATGAATAAATATCTCTCTCTTTATCTCTTCTCTCACTCCTAATATTGTAAATTATGTTCTTCCTTTTCTGTGGCGAGATATGCAAAGGTTTTTCTTTTTTATTTATTTTAAAATATATATTTTTATTGATTTCAGAGAGGAAGGGAGAGAGAAATAGAAACATCAATGATGAGAGAGAATCATTGATTAGTTGCCTTCTGCATGCCCCACACTGGAGATTGAGCCCATAACCCAGGCATGTGCCCTGGCCAGGAATGGAATCGTGACCTCCTCCTTCATAGGTCCACGCTCCACCACTGAGCCTCGCCAGCCAAGCACAAAGGTTTTTCTTCAAAGTAACAGATCTTGGACTTATTAATGTAATAATTTTTCTCTTTCAAATTTTTAATTACTGCTTGTGCTTGTTAATGAATGTTTTAACCCTTTGCACTCGCTTGCTTTTTTCTTGATTCCTTTACTCTAATGCTAACCGTGTCGAGTCACACTCGACATCCGAGTGCAAAAGGTTAACTTGCTTTCTGCGGGTATATATATGGTTTTTGTTTTTTTGTTCATTTCCAAAACCTCAGATTTAATAGTCAGTTCATTAAATTTTATTCTTCTTGTTTAGTAACAAAATTTTAAGTCCAATAATTTTCCTCCAAAGTAAATTTTTGGCTGCATGTTATGAGTTTTGCTTGCAGTATTAGCATTCTTGCTTTCCAGATAGACTATAACTGGAGTTTTATTTCCTCTTTGACCCAAGAGTTTTTAAGGAGAATATTTTTTAATTCCCACATGATTGGATTACTTTATTCAAACTTTTGTCATTAAACATTCTATTTTAAACTAACTCCAACAAAGATATTATGAAAGAGAGTTGTGGGAAGAGAGGAGCAAGGGGATATATTATTTTTGGAACATTTCTATGGGAAAAAACTAATTTGCATGCTAAAATGGGCCTAACTAAATTAAGCATCGGTCCAGGGCCTAACTAAATTAACATCGGCCAGTTAACAATATCTAAAAACAAAACAAAACTTTATTGAGATAATCCTACTGAACATAGGGTAATATTTTGCGACAAAACGATCTAGTATGAATTATTCTCCCTATGGAAGTGAAGGAAGCCACACCACTTAGGTTATTTGTAGAAAACCTCAGTTGGTGGTAGAACAGAATACTGAATGTCTTCCTGCTACCTGTGGAGGCCTCTGCAGGGGAGTTGCTTTTCAAAATTTGGCAAAAGTTCTTACCCATCCCACAGCTGTCCAGAGTATTTTGAAGTAGAAGAAGGAAAAAAGAGACAAAACACAATTAGGGAAACACCAACAGCATGATTTCCCAGTACTGTGTCACAACAAAAGAAACAACTGGCATGTCATGACATGTAAAGGTCAAAGTCACTTATTATCCAAGAGATGCAAATCAAAACAACAATGAGGTACCATCTCACACCTGTCAGAATGACTATCATCAATAAATCAACAAACGACAAGTGTTGGCGAGGATGCGGAGAAAAAGGAACCCTCGTGCACTGCTGGTGGGAATGCAGACTGGTGCAGCCACTGTGGAGAACAGTATGGAGTTTCCTCAAAAAACTGAAAATGGAACTCCCATTTGACCCAGTAATCCCACTCCTGGGAATATATCCAAAGAAACTAGAACCACCAATCAGAAAGGATATATGCACCCCTATGTTCATAGCAGCACAATTTACAATAGCTAAGATTTGGAAACAGCCTAGGTGCCCGTCAGCAGATGACTGGATCAGAAAACTGTGGTACATCTACACAATGGAATACTATGCTGCCATAAAAAAGAAGGAATTCTCATCATTTGCAGCAACCTGGATGGAATTGGAGAACATTATGCTAAGTGAAATAAGCCAGTCAATGAAAGAAAAATACCACATGATCTCACTCATTTATGGATAGTAAAGAACATTATAAACTGATGAACAAAAAGATAGATACAGAGACAGTAAAGCATCAAACAGACTTTCAAATTACAGGGGGAAAGTTAGGGAGAGGTGGGGGAGATAAGAAATCAAACGAAGGACTTGTATGCATGCATATAAGCATAAACAATGGACGCAAAACTCTGGGGGGTGAGGGCATGTATGGGTGTGGGGTGGGGGAGGCAATGGTAAGATATGTACACATATAATACCTCAATAAAAAAAAAAAAAAAAAAAGAATGAAAATTCTTGGTGGGTGGGAAGAGATCAACCTAAGAACTTGTATGCATATATGCATAACCCATGCACACAGGGTGAAGGCTTGGAGCCGGTGAAGGCTTGAAGCCGTGGGTGAGGTGAGCTAGAAGAGGTCAATGAGGGGAAAAGGGGACATACGTAATATTTTCAACAATAAGGGTTTTTTAAAAATAAGTAAAACAAAAATTAAAACAGAACTAAAATTCAGTTGTCTGAGAAATTCTGTGAAGGTCAGGACCCTGCTCAGTTCCACCACGTGGCTTTCACTAAGGTAGCCAGAACATTCTTGACTGCTATTCTAGAGCCAGTCAACTGGAGATAAAATGAAATAAATCTTAAGAACTTTGGCACCATCTCGAAGACCCACTGGCTCAATTACTCTGCCTCGTTGTTCAGCGAACTTAATGTTATCTCATCGACACTTATAATGAGCTCTATGATAATAAAGCCTCTTGCATCCTTGGAGAGAGATGACAGCTTTCCCAGACAGTGTTACTGCAATTCCTTTACATTTTCCTAGGAACCCCATGCTGAAGACATCCTAGGTGTTCCTGCTCTGCAAATGGCAGCTCATCTGTGCAAAACATTACAACAGGTCACCAATTCTCGGGTATATATTTTCCACATTCTGACATTTCTGAAAATGCAATGCATCTTATGATTAATGTGGTAAGAAGCCCTGGTGTCATTTCCTTGGCAGTGCTTTTGTCTTTCTTTGTGGAACATAAAATCTTGGGGCATCTTACAATCACCGATGTCCCAGATTTGCTGAAACACAGTGAAGTTAGTAGTCATTGGCATACAAATGGCACCTGAAACCATGAGACCAAAAGAAGTTACCTAGAGAGAGCATGTGGAGGGAGAAGAGAGGAGATCTGAAGAAATCCAGTGTTTAAAGGATGGACAAAAGAGAAGGAATGAGAAGAGCAAACTAGGAAGGAATGGCCCGTTAGGAGAAAAATCGGGAGAGCGTGATGCCAAGGGAGGGTGTGCAGAGGTAGAGGTCTCAAAGAGAAGGAGTGTTTTTGTTCGTTTATTTGTTTTGTGGTTTTTAAAATATATTTTTATGGATTTCAGAGAGGAAGGGAGAGGGAGAAAGAGACAGAAACATTAATGATGAGAGAGCATCATTGAGCAGCTGCCTCCTGCCCCACACTGGGGACTGAGCCCGCAACCTGGACATATGCTCTGTCTGGGAATCAAACCGTGACCTCCTGGTTCATAGGTTGATGCTCAACCACTGAGCCACGCCAGCAGGGTGAGAAGGAGTGTTTACTAGTATGTCAAACGCCGATGAGAGATCCAACAAGACAAGAACTGAAATATGCCCATGGAATTCAGTAACGGGAAAGACGCTGGTCACCTTAGGAGTGGACCCGGGACCATTGGCATCAGAAGCCATAACACAGCGGCTGGAGGAGTGAGCTCCTGGGAGCTGAGAGAGTAGAGGCCCTTATCCTAGTACGAGGGAGGGTGGGACAGGGCAAAAGCCAGAGGGGAGCAGACTGGCCACTCAGACTCCATCCCAAAGCAGCCCACGGCCAAAGCACACAAGGAGCTTTCCAGAAGCAACTGGCATGTCAAGACGTTTTCAAGAAAGGAGCTCAGTAATGTTGCCAATGAGGGGGCATCTCAAGTCGAGATACACGCGGGGGCAAAAATAACTCCCGTTAGGAGGAATTCGTGGGAAATGGGTTTTAAAGGACGGGAAAGAGAAGATGAGGACCACTCGGCAGGAGTTTATCCTACCGATGCCGAAGTCTCCCCAGTCCTAAGAAGCTTTCTCCCACAGCTTAAAAAACCGGTCTTTTAAAAAAATGTGGATACATATACTTATTTACGTAATGTTTTAAGATTCAGAAATATAGAAGGAAGGAAAGAAAATCACCCCTAGTCCCATAATTCAAACCAAGCACTGTTAATCTTTTGGTGTGTTTTAGAAATTATTTCTACCTCATTTTAGGTGTTGTTGGATGAGGTGATAATTCCAGGGTATATGATGTCCATATACTTTGCTTTATGAGCCTCTCTTTTGCCCCAGATCCTCAGCGGACTGGGCTTTATACCCTAATGCCTTGAGGAGCTGGAGAGGGCTGTGCAGTTAAGCAAGGGGCGGGTTCTGATTCCGCAGAGCTGTGTCATAACAGAGATGCACACGTGTGTGCTGAAACAGTCCCTGACCGGAACAAATTCATTAGAAACGGAAGATCCGTGCCTGCGGCGACTAAAGATGCAAACCTCCAGAGGAGGTGGCAGGAATTCTGGGGAGGGATTTGGACTTCCAAAGGGGATGGAATGGGGTGTTCAAATAACTTTACCAATATCTCCTGGAGAGGGCCAATCCTGGCTGTCATTTGGCTTATGTAAAAATTACCAAATTAATTTTTACATAAGCCAAATAATAATAAAAGCAATCACAAATAGCTGTAGAGTACTAGCCTCTACGCCATGCACTATGCTACCACCTTGCACATCTGACCTCAGTGAATCCCAGCAATCATCCCAGGAGTTGGGTCCTTACATAGCCTGGAACTAACATCTGTCTAACCCCACCGCCCAAGTTCACCAAGGCCGTGGGCACTGGTGAATGCCTTGGAGGTCTTCAAAATCAACATGTTTAAGATGATCAGTGAACAATTATTTTAAGCAGTTTTATACATGAACTGAGTATGTGCAAATACAGTGCTTTCAAACGAAGTTATTCTGCAAAACTATATGCACAAACCACTATCAGAATGTGCTTTGAGATAAACCCCGAGACAGAAAGCCTGGGAATGGGGTACAGGAGCCCCAGTGCTGGCTAGGGAGACAGCCAGGATTCTCAGGGCTGAGACCAGGGAGGACCCCAAGCCTCCAATTCCATTCAACAAACGCCGATGAGCGGCACCGTGTCAGGTTCTGGGAGGAACAAAAGGGTGAACGGATCGAGTTGTCTCTCGTCAAGAATCGCTCAGACTCAGTGGCAAACACTGTGCCCCAGTTTCACAGCCTTTTCATTCCCATCCCTGCTCGGTTGAGGTTAGATGCGGGTGGAGGGGGTGGGGAGGGGGAAAGATTCTGTTGGCTTTTCTAGGCCAAGGCTGAAAAGCTTTAGTGTGAACACCAGGCCCCGCCAGGCCACGCCAGGCCTGAAACGGGACACCCGCTCCGGGACACAGGCCCAGCTGCTCCTTGCTCGTCCCCTGGAATCAGGAGGCCCCTGTGAATCACGGAGCCTTGGAGCCTCTGAGCCATTCCCATTGCGCCACCGACTCATCGCAACCTTCACAGGATAGGCCTTTACTCGGGCCCCTGCAGGCCGGACCCTGGACTGCTGGACATCACGGGGTCCGGAATCATCTGGGACCATCCGGAAAAGTTACAGCTTCTCCTGCAGGACAGGAAGCCCAAGGGGCAGGGCAGGGTTGCCTTGTCTGCGGAAGGACGGATGGCACTGGCCACCGGCTTCCCATGGGCCGAAGACGCCCAGCACCACATAAATGAGGCTGGAGTCACTGCCTTTTGCGGGGAGAGGGCCAGAGGTTGTTGAACAGGGGAAAATCAAAACGTCTCCAGCGGCCAAAACCTGAGACAAATTTATGCTCTAATCTAAGAAAAGCAGCTAGATAAATAGTGTGTCCTACTAAATTTGGTATCCTGACATTTTCTGACTCCACCAACACGAAGAGTCAAGGACTTGTCTGTGAGTCAGGAGGCCCGGGCCTCCTGGTTCTGGTTCTGATTTGGAAACCAAACTGCTGGGCGCTGGCAAGTTGAGTTACTGTCTGTGGGTTTTGACGTCCGTAAGGCCCTGACGGGTCCTTACCGGCTTTCTCCCCTCCAGCAGGCCCCAGTTCTACCTCAGTGGGACCACGTAGAGAAGCTAGAAGCACACAAAACAGCCACTGTGAAAAAGCAGCGATGACTCAATGCTAAACCCTCCGGAAGTCCAGCCACGCAGGAACGTGGTTGGCCAACAAAACTCTTGTGATTTTTCCCAGGACGGGAAGGACCAGCCTCCACAAGAACAGATGCTGGCCAAGTCTCAGGACGTGGCTCTGAGGCTGCACTGATAGCCCGGGTTCAAGGGCCAAAGGGGAAAGATGAGCACGCACGCCCCAGCACACCGCTAGCGAAGTATCTGGCTGCGGAGCTCGAAAGGAAGTATTCTGGTTGCCTTTCTTTAACGACGGACATCCGATTGCATCTTTTTAAAAGTCCTACTTCACCTTTACGCGCATACAATTCTTTAAGATAAAGAATTATGTAAAATGATGTATGTATACATCAGAATACCAACCTGATTTCTGAAACCATAATATTTTAAAATCTATCTACCTAGCCACCCATCTTTTTCTTTCTTTTTTACAGTCTAGTGATGCTATTCATGCTCCATGGCGTACAGACTAGCCTGGCTTCTCAGCGCCCACTCATCAGATTCCCACACCACTGGCCAGACAGTGGCTATGTGACAAGGAGGCCCTGTGCAGCCACCGACCTTGAGACCGTGACAATGATGCAAAGCTAAAAGGAAAGCAGAGGCCCCCTTTCCTAAAATGTTCCACTGTAAGCAGAACACAGCATGAGCCACAAAATGCATACAACACAAACAATGTGCGTGAACACGGCAGTTTAGAATTCACGATAATGAATGTGGGTCTGTTACAGTGTGCGTGACGTCAGCACAGTGATAAGGAGACGGTGGGGAGGGCGGCACAGCTGGGCTTGGGTACCCACGGCCTTGGATGCGGAGGCTGTTCTGGCTTTGAGCAGTGCCCACTCCCTCACCCCCACCGGCTAAAGGCTGAGAACCACTCAGGCCAACCCGGGACTACTCTTCCAGAAATGCTGGTGGTGAAGAAGGAAGCAGCTGTGGCGGATTCCTACACACTAAGGTCTCCCTGGAGCAGAGGCGTGGAAAAGGGAAGAGCAGTCATTAGAACAATACTCACTACCTTTACATACACAACTACTGAGTGTCAGTTGTTGCCCTGAGTGATGTCCATATACTATTCCTAACCCCGCTGGAAGGTAGACTTGGTTATCCCATTTTACAAACGATGGAATAGAAGGGCATGAGGAGTAAACCAACTGCCCAGTGTCTCCCAGACTGAAAGTGGCAGAGCGAGATTTCAAACTAGGGGCTTCTACTCTTGTATCTGCTTCCCTAGACTTCTCCCAAACTTGACCTCTAGCGTCCAGGCCTCATACTGTAGAGTTAGAAAAGGCGTCATGGCTCAAAGCCTATCCTCCATTTCCCCTAAACTTTCAATTACAAAGGAATGTGGTGGACAAGTAAAAGCTCTGGCTAGAGCTAAAGCGTTGATAATTGGTTATACAGCAGCTCAGTGGGACATCTGAACCCCCTGCCTGTTCACTCGTCTGATCTGGAGGGGCAGCCCCCCGGGGAATGGAGGTGGGCCTGGAGAGCCTGGTCCCAGGTCATCCCAGGACTAGCTGGCCTGTCTTGAAAGGTGCACTGGTGAGAGTCAGGCCAGAGGGTGCAATGAATGACCTGCAGCGTGGGGAGATCCACTTCGTTAATGGAGTTTCACTTCTCACCAGCTGTGTATTGGTTATAGACACGGCCACCCTGTTAGAGATTCGGAATGGTTTTATTATGGTAGGTGCCCCCGTGTGGCTAAGATGTTTTCAGTTTGAATCCACAGCTCCTGGACAATGGATGAGTCCACCCAGGAGGAACTGCATATGTCAGAGAAAACACGTCCATCTCAGGAGTGACCAATGAGCAGTCATCACTGGGAAATCCACAGCAAAGACTTCAGAGATTTAATTCTTGCTGCCACCGAACCATCACCTCCTGCCTGTGACTTCATTTCCCCTTAGAGCAGTAAAAACGACAGGGGATTCAACAATGATGGGTTACCCAGGGAGTGTGGCAAAACACCTTGACATACAAGGAACAGTGAAACAATAAACAATTCTTAAGAATATTAGAACTGTTATAATCTCTTACACTAGCAGAAAAAACCCCACACATTTGATTTTCCGATTTAGAAAGAAAGTACTTTCAGTTCTGGATTGTAAGTTGCTAAGAAAGTAGACATTAAAAGTTCTCATGTCAAGAGGAAAAATTTTACTGTGTGAAGTGACAGAGGTTAGCTAAACTTATTGTGGTAATTATTCTGCAATATATCAAATCATTATGTTGTACACATATTAAACTTACATGTCTCAATAAAACTGGAAAAATAAAATCACAATGTAAAATGTTACATAATAAACTTGCTTTCTAAAAATTAAAATAATTAAAATACTTTTTTTTCCTACTTACGTAAAACTGCTTAAACAAATAAAAGGGGGTAGTCATGAAGCTTCAGGAATTTTCTACTCCCGCTATTTGGTAGGAACACCAATCCTCCCAAAAGGCAGATTTAATCAGTTTAAAACTATAAAACCAATGAAAATATTTTCCCAGGACCGCTTATTCCGAGGTCAGATATTGAGGGAAGGGTGAAAATCACAAAGTGTACTCCAATAAAATATATGACATGCAACCAAAAGAAATACAAGATTCTGCCCTTCCTAAAATCCATAAAGTATCTTGGATATAACACAGAAACCAATGTCCGTGGCTATACACATTGAGACCGCAGGAAAAGTATCCTATTTTCAAGCTGCCTGGAAAACTCACTCTTTTCAAATGTATCCGGCTTTGAAGCTAAATTATTTTTTTAAACACAAGGTACCTATGACAGAACCCTATGAAAATTAAATAGTTGCCATCCATCAGTTCAAGCCTTTTAATTTAATTAATTTATTCATTAATGTTATTAGTTAGTTGTCTACTCTGTGCCAGGTACCCAGACTATTTATCAAAAGGCTCCTAACTAGTAACAGATTACCTGACTCCACTGCTACCTGTTAGGATTCTTCTAGGAGCAAGAGAGAGAAATCTCAACCTCATGTGCTCTAAGTCAAAAGGGTTTTATTGGAATAACTATACTAATAATAGAGGAATATGCAAATTGTCCAGGACACCATCATAGTAACAACTGAACAGCAGGCTGCATGGGGTGACTAGGCCAGCAGGGGGGTTAGTGAGGGACAACCAAATGACTGAACAGCAGGCTGTGTGGGGCGACCAGGCCGGCAGGGGGGTTAGTGAGGGACGACCAAATGACTGAACAGCAGGCTGTGTGGGGTGACCAGGCTAGCAGGGGGTGCAGTTAGGGGCAACCAGGCTGGCACAGGGGGACAGTTGGGGGTGATCAGGCCAGCAGGGAGGGCAGTAAGGGGTGACTAGACTGGTGGGGGGGCAGTTAGGGGGAACCAGGCCGGCGGGGGGCAGTTGGGGGTGACCAGACCGGCAGGGGAGCAGTTGGGGGCAACCAGGCCGGCGGGAGGGGGGCAGTTAGGGGTGATCAGGCTGACAGGCAGAGGCAGTTAAGGGTGATCAGGCTGGCAGGGCAGGGGGGACACTTAGGGCAGGCAGGCAGGGATCAGGCCTAAACCGGCAGTTGGACATCCCCCAAGGGGTCCTGGATTGGAGAGGGTGCAGGCTGGGCTGAGGGGACTCCCCTACCCATGCACAAATTTTGTGCACCGGGCCTCTAGTATACCCACAAAGATCAGTGGTGGGGCTGGCTTCAGACTGGCCAGGGGTTCAACACAGCCAACTCCTCACCCTCATCTCGCAGGTCCCTTCTCCGCTGGCTCCCAGCTCTCTGCTCGCCATAGTTCCAGCAACCCAGCCTCCTCTCCTACCACATCCATGGCCATGGGATAGATGTAGCACCCGCTGCTTCCCCCACGACCAAGCAAAGACCCAATGCATTTCACTGGGTCACATACTTATCCTTAAACCAGTTGGTGTGGTCACGGGAATGACATGATGAGTGGGTGGATTGAGGTGTGTGCCACAGCGAAAACTCAGGACCAAGAGCAGAGCAGCTACAACCCCTCAGAGGGAGAACAGATGATGGCCGTCCAACCCCAGCACACGGCCCCCCTGCCCCCCGATCTACCAGAATGCATGCATGGAAGATAATCCTTCATTCTGTTTCTTTCTCTATCAACATCTATTTAGCCTAGAGAACCCGCATCTTCAACCTCATCTCCTCAAGCACCATCTTTTCTCTGGGCAGAGCCAGTTTCAGCCTGGATAACAGAAGTAGGAGGACTGAGATTCAGAGAGACTAAAACGAAGTATAAGGGTTTGAACAGACCAGGGGTAGATATTGGTGAAAAGTACATCCTAATAATCTTGATCTAATTTTTACAGGGAAGGTGGAAAGGAAGGAGGGGCTCGACCAGACTATTTGGTTACACTGGCTGCACAAGAACATGTGGAAAATGAATGAAGATTCTGGGATTGTATGCATGTTAGAAGGCTATTTAGTGTGTCCGCTTCTAAAGTGAAGAATCCACATGTTTCCCAATTTGCTGGAAAATTTAAGTCCTTTCTTCACACAGAAAATAGGTATTTGATGCACAAATTTCTATAAGTTTCTGAGCCATCTCCAAATCTCCAAATTATTCCAATACATAAGGCCATACTCTGTAAAAAAGTAAGCTTTGCAAAACTGGCTTCAAAAAAAAAAAAAAAAGAAGAAAAAATCAGTCCAATTTCCTAAACAGATAAGGATCTTTTTATCCAGCTTAAGTCAAGGTGAAGAAAATATCTGGATGATCTCAGGTAGTCAAGAATGCCTACAAATGGGCAGGTTGTTGAGTTCCATCTACCTGTACAGTTGTCAAAACTGGAGCTCTGGCTGACATTTAACTGAAGTTAAAAAATTCCCCGGGAAGGATAATAAAGCTAAAATAGTTAGGGACACAGTGCCGTGGCTACTTAAGAAACGAGAGTGCTAGGGATTCTTGGAAAAGGCAGAGGAGAGAAAGGCAGCCCATTGGTGCTCGGAAGACTCTGTAAACATCATGCCAGCAGCCAACAGTCGTAAATAAAGGTCCGGGCACTTGAGAGCTCTGCACAGGGCCCATGCCGTTTATTTTGGTCGGCTGACCCTGGATGTGTAGGCTTCTAAGAACACGCACACTTGAACAAGCGGACAGTCCCGGGGTCGATTCCAACACCACCTTAAAATAACCTCGACCAAAAATACCATGTCCAACGAGCGCAAATAAAAGAAAAAGAGGAAGAGAGATGCTAAGAGGATAGCAAATGAAGAGCAGATGCTGGGCCCACCGTAACCGAGAGAACAGATGTATAGAGTGACCTAGCAAAGAATAGCTGGTTTAAAAACAAGTCATTTAAAAAAAAAATAACAAAATCGTACGGAAGACTAAGACCTCGCTGCGGAGCAATACAGAAAGTCAAAGGCTAACTTTATTGTGATGACGATTTCCCTGTGAAAATATTCCTAAAATTCTACAATGCTTCTGAAGTTGACATATTTTTTGACAAAGGCACTCAACGACGAAGTCTACATCGTCTACGGATACAGCTCCTGCGGGAACTATAAGAAAACATTTGTCTAAGGCCAGGTCGTGCCAAATGGAACTTACTGCTGGTCCAGAGAGAGGAGGCAGCTTGGGCACAGACAACCGAGTCGCCTACACATCCGTCCCACCATCCCCTGGCGAGTCTCAGTCAGTGCCGAGGACGGAGGGGTACAGCCCGTCCACGCAGGGCAAGGCCAGGTTCCGCCTCATTTACACATTCCCATGCCTCGCCCCCGGGCTCCAAGTCCCCAAGGACAGGCTTCATAATTGGCACCACATTTTTCTCCTTCTCCTCTTGCAGGACAGCCCTCTGGAGCCCATCAGTCCTGTTCTGGGAAATGAGCAGAGAGCAGACACGAGGACGGGAGGCCTCTCCGGAGGCCCAGGAAGAAGGGCTGCACTACTGCTCTGTGAGCCCCGAGTTACCCAGAACACGGAGGACTCCACTCACCCAGCACCACGCGTTCCCTCCAGCCTGATCCCAGGACCCGCCTCCTCAAGTCCACCTTTCCTCCACCACCCCAGTCCACAGTGATCACTCTCTATCCTTTGAATCGTTGTGGCACCCCTATCATTACGATCTATTTCCCATTTACCCTACCCTGCCTATTCCATGCTACTCCTATTGTACCACTCTAATTGTTTCTAAGGACATACAGGGCGGGGCAAAAGTAGGTTTATAGTTTCGAGTACTCGAAAGAGAGTTTATTCTTGTATTATTATTTATTACTTATTGTATTATTTTCCATCAGAACAATTGTAAACCTACTTTTGCTTCGCCCTGTATATTCTCAAGGATGGCAGCAGTTCTTTTCTTTCTAATACTCCCTGTGGCACCATGAAGAATGCTGGGCCCACACTTATATTAGAATTTACATTAAAAGAAGGAGAGAGGATACAGAGTCCTTGGCTTCCTGAAATAATGGACTTGTACAATGCATCAGAGCAACGTAACAACCTTTATCCGTAGGATCTTTGAGGACAGACTCCACATTTCACCTTTGTATCCTAATGCCTAGCACGTGCATGGGCTGAGATATCTGTCCAGTGAATGAAAATGAACAAGACTATGGCAAAAACAAAGCATGTGAGGGCTCTTAGGTAGATCAGATACGATGAGCCAGGAATACTTTATTATTGAATTTGAGTTTTCAGACAAGAAGGTTAGGAATATTCAACTGTGGAAGATGTTGCAAGTACAAGAAACAGAGATGGAAAAAAAAAGGGATTTCATCTGCAAATGTGGAATCTAAATGCCATGTAACTAAAACGGATCTGAGACTTTTACTTTTTTCTGTAGCTGGGAAAAATGTACACAGCTGCAGTTGAACAAACAGTCTTTAAAAGCTGATGTGAACACAGCCAGCAGGTAAAAATAAAAGCTGCACCATTAATCCAGATTAACTAGATTAGAGGGGTTTTTAAGAGTGTTTTTTTTTTTTTAAATCTAATTAGTCTTCATACTGGGTAGAGGTTTCCCAATTGGTGCAGAATCTGAGAAGTTTCGAGAAAGTTAGTTTATCTTTGCTCTAGGTCAGAAGTTCCTTGTGTGGTTGCTACATATGAACACATAGCTCTTCCTAAAATTCTTTATTTGGAAATTTAAGACTCTTCAAGACACCAGTGTCCTGCCAGCGGAAGGGTGAACTGCGGAGCGGACTCGGGTGACTGTGCGGAATGTCTCTGCGTGCTGTCAGCTGTAAGAGGTTTTGGGAGAGCCCTTCAGACTCACATTTTGGTGACAAAACTTTAACTTTAAAGCAAAAACTTAAATTGAGAGCTCAGATCAAGTCCAAGTATAACATTCCTATTGAAAGCTATACTTATATTTTCTTGTAAAGTGCTTTTGAGTTAATAAAATACAGTTATTAGCAAAACTATGTTAAACATAAGAGGAAAAAGAAGAATAAGAACCAAGGTTGAAGATAACGAAGCTTGGACACACTGTCACTTAACTAAACCATGTTCTTGGTTTATTCGGCTCAAGGAATATTCATTGTGCATCTCTGCTCGGGGCCAGGCCCAGAGTGTTCCAGATGCTGGAGGTACAGCTGCGGACAAGACAATGTCACTGCTCACACGTGCTCTGCCTGGGGATCGCTGGGCAGGGGAGCAGGCACCAAATACACAAGTTTACAAACAAAGACACACACACCAGAACAGTGGTCGGCAAACTCATTAGTCAACAGAGCCAAATATCAACAGTACAACAATTGAAATTTCTTCTGAGAGCCACATTTTTTAAACTTAAACTTCTTCTAACGCCACTTCTTCAAAATAGACTCGCCCAGGCCGTGGTATTTTGTGGAAGAGCCACACTCAAGGGGCCAAAGAGCCGCATGTGGCTCGCGAGCCGCAGTTTGCCAACCACGGCACCAGAAGGTGCTAGGAAGGAAATGAAAGCAGGAAAAGCAGTTGGAGGTGGAGGGGCATTCACATGCCCAGGGAAGTCCGCTCCAATACGATGACTGGGTCTTTTCACAGAGAAGAGAAGAAAGCCAGCCACAAGGAACTCTGCGAGTGGAGTGTTTCAGGTAAAGGGAGCAACGCATGCAAGGTCCTGGGCCAGGTCTGCTTTGACAAGATCAAGGGTCTAGAAGGAGGTGGGGTGCCTGAGGAGAGTCTGTGTGGGGCACAGGACAGGAGCTGAGGGGCCACAGGGAGCCACGATGACCTGTAGGGTCTTCTAGGACAATGTCCGGACTTCAGCTTTCTCTCTGCTTAGGGTGGGAGGCAAGGGCGAGGTTGACAGGGGAAGGGTAGCAGGATCTGGCAAGGACACCTTCTAAAAATGGGAGCTTTTCTAACGTCGTGGCTTACAGTGAATATATATATATATATAGTCATATATATATATATTCCAGCACCACACGTTCCCTCCAGCCTAATCCCTATATATAGTGTTCTAAAACTATTGCAATATTATTTGTTTGTTATTTAAATCTTCTCTACCATGTAAGTTCCATGAAACTAGAAACCCTGTCGGTCTTGTTCACCATTGGATCTCCAGGGCCTACAACAGTGCCTGGCATATAGGAAGCACTCAAGGAACATCTGTTGAAAGTACAAGTGAATGAATAACCGCATGGATGGTGTCTTTGAACCCACTCACGTAGCTTGAGAAGACAGAATTCCTTCCTTACGCCTCCACTACCAGACCGCCTGAACAGGTCCCCCCACCCGTGTGCAAGTAGCTGCACCTGCAACATTCCCAATGCCCCGTGCGTTGCCGTGGGCCCTAAGGAATGCAACTTGCTTTAGTGGCTTGGCAATCAATTTATTTCTCCGGGAATCTCTGATAAACAATGTTTTTAATAAATGGAAAAGAGGAGAAACGTAAACATACAATTTTTACAAAGTTGTCATAGCCTGCCACGAAATCTTAAGTGGGGGTTATTTTTAAACCAGCTTAAATGGCTGTGGGAGGAAGGGTTGGGCTTATGTCCTGGGAAGTACTTCTACTCCCAAAGGCTTCAGCTAGCTGTCCACCGGGGGAAAGGGCACTAGGAAAAAAATAGTTTCGGCTGTTCCTGGCCTAAGACATAGGGGACAAAAATGAGCTTTTGGACTCCCTCTGCGTGTAATATAAGAATGCAAAACGGAACCATCCCTTGGGACAAAGTCACGGAATCCTGGGTGTTTTGTTAAGAGGTTTAATTTCATGCATACTTCACAGCTTGTCCTGGTCAGAATGGAAAAACCAGTAAAAATCGGGATGAGAAAATATATGCCCATCTGTGCTGCGGAAACAAGCACTCCGGACACAGTTTTGCTGTGGAGATGTGACAGGAGTGATGACCAAACCAAATCAGCTGTTCTATGGGAAACGCTGACACTTACTAGTAAGTAAGTGAAGTGGACACACACAGGAGGTTCCAGTTGCATGCCTGGCTCTTTCTTCACCAATGTCTCCAAGTGAAGAATCCCTTCATTGCATCACTTTGGAAAGCTTGAATGGTGGCATAAATGTTGCCATGCTACCTTCATCCACTGAGACACACAAATGACCATTTATTAAAATGGAAAAAGATATAAATAGATAATTCATAAAAATAACAAGATGGCAAGAAAACACTATTTTTGAAAACACATCAACCTCAGTAGTAATTAAAAAAATACAATGAAATAACAAGATGTTATTTCCCACCTTATATTAGCAAATATTTTTTTTAAATAATAAAGCAATGGCACAGTGAGAAAGACACTCTACCATGTTTCTGAAAATTGATAAAACTTTTAAAAAAATCATTTGGTAACAAAGATCAACCATAAAATGGCTCATCTCTGTGACCCAGTTATTTCATTACAGGATCTATCCTAAGGGAGTAATCACATATGCAGATAATAATTAATAAACAAGATGTCCATCATAACATTGTTATACTAACCTTCTGGGAAAATGGTTAATTTGATAATGACATTTCCATAGGATTAAAAAATATATTCTTCTAAAAGCATGTTTTCGAAGCTTACATGATAGCAGGTTAAAAGCAGCATGCTCCCAAACTGAATGGGGTGATCCTAAGTTTCTAAACCAACAAATAAAAAGTCTGAGGATTCATACAGTGAACATAATGAGAGAATAAAATATAGTAAAATATTAACAGTGGTTCGTTTCTATGTTGATTCCAAATAGAATCAAACGTAACGTACTTTTATAATCTAAAAATGACCTGTTCAGAGAGAACAGTATAGATGGCATCATGGTGGTGAATGACACCAAGAAAGCGGATCTTCTCATGACTCGATTGAGCTCTCTCCATCACAGAGAGAACGTGCAGATGAGATCCCTATTTTCAAATGGATCATATGGAATTTTGTATAAGTTGTTGAGTTTGACATTAATTCTAGGCAAGATTCTAAAATGGGTTCTTTAATGGAATTTTGTATGAACCTAGAAAAAGAAACCACCAATTGGTAGGAACATCCACTCAGTCTTCCTCTCAGACTACTTCGTTTCTTTGAATGAGCTTGTTGAAGAGGTGATGGAGGTCAAGTTCACTAAATGGTAGATGACATCAAACTGAAAGAATTAGTAAACTTGTTATCAGGATCAAGATCCTGGGAGACAGGGGCAAGCGGCTTTAGTCACTAAGGAGTCACATCTGCCTGCCTAGTTTCCTCCTTGGATAAAATCACAGATGAGGGAATCCAGGGCAAGTTCATTAGTAAATGGTCCCAAACTGAGAGGAAGAGCAGATGTGTATCAGAGTCTAAAAACAGGGTACGGGATTAAGCAAAAAGCAAAATCCAATGAGATAATATTCAACAGAGAGAAGTGTAAGATACTATCCTTCAAGGAAATAGTAGGGCACACTTGACCTCACACACAATGTGTGGAGACAACTTAGGGCTTCTCTTCCTGATCTGGGACTCGATGATACAATTAGAAAATAGTTACCAAACATTACTCTCCCCCAATGCAACCAATCTAAAGTCATCAAATCCTTTTGTAACTCACCGAGTACAGCAAGCAGAAAGGTAAAGGGACTTAAAACCAAGGCACTGGGTGGTTGCCAGAACAGGCGGTACTGAGCTAACGATTTAGGTAGGATGAAAAGGTTAGGGAGAGGGCAGCATCAGATGAAATATTTGAAGGGTCATTTTCTGGAAGGAGGGTTGATGTGTTGGGCAATATCCCAAGGGACCTAGCTAAGTCCAACTACTAAAAAGTACAGATTTTGAAGAGGTGATGGAGGTCAAGTTCATTAAATGGTAGATGACATCAAACTGAAAGTAGTAGTAAAGTGAGACGGATTTTGACCAGATACAAGGAAAACTTCTTAATCGTGAGAGCTGTCCATGGTCATTATGGACTGCCAAGGGACACAGTGAGTTCCCTGTACCAAAAGTATGAATCTCAGGGTAGCTGGGCACTTGGCTCAGAAGAAATTCAAACATAGTCCTGGTCCAGTGGTCGGCAAACCACGGCTCGCGAGCCACATGTGGCTCTTGGGCCCCTTGAGTGTTCTAACGCCACTTCTTCAAAATATACTCTCCCAGGCCGAAAACCGACCTCTGCGCATGGACCACGAAGTTTCAATCGCACTGTACGTGCGAGCCCACACATGGTATTTTGTGGAAGAGCCACACTCAAGGGGCCAAAGAGCCGCATGTGGCTCGCGAGCCGCGGTTTGCCAACCACTGTCCTAGTCCATTCTAGCTCTGGATGCCTCCATGTCCTCTCTGATGAATTATCCGGACCCTGCTTAGACACCTCTAGTCCTTCAAGAGACAAACTAATGTCTCTTATACAAACATGTATGATTGTGGGGAAGAACTTTTCTCTATCAAGCCAAGACCTTCTCCTCTGCTCTCTGGGACAATAAAGAATTTGCCTAAACCCTGGACCATATGAGAGGCTTTAAAGTACTGAAAAACATCTATACTAATAAAAGGGTAATATGCTAATTAGAACAGATAGACTGAACATCTTCCGGTCATCTGGTCCTCCTTCCGGACAAGACATGGTGGCAGGGGCCGAAGCAGAGGCAGTTAGGGGCGATCAGGCCAGCAGAGGAGGGAAGTTAGGGGTGATCAGGCCAGCAGGGAGGGCAGTTAGGGGCGATCAGGCTGGCCTAAACCAGTAGTCAGACATCCCCAAGGGGTCCCAGATTAAAGAGGGTGCAGGTTGGGCTGAGGGACCCCCCCATGCACAAATTTCATGCACCAGGCCTCTAGTCATGTAATAAGAACCTTTATAAGACTGTTCCTACTGTCAGTCATTCTACTCTGAGCAATATACATTAAGAAAATTGTACCAGGGACTTTCATAAGGTCACAAAACCCAAATCCCTATCATAGAGATAGGTTAAGCAAACTATAGTCAAATGAATAATATGCAAGCATTAAAACAGTGAATAGATGGATGACTTCTGAATATAAAATAGATACATGGAAAGCAATGGTGCGCAAAAGTTCTATAAGAGAAAAACACACTATGACTGTAAAAAAGGCATGTTATTACAAATTAGAAGTGAATCTGGAGTGATATAACTTCATGCTCTTTGCGTTTTCTCAAAAATTTGTTTAACTGTATAACAATAGAAATCTATATTCCCTTTTGATGTAAACCTTTGTATTCGTGCTCTTTAAATAAGTGTTTCCAAAGTACCTAGGCCCTGTATTCTATATAAATCATTCTATATTGTTGGATGCATATGAAGAGGAAGGATTTAGTTGTATGATACAGGTTGTCCCCAAAATATATATACACAATTTAATAGCTGATAGCTCAATTTTGAAAATGAAATGTATCTTAACAAATACTGCCTTTAAAATTATTCAAAGTGTGTGTACACATTTTGGGGAACACCCTATATATACACAATGTAATCACAATTTCCTAAAAAATTCAACATAGAGCTATTATATGACCCAGTAATTCCACTTTTAGGGATACACCCAAGGGAACTGAAAACTTATATTCACACAAAAAAACAAGTATATGAGTGTTCATAACAGCACTGTTCATAACAATAAAAAACTGCAAACAACTTCAATGCCCATCAGGTGATGCATGAACAGAAGGTTGTATATCTGCAGAATGGAATATGGTTCTACAGTATAAAGAAATGAAATGCCAGTACATGCTACAACTTGGGTAAACCTAGACAAGATCATACTAAATGAAAGAAACAAGTCACAAAAGGCCACATATTACATTATTCTACTTATATAAAATGTCCAGACTAAGCTAATCTAACAGAGGCTGAAGGTAGACTAGTGGTTATCGAGAACTGAAGGACGCAATGAGGATGGTCTACAAACAGGCTTTGGGTTTCTTTGGGGAGTGGCAAAAATGTTCTAAATTAGACAGTGGTGATAGTGGCACAACATGGGAAATGGACTGAAAAGCACTGAATTGTACACGTTAAATTACTGAAATGGGGAATGTTATTTGAATTCTACCTCACTCAAACTATATATCATCACAAAACACATATCATTATATATATATACTAGAGGCCCCGTGCACGAAAATTCATGCACTGGGGGGGTGGGGGGCGGTGGCGTCCCTTAGCCCAGCCTGCCCCCTCTCACAGTCCAGGAGCCCTCAGGGGATATCCTACTGGCAGCGGGTAGCGGGACTAAGCCGCAGCCTGGCCTCCCTCTGCGGGAGGTGACCGGGATGATCAGGGGAAGGCGCCGCCCCTATCACCCCACTGCTGCTGCCACTGCCAGCCACCGGCCCTCCTCGGTTCTCACAGCCGCTACAGCTTTGTCTGGAAGGGCATTCAGAAGTCCGGTCTATCTGGACTAATTAGCATATTACCCTTTTATTAGTATAGATGTTATTTATTGCACATAATATGTTGACATTCTCTAATACTTAGCACTAGTTTTATTAGAAGACTAACAGTACTGTAATTAGTCATGGGTACAATGCACATGAGGCCTGGATTACTACAGCAAACACTAAAAACTTAAGTGCTGAAATCAAGACTGTTTCATTGCTTCTATTATTTGAATGTTAATTTACTTACTGGCCGTGTGTGCTTACTTGCTGCCAGCAACTGGGTTGGGTTGAGGAGTGAACAACATACGATCCTCACCCTCACAGGGCTCCTGCTTTAGCAGGGGAGCTGGACAGGAAACAAATCATCACTCAAATAAATATAAAACGTGTAACCAGGGGCAGGAGGTGAAATACTGGGTTCTGCGAGAGAATACGACAGGCAGATCTGACTTAGATGGGGAACTGGGCAAGAGCCTCTCAGAGGAAATGATATTTAATCTCAAAGGGGAGAGATTTAGCCAGGTGAAGAGTGAGGCCAGAGCATTCCCATGATGAAAGGGCAGTGCAAACGTCCTGAGGCCGGAAAGACCTGACACATTCGAGAAACCCACGAGGCCAGCAGTGACCAGTGGTTAGAATAATGAGAAGACGCACAGGTTGAGGGTGGGGAAGTAAAAAGAGGTCCATCCATACACGACCTTACGGGCCACTCTGGGGATTCTCACTTTATATCCTGATACAAAGGGAAGCCACCAAGAATTTGAGCAGGAAAGTAACATAATCAACTTCGGTCCAGAAAGCATCACCCAGGCTCCCTCCATGGAGAAGGGGTTAGAGGAGAGCAAAGAAGAAACTAGGGCATCAATTAGGAGGCTATTAGTGCAGTGGCTTGGACTAGTGGGTTTGGGTGGAAAGGAAGAGAAGATATTCTCAATATCTGCTTTGAAAGGTCATCACATTCCATTTTACAACTTAGATTTACACCTTTGGGAAAAAAATGTCTTCCAGAAAGACCAAAGCACAAAAAGTAGAGATTGCTTAACAGGATCCTAGGACCTACTAGCATTGTACCCAGTACCAAGCCAAGTCTACAAACATGGCAGGCTACTTCTGGGAGCCCCAAAACTTCCAACAACTAGGTAGTACTTGAACCCAAATTGTTCCATCAGAGGATTTTCTTATCAGCAAGTTTTCCCAGTGGTAAAGAGAGCCAGACAGTGAAGTAGAAACCCAAAAGTTCACTGCGATGAGTCTAGGCAATGTTTGGTGTTCTCACTTCAACCTAACTGCCAACTAGTTTGTCTCCGGAACATTTATTCTATAGATCAGCAATTTTCCCTTAGATTGTCAAAGACAATAATGACAACAGTCAACACAACAATAGCTGTCGGGTGTGAATGGATCAAAATAATATCTATTTTTTGTCAGATCTGCAAAAAATATTTTTATATACGATATAAAATATCTATATATATTTCTCTATATATAAAAAGGCAGTGACCGGAACACTGTATCGACCATAATGACCAGTCGCTATGACACCCACTGCGGCCAGCAAACCAGCCTGATCAGGGGTGGGGCCGGCCGGCCAACATCCCAGGACCCCTCCCCGCAGCCGCCCTACCCCTGATCGGCCTCTCCCACCCTGACTGAGAGCAGTGTGGCCAGCCAACCTTCCGTGTCCCCTCACCCTAGCCAGCCCCACCTCCAATGAGCCTGCCTGCCCCACCCTGATTGGCCCCCAGCCTCTCCCCCTGGCCGGCCCCACCCCTGATTGCCCCACACCAATCAGGGGCAGGGCCAGCCGCCCAACTGCCTGAGGCCCCTCCCCCCAGCCAGCTCCGCCCCTGATTGGCCCCCCACTCCGATAAGGGGCAGGGCCGGCTGGCCAAAGGGGGAGGGGCCTCAGGCAGTTGGGTGGCTGGCCCTGCCCCTGATTGGTGTGGGGCAATCAGGGGTGGGGCCGGCCAGGGGTAGGGGCTGGAGGCCAATCAGGGTGGAGCAGGCAGGCCCATTGGAGGTGGGGCTGGCTAGGGGGAGGGGACACAGAAGGTTGTGTCCCCAAGCTGCTGGCCCTCCACCAACCCCTCACCCCATTTGGGGGTGGGGCCGGCTGGCCCATTGCCCACAGCCCCTCCCCACAGCCGACCTCACCCCTGATCAGCCCCCACCACCAAGATCAGCCTGTGGGCCCTCCCCCCAGCCAGCTCCGCCCCCGATTGCCCCCCCCACACCACACCAATCAGGGGTGGGGCCAGTTGGCCAATTTCCCAAGGCCCCTCCCTTAATCCCATTGGGGGCAGGGCCGGCCAGCCCACATCCCCTCCCTAAGGCTGGCCTCACCCCCAATTGGCCCCCCCCCAACCCTAATCATGGGCAGGGCCCACCAGCCAATCGTCTACAGCCCCACCCCCCCAGCCAGTGCTGCCCCAATTGGCCCTGATCGGGCCAGACCAGCCGGCCAACCTCCCATTGTCTCCACCTCCCGACAGGCCCAGCCAGATCCACTGATTGGGGCTGGGCTGGCCGGACCCCACCCATGCACGAATTGGTGCACTGGGCCTCTAGTATTTTATAATTAGTTTATATGTGCTATGAGATTTAAAAAAGGTTGAAAATCACTGCTATACAGGAACCATTCTGGGAGAGAAACACTCTGCTTAGCATATGCTCTGTTAGAGCCTTCAGTTAAACACACACCCAAGAAGAACTATCGCAAAGCACTCCAGATTATTCACGTGCATCTGTCTCCTTAAGCTGGACTCCCGACACTGAAGCAGACACAAGAGGCTGTGATGGAGATCACAGAATTTACCAAGAGCAAACGAATGACTTTCACTATAGCAGGAAAGCAACTGAAATAAACCCCTGCTACCACGTGGTCCATATCACTTCAAGCCCAGAGTGAGTCAGATAAACAGCTCTGTGTACACTCCTTGTAAGCCACCCAAGACATGAAATCATGAAGTTTCAGGCAAGCTACCTATTCAGCACCCCAGAGTATAACAGAAGCAGTGATAAAGATGAATATATGACCATCAATAATTATATATTTTGCAACAAACACTCTGCAAGTTGTCTTGTTCTCTTTTTCATTTAGACCGTGAACTTCCATTTTGCACTTAAAAATGTAAAATGCAAAGAGATGCCGTTCAGCCTCGAAGAGTCATGTCGTCATTTCTGTCTTTATCCCTGTTCGGGCTCTCAGCTTCTCGGAGGTTGGAACTGGTTGATGACAATGCATCATATTCACACAATGAATGACAGCCGTCTCGACTGTTCCTGGTCCTCCATGCCTCCTTGCATGTTAAAGACTCAGCTCTTTACAAAGCACCCCTCAGCCCTTTATGGTGGAGCTCATCTTCCCTGCATTCTCCCCTCCCTGCCCACGGTCCCCTGTACATAGGTGTGTCCAGATTTACAACTGCTTCCTCTTCCAGCCTGGGAACTCCGCGATGCTTCGTGATCTTGGACCTCACACAGAGCCCGGCACACGGAAGTTCACAAATACTTGTGGAATGAAATGAATGAAAAAATGAACCGGATCCACCCAATCCCTATAGTTTTGGGGTTTGTTTCCACCTGCATCGTCCTAAATGTTAATGACCTTCATTTCAATGACCTTTCAGACAGTTCTCCATTTCTCCCCATTTCTTTGCATTTCCCGATTGAAGGGGATTTCTGATTTGAAGTCCTACACTGCTTAGAAGGTGTTTCTGAAAACCAGTTTTAAGAATAAGAATACTGCTTGCCTCTCGGGTTTACACACATGGTTTTGTACAGGGCGAGTCTGAAAAACGGGCGAGACAGGCCTTTATTCCCCCTCCCAAATTCATACTCTGTCGGAAAACGACAAAGAAAGGATGCCCTTGGCAAGGGCGGAGAGAATCCCTGAGTTAATGTCATCATTCTGGAATAAATTATTTAGCAGCACTTAAACTCTGAAAGCTCTGAGCCACCTACCTTGCGGTTTATGGCACTCTCTTCTGCGTTTACAATTTCCTGACCGTGAAGCAACAATTTAACTCCACCGGGCAAAATGAATACAACTGAAATCTACTGTTGGAAGGGACATTCTTTAGCAAACCGAACGGTTTCTTCTTCCACGGACACGAGGTAATTCCAAAGCCGCTTTTACCAAGGGGTACTTAGGAGCCATTCCAGAATTTAAAAGGGAACTCACTCTTCTTCCTTGATTTACAAAGTCCAGTTAAGTAATGGCTCCCTTGCCCCCATGAGCTGCGTGGAACCCTTGGGGCTGTCTTTAGTGCTAACCACTCAGACCCAGCTTCCACTTCACTGTCCAGAACCTAGATTTTGAACAAGAACTCATGCTGGAAACGAAACAGCTGCGGTGGTCGTAACAAGTGAGAGAGCCAATAGGCTTTTCAAATAAATTCTTTCACTGGTTGAGAGTTTTTACTGGAGTGGATCATCTTCCATCTAAATTATGTTCCCAGTACCCTGTGCGTAGGAAGGTCTGGCACGGCGTTGTTTAGCTGGAATGATCAGGGGTCCCTCGCTTTCACTCACACCAGTGGACGAACCCCTAAGCTGCACTCTTCTCCCCAAGGGAGGAGACAGGCCGGAAAGGGTAGGAAGAGGAAAGGATTGATAACATCGAATCTGCAATGAATATTGATCATCCGCCCTGTGTAAGGCCTGCTGAGGCCGATGCCGCGGAGGGGAGGGAGGGGTGGAGTTGGGGGGGTCTGAACCCTTAGATTCAACAAGCTTCCCAGTGCATTCCCTCCACCTGCACTAACGCAGATGCCCTGCACCTGCCATTAGGAAGGCTTGTGTCTCTTTCCACTGCTCAGAGCTGCCAACGGGCAATTGACAAAAATTAAAAAAGACAGCAGCAAAATAGTGAGATTTCAGAAAGGCGCGTGTATCAGCAGATCAGCAGCCTCCCTGCTCAACAGACAACTGGGGTTCCCTCCCGCCCACCCCTAGGTCCACTGAGCACCCTCCCCGACCAGAGGTTAGGGTGCAGCATCCGCCCGGGCCGGGCCTGGGAGGCAGCGAGAGGAAGCCGGAGCTCACGGGGAACCCGGAGATGCCCGGCGCTGCCTCCTCCCCGGATGCGGTGCGGACGCGGCCGGCGCCCCGCAGGGAAGCCAGGCCTCCCGCCAGCTCAGCATCCTCCGCCCGGCCCTCCTCCGCCCGCGCCCGCGCCCGCGCCACCAACCTTGGGCGTGCGGATGTGCTCCATGGCGGGCCCGCGTCTGCGAGGTCCTGGGAGGACGCGGGCTCACGCACCAGCGCGGGTCCCCAGCGCAGGGAGGGGCGCGGGGAGGGGGCTTCGCGCGGGAGCGGCGGCTGCGGGGCTGGCTCCGCCTCCAGGTGCGGCGGCGGCGGCGGCGGCGCGGGGCGGTCGGGGGAGCACGAGGCGCCCGCGCGGCCCTAGAGCGTGCGGCTCCGCTCCTGCACCTGCCCGGCGGCCACCTGCCCCGCCCGCCGCCGCCCCGCCTCGGCTCCCGCTTCAAAGGCTGCCACTCGCTCCGTTTGAAGAGGGGCAGCCAGCGTAATACTGCGGGGCTACTGTCCCCCAAGACACAATGGGGGCCTTGTGTTGGGTGTGGCCTCTTGGAGGAGGGATGGGGAAGAGCTGATCCACAGGCCCATGGGCTTCCTTCCAGAGCGCCCCAGGATCGTGGGGCCTCAGGGTAGACCCCCCAAAGGCTGCCCCGTGCGCTGCGGGTCCAGCACGGCCTGGCGGGCTCCGTCTGTGTAGATCAGCAGGCCGGCAGCCGCTTAGCATTGGGGATGAGAGTGGAAATAGCAGCCACAGCGCTGGAGCCCTAGGAGGTGACCCAGTAAGTCAAGCATCTCTCACCAACTTGCCACAACGCTGTTGGGAGAGACGCTATTCCTGTTGGCTGCTGTCTGCCATCTTCACTTACCTCTCACCGAACAGAAACAAAGCATCCATTATACTAGTAAGTTACCATTTTTCTTAAAATATATTTTTATTGATTTCAGAGAGGAAGGGAGAGAGACAGAAACATCAGTGATGAGAGAGAATCATGGATCAGCTGCCTCCTGCACGCCCCACTGTGGGGAAGGAGCCTGCAACCCGGGCATGTGCTCTTGACGGGAATCCAACCTGGGACACTTCACTGCGCAGGCCGACACTCTATCCACTGAGCCAAACCAGCTAGGGTGTTAGTTATCATTTTTTCATTTATGTTCAACAGTAGTGGTTGCCGTTGTTAGGATCAATCTATTGGGAAAAGCCAAAGAGAATGCATGACCCCCTCTCCCCCTCCCCTCTCCCCCTCCCACCACACACCACTTTTCCTGCAACCTTGCGTGTACAATGCTCCACCATCACTAAAATTTCGTAAAGCTGTACATAGTCCTTAGGATAATATCCAATTTTATCCTAGCTCTCACCTCTCTTTCCAACTGGATTGTAAATTCTTTGACTGTAGAGAGTTTTTAACCTCTTGTCCAATGCCTGGTAGGCACATTGCAGCCTTCCAAATGCATGTCTCTTCAATCATTTATTTTTAAATTGACAGATCTCCTTCACATATTTTTTAAATCATTTCATCCTCCTACTGCTCTGGGAGGCAATTCGGAGAAGCACAATCAATTGCTATTTGCATCTGACAAAATTGACCCAGGGCTATAATTTCTCCCTTACTAAAGAACACCTGGGATAGAGTGCGCAGCTCTTTGGTACCAAGTTCACACTGACTTCAGTCTTTGCGTTTATCATGAGGATGAGCTCAAAGGTAGCTTCTGTCTCCAAATGCCAACTGTACTAGGAACCGTGTATCTGTTTGGGTGGGGGGAGCATTTTGAGTGATTTACTGATCTTGGAATTATGTGCTTTCAGGGCTCTCAATCCCTCTACTCATGACTAATCAAGAGTTTACTGGGTGAGTAATTTTTGCATACAAATACTTCTGACCTGTTGCATATTAGCATATATTTGTGTGTGTGTGTGTGTGTGTGTGTGTGTGTGTGTTAAGCATCCCAAATATGAATTGGCAGGTGACAAGATGTAAATCCAGAAATTTTAAATAGCTTAATGCAAAGAAAAAAATGTCCTGATTAGTTCAAAATACAGCTTTTGTAAATCATAGTGATAAAATCAGTATTAGCTTAAAATGGGTAAAGAATTACATCCAAATTATTGGGATAAATTAAGGTACAGCAAACTAGAGATAAAATAACAGAGGGAAAGACGTCTCTATAAGTAAACATTTTAGTTTGAGCTAACAGTCTTCTCAGGACCCCTGTTGGACTTGTCCCTCAGCCCCAGTCACTGTCCAGGTCATTGGATCCCAAACTGTGAGGACCTCTGACAGCCATTCTGCACTTCCTGCCTCACATCCCCAAGTCTCACTGCTGCTCCAAACCACTACCCCGTGTGGCAGGAGAGACTGAAAAAATAGCAAGAGTTGGAGAGCAGTGAAGTGAGAGGACCTAGGATATTGACTTGCCTGACTGTGTTGGTCCTACGCTGGGCAAAAAGTGAAACTAGCCATTCATTTGTTTAAGAAACATTGATATTAATTGACTAATGGTCATGCCCAAGGTACAATGGCAGCTGCTGGGTGACTGAAGGAAGACCCAGAGGAGAAGGGTACTAAGTTCAATACCAGCGATAAGGATAACACCAAGGAAATGAGACGTGAACTAAGAGGGCAGCAGAGTATGAGGAAATGCCAAAAGAAGCCTCGGGGAGATTAATCTACTCCCTCCATTTTCTGTATTAACTATACAGAAAATAACTGATGGACTGGAGACCATTAGTTCCTGAAGTTTGGTATGTGCTATGTCTGGTGTGAATCACAGGTCATTTGAATGGATGTTGCATCTTGAGTCTTCACACAGCAGAAATCTCTCAGGACCAAGAAGTGAGAAGGGGAGAAAACTTTTCTTCTAACACCACAGAATTGGCAGATGGATACACACCCAGGTTGTCACGACACCAGCCTTTGCCCAGTGGGTTGGGAAATGGCCATTTTTCTTTGGCATTTGTGAATCTTGGGTGGAAAATAAGTATATTTCAACAAAACTATTTCACCATCAAGCGAAATATTACCCACGAGGGTTAAGACCTAGTTACTGCATATTCATGAAAGGACTCCCCTCGCCAAGGAGCCTCGTAAGTGCCCCCTTTTTCCATCCGCGTGAGGTTGCAGTGCTTTTTGCCTTTGTGAAGATGGTAGCCATGACTCTCTGCGTCAGCATTTAATGCTGTCCTTCACAGGCACGCAGGAGACGACGCTCTTCAATCCTGTTACTCTTGGGTGGTGCCAGTGGCCAGTTCTTGTGGCGAGCCAGCACGGCCATGGCATACTCAGCCCCATGTTGGGCGCCTTATGTGCTGCGCCAGCTCAGCCAGGTTCAGTGACCCTGAGAGGGGGTGGTGAAGGATTGAGAAAAGACAGACAAGAGAAGAAAGCTGGGTCTCGGTGGGACACTGCCCTCTCTGATGGAGAGCTAGCGACAGTGCCACCGACTACAAGCTGTGTCTGTATTTTATAGCCAGATGTCACGAGGCAAAGGAAGGGCGTGGCCAAGATGTTTACAACATTCTCGTGGGTTTCAATCCTACTCAATTACACGCACCTGAACTCTATCAAGCCCACATCACTCAGGCACGTGGGGCCACGTGTTCGGACCATAGGTTCAAGCGTACAACTACAGCTGTTGGCTAGAATTGTGCTGGGAGGGCTCTGCCCTCCAAGCTGGGACTTGCACGTGGCCATGAGAGGACTGTGCCCTCTCATCAGTCCAAGGCTTGAACCTGTCCAAACCCTGTAGCCGCTCTCCACAAGTTCTGAACAATTGATGTGTTACTTTTGGGCCAGAGCTCTGCAAAATCTGTGTGTGGCCCTTCCGCTTTCTCCTCCCTGGTCTTGCTATGTGGAGGACATCTATTGAGGTCAGAAAGAGAATAATGATGATAAATCCTCTCTCAATACGTGACACGACTGTGGCCCCAAACTATTCAGCATTAGATCAAAAGGAATGAAGAGAGAAATAAGCTGTTTCCGTGAGTCATTCCTGGGAAGGGAGTGATTCTAAAGAGTTACAGCAGAATCCTTAGAGTGAAAAGGACACTTTTTGTGGTGTTTGTTGCATGGAAGTCACTGAGAGTTCAAGGTTAAGTTTTGTGCCTCGCCTAGCCTATCCTGACTTTATAGAGAAGGGGTAACCATGAGAGTCAAAATAATCTAGTCTCTACTTCTGTGTTTCTGACCTTCTTAAAGGGTTCATAATGTCATCACAAAGCTCTGAGTACACATGTCACATGCCAAGTCCTAATCTACTTTATTTATGTGGCCAGACTTCTTCTGGAAAACATCTTAGGAAATTTTTTTTATCACACACATATTCTAGTTGTATATAAATCTCTATAGGAATTTTTAAATAAAAACTTGATACTTACTGGGAACTTGCCCAAAATCCTGTGATCTTCATGGCCTGAGGAGATTTGGATACTTATCAAAACACTTGCAAGACTTTTTCCAGAATACTTACATCTCTCTGAGGCAACTGACACTTCTGGCCTGGCCAAGAAATGCTTCCTCAATGGGTAGTATTGCTAATGATTACAAACTCAATAAAACCCTGCTCAGTACTAATAAACCTCAGTGGCCCATGTTCTGCGTGGTGGAGGGCATGCATCTCCGAACAAGCTCAGTCTCGGCTAGCAGCATATTCGATACCCAGTACGGTGAGCGCTGCATTTGGGATTCTGCCTGGAGAAAAAAGAGCATCCTCTCCTTCAGGACTTTTGTAAACTCGATGATGCGAAGTATTGATGTCGTCTTTGGCCTAGCCCTATGCCAGATATACTGAGCAAGAACTCCCAGGGCAGGAGGCAGCCCGGCCCTTATTCTAGGAACCGAGAGGGAAGCTCTAGGGCGGCATAAATAGAGCACTTGCTCTGGGAACACGCAAGGTTTTCAAAGAGTCTCTTATATTTTGTTCTCCCTCTGAGAAGGCACGTCACTCAAGCCCAAGTGTCTGTCCTCAGACCACTTATTATGTTTATTGCCTTTTGGCTGCCATCCCTTCAACCTTTGTTTTATGCACATAGTTCCCATATTGGTATTTCTAGTCCTGAACTCGCTCTCTGTCTCACATAGTGTATTTTTGTCTACCTGCTGAGTACCTCCACCCAGATGCCCCATTGATGTCACACACACACACATATGCACACACACGCACACACACACACACACACACAATTAGTTGAAAACATGGGCTCTGGAGGCAGACAGGCCTACATTCACATCGCAGCTCTTGCATGTGTTAGCTGTGTGACCTTGAGCACGTGACCTAAACCACTCGCACCTGTAAAGTGGAGATAATGACAACACCTGTATTGCTTAGTTTCTCAAGCTGAAGAGTAGGTATTTCTAATATGAATGTTCATTATATTGTTCCCTATATTTTTGTATATGCCTGAGGTAGTTAAAAAATAGAATTGATAGCAGATGGGAGATAATTACACCGTCTATTTCGGGTGGATGTGAAAATTCAGTCAGGTCGAGCGTTTGACATGTGTTGTGACAAATATTTATTGAGTATTCACCTTGTGCCAAGTGCTGGGCATAAATGTGTGAACCAAAGCAATCCCAGCCCCTGCCCTCAAGGTGCTTCGGTCTAATAATACCTGCTATTATTGCTGTTACCTTCTGCCTAATACTGAATGCTCCTCTTGGCTTCATCATTTTTTTTGTGGATCTTAGTCACTCAGTCTCAAAACCTTGGAGTTTGTCTCTGACTCCCTCCATATTTGTTCACGTGGCCCTGCCCCTTCCTTCCTCACGGTTGTCACTCGTGCTCAGATCCTCCCGGCTGGAATGTTAGCCTCCGCGGCCAGAGTCATCTCCATAAAGAGCAACTCCCCTCATATCACTCTCCAGCCCGAAAACCTTCTGTGGTTTCCAATTGCCTTCGGAATGAAGTACCATTTCCTTACTCTGTCCTTTAAGGACGGGCCACATCCTACCACTCTCTTCCACAAACTCGGCAAAGTGAGTCACTGGCACTTCCTAGGTGCTCAATAAATGCTTATTACATGTATCAATTAGTCAACCAATCACTTCCTATAGCCTGCATTTGCCCATCTCTCTGTCTTTGCTCACACCATTCCCATCTCTCAAATCCTTTGAGGTTCATCTCAAAACTTGCTTCGACATTCCCTCCAGATGGCATCCTTCCAAAACAGCTCTTGTGTGTTCATTCCAATGAGCAGAGACCATCGCAGGCAGTTTATCTGCAGCTGGAAGTGTAATTTTACGCGTCGCTGTCACAACAGGTCCACTGGGGCCTTGATCAGACCACAGTCCCAGGCTGGGCCGCTGCACTGACCACATCGTGCTGATTAGATCTGATTAGCAGAACGTAGCAGGTGCCCGAGATGCCCAACTAAGGCACACACATCATAGGGTGGGAGATGCGTTCTGGGAAAATTCAGAGTCCTGCCATCGCGGTGAAGTTGACAGGGATCCGCGGGAGTCTGGGACATGTTGAAGTGGCGTCTCAAACTTGAAAGGCAAGTTTCTTTCTTTGCACCCCAACATTGTGCTTTCGCCTATTGCTAAGCTAGCCATAGGGCTACCAGCTTTGAGTGAGTCTAAGCAAGAAAAGGCTCTCCATCTGGTCTGAGTTGTAGTGAAACAGATTAGCTGCGGTGACCTTTTGACCCCAGCAGATCCAAATATGCCCAGGTACCTGCAGCAGACAGGGATGCAGTGTGGAGCCTCCAGCAAGCTGCCACTGAAGAAGCAAAACTGGTTACTGGCATGGCCCACCACTAGCCAAACACCCCTATGTGCTCATTTCTTTAAAAGTTGTTTTATTTTATTCAATTGTGGCCCTAGCCGATTTGGCTCAGTGGATAGAGCAGCGGCCTGTGGACTAAAAGGTCCCAGGTTTGATTCTGGTCAAATGCACATGCCCAGGTTGCAGGCTCGATCCCCAGTAGGTGGCGTGCAGGAGGCAACCCATCAGTGATTCTCTCATCATTGATGTTTCTATCTTTCTCTCCCTCTCCCTTCCTCTCTGAAACCGATAAAAACATATTTAAAAATGTTTCAGATTGTGGTAAAATAAACATAACATAAAATTTGCCATTTTAATCATTTTGGGGGATAGTTCAGTGCTTCTCACAACAAATTTTTAAGCCAAAAAGCCAGATACAAAACTATGTACAATACCATCTAAATTGTGTTTCAAAATGAGTGTGTGCACCTGTGTATATAGGTGAACAGAACGTAAAGAGACAGAAAATAGAAGAAATAAATATACTGATATAACAACTTCATCTGGGTGGTGCATTTGTGGGTAATTGTCACTTTCTTTAAGTTTTTAAAATATTTTACAAATATTTGTGTTGTATATTTTAACAATTATAAAGAATGCATATTTTAAAAGGCCTTTTAAATAAAACCAAGCCATAATCTATAATCATGACATAGTGTCATGCGTCAAAGCAGGCACATTTGTGGAGGGTAAATTTTATTTTTTAAAGCAAAACATTAATTGTATATTGACTAGTTGAGAGACCTTCAAAACGTGTACTTTCTAAAATTTCAATTCAAAAAGAATATTTCTGAAAAGTAATCCTTTTTCAAGGCTAAAATCAGGCTTACTTTCCAGGAGGAAACCATAAAAACAAGTATTCCAAATGTATAACAATAGCTGGAAAAAGATAAGAGGAGGGTACTCCCTCTTGAGTTGTCAGGATCTTGGCAGTGCTGTTTTTACAAGAAAAAAATTTTTTTAATCCCAAAGACTTTTCTGTGAAGTTCAGTCATTTTGGAGGAATGTACTATGGTGCTTTAAAGCCAATGATCTACAAAAATTAATTGATCTTTTTAACTTTTAGTAAAATGTATCTTTGGCGTTTGGGTAATAGAATGAGAAAATAGAATGTATATAATTAATAAAACATTACCTTAATCCTCCTCCTCTTTTTTATTTATATATAGATGCTAAATATTGGCAAAACGAACAAGATCATGGATCTCGTAGCCAGGACAATTTGAGATTTCTAGTAAACAGAAGTTAAGAGTTGTGCTCGGGTTACATTAGGGTTTCTTGTGGAGATAATGAGTAATTTTGAATGCTGGCTCTGCAAGAAAATTCTTCCTTCTTTTCTTTGGCAGAGAGTCTATTTTAGTAAACAAAAGCAGTGAACAAGATTTGTTCAAAATGGGAAGCTAACAGGATCTGATCTGGATCTAACTTGTCGAGAACCACCTGTGTTTGCGTTGGGATTTGGCAGTCACTCTTGACTGGCTTGTCACTGCAAAGACCTACTCAAAGAGCTTGAACACAGTACATAATCGGAATCCCATTATTTGCGGGTAGAACAAATCAAAGTTTATTTTCGGTGTTTTGTTTCTGATCCTTCTGTCATTTTGCAAGGAATCTCCATGGCTAATCACAAATTTATGAAGGAATTGTAGTCTAAAAATTATGTTGTTAAGCAGGTTGTTTAGTGCTCAGGTTTCACAAATGATGACTAAATTCCTGGGTCATTCCTCAGAAGGCCTTGCAAACTATGGTACTATTTGTGCTACCACTGCCCGACCAGCGTGGCTCAGTGGACCAGGAGGTCACGGTTTGATTCCCAGTCAGGATACATGCCCTGGTTGCCCCCTCAACCCCAGCAGGCAGCCAATCAGTGATTCTCTCTCATCATTGGTGTTTCTATCTCTTTCTCCCTTTCCCTTCCTCTCTGAAAGCAATAAAAATATTTTTTAAAAATGTGCTACTGCTTATGCTATATCAAAGTCCCACTAGTACCATTTTGTCTACTATTTCTGTCTACATCAAAATCATGGGATCTTTCTTGACTTCGCCTTTTTAGGAACAGAGCTCCTACCTCCACCTTTGAAGCAGAAGGCAGTGTGGCCAGGGCAGCCTTAAGTGATAGAGATGCCAACAGAGATGGTGGCTTCTCTAGCAGACCAGTATCTCAACTCTTTCTTCTCTAGGTTGCTCGGTTAAACAGCACCTGGTAGTCAGAAAGATCTTTAGATTCCATGGTCTTTGCAGACTATGAAACAATATTCTACCAAGATATAGAATTACCAAATATAATTCTTTATGTGACTATTTTTGCAGTCATACATAGAATATATCTCAACCACAATAATGTGTTAATGGAAGATCCGTTATATAGGCTGTCCCTGAATTTTATGCTAATATTTTTGTAGCAATTTATTCATTCATTTTCAATTGGGAACAGCAAACACAAAGCATTTTAAGAAAATTTCAAGGAGGAACAAAGAAAGCTAAGTAGAGATAATTCTGTTAACTTTTTCAGAAAACTGAGAAAAACAGATTGCATTCTATTTTAACTGGTGGTATCCTGGTCTGGCTTTTGATAGCATTGTCTAAATTCTAAAAGTTGGGAAGTAGAGAACAAAGGAGAGGAGGGAGGGTAGAGACTGACTAAACAAAGACCTTCTATTTAGTGACCCACCTTTGTATGCCCAGGATCCCTGAAAACCAAAGTAGGACAATAGACTCACAGTAGACTAGACAATAGAGCTTCCATTGCAAAAAAAAAAAAAAATTAAAAATATTACAAAATCCCTAAGTGTGGTACAAAGGGATATTATTTGTCTCTTTGCCGGATACATAATGCATGCAATAAACACCAAAAAATAGGGCAAATACTTAGAGACAGAGATTTTTTAAAGTAATTTTTTATCTCAATTCTGTTTTGCTCAGGTCACTTGAAGTGGCATTCTCATGAAACAAAAGCAGCTTGTTTTAACGTCAGGAGAGGACGTTTGCTTGGGATTGAGCAGGAGAAGGTGACAGTGCTCCTTGACTGTGTTGAAATATTCATCGAGTGAAAATTGAACACCTGACCCCTTTGTGCTTTGTGCAGAGAAGCTGCTGAGAGCATTTCGCTGCCGTGGCTCTGGGAACCTTCCAGAGCCTTCAGGTCTCTGAGTGTTTTCAGTGATAATTCCCAATCCTTAAAGACTTTTCCGTTCCCTTTATTAAAACACTTTTAACCTTTTGCACTCGGATGTCGAGTGTGACTCGACACGGTTAGCATCGGTAGCAGCTCGTATGTATTTGAAATATAAAAAAAAATCCAAATAAATAAGTTTGTATGAAAAGAAACTCCAGTTTTTTATTCTACTGCCGCTCTTTGTAAAATCTGGGGTATTTAAAAAATTAAATCCCGAGTAGAATAAAGGAATCGAGAAAAAAGCAAGCGAGTGCAAAGGGTTAAGTCCCAGTCATGATCTTCAACAATCTAGTTCTAGCATTTTGGATTATTTTTTTATTTTCCCTCATAATTTAATACACATTTGATAGACTTAAATGCAAAAGTAGTGAATTCAAAACCATTAGTCCAGGGCCTATCCCCTGGAAGCGCTCTCATACCCTTCTCCTGGGCCCAGCTCCCGCTCCATTGCATTTCTTTTCTAGCTCAAAATAGGCAGAAGAGAAAACACAGCATTTCTGCTGACCGGATGTCAGAGTGGTTTCCTGGCTCGGCCAGGCTGACCATTTCGAAGGGCCAGAGCCGTGCTGGGTTTCCCACAGCAGCGGGAGGATGTCTGCCTGCCCACGTCTGGGCCACATATTTCTGAGCCTTCCACGGAGCGGCTCTGTAGGAGCCCTGGGTCCACAGAATTTCTCACGAAGCGCCTATCGTTTGGGGCTCACCCATCTTTCCCCTGGGGCTCAAACCGGTCTGATGAACCAGACACGGAGCAATCCGTTTGTCAGTCATGCTTCCCACTCTCCTTGTCTCTACAGAAAACAGAAGCAAAACCCCTTATGTTGGGAGTTAACTTCATGTGTCAGCTTGACGAGGCTCAGCTGCCCAGGAGGTGGGTATCGCACTAGTCTAGATGTCGCTGTGAAGTATTATTATTATTTTTTTAGCTCTGATTAACATTTAAATCAGTAGAGTTGGAGTAAGGCAGATTGCCCCCCCCTCTAAGGTGGGTGGGCCCTGTCCAAGCAATTGAAGGCCTGAAGAGGGAAGGCTGAGGTGCCTGAAGGAAGGAATCTGCCTCCAGACGGTCTTTGGACTCAAGACTGCAGCATCAGCTCCTGCTGGGACTTCCAGCCAGCCAGCCTGCCCTGCAGGTGTTAGATTGGCCAGCCCGACAATGGCAGAAGCCAACTACTTAAAATCGTCAGCCTAGATCTTCATCAAAGAGCAGATAGTGCCCTGGCCATTGTGGCTCAGTTGGTTGGGTATCATCCTGTGCACCACGAGGTGGTGGGTCGGATTCCCCATCAGGGCACTGGCCTGGGTTTCGGGCTAGATTCCCCAGTAGGGGGCGTGCAGGAGGCAGCCAATTGATGTTTCCCCCTCACATAGATGTGTTTCTCTCCCTCTCCCTTCCTCACTCTCTAAAAATCAATAAAAATATATTTTCTTAAAAAAGAGTGGATGGATATATAGTTATATAGGACAGATATATAGAACATACATAGGATATCCTAATAGGATACATGATAATAGAATATATAGGGCAAAAAGATTATAGAAATATATATCTTATAATCATATATATATATATATATATATATATATATATATATATCTTATTGGTTCGGTTTCTCTGTAGAACCCTGACTAATAATCTTATCCTATCCTCTTTCAGACAACACAAAAGTCCTCAGTTATAGCAAGTCAAGTAAACAAATGCCCAGAGACATCACCTGCTTGCAAGGTCAGCAACCAGACATTGATCGATTACTGTTTTGAAGTCCTCTGGAGCCTCATTTTATGATGTAGGTAATGATTTATAGGAGATTCAAGGTGGTTTAGGATATCAGTCTCAGTTTCTCTCATCTAGGGCTCTAAACAAGTGTTGTCGCAAACCCATACTGGGCTGGACTTGTCTCGTGTTGTCCTTTCCCCAGCCAGTTGGCACCCGGATATCTGCTTCTTCAAGAACATTCCTACCACCACGCTTTCTATTTCCACTACTACTATAATTAGCTAATATTTATTGGCCCTTTCTTCTTTAACCCAGATGTCTGTCAGCTGGGGTGTACTCCCTCTCTGAGGTAAAATTAGCTTGAATCCACAGTCCGTGCCCCACGAAAGTCCACATTTCTACAGATCTTTAGATGAGAAGAAAACTCAAGCTGAAACCGGTTTGGCTCAGTGGATAGAGCATCAGCTTGCAGACTGAAAGGTCCCAGGTTCGATTCCGGTCAAGGGCATGTACTTTGGTTGCGGGCACATCCCCAGTGGGAGGTGTGCAGGAGGCATCTGATCTATGTGTCTCTCTCATCGATGTTTCTAGCTTTCTATCCCTCTCCCTTCCTCTTTATAAAAAAATCAATAAAATATAAAAAAAAAGAAAACTCAACACAGGCTCTCCCGCTCTGTTGCCTCTCTTCCATGTCATCTTAGACTTACCACTCAGCTTTTTTTTTCTAGTTCTATTTAAAATAACTCAAGCCAAGTATTTGAGACTATGTAGACAACACTGAGGATTTTCTCTCTCCTTTTTTTAACGTATTTTTTTAATTGATTTCAGAGAGGAAGGGAGATGGAAGGGAGATGGAGAGTGAGAAACATCAATGATGAGAGAGAATCATTGATCGGCTGCCTCCGGCATGCCCCACACTAGGGACTGAACCTACCACCCGGGCATGTGCCCCCACCAGGAATTGAACCGTGACCTATTGGTTCATAGGTTGACACTCAACCACTGAGCCATGCCAGCCAGGCAACACTAAGGGTTTTAAAAATAATTTTTAGGATTGTTTATGTCACATTACCCAATACAGTATGACCCATTTCAAAACACGTCTTAGTGTAGTGAATAATACTTGAAATAGCAATTGAAGTTCCCTTTCTTGACATTTCTTTTTACCATCTTCTTTCCTCCCATGACTTGAAGTAGCCATAACATCTTTCATGTAGTCTTAAGAGGAGCTCAGATATAATAAGCTAGAACAACAACAAAAAAAGCCTTTGAGTAGCAGAAAATTGGTGTGAGAGGCACAACACCCGAAGAAAAAAAAGTTTTCTGCATTCCACACACTTAGCTTTAATTCTCAAGAGCCAAAGCCTTAAGGAAGAAGACATAACATTTACCCTTAAACAATATCTGGGGAGGAGAAAAACAAAGAGCCTATTTTCAGCCACACAAGAAGAGGATAAAAGACTTAGCGTGGCTACCCAGCCAAGGAGCTTCAAAGGGGAGAAGAAAGCAAGAGGGTGTTTGTGAGTGTTTCTGGCCCCTGGCTCTCCTGGCCTAGGCCAGAGTCCAGGTAGGTGTGTGTGTGTGGGGGGGGGAGGGGGGCCACCTGGAAATCGAAGGTGGGTTTAGGGGACCCAAGGAAAGGACGGAGCCTTCCTTCTCAGAACACAGCCTGGGAAGATTGGGTTCTCTTAGAGGATCTCTGTATACATCTGGCACCAGCAAAATCTGAGAGAGGTTCCCAGACATCTGGCCCAAGGGCAGCCCAGGGTGATACGGGGACAGCCGCAGAAAGTTCCCGTGGCTCTGGGAGGGGGTGGGGACGGCACCCGGGCCATTGGATGTGGAGGACGCTGGGATCTGTGCCCCAGTGAGCAGGACCCAGAGTGGCCTGCACAGAATGGATGACCAGGAAGGTGGTCAGGAGGACAGCGGGCATTTCAGCACACACAGCAGGACACGCATGCAGAGGCCAGTGGGATACGTGGCAGTTCAGTGGCCGCCAGGGACAGGCACAGAATTATTGCAGATCAGGCCGCCTCTTCCCCTGATCTGGATGACAAATTATTTTCAATCTGGAACTCGTGTCATCTCCTGGGCAGAAAGGAGGAGAGACGTGAGGGAGAATAGGAAATGACTAAGAAGACAGCCACAGTCTACAGTGTCCAAACCCTGGGTACCTGAGCCAACCTTGAATCGGAAGATGACTTTTGTCACTGCCATTTAAAAGGGCGACTCAAATTTTAGTTCTGTTGTAGAGAGATGAATGCAAGTTCTAATTCTGCGTACTTGTGCAATACCCAGGAAAGGTCTATAAAATTTTCACTCAAAGCAGCTGTCATCCCTGCTGGCCTTTCTTCTTGTCCCTGACTCTTCACATGCACTGCTCTGCTCCTTCCCAGCAAAATTGCCTTGGGAACCCCAGATTCTGTTTCCGTAATGAGCAGGGCAAGTTGACGCTCCCCAGCTCCGATTTTCATCGCAAATCAACCAGTGAAGTTTTTTGGCAACTCAGAGCTGTCCTTGCAAGTCTCTTCGGGTTATGAATGGCATCTCACTCCTTTCACAACCATATACCAGTAATATGCCGGTTCCTTTATGTAACTCGCTACATAGTCACACACACAAAAAGAAAAATGATAGGGTCTCAGTAGAAAATAGGAGGAGACAGGGTCAGAAATTGCATGGGCAATCCTCAGACCCTGGTCTTCTGATCCCCAAATCCTACACGATTAGCCACTTTATTGCGGAAACTTCTAGTCTTTGCTGATGGGCTTGCTTAACATCCTTGAGGATTAAGTCTTGATGCCATTTCTTCCAAAGGCTTGGATTTCTTCCAGTCGGCTTTGCCTGACTTACTGGTTAATGAAACGGCTGATGGCTGATTGGCTCTGTCTCTCCAACTGAAGAGCTCATTATCTGTCTTCTCACTTTGGCAACTTTCTCAATAGTACAATCCCAAGGGAATCTTTTAATTCCCCTTTGATGAGAAGAGTCACTTCCTGCCCCAAGTTTCAGCTGAAATTTGACCGTGAGCATTTCCTGTACATCTCTCTGGGAGCAGAAGCGAATAGTATTCTTGTTGAATGCTTTTATGTACATCCCACCCAAGTAGAAGGGGGGAAAGAGAGTTGTGTAAACAGGTAAAACCACACAAAATACTTTGCCCTAGACTGGAAAATTGTGTATTTGGAAATACCTGGCAGCTCATGAAAAGGAGACAATTCAGATATTTTCTTATTTCTATAAAGACTGAAAAGAACACATTTTATTAAACCTTGGCAAACCAATTATTATTATGAATTTTATCTATTTTAAGATTATTTCACCCATAAAAATGAACAATTTTTAAGATTTATTGAAAACCATTATAGTTAGAAAAACAACTATTCATGAGTTGATAAACTGTGCTAAAATAACTAAGCAGAAAAGTAGATTAAGCTCAAAATTAACTTGATGAATTTTTGTTTTGAAAAATTTACCCCATGCCCTAGCTGGTTTGGCTCAATGGATAGAGTGTCCGCCTGTGGACTTAAGGGTCCTGGGTTCGATTCTGGTCAAGGGCACATGCCCAGGTTGCGGGCTTGATCCCCAGTAGGGGGCATGCAGGAGGCAGACAATCAATGATTCTCTTTCATCACTGATGTTTCTCTCTCTCTCTCTCCCCCCTCCCTTCCTCTCTAAAATCAATAAAAATATATTAACCTAGAGGCCCAGCACACATGAAATCATGCGTGAGTAGCTCGCTTCCCCTTGACTCAGCTGGCTGCCCCGCCCACCGCCGCTAGTAGCTCTCGCCCCACCTGCCGCGAGAGCCACTGCTCGTTTGGTTGTGATGGCATTACCACCAGAGGCCTTTTATGATATAGGCCAGAGGCTCAGTGCATGAATTCATGCATGAGTAGGCTCTGGCTGGCCCGGCCCCAATCAGGGCGGATCAGGGCTGGGCCTGTCAGGAGGAGGAGATGGTGGGAGGTTGGCCGGCTGGCCCGCTCTGATCAGGCCCTGATCAGGGCCAGGCTGGCTGGAGGAAGGGGCTGTGGGCGATAGGCCGGCGGGCCCCGCCCCAATTGGGGTTGGGGGGCTGATTGGGGGTGGGGCAGGCCATGGGGAGGGGCTGGGGCAGTGGGCCGGCTAGCCCCACCCCCGAATGGGGTAGGGGATGCCGATCAGGTGCCAGTGGCCTGGGGGAGAGGCCATGGGTTTTTGGCCAGCCGGCCCTGCCCCTGATGGGGTGGAGGGTGTGATCTGGGTTGGGACCATGTGGGACTTCAGGAGGTTGGTGGGCCAGCCCCGCCCCCTATTGGGGTGGGGGTGTGATCAGGGGTGGGGCAGCCAGGGGGAGGGGCTGCAGGAGGTCGACTGGCCAGCCCTGCATTGGGGTGGGGGCTGCGATCAGGGGCAGGCTGGCCCGGTGGAGGGGCTGTGGGCCTATTGTGGTGGGGCAGGCTGACAGGGGCGAGGCTGGCCAGGGGGAAGGGAGAGGGCATTTGGCTGGCGGCCAGCTCTTGATTGGGGTGGGAGAGTCTGATCAGGGGCAGGCCAGCAGGGGGTGGGGCTGTGAGGTTGGCCAGCTGGCCCCACTCCCTGATCAGCCAGTTCGCTGGCTACAGTGGGCATCTTGGCGACCGGTCATTATGATCGTTATGGCTATTACAGTAACTGGATTTATACACACACACACACACACACACACACACACACACACACTGAGTGGCCAGATTATTATGATCTCTGAACGCATAATAATCTGGCCACTCAGTGTATATCCTATATAATAAAAGGCTAATATGCAAATTGTCCCCTTGACTAGGAGTTCGACCAGCAGGCAGGCAGGCCAACTGCCCATGTCCCCTCCCCCTGGCCAGGCTGGCCGGACGCCACCCATGCACGAATTCATGCACCGGACCTCTAATACACACACACACACACACACACACACACACACACACACACACATACACACACACTGAGTGGCCAGTTTATTATGCGTTCAGAGATTATAATAATCTGGCCACTCAGTAGATATAATAATAACAAAGAGTTTACTGCCTATGTTTTCTTTAAGAAAGAGAGAGAGAGAGAGAGAAGTCTATCCTAGGTGTGCAGGTTGCTTTAATAATTGAAAAATCAATAAATCAATATAACTTACCATATTATCAGACTAAAAAAGTCTGTTATCTCAATTGCTGCGAAAAAATAATTTGACAATATCCAACATCCATTCTTGATTTAAAAAAAAAAAACCACCAACTCTCAGCAAACTAACAATAGAAGGGACTTACTCCATCTGATAAAGGGCATTACACACACTATAGCTAACATCATACTCGATGAAAAACAAAACTTTTCCCCTAATATGAAGCAAGTCAAGGATGTTCACTCTCACTACTATTTCTCAGCACTGTACCAGAGGTTCCAGCTGTGTAATAAGGCAAGGAGAAGATTTCAGAGAAATCCAGATTGAAAAGGAAGAAGTAAACCTGTCTTTATTTGCAACTAATATGATTCTACATACAGAAAATCCTATAGAAATTACAAAAAAAATTTTAAAAAGCTATCAGAGCCAGCAAGTAATCTTGGCAAGAATACAGGATAAATGACTAGTACAAAAAAATCAATTTTATTTCTGTATACTAGCAACTAAAGATGTGAAGTAAGGATAAATCTAACAAAAAATGTGCAACCCCTGTACTCTGCAAAATACAAATATCACTAAGAGAAATTTAAAGAAGACCTATGTAAATGGAAAGTTATACTGTCTTCATGTATTGGAGAGCTTATTATTTCTATATTTAGTACAATCCCAGTAAAAATTCTAGCAGATTTTGTATAATTGACAATAATCTATCCAGAAATGCAAAGAACCTAGAATAGCCGAAACAATTTTTTGAAAAATAAGAGCCAGTTTGGAGGACTTACAGTATCTAACTTCAAAATCGTTAAACTACAGTAATCAAGACAATCTTGGATTGGCTTATGAATAGAAAAATAGAGTAACTAAACAAAATACAGACTCCAGAAATAGACACACACATATGGTCAATAGATTTTCAACGAAAGTACAGAAGCAACTCAGGGGAGAAAGGAAGGATAGCCTCTAGGAAACGGGGCTGGAAAAATCAGATATCCATGTGCAGATCCTAAACTGCGATCCATACTTCACACCATTCAACTCAAAATGGATCCCAGATCTAAACGTAAAACCTAAACTATAACACTTCCAGACAAAAACATAGGAGAAAATCTTTGTGACCTTCAGCTAAGTTTTCTTATCTATAACACCAAAGGCACAATCCGTTAAAAAAGTATAAGGTAGGCTTATCAAAATCAAGAAACTTCTGCTCTTTGAAAGAAATATTAAGAGAGTGAAAAGACAAGCTGCTGACAAGAAGAAAATATTTAAAAATCGCCTATCTGATAAAGAACTTGTACCCAGGACTTGAATATTAAGTACTCTCAAAACTCGATAATATATGAAAACAAACCACACAATTTTTTTTAGTGGGCAAACAAGACTTGGAAACAATCGAAATGTCCATTGACAGGTAAATGGATAAAGAAAAATGTGTAAAATAAAATGAGTAAAATATTCAGCTGTAAAAGAGGAAATTCTCCCATTTGCGGCAGCATGGGTGGAACTTGAGCACATCGTGAAATAAGTCAAAGAGAGAAAGACAAATACTATATGATCTCACTTACTAGTATATTTGGGACCAAAAGCATTGTACTCATAGAAATAGAGAGTAGTTGTCAGGATCTCAGGGGTGGAAGAAATGTGGCGAGGGTGGTTAAAGGGTACAAACTTCCGGTTATAAGATGAGTAAGTCCTGGGGTCTAATGTACACCAGGGGGACTACGGTTAGCAGTCCTGTACTGTACAGGCAGAAGTTGCTGTGAGCGTAGAGCTTGAATGTTCTCCACATAACAACAACACAGTATCCATGTGAGGTGAAGGATGTGTGCCTAGCCTTACTGTAGTAACCATATATGTATCAGATCATCACATTGGACTCCTTAAATTTACACAATGTTGTCGGTCCATTTATTTCAATAAAGCTGGAAAAAATTAACAAATTAAAAATGGGCAAAAATTTGGACAGGCACTTCACAAAAGAAGATGTATGAATGGCAAATAAGCACATGAGCATAAGACCAAACGGGGCATACAAATTAGGGATGGACACAACTAAAACAATTACCCATACCACGTGCCGGCAAAGATGCTGAGTAATTGGAACGCTCACTTACTGCTGATGGGAATGTAAGATGGTGCAAACACTTTGGGAAAATAGCCTGGCAGTTTCTTAAAGAGTTAAACATAGTTTCTGTGTCACTCAACCATTCTACTCCTAAGTATTTATCCAATAGAAACAAAGGCATGTGTGCATCCATGAATGCTGACTTATTTGTAATAGCCAAAAACTGGAAACCGCCGCAATTCCCTTTACTGGATAAAGGGATATACAAATTGTGGTGTATCCATACAGTTGATTATTGCTCGGCAATTTAAAAGATGCATTAACTTATACAATATGGGTGAATGTAGAAATACTTAACTTGAATGAAAGAAGTCAGACCCTCCTCCCTCCTCACAAAACAGTACATACTGTATACTATTATTTATGTAAAATTCTAGAAAATATAAACTCATTGATAATGATAGAAGGCAGAGCAGGGGTCGCCTGGGGATTGGGCAGGAGTGGGGGCTATTTGGAGCGGGTAGAGAGGAACAGAGTAAGGGATTACAAAGCACACGTGGGAGCTTTTGGCGGTGACTCATTATCTTGATTGTGGGGAAGGTTTCATATCTGTCAAAAACCTATCAAATTGTCCACTTGAAACATGGAAGTGTTGTGTGTCGATCACACTTCGGTAAAGCTCCTATGCAAAAACCTTCTTAGTGATTTTAGCTAATCCATTCAGGGAAATATGAATTGTTTCTATATCCTATGCTTTAAAATAAAAATCAAGTTAAAATGAAAACGTCAGTGTTTCACGCAGTGGTTTTATAAGAACACTTACACGCTTGCACCGTTTGCCTAAAGAAGCAGCACTACATGGCGAGTTCTCTAAAAGGCCAAGGCACACGCTCTCACGCTCTGACCCTCTGACGGCTTTCGGTGTAACTGTGTTATGCCGGGTGCTGCAGGCCTTGGTGCTAGGGACTCAGATCTGTCCTGGCCGGAGAGGTTGGAACCCTGAGGAAAAGCCGATTCAGGAGCCCCTGGGGCCGGTAGCTCAGACCACGGGGATAGGGGCCAGGTAGGCTCAGGGCTGACAGTAGAAATGTGCCTCAGTGGTCTTTGCACAGTGAGGGGGCCTGTCGGGCAAAGCCTGTGTTTGCTTGGCTCCTCTTCCTCACGGGGAAGGCCACCCTGGGCCCCATTCTGGGGAACGAAAAGGCCATAATACAGAGATCCCTCCTGCTGCTCATCCCCTGAGAAGCCAGCACAGCAACGGGGACCAAGATGTACCATATTTTCCGGCGTATAAGACGACGTTTTAACCCAGGAAAGTCTTCTATACGCCCAGTCGTCTTATACGCCGGAAAATACGGTATGCTCTAGGCCCAATTGTTGTGTTTCTGGCAATTTCCAAAAAAGATTCACTGCACTGTGGTCAGTAACACTGTATGGTAAACGAACTTCGGAGTTGCTGAGAGACTAGATCTTCATTGTGCGCACCACAAAAAAAAAGAAGTGATCATTATGTCACACGACCGAGGGGTGGGCTAAAGCTGCGGCGGTCATCATACTGCAGGATGTGAATGGATCCAATCCACGTGTCGCACACCTCACACTTACACAGTGTTATATGACTGGTCTATCTCAGAGTCGGTGTGGCAGTCGCACTGGCCGTGGCGGCGGCGGCGGGAAGGGCCACGGTGGTCCCGGCAGCAGTGACCAGGAGCCAATTACTTTGGTTCCAACCTGACACGCACAAGGGGCCCGGCTGCAGCGAGTCGTGCCAGGCCAGGGACCAGGATGATGTTACCAGGGACCATTCCACTCCCGGAAGAGCGAGGTGACTGGATACTGGCTGATGGCTGGCGGGAGATACTCTGGGGTCTAGCCACGAAGGACTCAAATGTCACACTGGGATGGGACATTTGACACGAGCCACTGAAGGGTATCCAGCCAACCTCATAAAACTCGGAGTCATCTAGGTATTAAGAAGAGAAAGGTAAATCCCAGCTGGTGTGGCTCAGTGGTTGAGTGTCGACCTCTGAACCCGGAGGTCACTGTTCAATTCCCAGTCAGGGCACATACCTGTGTTTCCGGCTCTAGCCCCAGTAGGGCTGTGTGCAGGAAGCAACGGATCAACGATTCTCTCCCACCATTGATGTTTCTATCTCTTCCTTCCTCTCCCTTTCTCCTCTGAAACATATATATATATAGTTCTGAAGTAAAACTTTTATGTATAACAAATACTATATTTTAAAAATATATATTTTATTGATTTTTTACAGAGAGGAAGGGAGAGGACTAGAGAGTTAGAAACATCAATGAGAGAGAAACATCGATCAGCTGCCTCCTGCACACCTCCTACTGGGTATGTGCCTGCAACCAAGGTACATGCCCTTGCCCAGAATCAAACCTGGGACCTTTCAGTCCGCAGGCTGATACTCTATCCACTGAGCCAAACTGGTTAGGGCACAAATACTATTTTTTAAAAAAAGAAGAGAAAGGTAAAGAATCATGAGTTTTTCTTTGTAACCTCCTCAGAATTTGCTTTTAAGTTGTCTTATATGAGATGTCTTCAGAAATCGCTATGACAAAATTTTTAGAAAAAAAAAATTTATAGTTTAAGCCATGTTAGCACAATGGAAGGTCCTACCCAATGGACATAATTCATCTGCACTGTCCAGCATGTTAGCCACTCGTGTGCACTGAGCACTTGAAATGTGACAGATGGCAATTAGTTTCTGAAATTTTAACTTTATTTTAATTTGTGTTTGAATAGTGGCATTGGCTAATGGCTGCAATGTTGAACAGTTAGTTATAACTTGTTCTGAAATTTTGGGTTTTAGTTGGTGGTGTATAATGTTGCCCTGCTTGAAAGAAGTTTAAGAAACTAATTAAACTGCCACAAAGAAAAAGAACCAGTCCTTTTGTAATTCTGAGAGCATCTCAACACTGGCACCTTTTTCCTTCTTCCTATTGTGTTTTTAGTAAATACTAACAGAGAAACTTAAACAGGATGACATAATTTCTTTTCTTTTTTTTAAGGAAACCCATTAATTTTATTAATTTAAAGGTTAGTTTCTATCAATTTCTATGTAGTGAGCAAGAAAGTTATAGCAGACATATGTCATTTTGCTACTCAGTATCCACTCACTTTTGCCCTGGTGCTAGAACAATGGTTGGTTTGTGTTTCTGAGTGACTATCAACACCACCCAAACCCCTCCACCCCATTCACACACACACACACACCCACACACACACACAGGGTTTACAGTTGTGAATACATGAAACACAGAATTTATTTTTGTATTGTCATTTATTAATTATTGTATTATTTTTCCATAAAGCAGCTGTAAGCCTACTCTTGCCCCCTTCTGTATATATACTAATTAATGTATATTCATATATCTAAAATTACTTCTAGTTCTACTAGTATCTATTTACATATATGCCAAAGTAAACAGGAGTTCATACTGACGGCTCTGACTCTAATTCAGAACCACAGGGTTCATTCTGGTTTCCCCTATTACTTCTTTTTAACTTTTTATTTGACAGTGAGAAATCTGGTTCCCACTACCTATTTATTTACTTATTCATTCAATCCTAGTCCACATATAAAGTAGTTTCAGAATTGCTGATTTTCACCCCCATTAGAAATAAATTTACCAACTTAGGAATAATGTGTAGGCACAGGTTTTTTTTCCAGCCTTTCATTACCAGTTAAATATATTTCTATTTTTTATTATGAGGTTTGAATTGGCTGGCCTGATACCTTAATCTCTTGTAGCATAACTTATAGGCATTATAAACCCTTATTTTTTTTAAAAAAATATATATAGTAAATTTTTTCTATTTTATAATGTGCATTTTTTTGGCAATACACTTTGTGCTGATGTTTGAAATCTATTATAAGGAACTTAAATCCATGATTAAATCCTTGCAACCTAACTTAAAAATGAGGAAATAAAAGAGCCTCCATACAGCTTTAAAAAACCCACACCCATCTAAAAGGAACAAAATTATGTGGTAATATCATCATTTGATTATCGTGATTACTTGAGTTTCAAAATCCTAATATATACAACGGGAAAATATATGGTTACTGGTCCATGACCTGACAAATATTTGTTGGATGAATAGTGGAGGCTTGTTGGGACACCATAATCATCACTAACAGCACTTTATAGTTTGCAAATACCTTTTCACCTACACTCATGTTCTTTATTATTTTACACCAATACTGTGGACAAACATTCATATAATTCGCATGATCATTATACCCAGCTTTCCAAGGAGAACTGCAGCTGAGTAACTTAAGTAAGTGTTGGAGGAGGTGCTTGAGGGGATATGACCTCCAGTAACCCTCGAGCTGGACCTGGGCAAATGCAGGCTCCTTTCCCCTCACCTGTCCTTGGGGTGGACATTCCGTCCACTAGGAACTATTTCAAGGATGCAACCTTGGGAGAGCAGTGTGTTGTTGAGACCATCTGGACTGGCTGTGTGCCTGAACTCAGTTAAGGCCTACATATAAGCTCTTAAGATGCCACAGTAGGTGTGGAGAGCCGCTCATCTTGTGGCCGCCCAAGGCCAGCCTCACATGCAAGTCCCCTTGTTTATTAAACCTGCCATCTGCCCACCTGGAGTGGTCTGCCTCTTTCTTCCTTCTTTCCTGCCTCTCCGTGTGCAGGGGCCGGTTCCAAACTTCACCCGGGAGCTCCTGAGTCTGTGGGCCCACGCTAAGCTAGATTCAACCTAGGTTATCTAACTCAAACTCCCATGCTCGGTCCTTTCTGCTAGGTTATTGATAAGGTCATCATGTTCATGAGGAAAGATGTCATATAGATATCACATAGGTCATTGGGCTCTTGCAGACAGGGGCTCGTGTCTGGTCTGTGGGAGGTGCCTGAGTCCTGAGTTCAGAGCAATAACACATGTCCCTTTCGTCATCACACCATTAGCCATAAATCGATGACATAGGTGGTATGCTGTTAAAGAGATGGGAAATATAAACATTTAGGTTTTTGGTGTTTTTTTAAGCCCAACAAATATTTCAATGTCTCCTCTTCCTTCTTCTTCTTTGGGCCAAATAAAAATGTTCAAATTATGAACTTAAAGAAATAATCAACTCCTCAATAAGGGCTGCACATTTTTACATTGAACTGACTTTGGGTTTATGCCCAGTCTTCATAACAAACCTGGAAAAGACTCAGGGTCTATCTTAGTTCATTTCACATGGTAGCTGCCTGCCTGGTAAATGTTTGTTGAATTGGCCAATTATTCAAATCCCCAAATATTTACTGAACTAAACTCCATAGAGGCTCCAAGAAGAAAAGGTCTCTGTCCTCAAGGAGCAATGACCTTGTTGAGGAAACTAGGCATAAACACCTGCTCATACTGAGAGTCAACAGCACAAGAGTTCAGAATAATAAGGAAAGAGCTAGCATGCAATCACTTACTGATAGAGTGATAGTGAAGATTTTCTGAGCAGAAAAAATTATTCAAGGACATATGGTTAGGTGGGTGTTTTACATGAGCGATGGTTTGAATTCCATCTTAAAGGGCGACTAAACTTTGGGTGGACAAAGGTATTGAAAAGGCTGCTGTGAAAGACATGAGAACAGGGAAATTCAAAGATTTCTATCTAAAAGCCTGTTTTTCCATTAAAGATAGAATGCAAGGGAAACTTCAAAGAAAAAAAAAAGATAGAGTACAAGGGTGTTGGAGTAAAGATATTCATGTCAGAGCAATCAGTAGACTTTAATTATTGATCTCAAAGAAGCAAAATGTCTCAAATTCTCTCTAGGACTTTGGAGACTAAAATAAAAGAAATTCACTAAAATTTAAGTTTTAAAATAACTGCTCTGTTCTGATTTTCTTTAGCTACTTTTGAAATGATAAAAGAAATATAATTTGGAAAAGTATTTGTCTTGGAGTTTAAATTTAAAGTTTAGCTACAGTCTTGATGTTTTTGAGTTCAAGTTAAACTATTTAAATAATGCATGGATTTATTTTTTCCCCATGAATATGAGTGCTCATAGTTAAAGTTCAATGAAGTGTTCTATAAAAATCCCAAATGCTTTTGTCTTTTATAAGCCACATAATTTTTTCAACTTCTACATTCTAACTGAGATTATGAGCTATGTGGGAAATAGTTTTCTCTTTATTTCTCTTTCATTCATTCATTAGCAGCATATCAGATTTATAGGTCATTTCTTTCATTCAGTAACTTGAGGTTCAGTTCGGTTTCGGAGGTTTGCAAAGCATCTTTTTATAAGGCTCTTGCAGACAGAGGCTCATGTCTGGTTCAGAAGAGCTGTGGGAGGAGCCTGAGTCCTGAGAAGAAGAAGGAAGAAGGAAGAAGTAGAAGGAGGAAGAGGAGACATTGAAATATTTGTTGGGCTTAATAAAAAAACCCAAAAACCTAAATGTTTATATTTCCCATCTCCCACCCTGAACGTGGGAACTAAGTTTCCTGCCTAGGTGTCTATCTGTAAACGACATGGAATTGTTTCTTAGAAGTAATGACCTGATTTTGAAGCCTACATTTCGTGTCTAAGAATGAGATCAGAAGGAACACTTTTCATTTGCTGAGGGAGTCAAATAAAACAAAATGAAAACAAAAATGAAAAGAAGTGAATTTATTATTGGAAGAAAAATTATCATTCCCCCCAGTAGTATCAGAGGCACATGTCAAAGCCTACTATGAATACAAAAAAAAAAAGTCTTTTTTATTTTTTTTTTATTGTTAATCTAGCTTGTATGAGGCAGCTGCAAATCTTCACTTTTGTGGAAACAATCCCACACCCTTGTTCACCCCAAAGAGTCATTTTCTTCCAACTAAGAACAGATTTTTTCCCCTTTCATAAGATCATAGAAATTGGAAAGTTAGAGATCATTCAGTCTAGCTTTATTAAGTAAACGGACAGACAAGGGTAATGCAGGAAAACATCCTCCCCCCCCCCCCCCCCCCCTCACCGCGCCCCCCCCCCCCCCCCCCCCCCCCCCCGCCCCGCCCAACAAGCTCGCTACACTCGGCGGCCTTAAGCTTGTCTAAAAGATCAGGACTCCATGTCTTGGCACGAGCAGTTCCTCTTGCCTGGAATGACCAGCTCCTTCCTCATCAGGAACATTATCTTCTCTTCCTCCAAGACCCAATTCAAAGGCCACCTCATCTATGGAGCCTTCCTCATTTGTCTTAGGCAAGTGCTGTCTTCCGACCCCTGTGTTTTCCCAGAGTTCCCTGTTAACACCTCTGCCATGGTACTTGTCGAGGTGCGTTACAATAATCTGTTATATATTCAGACTCTCACTACACCATGAGTGACTCGGTTTCGATTCTCAATTTTCACATACCCACTTCCTAAGCATAGTACTTGCCCCACGAAGAGATAAGAGCTGATGGTTGAATGGCTAGCTGGAAGTAGGTGCAGCTCTCCTCCCCTCAGTAGACTGGTGACACATCCTCAGATCTGTTTCTCACCTAAATCGATATCATTATTTGAATAATGATTCCAAGCCCCATACGCTTTGGATAGTAAACTCAATTAGCATGGTTGCTTGTGTTAAAGTTTCTGTGATAGTTTTATTGGATCAACTGTTAACCACAAGTTGAAGGAGTATAGGGTCATTCAGACTTCACCCTAGGAAAAAATTCATCACTGGCTTGAGCCAATTGAAAAGAAAAATTTGATATATTTTTGCCTTTCCTAAGAACTTTCTTTGTCCTTTATTCACGAGATATGATTTGGCTTCATAATCAAGTTTTTGGAATCTCTTATGCTCCCACATGGCTCTGCAGAGTTTTCCTTCACTTGTAGGGTCTCTCTCCAAGTATTTTAGGAAACTAAGAAGGATAGAGAAAAATATACATATAGATTGCTAAAATATTGGCAAGTGTAAATGTCAAAATTTTAAATTTAAGTTTTTTTTAAATCAGCTCTCATCTTCCCATCCAGTGGCAAAGTGGAAATTATTTACTCTGGGAACTGGGACTGCTTTACGGGTGAGTCATGGCTGCCGTGACCTGAGGCCCCATCGCGGTCCCTGTGCATCCCCTCCCTGGCTATCCCCGGTTTGTAGGTGTATTGAAAATGAGCCACGCTGCTGTACACATCTCAGCCCCGAAGGAAAGGCCACTGACCTATTTGAAAGGGGAACTCATGAAGAGTGTTGAATAAAATTTTTGGATAAAAATCAAAGGCTATGTAAAACTGGATATAAGCAAACTCTGTAAACACGCATGGAGCCAGAAATAAATGTTGTGTATTGGCAAAGGCTCAGGGCTCAGAAGCTAGGCTTTGAAACTTCTGGTACAAGTTGCAAACTTGCCCTGTACACTGAAAATATTAGTATTTGCAGTTTATTATGGCACCACGTAGTTGTTCCGTAGAGAGAAACACAAGCATTCTCAATGTTATTCTTATCTATTTTTTCCTCCATTAAGCCAGTGGTTGCTTTTTTTTTTTTAGATATAGAAAATACAGTCTTTAAAATTTGCCTGATAATTTCCTATAGATTTTTACAAAAGGTAAAGTCATGTCTCCTCATATATATTGCTACTCCATTTCCCCCCTGAACCCCAAAGAGATTATAACACTTGTATATGCCTACCTCTGGACCCCTCTTCCTTATTTTCCATAAACAAACATATATGTGTATGTGTGTATCTCTGTATTGTCTATATATGTGTATATATTTGTGTGTATATGTATACACATTTCTATATAGGTACAACTATTTATGAAGAGACAGATCTATTGAAATTGCATTTTAAACAAATAGCTCTTGTTGACTACTATGTCCTACAATAGGAGCTATGGAAATAATCATCAAATAGTAACATGTGGAGCATCTTCTCTCATTCTGCATCTCAATCATAACCTGTACTTTTCATTTCACCTGGAAACAAGAGGGGTGGCATTTACTGGGAAAAGACATTTCTATATACATTCCTGGTCAGAGCAGGAAGTAACCGAAAAATCTCATGAGAGCCTTTCTTGACACCCAGCCAGGCCAGCTTGGTAGATTCCAGATGTTTTTGAGCTTATTATAAACTTTGAATTGTTATCTGAACCCTGACACTTGCCATTATTTCATTCCTCCCCTGCCCCCCCCCCCAAAGATTTGAGGTGATATGTCTTTATACTTAGCCTTACAGAGCGGGGCCCTGGCAACACTCTTCACCAAAACCCTCCCATCTATCTTCTCACTGTTTCCTTAAACCAACAAAAGCACCAGATTACCCTCTAACGTTTCCAAAAATGCAAGTCCTAGTTTTCAAATATTATGTTGCTATGAATCCAGCTCTCTGGGGGGGGTTGATTTAGTGATTAGAGTGCTCATGTGCTTTATCTCCCGAGTGAGAGCACCACGAACCGGACTCTGTAAATTCCACATGGATCCCAGGCTTCTGCTGCTCCCATCCCCTAACCAAAACTGCCCCAAGGTGGAATAGCAATGAAATACCTTCCAAATATACAGTATCTCCCCAGAGATAGAGACAGAGATAGACATAGACATATACACTGAGTGACCAGATTATTATGATCTCTGAACACATAATAACCTGGCCACTCAGTGTATATCCTATATAATAAAAGGCAAATATGCAAATTGTCACCTCGATCAGGAGTTCGACCAGCAGGCAGGCTGGCCAACCGCCCATGTGCCCTCCCCCTGGCCAGGCTGGCTGGACCCTACCCATGCACGAATTCATGCACTGGGCCTCTAATATATATATATATATACACACAATACACACACACACACACACACACACACACACACACACACACACACACTGAGTGGCCAGATTATTATTCGTTCAGAAATAATAATAATCTGGCCACTCAGTGTAGATATATAGAGAGGTAGAGAGATAGAGAGAGAGATCTAGATACAGACATAGAAAGATAGAAAGATATAGAGATAGATATAGATAGATATAGGTATAGATAGATATGGATCTTGCAAATAAAAAAGAAAGTGTTTGTTTTTTTTCCTATGGGAACTATTCTCTGGGTAGCTTTACCGTACGTACAAGAAAGGCAAGCCGATAGGACCACAATGCCTGGATGTGGAACAGCACTTGGCAGTTTGCATGAGTTTGCCCCCTTCCTTTGATGACAGTGACATAAGGTGACTGGACGTGGCCTAAGCTTCCTCTTCCTCTGGGAAGTTAACCATGGGTGGAAACGTGTCCTCTGTCAGGTAGTTCGGTTCCAAGAGGAGATACACTTTAAATCTAAATTTGTTCCCACTCACTGACTTCTGTACCCAGGGTCACTAAAGTGCATCAATGAGCCAAACTTGCTGGGCATCGATGTCACGCGGTACTTGACACTCTTCAGCAGTCAGCAATGTGACTCAAGCCCAGTTCAATGACAGGAAAATCAGGAGCCTTCCACCCATAACCCAGCTTTCTGGGGGGCAGATTCCAGGGGAAAAAGAATTACTTTAGAAAACTAAAACCTCACTTTGTTATGGAAGAAACCTGGTGTAACTTATTAATAATATTTATTAAATAAAATGTCTATCTTTTTCTTTTCAGACATTGTCATTTTTTAATCATGATCATTGACTAAAAACAAGTCATAGCTTGATCCAATCTTTGTGCAAGATAATAGTTCTAGGAAGAATCAATTGATAGCAACTATATTTTTTGTCCCCTGACAAAAGATTTCCCAACAATCAAGGTTCTTTTACCCCTTGGAGAGCTATTTTTAAATACTGTCAATTATTTTTTTATCTTGTTATGTAATCTTTATGACTCTTGTTATGTGAAGTTGAGAAGATGAAGTGAAGTAACCTAATGGTTTTTTCTTTCAGTTTTATTGTGATATAATTCACATACAACACCTTATCAGATTAAGGTATATGGCATAACAGCATACATATATTGTGAAATGATTGCCGCAATACGTTGAGTTAACATCAGTCACTTCATAGAGTTACCAAAAACTTTTTTCTTTGTTATGAGAACTTTTAGAATCTCCTCTCTTGGCAGCTTACAAATAATACAGCAGTGTTAACTGCAGATGGACCTGGAGGGAATTGAGCTAAGTGAAATAAGGGAGACAGAGAAAGACAAAAACTGGATGATCTCACTTATCTGTGGGATGAAAAAAAACAACCAAACTCATAAAAAAAAAAGGGGGGGGATTAGATTTGTGGTTACAAGAAATGGGGGCGGGGGCAGTGAGGCAGGGGTAGGAGAGAATTGGGTAAAGATGGTTAAGTTTTGTGGTGACTCAATTTTGCCCTTTCCCCTGTGTCTCATTTCACTAGGGCTTTAAACTAGAGGCCACCTTGTGAAATGCAACAGTAGCCAAGACACAGAACTAAACTGTGGTGCCAGTTCGAAGAAGGTGCCTCCTCCGCTGAGTGGACCAATTTACACAGCTCTCCCTGGCAGGTCCCGCACACTCCTGCCAGTCACAGGCAGCACTGCCCAGACGCCCGGGCTGGTGGCATTTCAGCCCTGGCTCCTGCCCACTTGGCCAGGGCTGAAATATATTTTTATTGATGTCAGAGAGGAAGGGAAAGGGAGAGATAGAAACATCAATGATGAGAGAGAATCATTGATCGGCCGCCTCCCGCATGCCCCCCACTGAGGATCCACCAGCAACCCAGGCACGTGCACTTGACCGGAATTGAACCTAGGACCCTTCAGACCGCAGGCCGGTGCCTTATCCACTGAGCCAAACCAGCCAGGGCTGCAATTAGTCTTTTTAAAAATAGCCTCGGTCATGCTGACCCTCAGAGAAGTGAGGGGAGCACTGATTTGAGGGAAGATAAAACCTCTGTTTGTAGGGTGCTCTCTCCCCTGGAGAAACAGGAGGCACCTTTCCAGTCCAGACCTCACGGCTTCTCAGAGTGGAAGAGGAAGGCATGGTAATGTGGACGGAGGACTTGAAAAATGTTCAGGAAGGTCCAATGCAGGGAAGAGTGGTAACCTGGAACAAGCTACCTGCTTTCACGGAAGAAGAAATTGGGAGCATTTCCTTGCAGCTTTAGGCCTAAGCTGCTGTAATTATGGGGTTTTCACCCACAATGTCTCTTCCAAATTGTCATACTCTGCAAGGTTATAGATGAGATGAAGTCAGCATTTTCATGTCATCACCTCTACATACTTTTAACACTTTATATCATAAGTTTATTTGATAAGAAAATTTATTTGTAAAAATTAAAGAACATATGCCTCAATATTTTCACTTTTTAAAACAATACCAAAATAATATGTCCAGGAAAGGACAGAGGTTGTCTGAATAAAAATGTTACAAGTGGATCTCTTATTTAAGTATTCTTATTTCTTAAATATAATTTAAAGATAACACACAGCAGAAATGTGAATAAAATATGTGCTTTAAGAGTCTGGTAATTTTTAAAAGATGACCTATAACATGCAGCTTTTGGGTGTTAGAATACTCATCAGGCCTTATTCTTCTAGAAGTAAAAAACAAAACAAAACAGCCCGGCTGGCATGGCTCAGTGGTTGAGTGTCAACCTATGAACCAAGAGGTCCCAGTTCAATTCCCAATCAGGGCACATACCCGGGTTATGGATTCGATCTCCAGTGGCAGCCATGCAGGAGGCAGCCGATCAATGATTCTCTCTCATCCTTGATATTTCTATCTTTCTCACCCTCTCCTTTCTTCTCTGAAATAAATAAAAAAATATATTAAAAACAGACAAACAAAACACTCTCCATTATGGTGACTTATGAAAGTTAGATTCTATTCTTAAAGGTATTCTGGCCAAGAACTGGGTATGGTGAGATGGTTGTAATATGACTCAGAACAACTTTTCGATGTTCCTGGCTGGTATTAGTGACAAGCCATGATTATTTGATGGTCTAATGACCACTCGGAGCCAGGCCTGGAGATTTGGTTGACATTTTCAGGTTCTGTGTTCTTCCAGCAGACTTAACAAAATCAATTCCTCATGAATGTCGACGTTCAGACCCGTTTCTGGGGGGGGGGTCACCCATGCTGTGAATACTTGTTAAGTGATAAACATGAAAACACACCATGAAAAGACCACATTCTAAGTCAACAATTCTGCTTTCCGAAAAGACAGAATTCTTTGTGAGCAGCCGCAAGCCACCTCGCCAGCTATCTGAGGAAAAAGCCAGAGGGTTGAGTGAGTGAACTCTGTGTACGGAATGAGAGTGCCACAGAGGCCGGAGACGCTGGCAAAGCCTCCAGCCTGGCTTCCAAGGGTGTGGTGCTAAGGAACTCTTGGCCGCGCTGCCCTGACGCCGCTGAAAGGAGGAGATGGGATGGACCTGCCCTCCCCATAATCAACACTCATCAACAACAGTTTCGTTAACATTTGGATCAGCTTCTCTGAGAAATGAAGTTCAGCCTTTTTTTCTTTCTTTTTGCATTGGATATTCTCAAGCTGAAAATGAAGAGCATTTTTTTTTTTTAGAGTTGGTTTTTAAGGCGTTTGTTTGTTTCTAAGGCCTTTGGTTTGCTCCGCCTCAGCTCATCCTGTGGCAGATGCTTGGGTATCCTGTCACCGTCCAGGGTCTGCGCATGAGTACTTGGGTGGGTAACGTAGCTAAAGTGGTGGTGAGTTATTGGGGGGAAAAAATAAGCAAACAATAAACGAAAATGGATCCTTTCGAAAGTGTGAGTTTGGAAGTTCTATGAATGAGAAAAGTAGCAAGTGGTCTCTGTTAGGGGTTTAGCTTGGGCAGATGTCCAGGCATAGTTTGCCCACCACCGTGATAATTCTGCCTTTACTAAATTCTTTTTCCTTCCCTCCTTCTCTGTATCCCACAAACTACCAAGATTCAGACAAGATGAAATAGACAACTTGAGAAAGAAGTATCCAGGCCCAGATGTTTTCATTGGTAAATTTTACCAAACCTTCAAATAATTAACACCAATTTTATGCAATTTTTAAGTAAAGAGCAGGGAATAGTTCTCAATTCCTGTTACAAAGTCATTATTACCCTGATACCAAGACCAGACAAAGACAACACACACACACACACACACACACACACACACACACACACTGCAGACCGTTAGTTCCCATAAACTTAGATGTAAACATTTTCAACAAAATGTTACTAACCCAAAATGTATGAAAATAATAATAATACACAATGACTAAGTAGAATTAATTCTAGGTGTACAAAGTTGGTTCAATATTAAAAAATCAATCAATATAACACACTATATCAACAGGCTAAAGAAGAAAGAGTCATGTGATCATATCAATGTCTCTATTTGCACACAATGGGATTGTCTACATAGATTGTCTACCTAGGAATCTACAAAAAGACTCTAGGACCTAGAAGTGAGTTCAGTAGGGTCACATGGTACAAATCAACACACAGATTAATTAAATTTCTATATGATACTGACAAATGAAATGAAACTAAAAAATGCAATACTGTTTACAATTGCTCTAAAGAAAATGAAATACTTAGGTATAAATATAACTCTGAATATATATAACTCTTCAGTACTAGGTACTGAAAATGACAAAATGTTTATTAAAGACATGAAAAAATATTTTAATACTTGGAGAGACATACTGTGTTCATAGATGAAAAACTCGACATAATAAAATGTCAAGTCTTTCTAAATTGACCTATAGATTTAACACAATTCCTGTCAAAATCTCAGCAAAATTTTTTGTAGACATAGACAATTTATTCTAAAATTTTAGGAGAAAGGGGAAAGCCTTATAACGCAAACAATTTTGATACAGAAGAATACATTGGGCGGAATCACTGTGCCCCAAATTTAGACCTTCTACATAGTTACAGTAACCAAGACTGTGGTACTGGCCAAGGCACAGACACATAGATCAGTGGAACAGAACAGAAACCCAGAAATAGATCCGCACAAATATGGATTCAATTTATTTTTTACAAAAGAGCAAAAGCAACTCAATGAAGGAGATAAATGTTATTGGAGCAGTTAGACATCCATAGGCAAAAATCAACAAAACAAAAACTAGAACCTAAACCTCACACCTTATACAAAATTTAACTCAATATGGATCATGGAATTAATCACAAGGCATAAAACTATAAAACTTCTAGGAAAAAAGTAGGGTACTGTCTTTTGGAGTAAAGACTAGACAAAGAGGTCTAGACTTGATAATAAATGTATAATTGATAAGAGGAAATTTGACAAGTTGGACCTTATCAAAATTAAAACACTTTCTCTGTGAAAGACCCTGTTAAAAATGAAAAATAAAAATTACCAAGGGGGAGAAAATGTTTGCAAATCCCATGTCCAACAAAGGACTTGTATTGAGAATATATAAAGAGTCTTTTTGGAAAACAACTTGGCCCACATATTTTCCAAACCTTTTACCTAAAGATCTCTCTTTTAGGAACTCTAAGGATCATCCTCAGTAAGGAAAATAAATATCAAGAGGAAATTTTTCATGGTATTATTTTTAGAAACAAACAGTTTGGATGCAATCTGATTTTTAAGCACAAGTAGAAGGGTTAATGACATCAAGATGTGCATCTATCCAGCAAAATGCCAGCTGTCATTAAATGTGATGGTTAGCCCTAGCTGTTCTGGCTCAGTGGATAGAGCATCAGCCTACTGACTGAAGGGTTCCAGGTTCGATTCTGATCAAAGGCACCTACCTCGGTTGCAGGCTCCATCCCTGGCCCTCGTTGGGGCGCATGCAGGAGGCAACCAATTGATGTGTCTCTCTCACATCGATGTTTCTCTGTCTGTCTCTTCTCCTCCCTTCCACTCTCTCTAAAAATCAATGGAAAAATATCCTCGGGTGAGGATTAAGGATTAACAACAACAACTACAAAGGGTGATGATTAAAAATACAAAGTAGCAAAAGGAAAAATGCATATAAATTAATAAAAACAACAAAGTCAGGGTCACAGAGTGTATGCATTATATTTATGCAAAAATGGAGGATATGGAAATATATAAGAATGACATGTTGATATGATGAAAATTTGGGACTTTTGCTTCTCTCTATTTTCTATGCTTTTAAAATATAATTTTACTTTTTAACTCAAAATAAACAAATAAAATTTTCTGCCCTCCAATTTCTAGAACGTTGAGCGGTTAAGTGCATACATAGCCTTTGGATAACGCCTTGGCTCTGGGTGCTTGGTGGGAGGGGTAGAGCGGGCAAGCTGCACGGGTCATGCTTTTAAATGTGATCTGAGATCATCCTCTACCTGGGGGAAGATATCCTCTGCCTTCTACTTTCTATTTCACACAGCCCAGACTCAGTTTAGCGCTATTAACAATCATGACTCAGCCATGCTATGGCTAATCTATGCCATGTTAGCTGGTCTGGGCCCTGATCATCACTCATTACATTGTTTCTGAATTCTAAGTCACTGTCAACAGAATTGAAAAGCAGTCTTGTCCACTGTTGGTGGGAATGTGAAATGCTATGACCCCCGTGGAAAACTGAATAGACGTTCCTATTTTTATATGTCTGATAAACACAAGTATTGATTTCTCCCCAGTTCATAAAATTCAAATATGTTTTGAGGCCAGCATGGCTCAGTGGTTGAGTGTCGACCTATGAACCAGGAAGTCACAGTTCGATTCCTGGTCAGGGTACATTCCCAGGTTGCATGCTTGATCCCCAATAAGGGATGTGCAGGAGGCAGCCAATCAATGATTATCTCTCATCATTGATGTTTCTATCTCTCTCTCCCTCTCCCTTCCTCTCTGAAATCAATAAAAATATTTTTAAAAAGACAAATATGATTTGAAAGTATCACATGTGACTGCAGCAAAGACCATGAAAATTCACTGGGTTATGAATTCCAATATTTGCCTGGAAATAAGCCGGATGACCAGGAGATGGTGTTGAGCAGTAACGGGGCTTACAGTATTCCACTCTTCCCTCATAGTATGTTGTAATTCATGAATACACATTCATGCGTGTGATTGTTTAATGTCGCTCTCCCATTAGACCTGACGCCCCGAGGGAATGTGGTCATGTCCCTTTCTTCACTCCTGTGTCCAAGTAACCTAATGGACAGCCTAGCTCAGAGTTGGTACCTCTGGAATGATAAATGTGCTGGTGCAGGTAGATAGGGCATTCTTCAGGCTGTTGAGTAGAGAGGATAAAATTAATATTGATGAGAATCAATTATGTGTTAGAAACGGTGTATGTTTTCTCAAATGCGCTGTATAATTGCATTTGAAATAACCAAATTAAACTTCAAAGAGGTTGACCCAAGGTTACACAGTTCATTTTGGAACACAGGTCTATCTGACTTAAATACTTCGTGTGTGTGTGTGTGTGTGTGTGTGTTTTAATCATTTTATTTTTTATTTTTATTGATTTCAGAGGGGAAGAGAGAGGGGGAGAGAAATAGAAACATCAATGATGAGAGAGAATCATTGATCTATCGGCTGCATTCTGCACGCCCCGCACTGGGGATGGAGCCTGCAACCCGGGCATGTGCCCTGACCAGGAATCAAACCATGACCTCCTGGTTCATAGGTTGATGCTCAACCACTGAGCCACACAAGCCAGGCAGTACTTTGTTTTTTTCCTACATCTCACCACCACCTTAAGCCCTGCTGAGAGGAAAGGATTTAATGATAGATCCCCTTTAGAAGGGTCTGGAAAATAATTGTGGGGTCACCTATGAAATAAGCGTAATGGAGAAAAGAGACCAACCAGTAAATAGATATTTGATGAAGTCCTTGCCTGAATGGCCCACATACTGCTGGCTGAGTTGGGGCTGAATCCCAGCCACCATCAGGTGGATAAAGACGTGGCAGAGAACCCAGCCAGTGTTGCACAGTGGTTGAGTGTTGACCCATGCACTGAGAGGTCATAGGTTTGATTCCTGGTCAGGGCACATGCCTGGGGTTGTGGGCTCATCCCCAGCAGGGGGCATGCAGGAGGCAGCTGATCCATGTTGATGTTTCTCCCTTATCCATGTTTCTATCTCTCTCTCCCTCTCCCTTTCTCTCTCCCCAAAAATCAATAAAAACATTTTTTTAAAAAAGAAGAAGTGATAGAGAAACCCCTAGTCCTAGAAGCACTGCCTTTGAGGGAGAAACTTCTCTCAGGTTGCCATAGAATGTTACTGATGCCACAGTAAAAATGTCCAGTGGATTTTTCTTAGTAACTCTCCTGGATCCTATTTGGAAGAATTTTTGATGCTCTAATGATCTGTACACTTAAAATATTTTAAATCTCCTGCAAAACCCAGTACTAGGTTTAATATCTCTGTTATTCCCAAACATGTCTATTTAAAATAAATTGATTGTAGGGCCACTTGTTCTGTGTTGAGGAATAGAAACAAAGGGGCGGGTGCCAGGCACCTGGACAAGACCAGCCATGTTGATTCCTTAAACTAAGTCTTTCGTGCCAAGTGTTGTGCCGACGTGGGAATGCAAGGCTGAAGAGCACAGTTTCTGTGTCGTGCAGCTAACCCTTGAAGTAATTATCAACAATAACCCACCCCAGACCAAAATTCACTAAATACACGTCAAACAACCAGGAATGAGAATTACCTAATTCCAGAGCTACCAAGTGTTATCTTTACATGAAGAATTAGAAAAGTCATGGAATACATCATGTTCCTTGAGGAAAGAACAGATTTCTCTTTGTCGGCCAAATTCCTTCTGCTTCCCTCGAAAAACAATGGGAGCCCAAAGGCAATGGGCAGGAGGAAGAGTGAAAATTTCTTTGGCTCAACCTTTTGTACTGCTTGCCCATGTCAAAGAGATTGCATACTAATATGTATTAAGCCGCACGTGTTCAGTGAGATTCCTTGGATAGTTTAAAAATAATTACAGAGTTAAGTACAGTCCAATTCTTTCTTTGAGTTTATTTCTTAAGGATAAATGTGGTTTAGAAACGGCTCAGACTTCAAGAGGCTCCTACAACTACACTTTGATGACTTGCGTGTAAATGAATCTGAAGCACATGGATTTCATTTGCCCTGTAATCCGCATGAGCTTAACCATCAAGTGGAACGGTGGTGGTCAGATGTGTTCTGGGAAAAGCTTGGTACGGTTTTTCTTTCAACCAAACCCAATGGCGTTCTTTTCATTTGTATCCTAGTGAATTGTAGTAAGAACTTGGCACAGTGACTTTTACTTTCCCCTATTTTAATGTCTCATTTGAGGATATCCCTCATTTAATAACCTCAGACTTTATGGATGACCTTTGTATTGCTTATGATTTTCTATTGAATACATAAAACGAAAACAAAAAAAATCTTGTGTTCATACTGACTAATTTCAGTGGAGTTACAGTTGACCATATCTGTTTCCTTTTGGGGTATAAATGAAGAGGAAAATAAAATTTTATATATAAAATCAACAATTGTGTTTGAAAGAAGGAGGTTGAAGAATGTGGATCTTGCATATTATCCCTAGGTCAACTGTAGAGTTTCATATCTGAATTTTTCTATACATTAATTTGATGGTTTTCTATTGAAAACACTGGGAAGTAGGCTGTGTAGGTTTTATCTGCTTGCATGGTGCTTAAAAAGCCCCATATTTGTCTCTGAACTGGATGATGATCAATGCAATTACATTAAGAAATTTTTAGAGCATTAGTAAGTTAGTCAGAGAAAGACAAATACCATATGATTTCATTTATATGTGGAATCTAATGAACAAAATAAGTGAACAAACAAAACAGAAACAGATTCATAGATACAGAGAACAGACTGATGGTTGCCAGAGGAGAGGGAGTGGGTGAAAAAGTGAAGGGATTGGTAGTTACACAATAGTCATGGGGTGTAAAGTACAGCACAGGGAATATAGTCAACGATACTGTAATAACTAAGTGTGGTGCCAGGTGGGTACTGGGACTATCAGGGGGAACACTTTATAAAGTATATGATTGTCTAACTACTATGCTGTACACCTGAAGCTAATACACAATAATACTGAATGTGAACTGTGATTACAAATGAAACAGCACTAGCTGGTTTGGTTCAGTGGCTAGAACTTCGGCCTGTGGACTGAAGGGTTCTGGGTTCGCTTCCCAGTCAGGAACCTAACATACCCAGACTGTGGGCTCAATCCCCAGTGGGGGGTGTGCAAGAGACAGCCGATCAATGATTCCCTCTCATCACTGATGTTTCTATCTCTCTCCCCCTCCCTTCCTCTCTGAAATCAACAAACATATATTTTAAAAATAATAAAATAAAAAAGATAATTTTCAAAGCATCATAAGGCCTCACACTTATTTTTTAAAAGCTCAAAGACCCAATAACTCATCATTTCCTTTATTTCAAAGTTTAATTTTTATTAAACGACAGACATAAAATTAGCTGCACTTCAGAGTTGGATAGCATTTCCTTTTTATTAAGTAAAATGTTATTTGTTTTCAAAAGGGAAAAAAAATTGCTTATGTATATATCCCCTGTTCTTTCTCAAAAGATTTACTTTTTTCCAGGAGCAGCGTAAAAACACAATGTTCTTGAAATGATGTTTACAGCTCACTCTGTGGACACAACAGATCAAATATCATTTTTATATTCAAACCCCTACCCGGGTGTCATAGCGGTCCCCTTTCCACTCATAAAGTCAGGGTTCCACTATTAAGATTTAATTTAAGGAAAGTTGTTTAGCCCCTTATATATTTCCCTAACGACCTGACACTTGTTTGCAGTGTCACATCAAGCTCTAGTTAACAGTATAAAGCAGGGAGCGTGTCGTCTGAATAAGGAAGAATGTATCACCCTGCACCACCCCACCCTGGCCGTCCGCTGGGATGAAGTGTGTACAGTACCAGGAGCAAACCTGATTAGTCTCTGAGCATTCCAGCTCGTGGACCCTTACAGTCTGCTTTTCACGTAGGCATTTGCCTAAGAGCAGAAACTTGGACTAAGTCATCACAAAAATTGCCCAACATATGAAGCTTGTCAACTGTTTTTTGACACCTGCGTCAACACCAGAAAGAAAGCAATGATTGCAGCTCTCAGCCACACACCCCCTCACACCCCCTGATATCACTAATCACAGGGCAGCCAGCGGGGACGCAGGATCAAACAGTTTAGCCTTACCTCATCTCCCCTAAGTTTTGTTTAGAGCTTTGCCTTTTGTATCACATTCTCTTTTAACCTCATAACCATACAGACATAACCTACGCTCTCCTAACCATCAAGAACAGGCGTCCTCAAACTACGGCCACATGCGGGTGTTTTTGCCGTTTTGTTTTTTTACTTCAAAATGAGATATGTGCAGTGTGCATAGGAATTTGTTCATAGGTTTTTTTTAAACTATAGTCCGGCCCTCCAACGGTCTGAGGGACAATGAACTGGCCCCCTGTTTAAAAAGTTTGAGGACCCCTGTTCAAGAAGATGCCTTTTAATCTCTCTGGAAAAAAATGAAGCAGTGAATTTGAGATGGATAAAGCAATGTTAGGAAGTTTGACCTTTCTAGTAATGTACCGCATGGGTCTAATCTTTTGAATTTGTGCAGACTTGGGACACATTTCATCTCGTTGACAAGACTTTTTGACAAGTGCCTAGTCATTGTCTTGTTTGTCTCTCTACCTACATTCCCACTCACGTCTCTGTTTGAAATCACAAGGTTATAGAACAAGTTGTCCTAAGTACTGAAATCCTATATTTGTCCAGCGGTGAAGCATGTTCGAGGCAGATGCTGCGCTCCTGCCAACTGCTTCAACCTTGACCCACTGGACACCTGTCACCTTCGTTACACAAGCAGTGATGCGTTCGTGATGGATCTCTCCTGATGGTTACATTCTTCCCCGGAGTCAAGACATCCAGTTGACGGGGGAGATTCCAGAGATCTTTCCTCCATTACCGACAGGCAATGTCATGGGACTTGCTTTGAGAGAAATAGTGGAAAAATCATGACCTCCGGTCTGTGTTTCTCCTCAGCTCTGCCACTAACTAGTCTGATGACTTTGAGGGAAGACATTCAAATAACCCGGGTCTCAATTTCCTTCTGTGCAGAATGAAATAGCTGCACTAGTTCATGCCAGAAACCCACTTCAGCTCTAGCTTTCAATTTCTGTATGACAACAGCATGGATGACCAATGACCAGGATGACCGCACAGCAAAAACACGAGTCCCAGGTTCTGCACGGTCCTGTGACGCCCGAGGCGACCACTTGCCTCATTTTTTGGAAGTAATAGTAGAACCACAGCATAGAAATAACCTTAGTAAGTTATCTAATCCAAGCCAATTATCCGATCACAGAGGCACATTCTTGGAAGACTGTTGAAAATGTTGAGGTTTTTATTTGTTTATCACCAGTGAAATTCAGTGGGAAAGTATGGGCCACAGAAATGTGTGCTGAGTTTTCTCTCTCTTTGATGATTATATTTCTGTTTTATAACCAATCATGAGAATGGACTGACTGCCCAATAATGATTTATTTAATAATAAAATAATATTTAAAGATCCAATTTCCAGTTATAAGTGTAAATAGAGATCACCACTCACCAGCATGAATATAGTATATCAACCAGTGTGTGTTAGGACAAATGAATCTGAAGGACGATTTTATATAAGCAGCCAAAAAAAAAAAGGAAGTAAGAAAGATATTGAAGAATATCTGAAAACTTTTTCATTAGACTGATGATCCTGTCACCCTAGTCCTCAGGACACTCTTTATTATGAAACATTGTCGAAGAGTGGCAGGAAGCCATCGAAGCTCTCATCATGAACAGAAAAAGGGCAATGGCCCCTCAGGTGATCCTATTTACAGAACAAGCACAAAATGATACCTTCTGGCATAAAATTAATTAGCATCATTGCTAAACACGGAGAAGAGAACAAAATACAAAGATATTCAAGATTGTACTCCTAGAGAGAAAATAACTCAGGAACACAAGTACGCCTCATAGATATGTCAACAAGCTTGACAACGCAACTACAAAGTCAAAGGCAAATATTAAGCTCAAAGAGAAAACAGAATTAGCTCCTCCCAAACTCATTTTACTAAATGACACTGGTGAATGGGCACATATTACAGAGGCCCCGTGTTTTATCCAGGGATTGGGTTAGACAGATAGCATGAGAGGCACAGGAAAAGCATCCCCCTTGAAAACCTCAGGATGATGGGGTTGGGATGCCAACAGTCACCACAGGAGAGACAAACTCTCCCTTACTTATTAAAACAGGGTTGGGCCGAAACCGGTTTGGCTCAATGGATAGAGCGTCGGTCTGCGGACTGAAAGGTCCCAGGTTCGATTCCGGTCAAGGGCATGTACATTGGCTGTGGACACATCCCTGGTAGGGGGTGTGCAGGAGGCAGCTGGTCGATGATTCTCTCTCATCGATGTTTCTAGCTCTCTATCCCTCTCCCTTCTTCTCTGTAAAAAATCAATAAAATATATTTAAAAATAAATAAATAAATAAATAAATAAATAAATAAATAAATAAATAAATAAAACAGGGTTGGGTTTTCTTCCAGTGTTGGAACAGATCAGTACTCCTTTGGTTGACACTGGATGAGTTAGGGACCATGATGTATGAAATATAGAGTGTCCCCCCCAAAATGTATACACACTTTAACAGCTGATAGCTCAACTCTGAAAACGAAATGTATTTTAATACACACTGCCTTTATAATTATTCAAAGTGTGTGTGTACATTTTGGGGGCCACCCTCCCTATATATATACCTTTAAACCATAGGGTCATACTGGGTGCCATGAGACGAGAGAGGCATGGGATCTGAGAACTGAGGAATGAAGAGCAGACTCTCATGCTTAATGTGGGGCATAAACACACTAAGTAGAAGAGTAGGTGGAACTGTACTATTCTCTCTCTGTGTCTCTCTATGTCTCTCTCACTTTCTCTCCATGTATACAGTTGAATACACCTAAATTAAATGAGCAAAGGATGCAACAATTTTGCATCAATGCGTTTCAAAATGAAAGAGCAACTCTGCATTTCTTCATATCTATCATATTTACTTTCGACTTAAACAACTGATGTGGAGTTCCTGACATATACTCAAGGAAAATGTGCTTCACAACTTGGCTATAGAAGATGATACATTGCAGCTAAAAACCATTTTATAAACTAGGTATCAACTGGAAAAAAATGTACTGATATTAGTGTTGATACTAGAAATGTGTGCAGCAAATTAAAAAATATAATAAATAACGCCTGGATGCTACCCACTGGTTTATTTACAGAGGATAGTGGGTGATTTAAAAATATGCCTTCTAATCCTGATCAGCTTGATGCTTGCAATGATAATAAACTCATTTTCTCAAGTAGCTTATCCTAGTCACATATTTAGTACCTGAGCAGATAGAATCTCTTGCCTCCTCTGCACCTGCTTCTTCATGTGAATCTAGGATTGTCCCTGCCTTGGGGGTGTGGAGGGAAAAAGAGGCAGGGAGGAAACACAGCTGTCCAGTTGTTTGAAGGCTAAGTTCAAACCATGAGGGAAGATTAGGACCTTAGGTCCAATCTGTATTCATCAATTCAGTTATAGTAAGTCAGAGCTGTTTGATCCCAATTTCTGCATCTACATCTTCATTATCTAGAACTCAGAGGAAGAGAAATGAGATTAATTCTGAAGCCTGAGCACATGATGCATTGACCAAGAGACCTTAAAAATTCACTAGGAGAACTAACATGGGGTTATCAAGATTTTATAGGATAATGAGGCTCTTGGGTTGACTGTGTAGCATTTCATGACTACTAGTGAATGGCTGGTTTTGTAACTAATATATTGCAAAGTCTCAAGTCACTGTATTTGTTAACCTACCTCATTTCTGCCTGAGTAATGCAATTTTCTCTCAATTAAATTCTATAACTTTCAAGAGCTTTGATTATTAGCCCGGTCCCATTTTAGTCCTTGTAGCCATAGTCCAGTTCTTCATTTCTTTATCAGCTTCATTGAGATATTATTGGCATACACTGAACTGCACATGTTTAAAGTGTGTAATTGGGTAAGTTCTGACACATAAACATCTGTGACACTATCACTGCAATCACGGTAATGAGCACATCCATCACTCCCCAAAATTTCCTCTTGCCCTTGGAGTTCCTCACTCCCACCCCTTCCCACTTCTTCCTTCCCTTATACAACATGCAGTCATTTTTGGGTGCCTCGCCTCTTTCACTCAGCATAAATATTTTGAGATTTATCCATGTTGTTGCATGTATCAATAGCTACTTTCTTTTCCTTGTTGCATTGCATTCAATTATATGGTAACTAGAGGCCCAGTGCACAGATTCAGGCACCAGTGAGATCCCTCAGCCTGGCCTGCGGGGATCAGGCAGAAACCGGATGTCCGACATCCCCCGAGGGGTCCTGAATTGCAAGAGGGCATAGGCCAGGCTGAAGGACCCCACCGGTGCATGATCAGGGCCAGAGGGGGGACAGCGGGAGGGCTCCAGGGCATGTCTGGCCCGTCTCTTGCCCAGTTCTGATCAGCCAGACCACAGTAGCAAGCTAACCTACCAGTCAGAGCGTTTGCCCCCTGGTGGTCAATCCACATCATAGTGACTGGTCAAACGGTCAAACGGTTGGACACTTAGCATACTAGGCTTTTATTATATAGGATAGCACAATTTGTATATCCGTTCACCTGTTGATGGACATTTGAGTTGTTTCCAATTTGGGTTATGACAAATAAAACTGCTACGAAAAGTTGCATACAAGTTTTCGTATGGGTGCATGCTTTTGTTTCTTTTGGATACATACCTAAGAGCAAGATGGTGGGAAATGTGGTAGGTGTGAGCTTAATGTTTTAAGAAACTGTTTGCCAAAGTAGTCATACAATCCCATCAAAAGGAGAGGAACGTTCCAGTTCCTCCAAATTCTTGCCAACACATGATATCGTCAGTCTTTTTAATCTTAGTCATTCTAATAAGAGTGTAATGATGTTTTTAATTCATCAATCTTTTTCATCTTAGTCATTCTAATAAGAGTGTAATGATGTTTTTAATTTGTACTTCCCTAATGACTAACGATGTTGAGCATCTTTTCATGTGCTTATTTGCATGTCTTGAAAAACATCGTTTCATATATTTTATCTGGTTTATTTGTTTGTTTATTTTTGGTAGTTTCAGGAGAGAATATAAATTCGATCCTGTGACTCTATCTTGGCTATAATTTCCAGTCCAGTTCATTTTAAAACTTTAATCTCATACCTAATACAAAGCTAGTCCCCTTTCTTCACCCCAACGTGGACCCAACAGTCTATGGAGCAGAGAGAGGCTTGAGATGACTGGCACCCTTACCCTCCGGAGAGTCTGCAGGATGAACAGGTGTCTCATTCCTAAATTCTGCAAGGTTGCAGTCTTTTTCTGTAGGTGACTTGAGCTGCTGTTCCAGCTCACTGTCTCGGTCTATGTGGTTGAAGAGAGGTCATTCTGGAGCACCTTTCTTAGTCATTGGTAGCCCCTTTCAAGAGTTGATCATAGCTTCCAACCAGCTGGTAACTTCATATTGAGCTGCTCTGATAAGTCCAACCCTCTGTTCCCAGTACTGCCAGGGTCCTGGCAATGTATTCACAATAACTTTAATTCAACCAAAGAAAAAGTTACCAAAGTAAAACTGACAGAATCAGTGAATTTGAAAATAATATATCCTATTGTGAAATATAACCCTTAATAATTTCCCCAAAATTAAAATATTTAAGAACTTGGAATAATATTTAACATTACAATATTATTAATATTCTTAGAACCTTTAGATAACTTATTTATTGCTCATTTATTGTTATTTGTTTATATTTAAACACCTTTCGATACTGTCAAGCAACTCAAAAAGAATCTGGAAGCTTTGGCTTAATAAATTATAAAGACTTATTCAGGGGTATTGAAGTTTACAAACTAGAAACACAACTAAGCAAAAACCCAGAAGTGTTCTGAAAAAGAAAGGAAAGTTAAAAGTTGTTATAGTAAAAATCATGTTCTTGAAAATAATCGGTCCTGCATTCTTAGTCCCAGGATTGGTCCAAGATGGCTATGAGTCAGATGGCCCGTCAGTCGGGGTAATGGATGAGATGGCCTGGATGTGTGAGTCCTTCAGGGGTAATCAGAGGATTATCTGGAAGCCTAGTGTGTGTCTAGAAATTGACGCACAATGAATTGATGTATATCCAGGAATTGATGCGAGACTAGAAAGTTCAAAAATTTAAGTTCCCAGGCCAGTTAGAACAAAAATAGCATCGTTTCCTCATGTCTCAACCTTCACAATGTTGATAATTTTAGCAGCTTGGTTAAAGTGACTCCATTTCATGTGTTCCCTCTCCTCACTCTTTCCTCAATACCTACATGTAACTTTAGGACCTTATTATGAAAAATTATAAAATTAGCACTTACACTTATATATTTGTATTTCCACAGGCCCACATCCTGGTTTTTTTATTTGTTTACTTAAGAGGAAAAACTAAGGAGTGTTTCATTTACATTTTTTTAAATTCCCTTCCCTCATTCCCTTTCCTTTGGTAATAGTCTGCTTGTTCTCTATATCTATGGGTCTATTTCTGTTTTGTTTTCTTTATTCATTTTTTTTTTTTCTTTAGATTCCACATATAAGTGAGATCACACGGTATTTGTCTTTCTGTTTCTAACTTATTTCACTTAGCATGATATCCTTTAGGACCATCCATGTTGTCATAAATTGCAAGATTTCATTCTTTTTTATTGTTCAATATATGTATATGCATACAATGTTACCTATATCCATCTTCTTTATCCACTCATCTATTGATGGACATCTGGGTTGCTTCAATGACTTGGGTATTACTAGTAATGCTGCAATGAACATAAGGGTGCATACTCTTTCAAAACAATGTTTTTGTTTTCTTTGGGCAAATACCCAGAAGTAGAATTGCTGAGTCGTATGGCAGCAGTTTTATCATCCACACAAATGGCCCCTCCTGGGCTGAGGCAGGGCACAATCAGCCGGACCTATGGGTCTATGACACACAGTTGTGAAATGAATGTCTACCCCCTTCCATATTACTGGCAAACCTTAAATATAAAATGATATGAAACATTCAGTCAAACGGAACCTGCCCCCAGTAAGAAGGGAAATGTTCAGTTGTGGCTGTTGAAGCTACTTTTATTCAAGGCAGTCTTTAGTGTCCCGAGTTGCTTTATCTAATGCACTCGCTGAGTCGTAGTTTCCACCAGTATTCCTTATGATTCTCTGTGCGCTGCAGAGCCTAATCACATTGGAACTAGATAAAGGGGCACTGTCAAATTCGATTTCACTAAGATCACCTCCTCAACAATGCTTCAAGGATTTTATTCACATAATTCATACAGGGGGATTAGACCAGGCACTCAGTTCAAAAGATTACTCTGCTAGTCTGATGATCGTGCACAATCTTATTGCCAATAAACTCTTTTGCCCAAGTTCCCACGCAAACAAGTAGGGTTTCTCATGGGAAATATGTAACTTTTTGAAACACATGTATACTGAATCTTGTATTTGTTTAAAAAAACAATAAACATAACAGCACCTTAGAGGGAATACCATGCTGGAATAGTACAGAACATTAAATGTCTACTAAGCATGGATCATAGGGGGTTTAAAAATAATTTTAATAAATGATTTCAACTGATGGCATAATTCTATGAGTAACCTTTACAACAGGTGGCAAAAATGTGCAGCCCTGAGGCCCAATTCAACTTGTATTTTTGCATTGCCTATCTGGCTCAGGGTTTTTAAATTTTTGTATTCGAATGCTTTCTCAGCTTCATAGCCTTCCTCTCCCCCCCCCCCCTTACTATTGTCTGATGCCCAACTAAATTCAAAATTTGGTGTAACCTGCCGGCCTCACGGGAAGCTGAGATTGTAGGGTTGGAACTGGGGTCCCAGTAGATTTTCCTGAGACCCAGTCTTAGATGCATTTAGTAACACATGTAAAACCATTTTATATACTTTTCATAATTATCACATACCTACATACCTACATAAAAAGATCGAGAGTTTAAAATTAAAATGTTGCCATTCCAAGATTCCTCTCTCCTCTTCTATTTTCTCCTGCTAGGGGGTGTTTGCACTAAGGACCCCTGAACTGTAAGAATGCCGGCAAGAAGGCGGACACAGGGCCTGCAGAAGGGGAAGCAGCATGGCCAGTGTGCTGAGGCCCTCCCGGTCCATGAGCAGGCCACGCACCCGCCTCACTGCTGTTGACCCATGGAGGGAGCATCCCATGTGGAGCCACTGTTGAATCAAGCTAGTTTAAAATAATCTGTTTCTTAAAACCCCAGTTGATTTGTCCCGTATAACATGAAAGACAATGCTCTATTACATGATGTACGTCTATAACCTGAGAATGAGGAGTCCGGTTTTTAACTATAAATTGTACTTGGAGCAGAATTTTAGACTGATGAGGGTAAAAACTGATGCAAAACCTGACTCGGTGACATGACTTGTTCAGGGTGCTTGCCTGTGTACCTCCTCACGACCTTTTGGAGAAGTCAAAGTATTATTATCCCACAGGGGGGAAAAAACTGCATTTGATGACTTTTTTGCTCAAAATCATACATTTAGTTATGTCAGCAACCAGTAGGATTAGTTTGTGCTTTTTTTTTTTTTTACTGCACATCCTCTTTTTATTTCATGATCTCTGCCTCGGGATTAAATTTCGGGGGAGATCAAAATGAAAACGTAAGCAGAACTGGAGTGCCTTCCAGATGAGGCCAGGACCCGACTCAGGGTTAGCCTGGCTCTAAAAACTCTCCACAGTTCACTGAGCGCATCAAAGGGCAAGTGGCCGCTGCATCTTCCGGAGAAGAGGCGCCGCTGCCCTGAGCAGTGTGGTCTGAGTTGATGGCTGAGACCAGAGAACAAGCCACACAAGAGCCAGCAGCTCCAACTCTCCTGTAGACTGAGGGAGCCCCGGGGTGCTCGCCGAGACTGGGCCGCCAGCACTGACGTGCTCATTATTCTGTGCCAACAAATATAAAACGAACACAGGTGAGAGCGTGTAAGATACACCCTCTGAAGCACTCCTCCCTGAGGTCTTTAGGACACATTACTGACTCAGAGAGCTTTAAAGGAATGGATCTTGGGAGCCTAAGCCAGACCGATAAAGATATCAAAGTCATGATGAGCAAGAAAACACCTCTCCTTCTCCCTTCCCCTCTCCCCCAGCGGGGAATTTACTTTTCCTTGTTTGATCTCAAAGAATTTAATTTTTTGACTGGAAGGTGCCAGACAGGAACACTTTCCACGTGAGTATCTTGAGACCCAAGTTTGGCAACTTGGAATTCACAGCACTGTGCAGAAAGTTATTGCTAAGTGGGAACGGGGATTTTAATATTCTTTAAGACTTGTGCTAAAAGGAAAGGAGAGGGAGAGAGAGGCAGAAACATCAATGATGAGAGATAATCATTGATCAGCTGCCTCCTGCACGCCCCCCACCAGGGGCTGAGCCCGCAATCCGGGCAGAATCAAACCGACCTCCTGGTTCTGAGGTCGATGCCCAACCACTGAGCCACACTGGCCGAGCTTCACTTCATTTTGATGCTGCCTCTTAGCTGACAGCCCTGGAGAACAAGAGTGGGACTTACAAGAGGAGCATGGGTTCAGCGGGTTCGGGGGGGCGGAAGGCGGGTCTCAAAAGGAAGCGACAGGGATCTTTGGTTCCAATGAAGAGGTAAGTCTACTTTTAGGGAGGACTCCTTCTGTTCCCACTTTGTAGAATTAAAATACCCCTTCTTTACGTCATTGAGGGCATGATACGCTTCCTCTTTACAGTATCCAGTGACATTTTTATAAATGGAAGGTGAATGAATATAATGTGAAAAATTGTGATCCCCTAGGACAGTGGTTCTCAACCTTTCTAATGCCGCGACCCTTTAATACAGTTCCTCAGGTTGTGGTGACCCCCAACCATAAAATTATTTTCGTTGCTACTTCATAACTGTAATTTTGCTACTGTTAATGAATCGTAATGTAAATATCTGTGTTTTCCGATGGTCTTAGGCGACCCTGCTAGCGGTTCTCAACCTGTGGTTTGCGACCTGGACTATTTATTGACTATTTATTGAGAACCGCTGCTATAGAGCCTAAGACCATCGGAAAACACAGATATTTACATTACGATTCATTAACAGTAGCAAAATTACAGTTACGAAGTAGCAACGAAAATAATTTTATGGTTGGGGGTCACCACAACCTGAGGAACTGTATTAAAGGGTCGCGGCATTAGAAAGGTTGAGAACCACTGCCCTAGGACATCTCAAAACTGAGGCTAAGAAAAAAAAAAAAAAAAGAAGTTGTCCAAACGTGGCCAGAGAAAGCAACCATGTTCCTTTTCAATATAATTACATGGTCACTGTTTTGTCATAGAAATGAAATTAGCAGGAGGCCAGTGACTAGCAATGAAAACAAAGTCAGAGGCTAGGATGTGAGTAACTCAGGTGGGCCAGTCATTCCAGTTTCCCTGTGACTTCATAGTTTCCTAGGATCTGGGACTTTTCGTGCTCAAACAGGGATGGTCCTGGGAAAATCCGAAAAGTTGGTCAACCTAGGTTGGTGGCAAGCTAAATAAACACCGAGTTCTGTTCTTTGTGTGGGTCGGACTCTTCATTCAAAGGTTTACAAATGTTTCCTTGGTGGGAACACCAGGCCGTGTTTTGTCCAGGAGCATACATGTGGAGCATGCTCTGTGGAAGCTGGGTCAGAGGCAGGGCAGAGATCCGGCTGGCACCATGCCTGTGCTTTGTTTTCTAGCTTCAGGCCCTGAGCACGGTACAGTCTGGAAGAAGCGATGGGGCAGAGGCTGATGAAAAGCAGGAAGAAGTTCCCTGGAGGTGGCTGGGTGCAGAGAGGACAGGGGATGGGTAGACCCTAGAGCCTGCCAGGGCATGGCCCTCACCCCAGACAAATTGGTCTACACATTTTACCCCACACCTGCTCAGTGCTTTCCCACCTCCTCCGACCCAGAATGCCTTTCTTCTTCCACAGCTGCAGAAAGGAAATGCTATCTATTTTTCAAGGGTCTTTGAAAATTCCACTTCTCAGAAGAGGCACCTGTGAACATCTCTCTCCTTTCAGCTCCCGCAGGGCTACCCTTCAGCCATTCAGTATCTGCCCTCTGGTTGTATCAATAATTGACTTTTAACATCTCCTCTCCCCAGCTGGGTTGTAGAGGGGCGGCTGAGGCTGGACCACTCTTTTCTTTTAAAAAATGCCTCTGATTTGCCAAAACCGGTTTGGCTCAGTGGATAGAGCATCGGCCTGCGGACTCAAGGGTCCCAGGTTCGATTCCGGTCAAGGGCATGTACCTTGGTTGCGGGCACATCCCCAGTAGGGGGTGTGCAAGAGGCAGCTGATGATGTTTCTCTCTCATCGATGTTTCTAACTCTCTATCCCTCTCTCTTCCTCTCTGTAGAAAATCAGTAAAATTAAAAAATGCCTCTGATCGGATGCATTGTGCCCAGTCCACAATGGTCATGTCAATTGTCTACAGGAGCACTGTCGAATAGAAACAGAAGGCGAACCACCTGTGTAATTTAAAATTTTCTAGCAGTCTCTCTGAAAAGAAGTCAAAAGAAATGGGTGAGAATAATTAGCCCAATCTATCCCAAACATTATTTCAACATGGAATCACTATAAAAATTATTAATGAGACATTTTCACTTAACTTTAATTGTACTAAGTCTTTGAAATTCAGGGCGCATTTCACTCCAGCACCTCACAATTTGGACTAGCCACAAATCAAGTTCTCAAGAACCTCATGTAGCTAGTGGCTACCATATTGGACAGCTCAGGTCTAAAAGATAAGTTGAGAAAATGTACTGAGGCAGTTGATGGAGAATTTACACCATAGAAGGGGTTTAGTTTTAATCTGCAATTAATGAGAAGATACCATGAATTGTTTAGAAGACTGCAATAAGTTGTCAACATGACAAGGCTAGAGATTAGGGAGGTAAATTCATAAGAATCAAGAGAAAGGATTGTTTCTGTGCTAAAGAATAGAAGGAGGCCGAAGCCGGTTTGGCTCAATGGATGGAGCGTCGGCCTTCGGACTCAAGGGTCCCAGGTTCGATTCCGATCAAGGGCATGTACCTTGGTTGCGGGCACATCCCCAGTGGGGGGTGTGCAAGAGGCGGCTGATCGATGTTTCTCTCTCATCGATGTTTCTAACTCTCTGTCCCTCTCTCTTCCTCTCTGTAAAAAATCAATAAAATATATTTTTAAAAAAAGAATAGAAGGAGGAGGAGTGGCAGAACTTTGTGACTGATGGAATGGAAACAAATAAAAGAGAGAAAGGAGTAAACAGTTACCTAAGGTACCTGGAGTACCAGGAGAATAGTAAGAAGGAAGAGGGAGAGAGATACCAGTCTAAGAAAGAGGTGGATTTGTTTTCAACTGTATAATTTCAGGTGCTGGTAAGAGACGTGATGTGGAGCAAGGATGAATGAGGAAGCCTGGCCACGTAGCTTTGGGGATGGATACTACCAAGTAGATTGAGCCTTAGAAATGGGTAACAACTAAGGTCATGAAGGTGAATGGAGATAAGAAAGACTCAAGAATTTAAATTTATGACTTCCCTAGTTGACAAGCAGGACAAAAAGTTATCAGGACCTAGCTGGTTTGGCTCAGTGGGTAGAGCATTGGCCTGCGGACTGAAGGGTCCCAGGTTCGATTCCGGTCAAGGGCACATGCCTGGGTTGTAGGCTCAATCCCCAGTAGGAGGGGGCATGCAGGAGGCAGCTGATCAATGATTCCCTTTCAACATTGATGTTTCTCTCTCTCTCTCCCTCTCCCTTCCTCTCTGAAATCAATAAAAATGTATGTATATTTTAAAGTTGCCAGGATGGTAGGAAGAAAACAAAGAGATCAGGGGAGCCGTGGAAAGGTGGGGAGAGAACTGTAAGACGGAAAGGGACAGAAAGCAGGAGAAAGGTTGAGGCAGAGGAGAACTGAGGAGAGTCCACTGGACTTTTAGGAAGCAATCTGTAGGGCAGTTAGAATCTTTGTCTGGGCTGAATTAGAAAAAAGAAGGAATTACATTAGCTGCACTCTCTTTCTAAGCGCCCCCAATCTCCAGTCCTTAGAGCAACAGACGGATGGAAGATGTTTGGATTGAGAAGTTGACTTTTTGGAGCAGATACAGACCCAGCAGGAATCCTGGCAGAAGACAATAGAGACTAGCAAGGGTGGGTGGAGTTCTGGGTGATGCTTGATTAATGGCCAAGGTAAAGAAAACTAGAGAGAAGCCAAGTGAAGGGTGCGAGGGATTTCATAGGGTTCGGGACTGAAAACCATTGCAAAACCATTATTCGGTCTTAGTTAAAAGACAAGGGGTCGGGGGGGGGGGCGGGAGGAATATGAAAGATCATTTTGTCATTATAAGGTCTTATTGTATTTTTCCAACCACTTTTTCAATATTTTGTTGCTTACCTTAAAGGATGGGCAAATATGAAATGTGTCCAGTGGAAAATTGCCTTTAAATTTTACATATTTTTGAAAGGGAGTGGAGAACAGCGGTGGCCTAAAAGCCCTTGAAACTCTAGGGGCCTGAACTCCAATCCAATCCTTTTTCTCTTTCAAGCCTATTCAGTAATAACACAAGCATCAGTATCCAGTATCCAACAATCTGGGGGGGGGGGGGGGGGGGAAATGGGGGATTTTAGCTTCGTCTTTGCTGAAATAGCTTGGGGATTATGGAGTCAAAATTAGAACTAGTAAGAATCACCTCATTCAGTCTTGCAAGTTCAAGTAAATCCCTTATTTGTGATCATGGGCTTTACTTCGGGTTGTATTTATTTGGTAAGTGTAGGAGTACAGGGTATTAAATTTATTCAGCTAAGAAAGTGTTTTGAAATTCCCTGGAATTTCCTTAGGAGTTCAGACGAACATAAGTGCTTTTGAAATCTTTGGAAGATGACAACCTAAATTACTCCTGCTGAAATGACTAAGTTGGAATTTCTGGTTCATGCCTAAGGATTCCAGAATCTTGACAGATGACAGTGAAAAGGGATCACTGGGTAGCTCAGCTGGTTAAAGCGTTGGCGCAATATGCCAAGGTTTCAGGTTTTTTTGTTTTTTAATTTTTTAAAATATATTTTATTGATTTTTTTATTTATTTTTTTAGAGAGGAAGGGAGAGGGATAGAGAGTTAGAAACAACGATGAGAGAGAAACATAGATCAGTTGCCTCCTGCACACTCCTGCACACTTCCTACTGGGTATGTGCCTGTAACCAAGGTACATGCCCTTGTCTGGAATCGAACCCGGGACCCCTCAGTCCACAGGCCGACGCTCTATCCACTGAGCCAATCTGGTTAGGGCCAAGGTTTCAGGTTTGATCCCCAGTCAGGGCACATACAAGAATCAACCAATGAATGCATAAATACGTGGAATAACAAATCTCTCTCTCTTTCTCTTCCCACACCCCACCTCTCTCTCCCTCTCTCTCTCAAAAAAAAAGTGATTGAGGTATTCCAGAGAAGGGGAGGTGGAAAAAAGCAGGTTGAGAGCATTACTCAGATAGGAAGAAGTTGCTAACTCCATTCTAAGCAGCAGGAATAGAGTAGTGCAAAAGGAAATGGGAATGAAGATGAAGTCAAAATAGCTTAATGCATTTCAAATACTGTATGTTGTTTCTAAATAGTCTATTCTAATTTCCCTCAGCTGCCATAATCTGTGTTAGAGACTCATATAGATCTGTGGGCATTCTGTTCTTCCTACATCAAGACATTTTAAAAGTTGAGAAATAACTAACGACCTGATGAGGGGTTCCGTTAATCAATAGTTTCAAACAGGGAAAGGCATATCGAAGTCCAAGACTCTAGCAAGTCAAGATACTCATCAAACATGGAGTCTGTGAGGAAGGACTTACTCATTTTTGCTTGGAGATGAAGTAGCTTTTATGATTCACCACACATGAGCACAATGTGCTTTTGTTTCAGGAAGTACCCAATTCCGATGGGCAGATTACTAGATAAACTCGCCAATTGGTATTCTGACTAAATTGCCAGTTTCTAAATGTCAAATAGTTTATCCCAAACCATTGTGTTGCAGCCTAATCACAAACTGTCCCATAGGGCGGTTAAATAAAAAGATCTGAGGGAATAAACTTAAACTTAAAAACAGCAACCTCTATTTGAAAAACACAGCTGAAAAATTTTAGATCCGGTCCCTTCAGCCTTAGGAATGAGACAATGTTTACTGGTTCGTGGGGAGTGTTCGCACTCTTGTGTAACGCCTGCTAGCCGTTGTGGGAGTGACTGAATTTGGCGTCAGACTCAATAGTATCATTCCCTGTCGTCATTAATGAATATTTGCACAAGGAATCTGTTTTATGCTGTAAAAACAAGTTCATATCGACAAAGTCTCTATTCCTTAGGACACTCGCTGGAATCTATATATATAAAAGCCTAAGCAACTGAACAACTGAACAAACAAATGACAGGTCAACCAGTTGCTGTGACTCACACTGACCACCAGGGGGCAGACGCTCAATGCAGGAGCTGCCCCCTGGTGGTCAGTGGGCTCCCACAGCCAACCTCCCTCGCCAGGCCAACCTCCTGCAGTCCCTCCCCCTAGCCAGCTGGCCCTCCCTGCCCCCCCCAATCCACCCCAATCACCAGCCAGGCCAAGGGACCCCACCTGTGCACGAATTCGTGCACCAGGCCTCTAGTAGATAATAATGCCCTTGTAGCCATGGTGCCATTTTGACTTCCAGTTCTTTAAGGTGGTGGATGACGGCTTCTCCATGTACATGAACTTCAGAAATACTCATTGAAAGTTTGTGCAAGTAGCATTTTCAGGAGCGAAGCCTCAAACCTTTCGTTATATTCTGTTGGGAACACATGTCTTAAAGGAGTTAAGAATGATTTAGAATATGACATTAAAAATACATCTGTATTGCGCCCTGGCTGGTGTGGCTCAGTTGGTTGGGCATCCTGTACACCTGAAGGTTACCAGTTTGATTCCCCATCAGGGCACATGCCCGGGTTACAGGCTCAATCCCTGGTAGGGGGCGTGCAGAAGGCAGCCAGATCCATGTTTCTCCCTCTCCTTTCCTCTCTCTCTCTAAAAATCAATAAAAATATTAAATATGTGTGGGTGTGTGATGCATTAGTATGATTTTGTCACTTTGCCAACGTTAATAATATTACTAGTATATGCATAAAGAGAAGTTTACCGCAATTTTAAACAAAATAAAGTAGAACTTTCAAACAAAAAATAACATCTATTCACTGTTCAATTCAGTGTCAGTATTTTGCCTCCTTTCGGATGAAAATTAACAGTTTCACATTGTGACTTTCATCTTATCAGAGCCTCCTAAAGTAAACAGCAGCACACAGCATGAGAAACCTCCATTGTGTAACTTCCCCTGCGCTCTTGGAAATAGCAAATGTCCTTTTCTTATAGCGCAGCCCCCAATGACCAGGACTACCCCGGAGTTTTAACATCCCGTTATTGGAGTTTTCAAAATAGCAACCGCACATTTTTATAAGCCTTCATGGTGTTTACTGCTGAAGAAGTACTATTTGACAAAGCTCACTCACCGGGCATCTATTCATCGTGATCATTATTCTATTTTATTATCTTTATATCCCTATTTACAAAACCTTCTGAAAATGAAAAGCCAACGCAGCGCAAAAACCCCACTTGGAAGAGGGCCGCCTAGAAGCAGCTTCGGAAAGGGCCCTGAGGTCGGGTCGTCCCGGGAAAGCGAGAACTGGGGGACTCGCCGCCTCCCCTCCCCGCAGGCCCTGCTGCCCAGGCCCGGCGCCCGCGGGGCCGCCCACCCGCCCAGCCCCCGCAGCGCCGGGCGCCGCCTACCGCGGGGATTGGCCCGCGCCGCCGGGAGGTCTGGGCGCGGGGCCGGCGGCGTGGGGGTGGGGAGCGCAGGGCGGAGGGGGGGTGCGGCGGGGGTGGATGGAGGGGGCGGTGCCGCCCAGCCCCGCGCCCCGCCTCCCGCGTGGCTACTGAGAAGGGCGCCCACGTGCCCAGCCCGCTTTCTGCAGCGCTGAGGCTCTGTGCGTGGACCCGTCCCGCGTCGGCTGGTGCTCCAGTTCCCCGAGCCGCGGACCCGACCCGCTCCAGCCGCGCACCCTCCACCGCCCTGCAGGCGCGGCCCTAGCGCTGCCCAGTAAGTTGCCAGGTCTCCGTCCGGCCTCGCGGAGAGGCCGCAGAACATGGGGGGCCGGGGCGCCCGGGGCCGAGCGGAAGGGCTGGGGCGGGGGCGCCCAGGGCTGCGTCCAGCTGCGCGCAGCTGCCCGGAGTCCGCGCTCCAGCCGCGCTGAGACCGGAGCTCCAGGGGTGCGGGATGGGGCTGCCACCCACCGCGAACCCCCATCCTTAGGGCTGCGCGTCTCCCCGTCTAGCCCCGAGGCATCGGGGTCCGCGAAGGGCGTGGGTAGTGGGAGCTGGGAGACAGCCTGGCACGGCCGCTCCGGGGGAGCCCTTTGGCCACTCTTGTCCAGAGGGTCCCCGGCACCCGTCTCCGAGAGAGGGCAGACCCGGCCTCCCCACTTTCTGCACGCCCCCGGGAGTCCCTGAAGTCGCCTTCCGCTCCCTGGGGGTTCTTGATTTACATATAAAACATCGCTTGGACTTTTAACAGCCTAGACCTGCCCTGGACTGGCTGCACAGGTACAGCGGCCCGTGGTGGTGCTCGGGGGATGTTAAAGTAAATGGGTGCCGTTTTAGACCCGTTGGAGATGGGCTCTATACTGGTTAAGCCTATTTCATGCAGTTTTCAACCTTGGACTCGAAATGCCATTCCTGATCCTTCGGGAGTGACTAGGCCCATCAGCCACAATAGCCTTCCCCCGGGGAACCTGACAAGTTCTATGGACGCGACGCCCAATGCATGCAGTAAAGTCTGCAGAGATTGTGTCTTAGAGATTTTGACCAGGAATAGCTCACCGGTCATCTAAATGGACGCAGTACCTGGATCCCAGAAGGAAAAATAATGTTCAGACTTGCAAGTATTGATGCAGAACTGCCTACCCAGCGGTTAGGTGACTTTCAGGACTGATCATAAGATTTCTCTGCTCATTTGTACAGAAACACTCCTTTTAACGCGGGGATGTGATCAGATGTTACGCCAAAAGAGCTATCCGCATCGTGGCTGGGGGCCTGGCATAGGAAGCTAGAGTGTATGTGTCTCTGTTGGTACTTTCTCATCCTTGCCCCAACTTCAATGGCCTTTTCCCCCCTCCTCCCTCAGAATTAATAATAATTGTCTGCTCAGCACATTGCAAACATTGGTGTTTGTGGTCTTTTTCTAGGGAACATAAAGGGTAAGAATACCCATTATATACTTTCTTATAGTTGCTTTTTCCCTTTTGTAATGTTAAATCCTTTTCCCCCCCTTTTAATTGCACTAAAGCTCAACATGAAATACATGATTTCTCAGTGCAGAAGATCATAGGCGCTTTTTAATTTCTCCTCTTACTACAGAGCTGCTAATGGTCTACTCTGGATGGAGTCCCGGAGGCCACATTTGTTAGATCTTCACGTTTTCTCCCTCGCCCCTCCCTTGGTTTCCACTGTGCCTTGGTTGGGGAATGTCATTTCTCTTAAGTCAGTGGTCGGCAAACTGTGGCTCTCGAGCCACAATGCGGCTCTTTGGCCCCTTGAGTTTTTAGCAAAGGCCAGCTTAGGAGTACCCTAACTAAGTTAATAACAATGTACCTACCTATATAGTTTTAAGTTTAAAAAAATTTGGCTCTCAAAAGAAATTTCAATCGTTGTACTGTTGATATTTGGCTCTGTTGACTAATGAGTTTGCCGACCACTATCTTAAGTCACTTTAATCTCTTAGGGTTTGTCCCGGCCTTGGAGCCCAGAGTGAAATCTGGGTGGTATCTGCAAGGATTCCGCTTGCAGGCTCCTTGGCCTCTGCCCAGGTCAGCACAGCCCTTTGGGTTCCAAAGTATCTAATTCTAATCATTATCACTGGACTTGGCGTCAGGAGCCTGCAAGGGAGAAGAGAGGCTGGGAGGGGGACCGGGTCGCTGTTGGAGGAGGAAAAAAACCCAGAATACTGTGGAGTGTTTCATCTTGTCTTCCCCTCTAGTTCTGTCCTTTAACATACGCGCCTGAAGGAGCGTCCAGCTCGTGGTTCTCGCTTTCCACCACAAACCTGCTCAGCCTCGCTGCATGGCCCGGCGTTTGTGCTCGGCTGGTGCTTCCTGGCTGAAGTTCTCCCTGCTCCTCCCGGCTCTTCTGGCCAGACCCGGAGCCTCATCTGCGGCCACCGCGTCTCTTTTCAGCCCCCTTTTTCACACGAGCTTTCCCTTTGAGTTTTCCTTGGGGGACTCCTCTATTTAGCCTCGTTTCTGTCTCCCCTGCTGTTTTATCTCTGCCCGCTGCTGCGTATCTACCTGTTCAGAAAGGTGTGTGCTGTGCCAAGTGTTCAGAACCACCTGCTGGTTTTATTCCGGTGCCCTTCGGTGGCCAGCTTTCAGAACAGAACCTGACAACACCCTGATGTTGCCATGTGTTCCCCCAAACAGGATACGGACACATGGATTTGTAAGGACCGGCTTCTTACAGACTACTTGCTGGATGTCAGACATTTAGAAAATGACCACCGTTTGCAAGTGAATGTATTTCTACCTGTTCACATGTTTAGTGCTCTGTGCCTCATTTGAATGTTTTGTCATCCAACTGGATACAGGCATACCTCCTCTTATTGTGTCACTTTATTGGGCTGCACAGATGTGTTTTCTACAAATTGAAGGCAAGATCCTCCACCAGCAAAAACATCAAGACTCACTTTATTGCAATAGTCTTTTTATTGCTGTGGTCTGAAGTCAAATGTGCAGTATTTATGAGGCATGCCTGTAGTAAAAATCTCAGCCTTCAGATTTCAATTATGTGATGCCACTTGTCTAGTGGTTTTGAAAATCAAAGTGGTCAACTCATTTCTACACCTTTAATCTGAATATTCAAAACCACATAGTTATAGCCCTGATAAAAAAAAAAACTAATGACATTGTTTTTTTCATTGTCTTCTGTTTTAATAACTTTTCATGCTACTGTCTAACACAACGTGGTGGACACATAATACATGCTCCATATGTTTTTATTGTCGAGGGAATGCCACTGATTTCAATAATTCGAGAAAGGGTGTCGTATCTGTCTTCAAATATGTGTTTCTTCTTTGAAAATCAGTGAGTCCCTACTCTGTACCAGACACCGAACCGCCAAAAGTAATGTGTGGCTCCAGTTTTAGAGGGATTCTGCACTTACCTTTACATTCGGTAAACGCTCCATTGGGGGATTTTAAGAGAAGTTTTTTGTTTTGTTGTAATTTTATATAGAGCAACACCTATAAACAAATGACTTGAGTATCATCTATATCAGAAAAAAAGTAAGAACACACTCTCTAATGCAGTCATACATGACCACCACTGAAACACGTTTTGAGAGATGCGATGTGAGGTGGTTTCACAGACCCTATACCAATCTGTGCGAACCTCACAGAGTGCACGTACACAATCCTGGATGGCACAGCCTACTACGCACCTAGGCCACATGGTATAGTGCAGTGGTCGGCAAACTGCGGCTCGTGAGCCACATGCAGCTCTTTGGCCTCTTGAGTTTTTAACAAAGGCCAGCTTAGGAGTACCCTAATTAAGTTAATAACAGTGTACCTACCGTACCTATATAGTTTAAGTTTAAAAAATTTGGCTCTCAAAAAAAATTTCAATCGTTGTACTGTTGATATTTGGCTCTGTTGACTGATGAGTTTGCCGACCACGGGTATAGTGTATCACTCCTCGGCTGCAAGCCTGTACAGCATGTTACTGTACAAAACAACCCGAGATTAAATCAGAGAGAATGATGCAACCCAGGGACACGGCAAACACAGGATGCGTGAGGCTGCTGCCTGTGTAGCAAGGTTTGCTGTTTGCAGCAGACAATTTTTTGTAAGTAGAAAGAGTACATCCTAAAATAATGACAAAAGTACACTATAGTAAATATACAAACCAGTAGCACAGTCTTTCATTACCACTATCTAGTATTATGTACTGCACATAATTCAGCACAGTACCAGCCCCACCACACACACGTGAGTGATGTGTTGTGCTATGACTTATGATGGCTGCACCGTCACGAGGTGAGAGGAGTCTTTCAGCTCCAGTACCGTCTCAGGGGACCCCTGTCGTGTACGCAGCCCGTCGTTGACCGAAACATCGCTGAGCAGCACGTGACTAGATGAAGATGACGCCACTTACTAGTCCATCCTCAAAAGCACATGTGCTTGGTGTGTTTTTTAAATGGTAGTCACAGATTTGTCCTGATGCTTCTCTTATTTTCCTTTAGTTGCCTTTCTGGCCATTATTTCGGAAGGATTGTCAGTGGCTGTGGAAATGCGGTAGATGCCACTGACCAAACCAACAACCGATGGTTCATTTCCACCATGCTCTCACTAGTTTATAGGCTCTACCTAGCTGAGTTCAGATAATCAGAACATGGTTTACCTACTAACTTTTCTTGTCCAGTGTGGTAAACCTAACTGTTCTATACCAATCTGTGGAAGCAAGCAGTATGCTGTTGTTTTTCATGTGATTCTGGGACTCTTTTCAACTTTAAATATTTCTGAAAATGGTCTCCACTGCCACTAGCTAACTTTCTCATTGGTAAGTACAATTAGTATTGACTTTAAGATGTTAGTTAATGTGGTTTGTGTTTAAAAGACTGGGTCACATATCTTCTGCTCTTTTTTTATTATTCTTTTAGGAGGGTTCATGATGATATTTATACTAGAGGCCCGGTGCATGAAATTTGTGTACTTGGGGGGGGGGGGTGGCTCAACCCAGGAGCCCTCAGGGGATGTCCGACTGATGGCTTAGGCCCGCTCCCCATGGAGAGTGGGCCTAAGCCGGCAGTCAGACATCCTTAGTGCTGCTGCGGAGACGGGAGAGGCTCGTGCCCCCTCCGCTGCGCTCACCAGCCGTGAGCCCAGCTCAGGGCTTCTGGCTGAGCAGTGCTCCCTCTGTGGAGCGCACTGACAACCAGGGGGCAGCTCCTGCGTTGAGCGTCTGCCCCCTGGTGGTCAGTGTACATCATAGCGACCGGTTGTTCTGCTGTTCTTTCGATTTGCATATTAGCCTTTTATTATATAGGGTTTTAAAAATCTTTATTGTTGAAAGTATTTCATATATCCCCTTCCTCCCCCCTTGACCTCTCCCAGCCCGCCCCCACCCCCCACCCTAGGCCTTCACCACCCTATTGTCTGTGTCCATGAGTCATGCATATATGTATACAAGTTCTTTGGTTGATCTCTTCCCACCCATCCTCCCCTGCCTGTGCTTATTTCAACGTTTACTTTGGATCTCTCTCCTCTGGGAAGTCCATGGTTCTCTGTTTTTCTGGGTGTGCGTGGACAGGATACATAGTTGAAAACCTTGGGGTTTCTTGCATCCAAGATTGCATCATCAAGCTGGAGTGTCCTATGTGATGATTTAGTGCCGCCAGCGTCATGTATTTAACTGTAGGCCTCCTCCCTAGCCCACTGCAAAAAAGAAAACAAATTAAAAACTAGAACCCCCACCACACACCCACTCCAGTGCTGCACGCTCTCACCGCTCTCTCTTTACAACCTGAGCCTCATCTGGGATTGGGCAGCGAGGCCGATGACGTAAGAACATTTCATAACCTTTCTTCCAGGAGTTGTGGGAAAAAAGAGCCCTGACTGTTTTGTAGTCATTTTTGGCATATTTTGTGAACAATACACAACAAAGAATTCTTATGTCCCTTTTGATTCTGGCTGGTTTTCCCCACAGTTGTGGGGGAAATTCTTCTCTTTCCTTAACCCACTCTGGCTTCCTCTGGGCTCCCTAAGTCTTCGTACAATTATACCCAATGAAATGCTGTTCATGTGGTCAAAGCCCACTTTCTTCCAGTGGAGACGAAGTGAGCACAGTGGGTAGAGCTTGATGTCGCCAGGAGTCTGAACAAAGTGCAATTTAATGCTCTCATTTTATTATTGCCCATCTTTCTTTTTTTGTTTGTTTTTGGTCAGATTTTAAGATCTTTGGATCTACAGATCATGAAGGCTTCCATGATCATCTTTTTTTTTTTTTTTTTTTTAAAGATGGTTATTCATCAAAAAAGGGAAGTAATACACCTGAAAGGCCACTTTTTATTTATTCTTCTGTGTGGGCACAAAGATGTTATGTGAGTTGGTAACTTTCTCATGATTAGGAAATAAAGGCTCTTATGTTAGGGTCTTTTCTTGCCTTGGCTCTGGGTAATCGTGGTAAATGAAGATCATGGTTGATAGTCACTAGTGGAATTCACAGTTATTGTATATTGAACTATAAGGGAAAATGAGGACTCTTTACATGTTCAGCCTTATTTCTTTATTGTCTTAATAGGAACTCGGGGCAGATTTCCCAAATGCAATTCAATGTGTGCTTTTAAAAATCACACTAAATTCTCTAGAACTTGAAATATATTTGAGTGCTGGAGGTAGGACATCATTTCTGTATCACACATAAAGTGTATTTTCCCAGAGCCTGTGCCATAACACTTCCTTCCCCGCATTCATGCTGTCTGGTGTCTGAAAGAAGGTATCAATCTGGTGGAAGCAACTGGATTTGATTTTTGTGAAGCTAATATGCAAATTTGATAGTATTTAGCAATTGTATGAGTATCCAGATTAACGAATACTGTTTGATGCATTGGGATTCCCTTGGAATAGGAAATAGGACTTTGTCACTTTGATTCTAAGAATATCCTATGAGGTATGCTACTTGGAGTCTTCCATGATCAGCAGTTAGTTAATCCATTTTGGATGAATATGTGCTATATATTGCTATGGTCCAGATCTAGCTATGGCCCATAGAGAAGCAAAGAATGAGTAACTTGGTCCCTGTTCTCCGGGTGTTGACCCCCCAGTGAAGGAGTTAACAAGTGCACACACAGTGGCGAGAGTGTGATAAAGCTGCCGCTGAGTGACACAAAGAGCTGAAGGGATCAGGAGGAGAGGGCAATCTATCCTAAAGTTTTCTCTTTGTCATATATGTGATGTGTTCGCAACATAAACCAAATGGTCAGTCAGTTTAGGTACTGTCATCACCATACGGTTTCCATCACTGCTTTTTCCTCCTGTAGTTGCTCTTTGGTAAAACTTGGGTATCTTGGACTTCAGTTCTGGCTGAGCATTTTGGAGAGCAACAATACTTATTAATAACTTGGCAGAATTGCTCGTTGTTGACTACCTTGGGCTTCTAGAAAACAGTGACATTTAACTGCCTATTCAGACTATTCTGACAGACCTTAGAGAGGAAAGTTAAAGCACATGAACAGATTCAGGTTGAAAAGAAGGGATTACATTGACTTGCTATGTTTTCTTATGCTACGTTTCATACAGTTTTCATCAACTGTATTTGAACTAATGGTACTTAAGAGTTCTTGGACATACATAGAAGGAGCTCTTCCTCTTTTAGTCTAAGATCCTCTCCATTCTGATTATGTTTATACTTCAGTGGAAGGAAGACGACCCAGACATTTGCATGTAAGATGCTCCTGCCCCAATAATTCGGGTAAGATTTTTGGGACTTTAAACTCTCTGAATTCCAACCAGTGGACACGTATGTTTCAGGAACCCAGGATGAGAACACTGTAATTCAGAAGCCATTTCACCTCCCAGGGAAAATATCTGAGGAGAGAACCCTCTGGGGCAGCATGAGGCCTTCTTGGCCATTTCCCTTTCCCTCTTGCTGATGTAAGACTGCCCCTGGCCTCCAAGGAGAAGCCGAGAACTGGCTCAGAAACAGGTGTGGCTCTGGGGGGCCCTGAGTTAAAGAGCTATGACCTTGATACAATGAAGACCATTCTCATTTGTGCTTTGGTGGGAGTAGTTCCCTGGCCTCAAAGGAACACTCCAGACTTTGTCTCCGGCATCACCACCCTTCTTTCTTCCACATTCTCAGATTCGCTGATTTCTGTGCCTACTGATGGGCCAGGAAATTAGTTTGCTTCTAAGTTTAGCCGAGATCATTCTAATTGAGTAGTTGCAAATCCATAATAATAAAAGCGTAATATGCTAATTAGACCAGATGTCCTTCCAGACGAAGCCAGGGCTACGAGGGAAGCCTGGGTCCTGGGTGCCTGCCTGTGGCTGGAGGGAAGCCCGGGTCCCGGGTGCCAGAGGAGAGCTGGTGCAGGCAGCGGGGGGAAGGAAGGCCTACTCTTGCACGAATTTCGTGCATCGGGCCTCTAGTATATACATCAATGGGAAGGAAGAAAAAGAATGGATAAGAATAGCCAGTGCCCTCTTTTCTTACCTAAATCAGAGCGTCTTTAGAATGACATTTGAAATCCGACCTGATAGCTCAATATCCGTCCGATGTGGGTCTTCTTGTAGAAATGTCTGGAATTTGATAAACGTATTGTGTAGTAGAACTAAAGAGGTTATATGTATTAAAGAGCAAGGTAAGCATCACTTCAGAGCCTGGTCAGTTTTTAAAGAATAAAATAGCCGCAAGCTTTTCTCTTTTTTACGTGTCATGCTGACTTAATAATGTGCCCAGTGAAGAACAGTGAGGCAAAGCGAGCAATTTACAAGTTGAATTCCCCATTGAAGTTCTTATCTTCTGCAAAACTTGCTTTACACGTGGTTGAGATTTGTAATGCTTTGTTGCAAAAAAGAGCCCTCTTTAAATGCATTACATTTGTGGCCCTGTGGCTGTGTAGGTGGAGTTGGACTTGTGTGTGCTGTGTTCATCAAGAAAACAGCACAAAACACATTTACATGCCGCTGAGAAACAGTCGTGGGTGTTGGTAACATTTGTGCTGTTAGAGTTTTGGCAGCGTGTCCTGGGCTGATCCCGTTTAAACTCTCCCAAAACTTAGCATTTCACCTTGAAAACAAAATTGCTTTTTCATTCTCACGAATAAGGTCCTTTGGATCTTTGGATGGCAATCCATGAATAAGGTCCTTTTCCTGGACACTTGGTTGTGCCACCGTGAAAATGCTGTGGTAGCTGGTTTTGTATCCTGAACTCTGAACTTGACAGTGGATTGAGACCTGTCTTGTGGGCAATTTCTGAAGCATTGAAGGGTTCAGCTCTGGCTTCTCTGGCTGCGGTAGTTACCGAGTTCCTGGAACGATGCATCTGCCAAGCACCGTGCTGGACGGATTTGGAAGGGGAGCAGGCTTCTGAGAATGACACTTCAGAGCTCTCTTTTTATAGACAAAGAAACAGATCTTACGGGGTATAACTCTCCTGAGGTCAGACCGCTAGGGCCAGAGTGAAGACTTGATTTCAAACATTTTTTGACTTAACAGCAACACTGAGTTCATACCCGGCCATTCTGCTTTTGTGGGAGCATGGCATCCTCACTGTCATACACTACTTGTGTGGCAGGCATGTTATGCACGGGCATCGAAATAAAATTTTAACTTAAAAGTTGTTAGATTTTTAAAAAATTTCTTGGAAATTAACATTTGAATAAGACATTTTAGTATAGTGGCATTCTTAGGATGTCTAACTTTTTTAAATGGCATGTTCTTACCAAAAAAACAAAAACAAAAATGTAATCTTAACCTAAAAAATAAAGACTCTACCTACAGGTTCTAAGCCCTAGGAAGTCATTAGATTTAAACCTCAGACGTGGTGCTTTGGAACCAGTAAGCTGTGTTTGGAATGCTGCTGTGCTGTCTTCTTTAAAAGGCTGTTTGCGTTTTTCGTTTTTCCTGATAATCATAGGTAACAGATGGTTCGCACTTAGTTCAGTGAACCAACCAAAAAAAAAAGAGCGGACTTAGCATAAAATTTCTGTTGATAGTGCATTTTCTCTCTCTGAGATGGATCAGACGCCCTTTCTGCATAATGAGTAGCATATTTACATTTTCCTGATCCTGTTCTGCTGCAGAGTGCCAGAGGTTGTGAGGGACAAGCAACCTAGTGTTGTCACTTTAAACGTTAAAGTATTGACCTCTTTCTTGTCCTGCATTGCTGACGCTGGGTATGTGCATCCCCCCGACCACTTCTAAAACGGATCAGTTGTTCCAGCGACTCTGAAGACTGAAGGCACCATTTAATTCATCGAACTACCGGAAAGAGTGTGAATACCGTACTTTCCGGCGTATAAGACGACTGGGCGTAAAAGATTTTCCTGGGTTAAAAAGTCGTTTTATACGCCGGAAAATACGGTATATTGGACTATATTGATGGGATTAGATATATTGGACTACTGTATTTTCCGGCGTATAAAACGACTTTTTAACTCAGGAAAATCTTATACGCCCAGTCGTCTTATACACCAGAAAATACGGTAGATTTCGAGCCCGTGGAAAGCCTTGAGAACCCACGTCGTTCCTCTAATCCCAGCTTTGAAAGCATGTAGTGCAGCTGCTCTCTAAAATTCGACTTTCTGTGGGCTGCGGTCGCCGGCCTGTTCACAGTGGCGGGTTGACTGTTGTGCGGTGGTGAGAGGTAGCGGCGGCGGTGGGATAAGGTGGGCAGGATGGTGTTACTGAGGCGGAGTGCTGAGTGCAGGCGCCAGCTGGAGTGGTTGGTACCAGCGGTCATTCCGAGTTCCATTGAAAGACTCTTCGGTTTGAAGAATGGACCTGCACTGCATCACACATCACTCAGTGCTTTCCTTCTTAGACCAGGGGCACCGGTGATGCTGAACTACATCATTTCACTTCTCGCTTTGTAGGCGCGAATCAGAATTCAAGCCGTTTTCAAGAAATGGAAGAAAGGTGCTCAGTTGATTGAACTAAGTGTAATTTCTACGGGTGAAGTAAACAGGGAAGAAAGAATGCCAGAAGTCTTCCTTCCTTCTTTCCTTCCTTCCTTCCTTCCTCCCTCCCACCCTTCCTTCCCTCCCTCCCTTCCTTCCTTCCTTCCTTCCCTCCCGCCCTCTTTCCCTCCCTCCCTTCCTTCCTTCCTTCCTTCCTTCCTTCCTTCCTTCCTTCCTTCCTTCCTTCCTTCCTTTCTTTCTTCCTTCCCTCCCTCCCACCCTTCCTTCCTTCCCTCCCTCCCGCCCTTCTTTCCCTCCCTCCCTCCCTCCCTTCCTTCCTTCCTTCCTTCCTTCCTTCCTTCCTTCCTTCCTTTCTTTTCTCCTCCAAGAAAATGATGCATGTAGAATCATGTTGCAGGAGGAGAAAGTAATCTTTCTCTAGTGTTCACTCAATGGAACTTCTACAGCAATCATTTCCTGAATTGCATTTCCCACATCTTTAGGGGCATACTGGTCAGCACTGACCACTTTAATAAGTCCTGGGATTCTCAGCTCAGAAGAAGCCTGTGTTTCTTTTCAAGCAGAACCGTGACGGACCCTTCCCCATAGGCGTGTGTGTGATGTAAGAGTGAGCTGGAGATGCTCCCGGTGCAGACATGTCTGCAGAAAAGTCAAACAGGCCTCACTGCTAACAGGAGTGAGAATATTTTCAGAGTTAGAGGCCACAAAATGCTGAGAACATTTCTAACTGTAGCCAACACGCAGCATTTTCTCCTTGACGTCTTAATCCCCAATATTAAGTGTTGATTTCTTTCCAATTCTATTTCAGTGCCTTGGAAAAGAGGGCTCAGAGCATCAGATCCCTAAGCTCCTTTGCTGCTCTAGAAGAAAAATGGCAGGCAGCCCATTCGCATGTATTATTCCCCAGGTGTTCCCACGAACAGCCTCCTGACATCTCTTCTGACCACACCTGGTGTGCTGCTACTCACAGATGTTGGAGACCCTGCTATGTAGCTGGGGGCAGTGGCAGCTGGTGGCTGTTTAAGATATGTCAGCTTATAATTGGGAGAGCATGTACAGCTGGCTCCAGATGCTGCTGCTGCTCCTCCTCCTCCTCCTCCTGCTCCTCCTGCTGCTCCTCCTCCTCCTGCTGCTGCTCCTCCTCCTCCTCCTGCTCCTCCTCCTCCTCCTGCTCCTCCTCCTCCTCCTTCTGCTCCTCCTCCTGCTCCTCCTCCGCCTCCTCCTCCTGCTCCTCCTCCTCCTCCTTCTGCTCCTCCTCCTGCTCCTCCTCCTCCTCCTCCTCCTGCTTCTGCTGCTCCTCCTCCTGCTCCTCCTCCTCCTCCTCCTCCTGCTTCTCCTCCTCCTCCTCCTCCTCCTTCTACTCCTCCTCCTACTCCTCCTGCTGCTCCTCCTGCTCCTCCTCCTCTTCCTCCTCCTTCTGCTCCTCCTCCTCCTCCTGCTCCTCCTCCTCCTCCTCCGCCTCCTGCTCCTCCTCGTCCTCCTCCTCCTCCTCCTTCTGCTCCTCCTCCTGCTCCTCCTCCTCCTCCTTCTGCTCCTCCTCCTCCTGCTACTCCTCCTCCTCCTCCTCCTGCTGCTGCTCCTCCTCCTGCTCCTCCTCCTCCTCCTCCCCTCCTCATCTTCCCCTCCTCCTCCTCCTCCTTCCTCTCTCCCCCCCCCCCTGCCTCCCCCCTCCTCTCTCACTGCCCCTTCCTCCCCTCTCATTTTTCTTCTTCTACTTGGAAGTGTGAATGCATGAACTATCCAGTTACACCTGAGCCTGGCTCCCCAGAGACCCAGCTGTCAAGGCTGAGCTGGTTTGTGGACCGTGCTCTGGGTGTCTCCCTCAACTATCCGCTGTCCTTGGCACGTAGGTTGTATTTTCCCCTGGATAAGGTCAGCCTTGAAGAACATCGCTGCATGCGCTTGGCAGAGGCATTGGGGAGCACGCCAGTGTGTGGGAAACCGCACGTCAGCATCTGCTCGGTGGTATCTCCGCTTTCCTCCTCTCCCTATTCTCTTCCTACACTCCCTTCCCCTCAATCCTGACTCTGAATGTGGACTGCAGGATAATTGGCAAGGTTTCTAGAGCACGAAAGCAAACCAGTGGCTACAGGGAGTGAGCGCCTGTAACTTTTTAGAAAAATCTGCTCTCCCATCATTTCAAGCATCGCGTTAGCTGCACTCTGTCATTACTCTACCCAAGGGCCCGTGTGGTGTTTTCTCGAGACGTCGGCCTCTCTTGGTCATCACTTTTAGTCTGTGCTTTTCTGGGTGACTTTTAAGTGGAGCTAGGAAATGCTCAGTTCATAATTTGAATTAGAGTAGTATATTTACTGCTTTACGAAATCTTGCTATACCAGTTATTACATTCGTTATGGTAAAAAGTGTTCACAAGATGGATTCCGTGAATTAGGTGTATATTCAAGTAGTATCTGTTTCTAACACATTAGTCATTATGTCTATACTAGAGGCCCGGTGCACAAAAATTATGCACTTGGGGGGGTCCCCCAGCCCGACCTGCACCCTCTTGCAGTCTGGGACCCCTCGCTCCTTATCGTCCACCTGCTCGCTGCTCCTTACCACTTGGCTCACTGGTCCTTAGCGCTGCCGCGGAGGCGGGAGAGGCTCCTGCCACCGCCGCTGCGCTCGCCAGCTGTGAGCCCGGCTTCTGGCTGAGTGGGAGCGCACTGACCACCAGGGGGAAGCTCCTGCATTGAGCATCTGCCCTCTGGTGATCAGTGCCCATCATAGCGACCAATCATTCTGGTCGTTCCGCCTTAACGGTCACTTAGGCTTTTACTATATAGATAGATTAAAAGAACTATTGCCCAGATGGTGTGTCTCAGTGGTTGAGCATTGAACTATGAACCACGAGGTCATAATTGTATTCCAGGTCAGGGCACATACCTGGGTTGTGGGCCCAATCCCCAGTAGGGGGCATGCAGGAGGCAGCTGATCAATGATCAGTGATTCTCCCTCATCATTGATGTTTCTGTCTCTCTCTCCCTCTTCCTCTCTCTGAAATCAATAAAAATATCTTTTAAAATAATCCTACCTAATAAAATGGTAACATGTAAATTACCATCACTCCGCTACGCCCACGATTGGGCCAGCGGGAGGTGCAGGGGGCGGGACTCGGGGTGGCTGGGGTAGCCAATTGGGCCAGCGTCTGCGCCATGGCTGTGCTGCGGAACAGAAGGGGCCTCTGGGGCAGCAAGCTCACGTCCTGCTGCGGACCATCAAAAGCGGGGGAGCTGGGTGCCTGGTGCACCAGCAGACAGGCACCCAGCTCCCTTGCAATCGAAAGCGAAAGCGTGTAGGGGACCCTACATGTGCATGATTCAATCATGCACTGGGCCTCTAGTAATAATAATAAACTATTACATTTAAAAAACATCTTCTGACAGAACATGACTTAGTTCAGCTTTTCTAAAGGATAATGACCATTTTCTAAGGACTTACTATTTCAAGGCACTAAACTTCGGGGGCTTTACAAAGCCTAAACAACAAGCCTGCCCACTGAAAAAAAAATGCCCCATTTACAACTGAGGTGCTGAAAAACAGAATTTAGAGAGTTGGTCCCTTCACAAGCCACTTCTTGACAAACGGTGACATACACAACCAATGATTTCATTATTACCGATAACAGCATTATTTGCCATTCTTTATGCAATGAAATCTTTGGCTCAATGGCCCAAAGATAAATGTTAAACTTCATAATTTAATTTTTCTTTCTTTTAAAGCATGTGGCCACTGAGTAGTTATGAAATGCCCCCCACATGGGCATTCCAGACACAAATGAAAAAGGACATGTTCTTTGAGCTCTGGGATCTTATATTCTAGGTCAGACTTATTGGCGTCTCTGTACCCAGAACAGAATAACAAACGACATGGCTTTTTCTCAGTGCAAAATAGTAAGGAATGGTGGGGAACTGTGGGGAACCAGAGAGCAGTCCGTTTTAAAAATACCAGGTGCCCCAAAACATACACTGGGAGTTGGCAGGAGAGACCGATGAAACATTAACAAAGAACCCAGCAGAATCCCTCATGGTGTGAACAGGGTAGATGTGGAATGAGAATGCGGCCCAGAAAACCTGTATTTTTATTCTAGATCTGTTTAACTATGTCAGAGCACACTGGTCTATACAGCCATTCCAAGTCTATTTTCCCTTCTGAAAAAGACACGGAGAGGGAGAGACTGGGCATTGTTTGCAGCTGTTGGTGGGAGTTGACTCCTCGCGGCTATCTAATTTTGGAATAACTTAAAACTGTAAGTTTCCCAGACTTCCCTCTTCTCTGAAAGCCACTCTGAATGGGAACAGAGCTCAGTTCTGCTCTGCTCTGCAGAAGGTCCTTTTCCTGCTTCTTAGATCCCATACTCATAAACTAGTGCCTTCAGTATCCTTTCCTTCAGCCCAAATGTTGTCTTGTAAAAAGGATCAAATGAGCCTCAGCTGTGTTAAGTGCTGGAATCATAACAGTAATGAGGATAACGGCGGTGGAAACTGATGAATTGAAATGAGAAAGATAACATCTCCTCTCCGTGTGTGGCCTGACTATTCCCACTGCTTACTTTTTCGTTGTCTGGGCTATGTGGGGGAGGGGGGGACAGAGTTTTCTTTCCGGTCTTGGGGGAAAGCGTTTTACGTGTGATGGATAGGTGCACTGATAGAGCTGTTACTAAAGGTATTACTAGTACCTGCTATTCGGAATGAAATATTCCACCCAAGGGTATAGGGAAAGGGGAGAGAAAGAGGCATTATTGTTGTCTACACTGAAGTAGACTTGTTGCATCAGGTGAACCTTTGAACTTAAGAGAGGTTTACCAAATCAATATTTACTTGATCTGAACGGTGGATATGTAATGATGTAATGGCCCTTGACCCTTTTCCAAAGTCATCAATATTATGAGGACATACCTGTGGGTTTTTTATGTTCTAGTCACTGTGAACTTACATGACTGCTGCTCTTTGGAAAGAGGATGTTGAATTGGGTGGGAGGTTTGGGCAATATGGACTTCAGTGTTATCTGACTTTGTGTATAGATGCGCAGGGAATCACGAAAAAATTAGTTTTTCAACTACAAAATAAAAAATCGTACCATTAAATCATAGAACCTCAGTTGGCAGATGCCTTAGCTAATACTTATCGAACTAAACCTGGTTGTAGACATTTCTGACTCATTCTGAAATGCATGTTCTCTGTTGAAAACAATGAAAACCTGACACCCTTAGGAAGTGGCAGCGTCTTATAGGTAGGAACACTCTTGATTAGGGAGGTCTGCATGTTGTTGGGCCAATATCATACCCTTTCTGCATTTATTTCCTTTATTTGGCGTTGTTGTCTTCTCGTGTAATATTGACAGAGTCCTCTTCTTACACGTTGCCATTCACATTTTTTAAAGAAGTGATCATCTCTCCCTCAAGACTCCCCCAGCCAAGATCGAAGTAAGCAAAATGTAGAAATAATAGCAGCTTGTGTTTCTAAAGCTCTTTGTTATTTGCCAGAGGCTTTCTTGTCCACTTACTCTTTACAGCAGTTCGGCTGCAAAGATGAGAAGACAGAGACTCCAGTGACTTGCCCGGCACGTGGCTGGTCACTCTCAGAGCTTGTTGGTAGACTCCCAGCAGGGTTCCCTCTGGGCTCCTGCTCCATCTCTGCGTATTCTGCCCAAATGCCTGCAATTCCTTTAATCCTTCTTCAAGTGGACGTGGTTTCCAGACCCCTCACCCTCTTCTGGTCACTCTTTACTGTCCATACTTGGTTAGCCTTGAAGAAAAGGATGGTGGCTACCGCCAAGCATCCAAACATTCAGAAATGTTTGAGCGCCCTGAGTGACAGATGCTCTGTAGGTATCCGCAACAAAGCAGTCACACGAAATCCCTGCCCTCTTGAAGCTTATAGTCGGAGGGCTTATATATTGGGGCTCACTCCCCTGCCCCACAACCAACATCCAAGGAACCGAAGACTTGGACTAGCGGACTCTGTGATATTAAGGAGTTCATGTGGGAATTCACTAGGCCAGTGATGGCGAACCTATGACACGTGTGTCAGCACTGACACGCGTAGCCACTTTTGATGACACGCGGCCGCATGCCGAGGATGAAACATTTGCTGCTCCTGAGGATGAAACATTTGCAAAATAATGTTTTTTCCTCAAAGTGACACACTACCTGAGTTATGCTCAGTTTTTTTGGCGAAGTTTGACACACCAAGCTCAAAAAGTTGCCCATCACTGCACTAGGCAAACTTCAAAGGATGTAGCAAATATGCATCCGCTATCTCTGCTGGTTTCCCCCTTTTCAGTCCTTCAAACAGATTCCTTCTGTGGGTTAAGAAAATACTGTTGACTTCAATTGAATTATACCAAATTATTTGCAGGCACAAAAGGAGGCCATAGAAAAATTTAGGGGTAATAGAAGGGGAAGGTCTCTGATATTACCAGAGGCCATTTGAAATAAAATCTAAGCAAAACTAAAACATGAAAGATGTGATTTGCAGGGCCACAAGGCTTTATTTGTTCTGAAATATGTTTTGAATTCCGAAATATGGGGAGAATTAAGAATACTACGTATTTGAGAACGCAAGAGATGGATAAAGAATGAACCAGACAAATTGTAAAATGAATACAGTGTTTCAGAAAACCTTGTGTTTTAGTAAAAGCAGCACAGTCTTCAGCTTTTATGTTAAAACCTTCTTATATTAAACTAGAGGCCCGGTGCATGAAATTAGTGCACTTATGGGGTGTCCCCCAGCCTGGCCTGTGCCCTCTCACAGTGCAAGAGCCCCGTGATTGATTGCCCCAAAGAGGCAGGCCCCACCCACCCATCCAGGGCTCCTCAATGGATTGCCCCAAAGAGGTAGGCCAGAGCCTGGGGTCCCACCTACACGCCGAGCGGAGCCGTGGCACCTGCCTCTGCGCTGTGCATGTATTGTCAAGCCCCAGCCCACCCCCGTGCGCACAGCCCCGCCCACCCACACGTGCCCGCTGTGCATGCAGCCTCCTGATGATTGTTCATTGTGGTGTGAGGGCATCATGGTGTGAGGGCATAATGACCACATAGGCTTTTACTAATAGGACCAGAGGCCCGGTGCATGAAATCTGTGTGGAGGGGGGTCCCCTCAGCCCAACCTGCACCCTCTCCAATCCAGGACCCCTCAGGGGATGTCCAACTGCCAGTTTAGGCCCGATCCCTGGGATTGGGCCTAAACCGGCAGTCGGACATCCCTCTCACAATCCTGGACTGCTAGCTCCTAATCACTCACCTGCCTGCCTGCCTGGTCGCCCCTAACTGCCCCCCGCTGCTGGCCAGGTCATCCCTAACTGCCCCCCCTGCCAGCCTGGTCACCCACAATTGCCCCCCCCCCCTGCTGGCCTAATCGCCCTCAACTGCCCCCTACTGCCAGCCTGGTCACCCCCAACTGCACCCCCCCGCCGACCTGGTTGCCCCTAACTGCCCCCTCCCCCACTGGCCTGGTCACCTCTTACTGCCCCCCTTGCCAGCCTGGTTGCCCCCAACTGCCCCCCCTGCTGGCCTGGTCACCCCTCACAGACCCTCCCCCCCGCCGGCCTAATCGCCCCATGCAGCCTGCTGTTCAGTTGTTTGGTCGTCCCTCACTAACCCCCCTGCTGGTCTGGTTGTAGGCAGCCATCTTGTGAGGGAGTGAGGGTTAATTTGCATATTACCTCTTTATTATATAAGATTATTGCAGGTTTCGGTAGCTAGAAGAAGTGAGTTTTAATATATGTTAGAATTTTATTTTTTATTTAAATATATTTTTTATTTTTGATAGTAGTACAGATATCTCCCAGTTCCTTCCCCCCAATCTTTACTCCCCTCCTCCCAGCCCACAGTATGTTAGAATTTTAATACAGACATAAGTTATGATGCTTATCTAGTTATTTTTATTGGTCCTTTACATTTTTCTCCTTTGCTTATATTTTAATAACGATTATACTTTCAGTCTTAAGGTAGTAATGGTTTATGAATTAGAAAGGTTAAACTATTGGAGATGAGGTTTTAAAATTCCAAAGTCTTCCAAAAAAATTTTTGGTAACATCTGGATAATGACCTTCCAATTATCTTTCATCAGTTGGTGTTTGGCTGCCAAGAGCCATAATTCTGCATTTTTCCTTGCTTCTAGGCTGTGTGGCATAGAAGAAAGGGCATGGACTTTGGAGTCTCACAACCTTGGGTTCAAATCTAGCTCCGTGATCTTGAGCAAGTTACTTAGCATCTCTGAACATCAGTTTCATCATCTGAAGATGGGCCATTTCTGCTGAAGTGGTTGTGAGGATTAAATAAAATAATGTCTATCCAGTGCCCAAAACGTAACAGGAAACCATGAAGGATCCCAATTACTTCTTTCTATTTTCACATTCCATATTGATTCCTTTTTCTTTTCCTCCCTCCCTCCCTCCCTCCCTCCCTTCTCACCCCCCTACCCCCAAATTCAAAACTAAAGGAGCAGTATCCTGCAACTCTTCAGCATGCTATATTGAGCTGGATGACGTCATCATTAGCTAACACTGGCTTTTAACCAAGCCATTCCTTAAGGCATGCCCTGGATAGAATTTCATCTCCGTTTAGGGTGTGTACTTCATAACTGGACTATTTATTGGCAGAAAACTGCCTGTGCTTTGCTTTCTGGGATGTGGCTGGTTAACACTTTGCTCCTCAGAGCACTCGCTCCGTGTCCTCAGTGCTGTGCTCACCGGGGGGAGTCTGAGCTCTGAAAGAAGTGTGAACTTGATGTGGGGCTCTTTAGATGGCGCACACCACTCAGAACCTTCAGTAGCTCTAACAGAAATGGACCGTTTCGGGGGAGGGAGGCGTTGTGTTTTGTGTGTGTGTTTTTTTAATTATGAGACTTTGTGACATTGCTCCTAAAAGGCTACTGCCCATGTTATATGTTATTGTGGAGAGTCAGACAGACTTGAGTTTGGACCCTGACTTTGATATATCCTAGGTAGTATATAACCTCTCAAAGCTTTGGCTTTCTGATCTGTATACCAGAGATTGTGGTAGCACCTGCCTCCTAGGGTTGTTGGGCAGTTTAGTTGGGTTAATGCACGAAATGCCCTTGATTAATGTTAGTTCTCAGGAGTGGCAGCAGCAGTAAAAGCCACTGTGGTGGGAGTATATTTGTGTACATTTTATGAACATGTCTCATTCTAGGAACTTACCAGAACTCTCCTCAAATGTTACACTGGTGATTGCATTCTCTGTGAGCCATGTCAGTGGCAGTCTCTCTCTCTTCTTTTGTATTCCTGCTGCCATTTTCTCTTTGGTGAGGTGCATAAGTCTGCCACTCACCTGCACTGCTTAGCCCCTTTGTCCTGCCCTGCACAGTCTTGCTTCCAAGTCTCTCATCTTCAGGAGGACCTGAGGCCTCATACTTACAGGGTAACTGCACGTTGCCTGTCTCTGAATCCTGGTCCTCCAACTCTGGGCCTTCAGGTCAGCCCCCACAGAGGATGGGACTTCCTGGGCTCTTCTCCTCTGACTCTGCTTTGTATGCCCTGGGCTGTGGCCTCTGTCCAGCCTCGGGCAGCAGGTCTCTCATTAGCGTGGGTGCTTGAATCCGCTTGGCGAAGGAGGAAAACCCTGGGCTAAGCCTTGAAGAAAGCCCAGGTCTTTGCCGGTGTCAGAGCGATCCATCGCTAGCATGCAGCCAGTTGCACAAGGAAGAAAGCAAGCCCAAATGTGAAGGCTAGTTTCTTAATGCTTTTGTTTCCCAGTTGAAAGTTTTCTGTCCAGCAACTTCCTCAGGGAGAGAACTCCCGGTGGGCAAGCTCGGGAAACTGTATTTGGCAAGTTCTTTGAACTGAGGTTACGGAATATCACTGAGACTGTACACTGATGACTAGAGCAGCTGCACAACCTCTGGGGCAAGAGGAGGCAATGTCACAGGCCAGTGGTCGGCAAACTCATTAGTCCACAGAGCCCAATATCAACAGGACAACGACTGAAATTTCTTTGGAGAGCCAAATTTTTTAAACTTAAACTTCTTCGAACGCCACTTCTTCAACATAGACTCGCCCAGGCCGTGGTATTTTGTGGAAGAGCCACACTCAAGGGGCCAAAGAGCCGCCTGTGGCTCGCGAGCCGCGGTTTGCCGACCACGGTTACGGGCGATGCTTGGGGCCTTGGAGACTAAGAACCTTACCGGCCACAGCGACGCTGGGCTGAGCGTGTGTCCTCGGACCCAAATAAGCTGTGCCCCCCTAGGAAGTGGCCGAGAGGAGAGACTGCACAGGATTCCTACTGTGTCTCATCACATTTTCTCAGATGATACCATAAAAAGGACCGTTTGTCCTCAGCATCTGCGTTTGTTTTTACCTGGGCGTATACATAACTGCTCAAAACAGACGAGGTTCTCAGCCTCCCTGGAAGGCTGTGTCTAATACGCTGATGAGCTCATACACTGAGTTTTAAATTTTGGTAGCCTCTTGTTTTAATTCATTTTAAACGTTTCATCTGTTTTCTTTAAACGTTTTCTGCGTACTTATTCCCTGTGCTTGTCTGGTATTTCTAGTATGTAAAGTGTTGGGGAGTTTAAATCTGTTGGTCGTTTCCACTGACTCTTAAGCATAGTGGTTTATTTTGTGTGCATTGGAGAATTTTTTTTTTAATATTTTTATTTATTTTTTACAGAGAGGAAGAGAGTGGGAGAGAGAGTTAGAAACATCGATGAGAGAGAAACATCGATCAGCTGCCTCTTGCACACCTCCAACTGGGGATGTGCCCGCAACCAATGTACATGCCCTTGACCGGAATCGAACCTGGGACCTTTCAGTCCGCAGGTCGACGCTCTATCCACTGAGCCAAACTGGTTTTGGCAACATTGGAGAATTTTTTATTGTGAGCTCATTTTATGTTGAATTGAATCAGTGGGAATCCTGAAGGCCTGAATAGGGTGAGCTTTCCTCTGGAGAGGATTTATATTTGTGTATATCCAAATAAGCTAAGAGACTCCTTGGTGAGGTGCATAAGTCTGCCACTCACCTGCACTGCTGAGCCCCTTTGACCTGCCCTAGCACAGTCTTGCTTCCAACTCTCTCATCTTGGGGAGGACCTGAGGCCTCATCCTTACAGAGGCAGTTATTCCCTTCACATTAATGTAGCATCCACTGGTCTACTTTTAGCTCACACATTCACATTTATCCTGCTTGTATCTGTCTGTCTGTCTTAGAAAATTCTCATTACTTTCTGGGGAGCTCTATGATATTATGTTATAATTTATCCAGGATTTAGTTGTATTTTTGTAAGAAATGCAGCCCACTGTACTTCTGGAATCAGAAGTCCTCATGTACTTGCTAAGAATTAGTAGTATGGGTATATTTTATAGTTTTCAATAAGCAATGATGATATGAGAAAGATATCCTTATACCATGAGATTTAACAGTTACATGTATTTGCAAGATTATGCCTCTGATTTCTCAGGTCTCCTGGCATTTAAAAGGCTGTGCTGTAGAGCTTTTGGGAGACTCTAATGTCAGTACGCTGATGTTTGAGCATAAGGGAATTTTATGTTAAGAAAGATGACTTTTGTTTTTCAAAAGCCAAGTCAAGGATTTCTTTTCTCCCCTCTAAATGCCCCCACTTCTAAAATTTGGATAAAGAGGAATAGACTTGTTATATAAAATCTCTTGGAGGAGGAGGGGGGTTGGGGCAAGGATGGAGGGGAGCCTGCCCCTTCGGTCCCACTGGGCGTTCCCCTGATGTGCCCTCAGGGAGGGAGCTGGAGAACCACTGAGCAGAGGTGCCAGGCGGGTCACCTAGTTAGTAAGCAAATCCCTTCCCTTCTGAGCACCGCAAGGCTCCGAGGGTGTTCATGCACAGTGGGAGATAGAATTCGGGGTGGTAAGCCACCGGTGTCATCGACAGAGCACAGGTGGCATGCGAGACCTGGATTTGGAGCCAGTCTCATGAGCTGTCTGTGTGCCTGGAAAATGTCCCTGGGTCTCAGTTTGTCTCTCTTAAAATCAGAGCATGGGCCCTACCCAGTTTGGCTCAGTGGATAGAGCGTCAGCCTGCGGACTGAAGGGTCCCAGGTTCAATTCCGGTCAAGGGCACATGCCCAGGTTTGGGCTCAGTCCCCCTTAGGGGGTGTGCAGGAGGAAGCCGCTCAGTGATTCTCTCTCATCATTGATGTTTCTGCCTCTCTCTTCCTCTCCCTTCCTCTCTGAAATCAATAAAAATATATTAAAAATCAGAGTATGGGACTGGCAGTCCATTTTATTCTAAATCTTTATTTCTGTGTATCTACAAATCCTTTACATAAAAAGTGAGTGGCTTCTATACATGGATTATTTTTGGTGTTCCAAGACATGAATGTTAAACACATAGATGTGAGCACTGTAGGAGTGGCACGTCCTGAGGGAGGCACAGGGTGAATCTGGAAGGATGTGTTTGCGCGAGTTCTAGTAATAGATTAACAGCCACGGCCATCCACTGAGGGCCTGCTCTGTAGTGGGCACTTCACATACATTTTCCCCTTTGACCTTCATAACAACCTTATGAGAACACCTTCATGTCAGCAGTGAGAAAGGGGAGCCGAGGGGTAAACTCTGCCTGCCTCTAAGACCCCACGCCCTTTCCACGCCGGAGTCTGCTGTTACCACCAACTCTATGATCCAATGAAAGTGGGTGGTCATGTTATCACACCTGACTCTCATTAGAGTTTTTTAAAGGTGTTTATTTCTTTTTGATGCCAGGAAGATGAGAATAATTGTTTGTTGTCATTGCCATTGTAAAGGGGCAAACAAAAAGCCGTTTATTCTTCTCTCCTCTTTAATTTACCAATCTCAGGAATGAGCAAAATAATTGGCTGAGGTATTTATATGCAGAGTGTGACTTTCACATCTAAAGCTGATGTTTTTGCTAGCTTGTTGGTAGCAGGGGAGAAGACAGAGCCACAGTATGCCCTTGGGAACAAGTTCTTGGCACATGGCATTTGTTCTCTGTGCTCTGGTGTGCATTCTGATGCACTTTGACTTTTAGAGGTGGAGAAATTACCAGAAATGATTGATCAGGCAACAGTCAAGGACGACTCAGATCTAGACTCTCTTCCTGTGTCCAGATAAAGTGGTAATCTAGAATGGAGCAATTCCCCACATGTTTTCCCTGTAATTTTTCTACATTTGTGTTATTAAACGTGTGCTTTCAGCCCACCAGAGAAGTTTGCCTTGATTTTTTAAGTAGAATAATACCTTTCCCTGGGTATCGTATAGGTGCTGATCTGCCGCACTAGAAAGGATATTTCAGTTGTAAGTATTTCTTTGAAGAAAAAGAAAATGTTTAGATATCTTCACACACACAAAAATCAAATAAACAGTCTCTAGAATATGAAACAAGAAGGTGGTCCCAAATCATAGCTGGAATTAGTATTTGTTGCATTTTCTCCTGATTCCTCAATAAATTATCTTTACACTCCCAGAAAGATGTCCTTGGCCTGGCCAGTGTGGCTTAGTTGGTTGAGCATCCTCCCGTGCACTGAGGGGTCGCTGGTTCGATTCCCGGTCAGGGGGCACATGCCTGGATTGTGGGCTCAATCCCTAGTAAGGAGTGTGTAGGAGGCCACGGATGGATGTTTTTCTCTCTCAGATTGATGTTTCTCTCTCTCATGGATATTTCTCTCTCTCGTGGATGTTTCTCTCCCTCTCTCTTCCTCTCTCTCTAAAATCAATAAAAACATTTTTTTAAAGAGATGTCCTATAAAAGGACACAACACAGCTGCAGGTTCAGAGGTGAGCACTGGAGGAGTGGCAAGTCCTGAGGGAGGCACAGGTTGAATCTGGAAGGAGGGGCTTTTAAGGGGACCATGAGCTATTTTCCTTCCAGTTACCACGGTAGAGTTGTGCATGCTTCGTTAGTGATTGTGAGCTCATGCTCCGAGGTCATGCCCAAGTCCATGGTGCCGGAGCCACAGATGATGAAATGATGTTTTGCAGCCTGCAAACAAGGATGTTCCCGCAGGGGGTTGTTGAAACCCTCCTGTGAAAGACTGTTAAACAAACTTGATCTTTGTTGATGTAAGGTGAATGCAACACGGAGGCTGGGTAATGAGACTTTAGGGGGCTCAAAGAATTTGCACAAGTTATACCTTTTGGTAATATTCATAGGATGTTTGTCTCTTGATAACAAGGAAATCATCTGCTTATACCCTAGAATGTTCTGCACTGACCAGCTGGCAGACTCAGTCTGTGTACCCTTGATTTTTAAAAAGCAGACTTCTAAATGCTTCCAGAAAATACAGATCTAACTCCATGGACTACATGTAACCATGCCATTGGGAAAGAAGTAAAGACAAATGCAGTCAAAATCCTAGTGGACTGCTCCGTGTGAGGAAACAAGATGGGCAGACACGACCACTCGTGGCTACCACGGGAGTTCATTGGTGGTGCTCAGACTTAAAAGATGGGAGAGGAAAGTAAATGGTACAAATCTGTGACAAATAGTAAAGGGATGTTTGAGTTGAATCTTTATGAAACGTAGTCAGGGAGGAGAGAGAAAAGGGGTGATAACCACAGGTGGCCGAGGGAAGGCAGAGCGGCCAACTCCCTAGTTTGCTTTTGTCATTACTAGAAGGTGGCTGTCTCACCAGGGGACACAACACACAACAGAAAGGGGACCTGAAGCCCCAGTTGGTGAGAGAACTGAAGCTGCTTTACACTAGTTCACAGTCTCAGGCCCAGATGAATTCTGTCTCACAACATTAAGTTGTAGATCTGAGTCTGGAGTAACCACCCTGGAGGTAGTCCTGGAGGTGCCCTGAGGTACAGACAGCAGAAGGCAGGAAGGAGGCCGATGGAGATCACAGAAACCGCTGATCAGGGAGCTGGACACGGCTCACCAGCCAAACACTAGCCATGGGATTGTAGTTGGAAAAGAAGTGACCGATTCCCAAAAGGCATGAGTTCAGCAAGAACAAGCTATGCCTAGCAAACTCCACTCCATCTTTTTCCATGGTTATTAGGTTGGTGGATTTGGGAAGATTAAACATAACGTGTGAGGGTTCTGGCAAAGCATTTAACAGCATGTGTTAGGATAACCTTGGGGCAAGTTGGAGAGAATGTGGGTTTCCCGTTGGTTGCATGATATGTCCAGAGTGTTGATTAACGGGTCGATACCAGCTTGGAGAGGCGGTCTTGGTGGCCTGCCATGGTACTCTGTCCTTGGCCCTGTGGTGTGTAAGCATGTTTATCATTTATTTACTGGGATTGAGATAGAAGACATGCTTATTACATTGGCAATGACATAAGGATAGGTAGGGTGCTGAATACATTGACTGGTTGATAGGCTCGTAATTACACATAATCCCAAATACCAGTCATGTGAAGCTTAAAATTCTGGATTTAGGTTTCAAAATAATCAGTGAAACAAAATGGAATCAAGAAGACCAGTGTATGTAAACATCTTTGGGAGAAAAAAAAGACGCCTGGGTGTTTTAGTGAAGTATAAACTAAGGATGAACCATCCATTCACTGACCAAACGTTTACTTCACTCCTATGTATATTTTAATCATTCTCGGTACATTGAGAATGCAACAGATGAGTAAAATACAGACCTTGCTTCCAAGAAGTTGTTAGCCTAAAGGAGTGTATTCGTTTCCTAGGGTTGCCATGAAAAAGTACCACAGACTGGGTGGCTTAGAATAAAAATACATACTGACCCACAGTTCTGGAAACCTGAAGTCTAGGATCCAGGGGCCAGCAGGGCCAGCCTCCCTCTGAAACCCTGGCCGAGAATCCCTCCGGGGCCCTTGGAGCTTCTGGTGGTGGCCATGGAGCTTTGGTGTCCTTGGCTTGCAGCTGCATCCCTCCACCGTCTGCTCTGACGTCACCCGGCATTCTCCCTGTGTGTCTGTCTTCACCGTGGCCTTATCCTGGTCTCCTAAGGACACCAGTCAGTCCTAGGGGATTAGGGCTCACCCTAATCACCTCCTCTTCATTTGATAACCAAACCAGGAACCTGGTTACTGATAGGCGCTTCCACATATCTTTTACAGGAAGCCAGTTCATCCGAAACATGTTCATCCAAGGCATTTGACTCTGATCCTGTTAAAGGAAAAAGTGCCACAGAGGATTAAACAGACAAGCTCTAGACTATGAAAAAGAAAGCGGAGTGCTGTGGGAACAAGTGGCAGGGAGGCCCTCCTCAGCTCCCGGGAGGAGGGGCGTGGAGGATGCTGGGAGCTCTCTAGGCAAGGAGGAGGGGTAACTTTCCAGGAAGAAGGAGCCACAATGCAGAGAGCCTGGAGGCAGTAAGAGGCTGAGTTCAGAGCAAGTTCAGAGGAAACGGTGTAGCTGGAGGGCGTGAGCAGGAGGCAGAAGATGGGCGGAGGAGAGCCAGGGGCCGGCCAGCTGAGCTCTGTGCGTGGTGCTGAGGTGGATTGTGGCGTCTTTAAAAAGAACACAGCCCTAGTCGGTCTGGCTCCGTGGACAGAGCGTCAGCCTGCGGACTGAAGGGTCCGTGTTCTGTTCCCGTCAAGGGCACATGCCTTCATTGTGGGCTCGATCCCCAGGGGGTGTGCAGGAAGCAGCCAATCAATGATTTTCTTTCATCGTTGATGTTTCTCTCCTCTCTCTCTCTCTCTCTCTCTCTCTCTCTCTCTCTCTCTCTCTCTCTCCCTTCCTCTCTAAAATCAATAAAAATATATTTTTTAAAAGGCAAAAAGAATAAATAGGAGTATACAGAATTGGAGGAAGAAAATAAGCAAATTAGACTCTGTGCTTGCGTGACCACATCTGAAATGCTTTGGCTTGTTAGGAGTGTCATTTAAAGTTAGGGTTTTTCAAAATGTGCTTCTCAAGCTTTGAATTAATGTATTTGTTGGAGAGGGAAGAATTATTGGGATGGTAGCTATTTGAATGAGGACTTTTTCGCCTTTGCTCTTAGGGCAGAATGAGGCCAATAGGCAGGAGTTATAGGGGGCTTCGGGCAGGAGTTATAGGGGGGCTTCGGGCAGGAGTTATAGGGGGGCTTCGGGCAGGGGAAGGGCTTGTGGCCGTGGGGGCTACACGAGCGCAGAGGATGCCTTGAGAATGCGCCTGCCCTTGCCCATGGGGACGGCCACCTGTCAGAGAAGAAAGGAATTCTGCAGCGAAGGCAGGATGGGGAATTTCCTCCAAGGTCCCCCATGAGGTGTGCCCACCAGGGTTTCATGTATGGTGTTAAGATTTCTAAAATGCATTAACATGCCCTTTATCATCAAGCATTAAGAGCATTCCAAAGGCTTTAACATGGAGTGTCACTGGGGGGTTATTAAATGATGGAATTCGCTGAAAAGTCTCTGTGATGCAATATTGGATGTCAGTGACATCGCAACTAAAACATCTTCGCAGCATCACAGCCAGGCACGTGCTCTTCTGAGGCCGCGGTATTGGCAGGAAGTATCTTAACCTCACGTCGTCGGTACAACTGTCTCTTTTTCCGCCCCCCCCCCCCCCCCCCCGCCCCGATGTCCTTCCAGCCGCCCTTGCCGGCCTGGTTCTGTCCACCTTGTTTCCAGGGATCAGTTGCCAGTCATTTACCATAAGCCAAATAAATCCTACTTAGAAGTGGTGGTATGTAAATGTGTGCATGCTGTCTTACACCAACTGAGCAGTTTTACCTTCAAGGGGGGCGGGGAAGCCGGAGACACAGTGTATGGGAGAGTGTTCATCCTCCCCACGTGCCTCGAGACCCAGAAAACCGGCCAGCTGCCAGGAGTGTATTTAAAAAGGATTTCAAGCCCTCGCTAGTTTGGCTCAGTGGCAGGGGTCCTCAAACTTTTTAAACAGGGGGCCAGTTCACTGTCCCTCAGACCGTTGGAGGGCCGGACTATAGTTTAAAAAAAACTATGAACAAATTCCTGTGCACACTGCACATATCTTATTTTGAAGTAAAAAAAAAAAACACAAAATGGCAAAAACACCCGCATGTGGCCCGCGGGCCGTCGTCTGAGGACGCCTGGAGAGCGTCAGCCTGCGGTTTGATTCCAGTCAAGGGCACATGCTGGGGTTGTGGGCTCCATCCCCAGCAAGGAGCATGCAGGAGGCAGCTGATCAATGATTCTCTCTCATCGTTGATGTTTCTATCTCCCTCTCCCTTTCTCTCTGAAATCAATAAAAAAAATTTTTTAATATTATGTTAAAAATAATTTAAAAATAATAATAAAAAGGATTTCAGCGTTTCCTTGTATCTCTTGAAGGAGATCCAGTTCACATTCCACACCAGCACTTCGCAAAACCCGCCCCCTTTCCCCTCTGCCTCCTCGGGGCCAGGTGGATCCCGGGCTGCAGGCTTCCTTCCTTCCCGACCCCCTTCATTACATTACTCAGCCTGGCTTTTTGGCTTTGCTGTTTCCGAGTGGGTGGTGTGTGTGTTTTTTTCTTCTCGGAGTCAGAGGAATCAGGAATTGACAGAGAAGGCAAGAAAGTCCCTTCCTGCTGTCCCCGCAGGAGCTCAGAAGGCCCCGGGAGCCAGGCAACACCAGCTCCACAGACCCTGTTCCTCGCGTGGGTTCGAGAAGGCACGTGTTGTAGGGGAAGTAGGTGGATAATTGGACTGCGGTATTCACTCGGATAACAGCAAAGCAGAAGGCGAGGAAGGGAGGCCGAGGCCAGAGGCCAGAGGGGGTGGTTCTGAAACCAGGCGAAGTGTTCGAGTTGGTTGACGTTGGCAGGAGGCGGATTGGATCCCCGTGTAAGTAAAAAGATCCAAAACTCAACTCATTCTGCGTGTTCCATAATTCTGGTATTTGGGAGTATGCTGATGTCTGTAAACATTCACAAGCATGATGTAAAATCAAGGACACTAAACCGTTAGACCAAAAGAATTCATTTAGCAATCGCTGCACAGCCTGGATTCAAATGCTTGCTTCCTGCCCCAGGCATCGCTTCAAGTGAGGGGTGGGAAGTAGTGCTATTTCCTGGACCAGCTGGGGACAGAGCCCAGGAGACCGAATTTCTCTCTGCGGTCTGAGCGCTGACTACTCTCAAGGTCAGATGAAACGGCTCTCGGAGAAGCAGTAGCCGGAGTGTGAGGATGAAGGGACTTTATCTTTCTTCTGTGACATTCTTGTTTTATAGCCATCTTGTAGCACAGAACATTATAAAGGTTTTAGAGGCAAGTTATTGTTTTATTTCTGCGTAACAAAGATTAAAGATAAGTGTTTTTAAAAAGAAGTTTGAGAAACTGTGAGTAGTAGATAAATGTGTGTGGATATATATATATATATATATATATATATCCACACACATATATATTTTAACTTTCTGCTTAAGGAATTTCTTGCAACCCTCCATACTTTTCATTTTTATAAATTGTATTCCTTGTAGAGACCACTCTTTACACATTATTTGTTTAGAAATGTCTTATTGATCAATGATTACCAAGTAGGGCTTTTAGAAAAGTATGAAATAGTTTGAATTTTGAATTGTATAGTAACTTAGCTGTTACTACTCAAAATTAAAAATGAAAATAGTTGTTTCCAAGAACTTCTAATTAAGATTTTGCAGATACATGTGATTATTTTAATGATTTGTTGCTTTTTTTTAAAAAAGGGAAAGAACCTCAGATGTTATTAAATTAGTAAAAAAATTCAGGATCTTTTTCCAAGAAAGGATTTTTCCCCCAAATAAAGTAAGAAAGAGAAAAAGTTGGACTTTTAAGCAACTGATTTTAAGAAGTGGCTGATTATATAAACTGTCAGAATTTCAAAGTGAGTCTTAAAGAGTAATGATATTTAGTTATTAGAAAAAATCAGTTGGTTTTCTTATATATTCTTTGCTGTGAAGACTAGTTAAGCATTATTCAGCCTTTTTATTTATTTATTTTAAATATATATTTTATTGATTTTAGAGAGGAAGGGAGATGGGAGAGAGAGATAGAAACATCAGTGAGGAGAGAGAATCATTGATCAGCTGCCTCCTGCTGATCGCCCCACACTAGGGACTTGAGCCTGCAACCCGGGCATGTGCCCTTGACTGGAATTGAACCTGGGATCCTTCGCTGACGCTCCATCCACTAAGTCAGACCAGCTAGGGCCATACAGCCTTTTTAAAAATGAATTCTGGAATGAAAGAATGGGTAAGGGCTCCGATCAATTTTGGCTCTGCCCAGGATGACCTCTCTGCTGCCCCAACCGCAGGCCCCAGTCTGAGCAGGTGCCCCTCTCATGCATCCCTGTAGTACCCTTATCTTCTCCTTCCCCCTCTCCTTCCCCTTCCCCCTCTCCTTCCCCCTCCCCTTCCTCTTCCCTTCTCTTCCCTGCAGCATATTATAGGGGATGGCCTAGTTGTACTTGTTTTGCCTGTATTCCCCCTCCCACCGCCCCGCTCCCTGGAAATTTTGTCTAGAAATTGCATTTAGACCATTTCACTTTTCCTTTTCAAAATTTCTAAAGCTTGATCTTTTAGAGAAATCGACAATTCATTAAGTAATTGATAGTAATTAATACGCCCTAACTACAATTTCTCCAACTTTAAGGGTTGGAGATCAGAATTTTTCCTAATTTTTCTAAAAATATTACAAAAATAGAACACACATGGGACAAGAATGTCAGACCTCAGTTTTAGGGTCCTCATCATTTCAAGTTATTTTGATTTTTTAAAATTCTTAGTTCGCATCGCCTAAACCTAACTTTTAGTGGCTCTGAAAGGTGGAGGTGAAGAATGGGCACTGTTTTCGTTGCTTTCTCTGAGCGCACAATAGAAATGTTTTATTCAGACTCGCTGGACCCCAACGGGAACTTTCAAATCTCTCTCAGCCAATGGCAGTGTTCCCACAAACTGCCAAGATGCTAATGATGCAAGTTCTGGCAACACATTGTTTCTGCGTTTTAAGAAGTAGCAAATCAGAACGTGCTTTTCAAAATGGAAAATATAGTCTTTTATAGAAATGTCTTTTCTGCCAAACCCTAAAACATAAGTACACTCGGTATGTGATCCATCTAAACTTCTTAAACTTGGACTAAGAGTGAATGTGAATTCTTGTCGAATTCCTTCCCTGCCACAGTTTGACGGAGGAATTTTGCCTCGCATTGAAACAGGAGTGGTTTAATCTTAACAGTGAATGAAACCAGGTTCCTTTGAGGAGGGGTGTGAGGTGGTAAATTGAGGCGGTGCTTCGGCTCTAAAGGAAAACGCGTGACTAGAGGAAACCAATGTTCGAAAGTATTTCTCAATTCTTTGCTCTTGGACAAAAAGAGCTTTCTTGGACTGTAACATGCCTCCTCGTCCATGAACATACTTGCAGCATTTTTAATTTGGAATCCAGCTACTAATCCAGAAATAAGTTTAAAAAGAAAAAAAAAAAACGTCCTGAGGATTGGCTATAATGCAACAGGGGATTTGATTGGTGCCCTGGAGTTGGCTATAATTTGTATGCCGGTGAATTAAAATTAGAATGAGGGCGATAGGGAATGTTTTTTTGCTTGTTTTTTAAAAGTTATGTTTGTCTTTTTAGGCAGTTTCTTGAGAAGTAATACCGAGTGAATCACTTTCTTGTAAGATGAGCAGTTCCCACACCTGTGACCACAGCAGGACCCCTGAACTGTGGCAAGATTTGATCCACAACAATCAGAGTTACCGCGACTTAAACTTCAGTGGTCTAGGGAGCCCACTCATCTAGACTATCCCGTGGCATAAAAGCATGCCCGATGTGACTGTTTTCTGGCCATTTGGATTCTATTCTAGAAGCCCAGCTAACCCCTACTTATCTCTAGCTCTCCCCAGCCCCCGACACGTGAGAAACACTCAACAAACGTTAGTCATCTCAACAGGATAGCATTTACGTAGTGACGGGTGTGGAGTCTTTAGAAAGGGTACCTCCGATGTTTGGGATGCCACGTCTTTACGGGGTGACAGGGACTCGCAGAGGACACTTCCTTCGGTAGCTGGTTGGGGTGAGGGACAGAGTGTACCCTCTGGCATGTGGGGTGGTTTATTAACCAAAGATTGCTAAGACCTAATGGGTCAGGCGGCTGCCTGATGCCGAAGCGTACCACCAGGATCCTTGCCGGGGGAACCGGGTGCTGACTGGCCAGAGACTCCCGTCACAGAGGTGCTGAGGGCTCGGTTTCTTTCCTGCACTTTTTTTTAACTTCTGCTCCTCTCCAACCCTAACAACAAAAAGTTGGACAATTTTTTTTATTATTCTGCGTCTATTTGAATGAGACAGCTAGGTATACCTATGCCCTTGTTTTTGCCTTTCCTGAAACTAAATAGATACCCATTTTAAAGCTGCCTTTACCGACAGTCCTCGTGTTACATTAGACTCAACGTATGTCGTTTCGCAGTTACATCGCCATTTCCCATTTATTTATTTAAAAAAAAAAAAGCCAGTTTCAGCCCTATCCCACTGGCCACTCCCCTCGGGAGGGCCAGACGCAGGGCTCATGGCGATCGGGACTGATTGGGCACGAGCCCGCAGCAGGCACAGAGGGGCCAGGATGAGAGGAGCAGCAGGTAGGAGCTGCAGGTGGTGTTGGACTGCAGGTTTCGGCCCGATTCCTGCAAGCCACCCAGAGGGACCCCACCCGTGCACGAATTCGTGCACTGGGCCTCTAGTTTGGTTATAATTAGGAAGAGCTAATTTGTTGAGGATTTGCTGGAGCGCCTGCCTGCCCCACCGGCTTGCCACAGCTCTTTCTCCTGTAAGATTTGTTGACAGGAACTGTGATACTGAGATGGAGGATTAAGTTTGAAAGTTCAGCCTGACTTAGGGGAGGAGAGGAAAGATTCATTTCTATGCCACTAAGTGCCTCGTCAGACTCCTGAGCCAGAGTAAAAATCCAGGACTGACGTGTGATTGCAATTTGCAGATTTGGAAAGATTCCTGTGGTCAGCGGAAAGGAAGTCTGCTCTGTGATGTTGTCATGTCACCAGGGCTAGGGGTTTACTTGACCTGCAATTCTGTGCTGTCACATTTACAGCCTGGATTGAAGAAGGTTGAGAAGGAGGTGTTGAGGAAGGAATTGAGCTATGGGGCAAGAATTAAAAGGGGCTCCAGCAAGGAGTTAGGTTTTTTGAAACTGTTTACTTATGGGGGCGGGGCGGTGAGGGGGGATGTGGAAGACGCGCCTTGTATCATCAGGCTCCTTAGAATCATTCGGAGATGTTGGCACCGCAGAGTCTATTACAGATCCCTCCGGCCTGCCCTTGGCTAATTACATTTCCAGATCTAGGCTGAATATTTGCAGATTTTTCTCCTCAATAGAGAGGCCACTGTCTTAGCAATCTAATCTAATAATAGACAAATATGCAAATTGACCGCACCTTTGCTACACCTAAGCCACGCCCACCAGCCAAGCCACGCCCACCAACCAATCAGGATGGGTATGCAAATTGTCCCAACAAAGATGGCGGCTAATTTGCATATCAAGACAGCATCCAAAGAAGCCAACAGCTGCAGAAGGGAGTAAAGCTTCGAAGAAGCAAGCAAGCTGTGGGGGGGGGGGGGGGGGGAGGAGAAGGGCGGGGCGGAGGCGGGGCCGGGGGTGAAGGGAAACTCGGGCGGGCTGGAGGAGAAGGCGAGGCGGGTGACAAGGGCGGGGCGGAGGCGGGGCCGGGGGCGAAGGGAAACTCGGGCGGGCTGGAGGAGAAGGTGAGGCGGGCGAACAAGGGAGGAACGGAGGCGGGGTAGAGTGCAGCAGGAAATCCTATTGCAGGATTTTTCCTGCAATGGGAAAGCTAGTAAGTAAAATAATTGTTTGTTGAAGAAAGGTACACATCTGTTTCCGGGATTACCAGTCCCTGGTGACCTCATAGGAATGTTGATTCGAGTTTTACGTTCTAAGGGTAAGGCCATGGGTCTGAATGTTACGGAGACCTCTGCATGCCTGTAGGTTTCCTATTAAATACCCGTCCTTGGTCCCAGGAGCAGTAGCTGACAGAGCCCTTGGCAAAACAGTCTGGACTCTCCAGGCCAATAGAACCGTCTTTAAAACCCCTGCATCTTCTCCCCACACGGTGTGTTGTTGATGAGGCAGTGCACGGGCAGAGGGTACAGACCTGAGTCAAAGGCTAAGTGTGAGTGGAATTCTCTTCAGCAAGGAAAGAACCTTGTAGAAGTGAGAATGATGTCATCACCCTTTCACACAAGGAGCATATCTTTTAAAAACGTTGTAAAGGAAGAGTCATTCTTTTAAATATGTAAATGTCAAATTGTATCACTCAGATTCAACCCAAATACCCTATTTTTTCATTCTTCTGTTGCCATCGTACACTCATCGATCAGTCTGTCTCCACAAAAGCAAAAAAGCACAGGATTCATTTTTCTTTATTGACTAAACAGTGTCCGTTACACCTGCTAGGACTTAACAAATGTTTGGCTAGCAATGACACATCACATTGACCCAGGATGTTTTACATTGCGTTTCTCCCATCCCATTATATTTCTACCAAATTGATATTGTGCCCGGGCTTTTGCAATCAGTATTTTATCAGCTGTGCATAGCTGAGAGTGTTTGCAGAGAGCACTGTGCAACCTGTCAGTTCTAAGAAGAGTTCTTGACGTATGCTTTCCTGTTACTTAAAAGCTAATGGAAGCTTAGCGAACACAGCTTTATCTTATTTTCTGAGGGCAACATGGAAAAAGGCCCAAAATACTTTCCAGCAATCAGATCCTATCTGATTAAAGGGTCCAGTTCTGTAAAGAACAGCTCTGCTTTCTGTGGAATGTAGAGTGAATTAAATTCACTTTTATATTGATGAGATGACGGTAACGGATTCATTTTGGGTAACTGTTGACAATAAAAGTTTTCACTATTTTTTATATTTTCAAAGGTTTATGGGTTGGCTTGCTTATTCCCTTTCATTTTTTACACTGTTTATTTTGTGTGTGTAGAAGGGGGGGAGGTAAAAGAAATTTCACAAAGAACAGTATGACAATAGTATCAGAAAAAAAGGATTTAAAAAAAAGAAAACTCACAATCCTATCACACTCCAAATTTTTTAAATTGTCCCTTCTTCCAGATCTTTTCCTTAAATAGTCAACGTTATAGAATTTGTGTCTTTTCCTAAAAACTGAGGTTAAGTGCTTTATCAACTGTGTTTTATCTAAAGACAAACAGGTATCCCTCATTTTGTATATCAGCTGTTTCCTAAAGTTGTATATGACAGGTCCCGCTTTCACATGATCTTAAATCATTACAAAATTCAGTAAATATTTGAGCTTTTTAAAAATTGGTAGTTGTTCCTAAATCTTGAATAAAAACATTTAAATGTTAGAGAAGGTCAGCATTTAGTAATACCTTCAGTTCTCCACAGCTTCACCCCCCCACACACACACACACACCTCAGTTGACCTCTATTTAACTTCAGTGTTTTACTTTAAATATATATATATATATATATATATATATATATATATATATATATATATATATATAGTTCAGAGAGAAAGGGAGAGGAAGAGAGATAGAAACCTCAATGATGAGAGAGAATCATTGATTGGCTGCCTTCTGCATGCCCTGTACTGGGGATTGAGCTCACCACCTGGGCATGTGCCCTGACCAAGAATCGAACTGTGACCTCCTGGTTCATAGGTTGATGCTCAGCCACTGAACCATGCTGGCTGGGCAGTGCATTTGACTTCTTGATTCTTTTTTAAGCAGTACACTTTCCTACCTCATCTTCTATATGTATTAGAAATAGCTTGTCAAGGGTTAGTTATAGAAATTGATACACATTTGATTTATAGAAGTATTGATACCCTTTGACTTTGGAAGCCAGAATATTGACAAAATTGGAGATGGCATTCATCTGTATTTCCAAATTCTCCACCAAGTATTTGTAAAGTGCCATGCTTGGCATTCTGTCAGGATGTGTGGAAGATGCTGATGTGCAAACTTTATTGTTACTGTAAGGAACTTTTCACTCATTTTTGCTTTTCTTTAGGATTTTTCTCTGTATTCTTTGAGCTTCTTTCAATATCAAGGACTTGTGTTTACAATGATATGTGAATAATGTTTAGCTAGTTAGCTTTATCTACTAGGTTTATTGTGAAATTGGATTATTCATATCCCAGACAAACATCTCTTATGAGCAACTAGTCATTTAGATTTAGTATAGAAAGTTTATCTTATTGTATTTATTATTTTTAAATAAATAATTTTTAATAATAGAGTTGTTTTAAACAGAGATTAAGGTTGAGAACTGTTTAAAGGTTTATTTTCTAGGGTAAAAAACCTCTTAAGTTCTTTGGAGAAGATTCCTCATGAGTTAAGGTTATTGATAATGAATGTCATGAGATTGAAGGGGATGGCATTCAACCTCTAGTTCAGTACAAGTGGCAAACTTGAATTTGAACTTCCAAAAATAAATACAGTTGATTTTATGCACCAATAAGATGCATATACTATTATATTCCCTATTCCTTAGTTATTTCCTAGTCTGCTGAGTTATATGTCTCCATAGACAAGGCCACGTAGAGCTTTTTAATTTTTATACTTCTTTTGCACATAAATTGCACATATTCATTGGAGATGAATTAGAAATACACATTAGGAATATGATGAATATTATATGAAATACACAGGAGTGAAACTTAGCCCACCACCCAAGGATCACTAATGTTAATATATGAATATGATGAATATTATATGAAATACACAGGAGTGAAACTTAGCCCACCACCCAAGGATCACTAATGTTAATAATATTTGGGTATAGTTTGCTTTACTAGTAGCCTTTTTGCTGTAATAGGTGCATATTTTTTCTTACCCAAATCCATACTTGGTTTTATAACCTAATAATATTTTTCTCAGTGCTAGGTTTTTTGGGCCTGTTTGGGGTGGAGATGGGGTGGGTTGCAGAATGAGACTTGCTATCTACTTTATTCATTGCATTTCAAAAGAACACATAAAACTTGATATGGACTTTGGGTTAGTATATTTATTTAGAAATCTCAAATAACTACAAATAAGAATGTATTTCGGATCGGAGGAAAAAATGGCGACGGAATAGAGTCGGGTTTGGAGTCTGTTCCTGGGGCGGAGAGTCGGAGCAGCAGAGGCTCGCAGAGGGAGTGTATGTGGGCAAGCCAAGGGACAGCTAAACTCCAGGAGAAGGCGGGGGAGTGCTGGGCAGTGTTCCTCTGACCGCGCAGCACCCACAGGGGCTGGGTCCCCTCCCGGAGCTGCGGGCTCGCCGGGCGCCTCGCCATCTTGCAAGGAAAGGAGGATTTTGGTGGAAACCTGACTTTCCGCGGCAACTGCAAACACTGAACTGCTGGGAGCACCAGACCACCGGTCCCCTATCAGCGCAAACATTCGGATTCAAAGAAACTCTTCACTGCACCACGGAAAGGTCAGATTTCCTCTGAAATAAGCTGCGGTTTCTAATCCCCGCGGTGGGTGAGGGAAGCGCTGGGTGAGGGAAGCGCGGCAGCCGCAGGACCGCAGGACCGGCAGGAGCCGGGAGGTCTGTGCCTAGAAAAATCAGCGGCAGTTGGAACTGCCGTGATCCGTGAATGAGGAGGGGGGTCTTCTGAGCTGCTAACAGAAGTGACCTCTTGAAAGCAACTCATTTTAATCTGACGAGGAGGGTCAGACTAAGAATTTTCAAAGGAGTGCAGGCTCCTTAGTCTGGCGCACAGACCCACGGTCCGCACACCTGGGCTCTTTCCGACTCTGATTGCTAAGCCCAATACAGAGGTAAACCCAGGCGGAAACCCTGAAAGACTGCAGGGGGAAGGTGTTTTTTCGGAACCTGGGGCCAGAGCTGCGTGTGACCATCAGAGAGGCAGCTCTGAGGCGCACGCCTCCACAAACTGGTAGTGAGTGCCATAGAAGGGGGAAAAAAAAAAAGAAAAAAGAGCTAGAGAGGCCCGGAAGTCAATTCAGAAACACTGCCACCCAGGGGCTGAAACGCTAATTGTCTCTGGTGTAATCAAAAATAAATACGAGAAATTAAGACAGGGCTGGCTTAAAAAGCAGGACTGGCTTCCAACACTGAGGAGCCCTGGAATGAAGCTGAACTGAAATACCGCCCAGACTGGGAAAAAGGCGTACCAAACAGAATAATAGAGGAAGTGAATGACAGCCGCTACTGCACATTTTAGTCTTCCTATTTTTTAATTTTCAATTCTTTTTTCAATTTTTTAATTTTTTTATTCTCATATTCTTTTATTTTCATTTTTTGCATCTTTTACTTAAGAAACTAATATTTTTTCTTTTTCCTCACTTGATTTTCACCTTTTTAATTATTACATTTTTATTTTCAATCAGCACTATTATTACTATTATTTTACTTTTTTTTTTTTTAATGTCATTTGATTTTCCATCTCTTTTATTTTTGGATTAGTGTCCTACATTCGATTTGCATCTTTCCCTTACAATCGCTTTACCCTATCTCAAAGCTAAAATTACGCCATCACTCTCCTCCTAACCTTTCCCCTTTTGGTCCCCAGTTTATCTTAACCCTTTCTGGCTTTAGATTTTCCCTACTTTTTCAGTTTACTCCCTGCTAAAACTTCACCCTACTTATATATCTAATTCCCAACCCCCTGCTCCAAATCCATACAAACCTCTCTCTACGCTACCTTTAAAAAATTATTTTTCTCTCGGGCCTTTTGTTGTTGTTTGCTTGAATGTTGATTAGATTGAATTTTTATGCTTTTTTATGAGATTGTTTTGATTATTCTTTTTGTTGGTTTGGTTGGTTCTTTTGTTTGCTTTGTTTTTGTTTGTTTTTTACTTTTGTTTTCCCTTGCCTCACTTGATATTAGCTGCTGTTGCAGTTTGTAATAATCTCCAGGCTCGTGTTGCTGGAATTTGCTGGGAATAGTGGTTGTTCTAGTGGAGTTTACTCCCCATATATATAGTTTGTTCCCCTTTTCTCTCTTAGTATCATTCTTGTCTCTCTTACTTTTTTTTTTCTTTTCTTTTTCTTTTCTGTTTTTTCTTTTCTTTCTTTCTGCTCTTTTCCCAAGTTCAGATTCACACTCTTTGTTGTTTTTTTTTTTTTTCTTCGTTGTTGTTCTTTTTTTTTACTCTCCCTCTTCCACTCCTATTCCCTAATTTGTCTTTCTCTGGTGGTTACCTTTATTGGAGGTTATTAATATTGTGAATACAATTCTGTTCAGTGCCTTGTCTGTTGTGCCTGGTTGTGTTGTATTTTATACCTTTAAATCAACGCCAGAGAGAGAAATCTATATAACCAGACATCCGGAGAAGAGAGACCATGGGGAGACAAAGAAACAGCCCAAACAGGAAAGAGAAGCAGGCATCACCAGAAAAGGAAGTAAACGATTTAGAGGCAAACAACCTATCAGAGAAAGAATTCAGAGAAATGGTCATAAAGTGGCTGAAAAGGATGGAAGACAAATTCGACAATATGAGTAAGAACCAAGAAGAAATGAAGAAGAACCAAGAAGAAATGAAAAATGACATCGCTGCTGTAAAGAACTCAATAGAAAGCATCAAGAGTAGACTAGATGAAGCAGAGGACCGCATAAGTGAGCTAGAAGACAAGATGGAAAAAAATACCCAATTACAACAGCTTCTAGAAACAAAAATTAGAAAGATTGAGGAGAGCGTAAGGGAACTTCGGGACAATACAAAACAAAACAACATCAGGATAATAGGGGTGCCAGAAGGAAAGGAAACTGAGCAAGGAATAGAAAACCTGTTTGAAGAAATAATAACAGAAAACTTCCCTGATATAGGGAAGAAAAAACCCACACAAATCCAAGAAGCTCACAGAGTTCCAAGCAAAATGAACCCCAAAAGACCGACGCCAAGGCACATTATAGTTAAGTTGGCAAACACCAACGACAAAGTAAGAATCTTACAAGCGGCCAGAGAGAGACAGACAGTTACATACAAAGGAACCCCCATAAGACTAGCAACTGATTTCTCAACAGAAACTCATCAGGCCAGAAGGGAATGGAATGAAATATACCAAGTCATGCAAAGGAAGGGTCTAAATCCAAGAATACTGTACCCAGCAAGGCTATCAATCAAAATTGAAGGTGAAATCAGGAGCTTCAGAGACAAAAAAGGACTAAGGGAGTTTATCACCACCAAACCAGCAATGAAAGAAATGCTAAAGGGTCTGCTGTAAAAAAAAAAAAAAGAAAGAAAGAAATAGGAAGCAAAGAAGGTACACAGGGGTATAGAATAAAAATGGCGTCAAATAAGTACCTATCAATAATAACTTTAAATGTAAATGGATTGAATGCCCCAATCAAAAGACACAGGGTAACAGACTGGATAAGAAAACAAAACCCAGATATCTGCTGTCTACAGGAAACCCACCTCAAAAAAAAGGATGCATACAGACTGAGAGTAAAGGGATGGAAAAAGGTTTTCCAGGCAAATGGAAATGAAAAAAAAGCTGGGGTTGCAATACTTATATCTGACAAATTAGATCTCAAAGTGAAGGACATAACAAGAGATAATGAAGGCCACTTCATAATACTAAAGGGAGAAATCCAACAAGAAGAAATAACTCTGGTAAACATATATGCACCCAATACAGGAGCACCAAGATACATTAAAAAACTCCTGGAAGACATCAAAGGAGAGATTGACAGTAATACAATCATAGTAGGAGACTTCAATACCCCACTATCACCATTGGACAAATCCTCTAAACAAAAAATCAGCAAAGAAACATCAATCCTAAATGACTCACTAGAACAGATGGAATTAATCGACATCTTCAGAACATTTCACCCCAAAGCCACAGAATATACATTCTTCTCAAGTGCACATGGGTCATTTTCAAAGATAGACCATATGTTAGGACATAGGCAAAGTCTCTCCAAATTCAAGAAGATAGAAATCATATCAAGTATCTTCTCAGATCACAGTGGCATAAAACTGGAAATCAACTACAATAAAAACAACCCAAAGAAATCAAACACTTGGAGACTAAACAGCATGTTATTAAACCATGACTGGGTTACCAAAGACATCAAGGAAGAAATAAAAAACATCATGGCAACAAACGACAATGAAAACACAACAATCCAAAATCTATGGGACACAATGAAAGCAGTCCTGAGAGGGAAGTTCATAGCTCTACAAGCCTACTTCAAAAAACAAGAAACAATGGTAATAAATTACCTAACCCAACAACTCAAAGAGTTAGAGAGAGAGCAACAAGATAAGCCCAGTGTAAGCAGAAGGAAAGAAATAATAAAGATCAGAGCGGAGATAAACGACATAGAGACCAAAGAAACAATACAAAAGATCAACAAAACCAAGAGCTGGTTCTTTGAAAGGATAAACAAGATTGATGGACCTCTAGCCAGGCTCACCAAGAAGCAAAGAGAGAGGACCCAAATAAACAAAATCAGAAATGAAAGAGGTGAAATAACAACAGACCCCGACGAAATACAAAGGATTGTTACAAAATACTACGAACAACTCTATTCCAACAAACTGGACAACCTAGAGGAAATCGACATATTCCTAGAAAAATACAACCTTCCAAAACTCAATCAGGAAGATTCTAAACAGCTCAACATGCCAGTAACTATGGAAGAAATTGAAGCAGTCATCAAAAAGCTTCCGGCAAACAAAAGCCCGGGGCCAGATGGCTTCACAGGAGAGTTTTATCAAACTTTCAAGGAAGAACTAAAACCTATCCTCCTCAGACTATTCCAAAAAATTCAAGAGGAAGGAACACTTCCAGGCTCCTTCTATGAAGCCAGCATCACCCTAATACCAAAACCAGATAAAGACAACTCAATGAAAGAGAATTACAGGCCAATATCCCTCATGAACATTGATGCCAAAATCCTCAACAAAATTCTAGCAAATCGGCTCCAGCAGTACATCAGAAAGATCATACACCATGACCAAGTAGGATTTATTCCAGGAATGCAAGGATGGTACAATATCCGCAAATCAATAAACGTGATACATCACATAAACAAATTGAGAGATAAAAATCACATAGTCATATCAATAGATGCAGAAAAAGCATTTGACAAAATCCAACACCCTTTCTTGATAAAAACTCTCAACAAGGTGGGAATAGAAGGCTCATACCTCAACATAATAAAAGCTATTTATGATAAACCCACAGCAAACATCATACTCAATGGGCAAAAACTAAAACCATTTCCCCTAAGAACAGGAACAAGACAGGGATGCCCACTCTCACCACTCCTGTTTGACATAGTACTGGAAGTATTAGCTATCGCAATTAGGCAAGAAGAAGAAATAAGAGGCATCCAAATTGGAAAAGAAGAAGTGAAGCTGTCCTTATTTGCAGATGACATGATATTGTACATAAAAAACCCAAAAGATTCCATCAAAAAGCTAATAGACTTAATAAATGAATTCGGCAATGTAGCGGGATACAAAATTAACGCCAAGAAATCTATGGCTTTTCTATACACCAATAATGAACTTACAGAAAGAGAGACTAAAAAAGCAATCCCATTTACCATCGCACCAAAAAAATTAAGATACCTAGGAATAAACTTAACTAAGGAGGTAAAAGACCTATACGCAGAAAACTACAGGACACTGAAAAAAGAGATAGAGGAAGAAGTAAACAGATGGAAGAACATACCATGTTCCTGGATTGGTAGAATCAACATCATTAAAATGTCCATACTACCCAAAGCAATCTACAGATTCAATGCACTCCCCATCAAAATACCAACAGCATATTTCACAGACCTAGAAAGAACTCTCCAAAAATTCATCTGGAATAAAAAAAGACCCCGACTAGCCTCAGCAATCCTCAGAAAGAAGAATAAAGTAGGTGGGATCTCAATACCAGATTTCAAGCTGTATTACAAAGCCACTGTTCTCAAAACAGCCTGGTACTGGCACAAGAACAGACATATTGATCAATGGAACAGAATAGAGAACCCAGATATCGACCCAAACCACTATGCTCAATTAATATTTGACAAAGGAGGCATGAACATACAATGGAGTCAAGACAGTCTCTTCAATAAATGGTGTTGGGAAAACTGGACAGATACATGCAAAAAAATGAAACTAGATCACCAACTTACACCATACACAAAAATAAATTCAAAATGGATACAGGACTTAAACATAAGACGGGAAACCATAAAAATACTAGAGGAATCCACAGGCAACAAAATCTCAGACATATGCCACAAGAACTTCTTCACTGACACTGCCCCTAGGGCAATGGAAGCTAAAGAGAAAATTAACAAATGGGACTACATCAAAATAAAAAGCTTTTTTACAGCAAAAGAAACCATCAACAAAACAACAAGAAAGCCCACTGCATGGGAAAACATATTTGCAAATGCTATCACTGATAAAGGTTTAATCTCCAACATCTACAGGCAGCTTATGCAACTCAATAAGAGGAAGATAAATGATCCAATAAAAAAATGGGCAACAGACCTAAACAGAATATTTTCAAAAGAAGACAGAAGGAAGGCCAAGAGACACATGAAAACATGTTCAAAGTCACTTATTATCCGAGAGATGCAAATCAAAACAACAATGAGGTACCATCTCACACCTGTCAGAATGGCTATCATCAACAAATCAACAAACAACAAGTGTTGGCGAGGATGCGGAGAAAAAGGAACCCTCGTGCACTGCTGGTGGGAATGCAGACTGGTGCAGCCACTATGGAGAACAGTATGGAGTTTCCTCAAAAAACTGAAAATGGAACTCCCATTTGACCCAGTAATCCCACTCCTGGGAATATATCCGAAGAAACTAGAAACACCAATCAGAAAGGATATATGCACCACTATGTTCATAGCAGCACAATTTACAATAGCTAAGATTTGGAAACAGCCTAGGTGCCCATCAGCAGATGACTGGATCGGAAAACTGTGGTACATCTACACAATGGAATACTATGCTGCCATAAAAAAGAAGGAATTCTCATCATTTGCAGCAACCTGGATGGAATTGGAGAACATTATGCTAAGTGAAATAAGCCAGTCAATGAAAGAAAAATACCACATGATCTCACTCATTTAGGGATAGTAAAGAACATTATAAAGTGGTGAACAAAAAGATAGATACAGAGACAGTAAAGCATCAAACAGACTTTCAAAGTACAGGGGGAAAGTTTGGGAAAGGTGGGGGAGTTATGAAATCAAACGAAGGACTTGTATGCATGCATATAAGCATAAACAATGGACGCAAAACTCTGGGGGGGGAGGGCATGTGTGGGTGTGGGGTGGGGGGGGTAATAGTAAGATATGTACACATATAATACCTCAATAAAAATATTAAAAAAAAAAAAAAAAAAAAAAAAAAAATAAGAATGTATTTCACTACAAATTCATACTTAAAGCATAGTAGAATAGCAGTTTTAGAAAAATCCAAGCGTGTTTTGGAGGAAATTTTTTTTCTTCTAAAAGGTTCAAATGACTCCACATAAAAAACAAAATGGAACAGAATGAAATGAAAACAGAGAAGCTAAAACACATATTTGAAATGCATGTTCATATCATGAAAACACATATTTGCTAAATCTGTAGAATACATAATGATGGTGAATTTCCCTGCCTTTCCCATGCAAGTCCCCTAAAGCTGGAGAATATATCTATGTACCACCCATTCTACACTTACTCTTAGCACAATTCCTGGCAGATAGTAACACCTAGAAAACATGAGTTGAATGAATGACTGAAGAAAAAAAAAAGAAAGGGAGAACCAAAAAGATGAGGTCATTCACCCCCTTCCTTGTATTGAAGACCAGTTAACCATCTTACGGAAAATAGATTTATCAGCATATGTTTAAAAATTGTGACAACAAAAATGACAAATCTTTTTTAATCACTCCGGGCTCCTATCCCTTTGCACCCCAAATAAGCCATTGTCTCAGCCCCTTATAAAAGGGCATGTCTGAGTGAACTCTTAAGAAATTCACCGCTTTTGGCTCATGAAGCCCTCCTGATGGCTCTGGCCACACCTCTAGCAACAAGTCAATAGGGGAAATAATGAACAACATAAACTGATGAACAAAAACAGACCCGGAGACAGGGAAGCATCGATCAGACTGTCAAACCTCCGAGGGAAGGTAGGGGAGGATGGGGGTAAGAGGGAGAGATCAACCAAAGGACTTGTATGCATGCATATGAGCCTAACCAGTGGTCATGGACAACAGGGGGGTGGGGGCATGCGTGGGGAGGGGTTTGGGATGGGAATGGGGGGTTGAGGACAAATATGTGATACCTTAATCAATAAAAAAAATTTTTAAAAAACGTCAACAAAAACAAAAATCCAGGCGCCATAACTGAGCTGAGAAGCTGGGCCTCGGATTGGAGGGATGATGATTCCAGACCAGCCTCTAACGTCCTCCCCGCCCCTCTCTCCCTCCTCTCTCTCCCTCAGGTTGACCTTTTCACCATGATCCCCTGCAGAGCAGCGCTCTCTTTTGCCCGATGTCTGATCCGGAGAAAAATCGTCGTCATGGACGGCCTAGAAGATTCCAAATTAAGCCGTTGCTTATCCACCATGGACCTCATTGCCCTGGGGGTTGGAAGCACCCTCGGTGCCGGGGTTTATGTCCTGGCCGGGGAGGTGGCCAAGTCGGATTCAGGCCCCAGCATCGTCCTTTCCTTCCTCATCGCCGCCCTGGCTTCGGTGATGGCCGGCCTCTGCTACGCTGAATTTGGGGCCCGTGTTCCCAAGACGGGGTCCGCGTATCTGTACACGTACGTTACCGTTGGAGAGCTGTGGGCCTTCATCACCGGCTGGAACCTCATTTTATCCTATGTGATAGGTAGGTTTCCAAAAACCCGTCTACTTGTGTGGAGTGGTAGCATAGCTCTCCCGAGTCCGAGGCCTTAGGGCTCCCTTGTTGGTCTGATTTGGTTAATGACCATGGTCTTGAGTGTGAGAATCACATGATCCCCGGGTGCCTCCTTTTTCTCATCTCTACAGAGTCTCTCCTCCTCACTGCACAGCTGGGCGATTCTGCCTCATCTCTGAATACGCCGCTTAGTGGATTTATAAACCTCTTTTCAAAAATATAGCTCTTTAATGCAAATAAAGGTACCCGATTCTGCAGGTGATGGACTGGAGCATTTGATTACTAGGTTATAATTGTACTGTTATTAAATAATTGTATGTGGGATGAAAATGGCCAGGTCAGTCTGCACTAACCCATGTGTCTCCTAGAAGAGAGTAGCAAATGATGTCATGTTAATTTTCGCCCAGTGACCGTGTATTCTCTGAATGTCCTTGTGTTTTGGGAAGGTACGTCGAGTGTTGCAAGAGCTTGGAGTGGCACCTTTGATGAACTTCTGAACAAACAGATTGGCCAGTTTTTCAGGACGTACTTCAATATCAATTATACCGGCCTTGCAGAGTATCCGGACTTCTTTGCTGTCTTCCTCATATTGCTTCTATCGGGTAAGAAAACTAGTGACACTCCTCCCTGCAGTGAGCCAGACTCATTGTCCCAGGGAAATAGATTACCACTGAAATTGGGGCCTGTGTTCCCAAGACCAGGCAGCTTATTTCTACACTTAGATCATCATTGGAGATCCGTGGGCCTGGCTAGCATCCCATTTTATCTTAGGTGATAGGCATGCTTCCGAGAGACATCGGAATTGTGTCGAGGGGTAGAAATAGCACTTTCATCTTCATGGCACTTGGAATGCACTAAATAATAGCTGGAGGCCCATCAAACTTATAACACTCATTGGAGAGTTGCAGAAATGGCAGTGAAGTCTCAATAAGGAAGAATGTATAGTATTTGGCATTATTTCATCTTGTGTTATACAATTGAGGATATTTACAAGCATACTATTTCTGAAAGAAACTCTGTCTTTTCAATCATGCCATTATCTGTATACTGCAGGCATCTGGTGGGTTCTTTTTTTTGGGGGGGGGGGTTTGTTTGTTTGTTTTGATTTTTTTGTTCTTTTCCTGTTATTTTTTGGTGTAGACATCATATAGGAAAACGTACTTGGTAGTAGGATTCTTTTTGTTTTCACCAGCACTGTAGCATAGTGGTTTAGAAAGGCACAAGGGAATAGGGTCCGAGAAGCCAGGTTTCTCCTCCTACTCTACCACGTAGGGTCTCCCGAACATTGAGTGACTTCCTTTTCCCATGATTCAGTTTGCTCACCCATAGGTATCAGTGTCTCTCTTGCACAGGCTTCCTGCTTGGTACCTAGTAAGCACTTAGACGGAAGGCGGGTTTGTTTTGTGGGCGTAGTTAATCCCTGCTGTCCCCTTATATTTATCTGTTTTTAACTATTTGAATGTTTTCTATATTGATTGTAATCCCTACCTGCATTCCTGCTAAAACCCATCAAGGATTGCACTAAGAATAAAATCCACCTTTTTTTCCACTTCCTACTTGACATACACTGCTAATCTGCCCCTTGTTTTCCTAGCCAACCTTATCTCTAACTCTGTCCTTCCTTGGTTGCAAACATTCTATAATGAATGTTTACTTGTAAAGTTATATACTCTTTAAGATAGCTTTACCCTTTAAAAGTTGGTTGTTAATGAAATGTTTTGTAAAGGGATAGGGTTAGGGGCATGAACAAAAACGATAGATCTGTAATATTTGGCATTTTGCTCTAATATCAAGAAAAATCACATTACTTGTTTTTCAACAGGTGATAGATTTTGTTTTGGTTTCTAAACAGCCTTGCTAAGATGAAATTAGTTAGATCATATTTTATTTAGGGATGGTTTCAATGAACTTAAAGTATTCAGCTAAACAATGGGAAGCGTGTCGCTATGACACAGTTCGGATCACTAAATTCCACAGCAAGACTCGGGCCTTGGCTTGCGTCTTTTGTTGAGTTCTTGACCTTCGTGTCTCTACTTTAAATAGAGGCTAAGCTTACAAGCTAACATTGTTCTTAGTATCTTTGAAGATCAAAACCTCCTATTACAAATCTTTATTCGGAGTGTAATACCAAATATCTTGGCAACTGAAGCTGTTATTTCTTAAGGGCCCAAGGGAAGTGTATGCAGTATTTGGATGAGATATTTATTGCTCTCTAATCTACTGGCTGGAGATGGGGATCTCAGAATAGAGAGGGCACGTGGGGTATTGGGAAGCTTTCCTAGGGCATGACAGTGGCTTTGCTACTTTGCAGTGTGTATAGTGGCATAGAGCATAGTGTGTATTTCCTAGGTGTATAGTGGTTCCTGAGCGACGGGGAGTTACAGAGTCATAGTTCTACTGACTATACAATTTTCCTTTATGTTGTTAATGTAGTTACATTAGTGTACATTCTGGGAATTATAAAGGAAGAGGAATGAAATTTGGCTTCTCTCATCTCTACTTGTAGAGTTGTGCTTATGAGGTCAGGGGTGTGTAGATGAGAAAGAAGCAAGTAAACATAGGGCCTAATCCTTTCATCTCAATAATTTCCTCAAAGTGAAAAATAAATTTTATTTGATTATACTTATTCATATCTATATAAGGTGGATTAAAGATATAAATATAATCATAAAAAGAACACAAAGGTGAATGTTTGGGGGATTAATAGTAGGGAAAATCTAAAGGTAGAAACTAAAAAGGAAAACTTTATATTCTAAAACACTAATATTAAAAGAAAATGATAAACTGGGAAAAACGAGGTAATACATGATAGAGAGGTTATAGCATTATTGTTATATAAATACATCTTATAAATCAATATGAACAAGAATAGCCTAACACAGTAGTCGGCAAACTCATTAGTCAACAGAGCCAAATATCACAGTACAACGATTGAAATTTCTTTTGAGAGCCGAAAACTGACTTCTGCGCATGGGCCACGAAGTTTCAATCGCACTGTACGTGTGCACCCACACGTGGTATTTTGTGGAAGAGCCACACTCAAGGGGCCAAAGAGCCGCATGTGGCTCATGAGCCGCAGTTTGTCGACCGCTGGCCTAACAGAAAAAAATGGGCAATTTAAAGTGGGCCAAAGATTATGGAGAATATTTTGATAATATGAAGCAAAAGCCTTGTATAAAAGTACATGGCCTTGATACAATATTAAATTTTAGAAAATTATTGTCAAGAAATAATTAGAAAGTGTAAAAAGATATTTATGTCAATACTGTTTATAGTAGTAAGAAACTAAAGTGGCCTGGTTGTCTCTAAATAAGAGATAAAAGTGCAGTGTCTCCATATAGAGGGAGAGTATGTGGCCATTAGAAATGTATTTGTTGCCCTAGCCGATTTGGCTCAGTGGGTAGGACATCGGCCTGTGAACTGAAGGGCCCAGGTTTGATTCCAGTCAAGGGCATATGCCTGGTTGTAAGCTCAATCCCCAGTGTGGGGTGTGCAGGAGGCAGCCAATCAATGATTCTCTCTCATCATTGATGTTTCTATCTCTCTCTCCCTCTCCCTTCCTCTCTGAAATCAATGAAAATATATTTTTTAATGTATTTGTTGACATAGAGATGTGTGTGTGTGTGTGTGTGTGTGTGCGCGCGCGCGCGTGCACGCACGCAAATTTCTAGACAGGAGATTAATCTTGATTTTATTTCCTTTATATGTTGTCTGTGTCTTCGAATTACTTGGATAGGAAATTGATTACTTTTACAATCAGAATATGAAATAAAACTGTAAAGATGAGAATCGACCTAACTATCTTTTTGGCATGACAATTAATTGTTTATGTTTATGTATATAGTAAATATGAGGCAGACATATGATTGAGCTTTTACCTTCAAAATTTTGCAGCTTAATTAACCTTGGAATGGCTTTAGAACAGCATTTCATGAAAACGAAGTTACTTTACCTCTAGCTACCAATGGGTAGTAATAGCCAAGGTGATGGGATTTGTCTGTTTCCAGGCTGGTGTGGTGTCTGGTAGCTGTGAGCACATCTGCCTTCTGGTTGGTTGGATTCAGAGATACTGTGTCTCAATTAGGCCAGTGAGTAAGCACTCACAACAGAAAGGGACGAATCGGACTTAAATATGTGAATGCTGGTGAAATAACATCCTAAAGCCTGTAACTGCCTCAAAAAGCCATTACCTTTCCTAAAGCTTAGGTCAGACTCAAAACACCCTTTCTTCTTCCATAGGTCTTCTGTCTTTCGGGGTAAAAGAGTCTGCTTGGGTGAACAAAATCTTCACAGCTGTCAACATCCTGGTCCTTCTCTTTGTTATGATTGCTGGGTTTGTGAAAGGAAACGTGGCAAACTGGAAGATTAGTGAAGAATTTCTCAAGAATATATCAGCAACTGCCAGGTAAAATATTTGGATTTTTTCCTCCTCTTGTTCTCTTTTTCTTGTTTTTTGTTTTTTTTTTTAATTTACTCACTGGTGTCTTACTTATGTTACCTTTTTTTTCGAACAATGGTTCTCAAACTTTTTGCTCTGGAGACCTTTCTGAGTTTCTGTCCTATTCCAAGACTCTTCCTCCTGTTCACTGCCTCCCTCCCCACTCCCTGCAGACATGAATGCATAGGTGTGCTCACCATTGAGCTGCTGTGGAAGCCATGCGACTGCTGGCTCTCACGCTCTGCTCCAGGTGTAGGGGAAGGAAAAGGGAGACTCTAACCATTGGACAAATGCTTTTATTTTCTCCCAAAGGTTTGCTACCTCTACATAACAAGGAGTATTTTTAAGTCATTCATCTTTTAGTTCGCCTATTGGGACCACCATTTGGTTTCATTGCATTTTCCAGCCTTGTAGTGAATTTCAGGCCTTGTTTTTTGGAGAATGTTTTTAGTTGCATAAGCAGACTTGTCCTTGCACTTCACTTTAAACTAGATGGTCTCAAAAATTAAATAAATAATAGTGTACAAAATGGTTTATCCTAAGGTTTATTTAATCATAATTCTCATTTGTGCATGTAAAATAAGATTACAAAAATATTGATTACACACATTTGTAATACCTTAATCAATAAAAAAAATATATCGATTATACGGAGTGAGGTATATCTACCTGAGTTTCTTTACATGACTTGTTAGTAGGCACTCTGATGAAGCAAAAATTGTATCCTCTGGTTTTAATACAGTTTTTAACATGCAAGGACATGTTCAACTTTAGTATTGTTAACCAAGCCGAGAGAATTCTATTTCACCTTTTCAGATGCCTTTCTAGTAAAGTTTTCACTGCTGCCCAACTGTCCGTGAGAAGAGGAAGTGTCCTGATTTTCTTTCAGATCAGGGTCCCCAGATGGAGTCTCTGCCTGGCTATGAGTTCCATCCAGAGGGGGTCTGGGCCTCGGCTCCTGCTGTCAGTCAGCCTCTGACCAAGATCAGTGTTGGTACCCCTGAGAAGATGCTGTTGTTGGGGTACCACTGTGTTCTCTAGGACAGAGTCAGAGAATCAGGGTTTGCTCTTAGCGTATCAGCTTCAGAGCTGATGAGCACGCAGCCTCCTCAGGGCATTGATTCAGTCACATCACCAGAAGCAGTGTCCTATGAAAATGACTTTCCGACCTATGTTCTCTCCCTTAGAGAGCCACCTTCTGAAAATGGAACAAGTCTCTATGGGGCCGGTGGCTTCATGCCGTACGGCATTGCGGGAACGTTGGCCGGGGCTGCAACCTGCTTTTATGCCTTTGTGGGATTTGACTGCATTGCAACAACTGGTAAGAGCAGAGTCCTGGCTCCAGGTCTAAGGGAGAGGGTCTCTTTGTACCACATGAGTACCTGTGGGTGGCAGCAGAGAGTCCAGGAAAGAGAATGGGATTTAGACCGGGTTCCAGATCCAGTTGTGACACCTGCTGTATATGACAAAAAGGAACTTGTATGAAACAACCTGAGCCTTGGTGTCCAGGTTGGTGAAATTGGGAGAGTGGTACCTACCCCTCAGATGTTTGAAGGTTACCTAAGAGATACACACACACACACACACACACACACTATCCTCAACCTTCTATCTGGACATGCTATCACAATGAGTAACCAATGATAATCACACTCTTAAATGATCTCTTCTCTATTAGGACAATATATTGTGATAATTCTGTCCTCTTAATCTTATACAAGGAAATCATCATGCCAGAATCACTCTCCAAGTATCTACTCTGGGTTCATATTTTTTGCATGGTTTATAATCTATCGTGTGTTGGATGCTTCAAATGCCACGTCTTATTAGAAGGACTCAAAGTATACTATTTTCTATTGAAACTAGAGTTCAATATAAAGTAGCTGAATTGGGTAGAAGTTTATCTGAAGCCTTCATATTTAAGGACCTACAGAATGGCATGACAGGCATTTAATCTCTGTGGGTGAATCGTTTTCAAAATGAATTAAGACTGCCTTCCTACCACTAACCATTTAATAGTGCTGGTATACCCTGTTTTCTGGAATTGGATTTTTATGTGATAGCCGTGTACCCTTAACAGGAGAGAGAATTTCATGTAGAATAGGTGGATCAAGCTAAGAACACAGAAGGGCCAAAAGCAGAGCAGAATGACCGTGGAGGAGGAGGAAAATGCATGGCTTACCTATTCATGTTTTATTCGACACTCGAACCTTTTATGTTTCCTTAGGTGAAGAGGTCCGGAATCCTCAGAAAGCTATTCCTATCGGAATTGTGACTTCTCTGCTTGTTTGCTTTATGGCCTATTTTGGGGTCTCTGCCGCTTTAACACTTATGATGCCGTACTACCTCCTCGATGAAAAGAGCCCCCTTCCTGTAGCATTTGAGTACGTCGGATGGGGTCCTGCCAAATACGTCGTGGCTGCGGGCTCCCTCTGCGCATTGTCAGCAAGGTACATTGCATTGCCTCCGGGGCGGGGCTGTTTGGGTTTCTGCAAGTGTAGTCCCTGTTTAAAGATTCCTTTTGTGTGCTTTTAAAATAATCCTGATTTCAGGAACATATTATGCAGTTATGTATTCTCTGAATAGTATGCCTGGAATTGCTATCTTTATCTTAAGTGATAAAGTCTTTTAACTCCATCAGTCTAGAGTCAGTTTCTCAAGATAATGACGGTCCAAGCTTCAGCAGAAATACCATACAGGATTGGGACAGGCATCCACATGCATATACATATGTGTCACACGTATTCATATATGTGTGTATTATCAAACTTTAGGATGCTTATACTAGTATGTTTCCATGCTGGCCCAGACAATTGAAACCCTAGGTACAGACTTGACATTGTCTTTTAAAGTAACCTCAAGTCCATGGGCATGGAAGCCATATGCTGTGGCATTGTTAAATGTAATGTGCTTTTTATCGGGAAACACTGAGACATTTCCACTTAGCACTGATGAAAGTGAACTTGGTCTGGAGAAAGAAATGACCCTTCTCAAATTCATGGTGGAAATTTGTATAACATCTATCCGAAAACGAAAGGGTCGTTGTATCTCAAGTGTTTGCATTTTCAGTAGCTGCTTGTTTTAACACTTCAGAATTCATTTCCCAGCTTTCCTGACTACTCATATTTTCAATTGTGATCATAAGATATTTAATTCTAGTATTATACTGTGCTGTGTAGTAGAGCATTCTTACAAAAAGAAAATTGATCTCTGCCTGATTACTAATTTTTTAAAGTAAAAATAATTAAAGTCTGATATTGGATGAAGAAATATTTCATATAATTTATCAGCCTAGCCTTTTTTTTCCTCAAATCTATTTTATTTTCTATTCAAGATAATGTGAAGTAGCAATTAGGAATTACTCCCATTGGTTTCTTAGCCATCTGCTAAGAGTAAGGTTTATTCTGAATAGTTTCAAATAGTTTCAAAAAACTGAACTGTGATGATACCTTGCCAACCAGTCTTAGAAGAGACGGACCCAAATTCACTGTGGCCAACTTCAACCCAGCTTTATTAAAAATAAAGAAGATGGATTTTTAAAAATAAAACATCTTACTCATTTTCTCTTAAATGGTTCTTTTTCAACACTAAGCCATATATGGAATGGTACTGCCAGTAAACATACAGGTTTTTCTGAAGTATCTGAAGTTTTCTTAAACTTTTCATCATGGCTATATCTATGTACTGATTTTACAGTGAGTTGATTTTTAAAATCTTGATTATCTTGTGATGCTGGGAATTATTACTAATTTGATCAAAGATCAGGCTATATGGGGAAAATAATGGTAAGATAAATATTAAAAATATATAATTATTAAATAAATGAAGGGGCTATTCTATGAATCAAGTTACTTAATCTCTTTTAAAAAGACATGTCAATTTAGGAATTTTATTTCCTGAGTTATTGCCATTAAAAATGGCTTAATGATATGATTGCTTTGTTTTTCTTGTTACGTCTTAATTTTTAGTTTTAATTCAGTAATAATCATGGGCATGCACAAATTACTTGCATTGTTGTTAGTCTGATCATTGTGCTATGCAGATCTCTGCAACAGAATAATAAGTGCACAGTGGTAAACATTGGCAATATTTTTAAATGCCCAATCATAATTTTAAGAATAACAAGACTTCATAATCATCGCTGTGTGCTGCGTTTTATACAATTGCTTAATTGGAGATCTGGGGTGTAATCGTGCATGAACATGTTTGCATACTGCATGTGTTTGCTTTTTATTCAGTCTTCTTGGATGCATTTTCCCAATGCCTCGTGTAATCTATGCTATGGCGGAGGATGGGTTGCTTTTCAAATGTCTAGCTCAAATCAATTCCAAAACGAAGACACCAATAATTGCTACTTTATCATCGGGTGCGGTGGCAGGTGAGAGAGAGTTAACTTTTATTAAGAAACGGGGGTGGGGATGTCTATTTTCATCAAGGATTCTGAAAAAGTATGGAAACTTAGGTGGTTTTCTGTTTTGATTCACATGAAGATCAATAACTTGTTTGCAAATGTTTCCTGTATTGAATTTTTTTTGGCAATGGTTGGTTCTGCACTTTAGTGTGTCCAGTCTGTACTTGTATCTACCTGTCTAGAAAAATGCTTGTCATAACTCACATGGATTATGAATTTTTCTGTTCTAGTCTTCTGGGCTCTATGTTTCCTTTACCCCGAATTCTGTTTGCCATGGCCCGGGATGGCTTACTCTTTAGATTTCTTGCCAAACTGAGTAAGAGGCAGTCACCAGTTGCTGCCACACTGACTGCAGGGGTCATTTCTGGTAAGCTTTCCAAACATAGGCTCCTTCCATGTTGGACTTGAACGTTTTGTGCGCATGCATGGACTTACAAGGAGGGTCTGCTTGCTGTGCATGTAAGTTACGAACAAAATCACTGAGAAATGATGGTCTGGGCATTGGGAAGACATCTGAAAATCGTGGTGGCAGCGGTTTCCTGAAATTCATTCATAATCGACCCTTTTGGGATTTTTTTTTTTTTTTGCCATTTTGTTATTTTAACCTTTGGGGCTTCTAACAAATGTGCAAAGGGTTATAATGGTTGTTCGCTTTATGTCAGGTATTAAATGCTTTTCAGATTGATTAGCACATAAAATTGTATCGCTGACACACAGCATTTTAATTAAAGAATGATTACTTAATTTTGGACATATTGATTAAAAATAATTACGTAGTATTTCCTTGTTTGTCCAGGATTTAAGCTGAATATTGGTGAAGGGACAGAGGGTTATTGAAAAGCTAAAGCTCACCCATTCCTTTTTTTTCTTTTTTTTTCTTTTTCTTTTTAAAATATATTTTATTGATTTTTTACAGAGAGGAAGAGAGAGGGATAGAGAGTTAGAAACATCGATGAGAGAGAAACATCGATCAGCTGCCTCCTGCACACCCCCTACTGGGGATGTGCCCGCAACCAAGGTACATGCCCTTGACACGAATCGAACCTGGGACCCTGGAGTCCGCAGGCCGACGCTCTATCCACTGAGCCAAACCGGTTTCGGCAGCTCACCCATTCTTAATTAAGCATAAGGAATGTCCAAGATGACTGGTACTTGGCTGTGGTAGTCACTGCCGTTAGAATGGCAGACGACCCACTTCCCGGGGCCTCACTGTTCCTTCGGTCTCTAAACCCCATGAGGAACCCATTTCTCCTTTCATCAGTTTTGGTTCCTAAATCATGTGCAAGAACCCCAGAAGCTTACCTTTTGGCATATCATGATAACCATGTCAAAAGCCTGTGGCCAGATTTTATTGCAGAAATTTTCAGGTATTCTACAGATCAAGACAGAGAGGCCTTAAAGGTCCTGTTACAAGAAGCAAGAGAGGGAGAGTCTAGCAAGCTTTATGGATAAAATGACAGACTGTCTAGGTGTTGTAGCAATCCAAACCAAAAATGATCATTGTGTTGAGGCTCTCAATTGTTGGGAAATGAGGGTAGGGAATGCTCATGTTTAATTGTGTGTGAAATGGGTTGTTTTTTTCAGAGACAAAAGTGTTTGTCTAAACAGCTTCACTTTGTATATATTTTCTCATAGATTTGGCACTTCGTTAGGCATACATTGGAAGGTCGAGTCACTTCTTTTCTAATCTCTGCACCATAAATGAAAGTTGTACTAGATAATCTGCAGCCCATTTTATTATTAAACGGTGCCTTATGATATTGTAGTTTAAAATCATGGCAAAGGATCACACATTTTATTAACTCCATAAAAACTTTTCTTTTTTCCAGCAGAACTTTACCCAGTTATATTCAGAATTTTATATATTATAGATATATTGTGTATTCAGAATTTTAAAAAATTTATTCTTCCTTCCTTAATTTGGCAGTATAACAAGATATTAAAATTATTAATTAAAAGAAGATAATTGTGACAAGAGGCTTTTTGTCAATATTTTTATTTCATGCTCCCATCTTATTGTGCTTGATTTTTTAATTAGATCAGATTGCTTGTAGGGATAATTAATTATGTCCTTCTATCTTGGCCATCTTATTTTGGCTAGCTGTGATTCTTACCAACACATTGAGGCCAATATTTTTTAAAGTAATCAAAGTAGATGGTTTTTAATAATCAAAGTAGTAACTATCAGTCTGATAACTGAGGGGTTTTGAAGTTTTGTTAGCAGTTTATATGATCCAAAAAACATCCTATTAATTGTGAGAAATATAATTTATATACCTTGTTCGACTTACCATTGGTACTAAAACAACAACAAAAATGACAGTCAGTTATCAGCTTTACGGAATTTTATCCGAGGCCATTTCCTTCACCATCCTTTTCGTTCCTCCATAGCGGTGATGGCGTTTCTTTTTGACCTGAAGGCACTCGTGGACATGATGTCCATCGGCACTCTCCTGGCCTACTCTCTGGTCGCAGCCTGCGTCCTCATCCTCAGGTGAGCCATCCTTGCTGTGAGAAGGTTCTGGAGGGTGTGGAAGTAAAGGAAGTGAGAGCTCACCATCCCTGCTTCCTAGGAGTTAGCAGTCTCAGAGTGAGAGGCTATGGGCATACAAACGTCAATATAAAGTATTGGTCCTTAGCCAAGAATCAAATACAATTGATAGTTAGCAGGAGTTGGGTTGGCCCAATTCTATGTGAACGGCAGGTTTCCATCTATATATATAAAGGCCTAAGTGACCAAACGACCGAACAACTGGTTAACCGGTCGCTATAACGCACACTGACCACCAGGGGGCAGACGCTCAATGCTGGAGTTGCCCCCTGGTGGTCAGTGCGCTCCCACAGCCAACCTCCCATGGTCCCTCTCCCCAGCTGGCCAGCCAACCTCCCGCAGCCCCTCCCCGTGGCCGGCCAACCTCCTGCGGCCCCTCCCCCCGGCCAACCTCCCGCCGCCCTGATCAGCCCCAATCACTGGCCAGGCCGAGGGACCTCACCTGCATGAATTCAGACACTGGGCCTCTAGTATGTGTAAAGACACTTAAAAATACTATACTTCGCTGATACATAACCAGAGTTTCTGTGCTGTTTTCGTGAATGTCTCCTTGGGGCATAGATATTTTGGTAAAAATCACCGTTATCACAGTTGCCTCATTTGAAACTGTAACTCTCTTCTGCATCTAATAAATAAATTCAATGGCCATCAAAGGAAATTCAGAGTAGCTGCAGATACCATACTGAGTGGGATTGTGTTCTGACTCCGCACGCTCAGGGGCTGCACCAGCTGCGGCACTGTCCCATGTCTCGCTGAGAGTCCCAGGAGCTTGTGTCATTGGGACCAAGTGTCTCTTTGAGAATCAAGACACCCACATTTATTTGGGGACAGGTACCAGCCCAGTCTGTCGTACGAGCAGCCCAGATATTCTCCTGAGAAAGAAGCTCTGGAGTCGTGCGCCGGGGCGGACTCGGAAAGCGCATCCCAGGTCACCATGCTGCAGGGACAGGGTTTCAGCCTGCAGACTCTCTTCAGCCCCTCGGCTCTGCCCACAAAGCAGTCGGCTTCTCTCGTGAGCTTCCTGGTAGGATTCCTGGGTAAGTCCTCTCCACTGTGTGCATTAGAAAGGGCCAGCAGGAGTGTGTAGATGGAGCAAGTGGGATGTGAGAGAGGACACACGGCCTCGTGTTACTCTAGACCTGATTAGCCACTTCCTGGAGCCCTGAAATGTCCATGTAGTGGGTCACTAGACTTGAGATCAACTTTTTATATTTTTATTTTTTTAATGTATAGTTTATTGATTTCAGGGAGGAAGGGAGAGGGAGAGAGAGATAGAAACATCAATGATGAGAGAGAATCATTGATCAGCTTGCCTTCTGCACACCCCCTACTGGGGATCAAGCCCACAACCCGGGCATATGCCCTGACCGAGAATTAAACCGTGACCTCCTGGTTCACAGGTTGATGCTCAAATACTGAGCCATGCCAGCCAGGTGAGATATCATCTTTAGATTAGCAGGATACATGTATCATATTTTGGTAAATGAAGAAGACAGGAAGAAATTCATAAGGTGAGAGGGTTAGAAGGAGGACATTGGTACATTTCATCAGCTGTTAGGGAGCTTCCTGTGTGAAAGCATTTGGCCAAGTACACCTGCCAATCACGGAACTGGGACCCAGGAGACTGGGAGGCAATCTAGAAAAGCCTGTCTGCTTACCCCCAGTTATGCAATCTTTCACATTTTCGGCAACATTTGTTGAGCATCATCTATGTGTCCGGAACTTTGCTGGGCACTTGGGATATCAAGAGAGATGGGTGCCCTCACTGGGCTTTACAACCCAAGGCTATGGGTGGCAAGCTAGGGGAGGTACAGGTTTCACTGAGAGTACATCGGAGGGACCCCTAATGCAGACTTGATGGTCAGAGACAGGGCCGGGAGAGGGGCGGGGGCGATGTCACTCTCTGAAACAGGGAGAAAAGATGCAGGTCATATTGTATTTGTTTACATTAGCAAGTGGTGTTTGCAACAGCTGAAAGTGGGCCAAGGGCACTATCCACCCCTGACAATGGCCCCTCAGTCCACGTGGTAGAGTCTGAGACAGTAGCAGACGAGGTGGCACCTGGGCAGGAAAAGCAGGAGGTCGTGCTGTCGGGAGGTTGACTTCCGAGGAGGAGACAGTCGCGAGTAAGCAAGTAGCGTTGCTTCATTCAACGAGATCAGCCCTTGCTGCCCTCAAGGAAAAGGAAGAATCTGAGTATTTGGCCAAGTAGATATGTAAAGAGCGCGATACCTTATCTAAATGGACTGTTGGAACTGAGGCATCTGAATGAAGTGTGGCTGCTGATTTTTTGCACACACGCATCTCCTTTGCAGCCTTTCTCGTGTTGGGCCTGAGCATTTTGACCACGTACGGGGTCCAGGCCATCGCCAGGCGGGAAGCATGGAGTGTGGCTCTCCTGGTGCTGTTTCTCGTCCTCTGCATCGCCATCGTCTTCATCATCTGGAGGCAGCCCCAGAACCAGCATAAAGTATCCTTTATGGTACGTGCGCCTTGTCCCCGGAACGTTGATTTTTAGGAGTTGTTTCTTTTCAAAACCAAAACGAAACACTTGCGATGAAGTTAGCCAATGAACAAGAGCGTCGCAATTCTTTGAGATGTTCCTTTTTGTCCCATGTATTCTGCCTGCGTTGGCTGTGTTACTGCCATTTTCAAAAACTTGAGGATGCTCCTCTCACAATATTATACATCACTAGCGTTCCCGTTGCAGGAAAAATCCTGCAATAGGATTTCCTGCTGCACTCTACCCTGCCTCCCCTCCGCCCTTGTCACCCGCCCCGCCTTCTCCTCCAGCCCGCCTGCTTTTCCCTTCACCCCCGGCCCTGACTTCGCTCCTCCCTTCTCCTCCCCTGCCCCTCCTGGCTTGCTTGCTTCTTCGAAGCTTTACTCCCTTCTGCAGCTCTTGGCTTTTTTCGACACTGTCTTGATATGCAAATTAGCCACCATCTTTGGTGGGGTAATTTGCATACTCGTCCTGATTGGCTGGTGGGCGTGGCTTGGCTGGTGGGTGTGGCTTAGGTGTAGCAAAGGTGTGGTCAATTTGCATATTTGTCTATTATTAGATTAGATAGTAACCAGATTTCTTGTCCAGTAATCTATAGTATCAACGGAGTAATTAGAATATCTTATTTTAGGAAGTCAGGACCATCTCAGGAAGGTTATTCCCACCAAAATACCCTTTCACTGCACATGAGATGATCCTGTCCCACTCGAACTCAGAGCAGGTTTCAGCTGGGAGTGTCCCCCGAGCTGCGGTGTGTATCCAGGGTTACAGAGGCATGTCCTGTTGATGTCCCAGGGGAACCTGCAACCCCGAACTGAACCACGCCGTGAAGCCAGTTGCATCTCGGCGATGGTGCAGGTGTTCGCAGGCTGGACCGGTCCTCTGTGGCTGTGGCCGCAGGGAACAGTGCTCTCCGTAGTGCTCTTCAGAAGAGTGCTTTTTTACTCGTGTTGTCCTTTCCGTGAAACGGTACACTTACACAGAATGCAAGTGTGTACTGCGCCAAATTGGTTACCGCCGAGTGGGAATGTGCTTTCAAACTTCAGAGTGTATTTACGAAGCTGTTTTCCCCCTCAGGTCCCGTTCTTACCGTTTCTGCCAGCGTTCAGCATCCTGGTGAACATTTACTTGATGGTCCAGCTGAGCGCGGAGACTTGGATCAGATTTAGCATTTGGATGGCACTTGGTAGGTCTTTTAATATTCTGGCTTTCTCAGCTCTGGCTCTCTCTTTCTGATTTCTGCACTGTGATTGGAGTAATGCTTCCAAATTCCCCCTCCCCGCCAATTTCTTCCTTTCCCAATTTTGAGAACATCTGAGTGCTTGCTTTTCCACAGGTTTTCAGATGCCTTTTAAAAACTCGAGTCTCCAAGTAACCCTGTAGAACCCATAGGTTCTATTTCCTTCAACTTGATAAATAAGAAAAATTAAGCCCCAAAATGTCAAAGAAACTAATTTACAAATGGCAGCCAAAGACTGATCCCAAAGTGAGCCAGCGGATTTTTGGAGACATTTTGAATGAGCTAGTAGCAATACCTACATACACACACATGTGTATGTGTGTGTGTGTGTGTGTGTGTGTGTGTGTGTGTGTGTGTGTGTGTAAATATTTTTTCTGAAACCTAAATTTATTAGAGCCTTGTAGGGGATTTAACATTAAATAACACGAGTTAGCGTATTTATATCTATACCACTTTGCTTTTCATTTTGACTTCTTCAATTTTGTATGTGAAGATTGAGGTAGAAATTAAGAGTTTACGTTTGTTGTAACTCAAGCACTGAGCACTGACTACCTTCAAAATGTGAGCTGAAGTAGTGAGAAATGAGAGTTAAATTTGCATTGGTTTTGGTGGCCTGAGGAGTTTGGGTTGATGCTTTTTGACAGTCCTCCCATTGGCTCAATAAGAATGAATGTAACTCACTTTGGTGTATGTATGTATGTGTTTGCTTTGGCTGTAAATTAACTTATTTTCAGTTTCAGCCACCAACCCCACTTGAATTGATGGGAGAATGAACCTCAGTCCATTTTGCCCATCTTCCCCCCCACACACCCACACTCATACACTTGAACTTGGATAAAGGCATGAATTACAGAGTCAGATTCTCTGGATTTGAATCCAGCTCTGCCATTGATTAGCTGGGTGACCTAGTTTTGTGCCTTAGTGTCTGTAAAATGGTCATGTTAGTACCTTTATCTGAGGACAGGGAGGGCTGGATCCTTGGACCTCTGAGGACAGGAGAGGAAATAGAATCATTCCTGATAATTGGACATGCCCAAATGCTAATTGGTAGCCTACTTCCCATAATGTTAAAGCGGAAAATTATAATGCATTTCACATCAACCCAAAACTCTCAACCAGTCCTTAAAAACAACAACACTAAAGCCCAGCAGAATGTCCATATATAAAAGTAATAAACTATTTTTTGGAGGATCCTTAAAACATTGTCTTCTAATCCCCGTCAGCACGGCTGTTAACAGTTGCTCTAGACACATAACTTGGCCTCTCCCGGTGACACAGAAAGAGAAGGCAAAAGGCCCTATTGAGTTTGTATTAAATTGTCCATGTTCCAACAGTCGTTTTCTGACACCGATACTTTGTTCTCTAAAAGGTTTCCTGATTTACTTCACTTACGGCATTCGACACAGCCTGGAGGGGACTTCAAGGGATGAAGATGAAGACGAAGATTCGTATTCAGACAACATTAACGCAGCAACCGAAGAGAAAGCTGCCATTCAAGCAAATGACCATCACCAGAGAAACCTCAGTTTACCTTACATACTCAATGAAAAGACGAGCGAATGCTAACGCTTGTAGGAGCCGAACAGGTCATAGTCTTCATGTGTGTATCCTACACTGAGCAAACGGGCAGGATGTCCTCATCGTGCTTGCTTGTCATGGGTTTGCTGCAGACATAGTTCACCCTAATTTATACTCACCTGGACAGCACCTCTCAGGTGGTGGATTTTACCTGGGGAAACCTGAGCTCTCTCCTAGTGCTATCTCCCAGACAGTGTGTGTGCATGTGTGTATGTGTGTATGTGTGTGTCTGTGTTGGGGAATACGCATGGTAAAAGTTGTTGGTGTTTTTACTGTTACTGCTTGACATTTTTCCAGTGTTTGTCATGATTTGGGGTCATATGGTACACATACTGAAATAGAAGTAATCACTGAATCAAAGAGTGTTTTGTATGTGCTTGGTATTGTTAGGGAAATGACTGTTGCTTTTCCTTGTTAGATTTCATTAATGTCAACTTAGAACAGGCTACAAATGCAGCTCCTCATCTGGGAATCTGTCATTGGTCAGGAGTAAGAGGAGGGGATAAGATATGAGCCTTTTCTATAACTTACAAATGCCAGCCGTGGGTTTAGTACAGAGTTTTCTTCTACAAGGTGTGACAGTTTGCTAAAACTTTAGCCAATAAGAGGATTTGCACCCGCCATGCTACACAGGGCACAAACCAGACAACACCCCTTTGACCTGTGGTCTTCTTTGAGAGAAGTGGTCCTTACATATCAGGCCTTCACCTGCTGTGAGTGATATGCCCACTCGGCCCAGTCAGGGGCTTGAGACAGGCAGTGTGATCTACGTCAGACCCTTTGTGTGGAAGGTGGTCCCTGTGGCCAGAAAGCTGGTGTAAGTGGCAATGGTGAGGATATGTTTGAGAATCAGAGTTAGACATATGCGTGGGTCAGTAGATACCAAGCATCCTTGTTTTAAAAGTCACTTAAAAGAAGCCAATAGAGTCCCAGATCACACTGCTGGTGGAATGGTTCATACTTCTTTCCATTATTTAAAAACTAATCAGTCAGGTGTTTTAACCCTACCAGACAAAGTATTCACTCCTCTCTTTCTACCATTATTTTGTCTTGTCTTGTCCTAGAAATGAGGGCTACAGTAGCAAATGCTATCTATACTACATGCCAAAGAGGAAAAAATGAAGGGATAAAAGCAGGAAAATTCCTCTGTTCTAATTTTAAAGTGCCTATTCAGATATTAAAGAGCATTTGGCCCGATTCAAGGGGTTCAGATCTAATTTGGCTGTTTCTTTTAGAAACATTTAGGGATGTTTTTCATCCCCCACCCCATAACAGTTTAGCACTTTTAATTTCATTTATTTTTAAATGGCCACACTAAAGCTATTTATACGAACGCCAGTATTCTATCAGTGGTTGGCCAATAAAATATTTTGGTTAAATACATGATTGTTTAAAACTTTAAGTTAAAAAAAATTAACCAAATTAAAGCTATAGATGACAGTAACCTTTCTATGAGTAAATAATTTATTTTTATGTGTAAGATTCTCTAAATACTATATTTTACTTTGTAGGGTTCTCTAATAGTAGACTATTTACCTGCAGTGTGATTTGCTTCTCATGAATTGTTTTTCTTTCAAATCATTAAATGGTCGACCAGATGAGAGCAAAGGCTCAATACACGTATAATGGGTTGCATTCCCGGGACAAGCGCTGTCAAGCACACCAGTTGGCCAGCCTCATCCAGGAACAAGGAACACGTTTCTGACAGCCCTTCTAAGAGATCAGTTATTATATTGATGCCATTAAAAAGCCAGTCGTGACCGAATTGTCTAACGAAGACTTTGTTGTGATTAAATATCAAACAAACAGGTAGAAAGCCTGGGTTCTGAGCTGCTAGACTCCTGGTGTCCCTGACATAGAACTCAGTACTGACATTCCACAATCCCCGGGGTGTTCATGGCAAAATCTGCGGCTGAGAATTCTCTTCCAAGCTGCGTGTTTCACTGGAGAGGCAGGGGGAAGGAGACTTGTAAGGACTGCAGGGATGCTCGGAGACCTTTGCTATCATAGCCATATCACGAGAACCTCTTTCATCCCATTATCAATCTAGAGTAGGCCCTTCACACAGAGAACATGAGGTACTTCTTATATGAATATTTAACTCTTTCATTGTAACAAAATCAAGAAATTTGTTTAGAATGTGAGAGGCAGCTAAAACTATTATGCCCCGTGTGTTCATTTAGGAGCAGAATTCAGTTAAAAATTATTTTTCCACATTGAAACACTTTGCAAACGCAAATGTCTTATGAAAAGATGCTTTGTCAGTGACTGTGTTTTGTTTTGTTTTTCCTTTGAAGACTCAAATGTGTCTGTATGTGCGAGTGTGTATATATTATATATATATGTATGTATATGTATGTCCGCGTATTTCAAATGTGAGTGTAAAAGTCAGTTGGGTTTATGATGGGCTTTGGAAATAATGCCATTGTGTGGATAAAAAAAAATCCAACGGATGTAGAGAAAATATAATGTTTTGTATTGATGGGTATGCTTATATAAAATGTTTAGGTTTTAAAGTATTTTGAAATGCACAGTGATTTTATATATATGATATTTTCTATAGATAGATTCTTTAAGAAAGCTGTATTTATAATGTTCCTAAGACGAAATCACTAAACTCTAGTTCATTGCAACAGGTGCTTTCTAATCTGAAATGGAGGAGGGTAGGAATATTAGGGTGTTGCTGTTTACTTGTCTCTGTGGTACCTTTTCTGCATCTCTGTCCTGGTACATCTAGGAAAAGCTGGTACTGCCAGCGCCGGTACCACTTCCCTGTTCCTCCACTTGAACTATAACCTTTTGGACAAAATGTTGTTTTTCCTTTCTTAGGATTACCAAAGTGTGTTTTATAGATTTCACTAGTCATTAATCACACTTATGTGAAAGCCTCTCCAGAAATTAAAAAGTACATATACACATCCTCTTAACTGTGACTGCATAAAAACAGCTTAAGTTACTTTTTTTTTTTTTGCACTAGGAAATATGTTCTCTTGATATTTTCAGTGAGAAACTTCTTCTAATGGCACCTCTGTTGTATACTCTTTTAAAAGAGAAGATGGTTTGTGAATGGCCATATGAAGGTCACCCCTACCCTACCTTTAACAAGGTAGCTATGCAGATTCAAGTTTAAAAATTATTTATGAGAAAACTTATATTAGAGCTTTTGATGTATACTGAAATGCATAGTCACATTTTCCCCAGAGACAAGTATCAGGAAAAACTAAGACCAGAACATCATTGGGGTATGTACATTATGGAAAACTAATGTTGATATATATATATGTATGTGTGTATGTATATATGTATATGTATATACATATATATATACACCTGTATATACATATATATACTATATATACATATATATACAACTAGACTATTACCAGCCATAGTTGATGCAACATATCCATTTCAGAATTGTCTTCCTTCAAAAGACAAGAGCCTCTTAATTTTCCTGAAAAAAAAAAAAGATTTTTTTTTTTACTTTAAAAATTTTAAATATTAGCCAAAATATCATTGAAGTCCTGGGAATTTGCAGGTGGTTGTTACAATATTTTGAATTCGAATCTATATTCATCAAATTGTTTTCTACACGTATTTGAATGCTTAGCAAGGAGAATAGGGACAGAGATCGCCCTTCACTGCTGAGAGCGCCGCAGGGAGCAGATCGGCCTTATCTTCTTTCCTCTTAAATCGGGGCCATATTCTGAGACTACAAACCACGTGATAAAGTTGTGCCCGGTCCCACTGCTCCCTTCCCTGTGAGGTTGCTCAGTGTTCTCTGCTTGATTTCTCCTGATGTGCTTCAAGTTAACACCAGCAATACAGTTTCCACAGAATTGTAAAGGATTGGATTGCACATCATGGAGTATTAAAATGAACAAGATTTTAATGAAGGGGTGGGATTGGTGGTTTTATTTTACTAGTGCCAAAATACAATAGTGCCTTCTCTGTACATTTTCTACTTTCATTCTCTAACATGTCCTAAACCATCAAGGGGAAATGTATCAAAGTTCAGGTAGGACATGATGCCAGCACAGGTCATTTTTAAACGTAGACTTAGAAGTAAGGTTGCTTGCCTTTGTTGTTTAGCTGTGTTAGGTTTTTTTTCCCCCTTCTTGTATAATTATGTTTAAACATTTTTACATGGCTTTCTGTGTTCTGGGTTTTAAGAGGCCTTCTCTGTTATTGTTGTGGCTGTCGGTTTTTGTAACATTCATTATTGTTTATATATGTACACAGTTTAGTCTTACTGATTTCAAATGCATTTGGCTATGGCTCAACCCAGTTGGCAACCCTATTTGCTGGAGCACTCTGCGTAGCTTTTATTCACTATGGCTGAAGCCACTGCCACAATCTCTGGCCTTAAAGAGCCGTCACTGACCACTGGGGCCCCGTGGGGATCATGAGCCAGGACCCTGGGCTGGTTCCAGGATCATGCAGCCTGCAAAGTATGGGCATCCATAGCTACCTGTTGGGTGGGGTCTTGGCATGTCAGGGGAGGATATGAAGTAAAAGACTTCACCTGAAAGTAAGGTAGTTTGAGGTCCATAATATCAGTTCCAAATACCCCATGAGTGCATCAAGGTAAAGGATCAGGGCGAAGGAACCTCTGTGCCTCATGGGAGGGACGGCTGCTTCCTGGAACTGGCACCATAGGGCGTGTCTTACTGCAATCCCTGGACTGCCACGGACAGCCTTGGGTGGAACTGCATGGGCCAAGGTTGGGTTGATGAAGAACCTTGTGTGACCAACAGGGTGGTGTCTCTGGCCCATGCCTGGTTGACAGGCTCTTCATCTTTGCATCCACCAGGGGTTCCCGGTCGTTTTATTGCTTTCTCTTGTTACCATTGTACTCAATAGAAACTGTAGATAGGGCCCAAAACCCTAGAGAAATTCTGTGTCTGTGAAAACCAACAGATACATCGGACTTGTGAGAATGTAAAGATGTGTTTGTTGAGTAGGTAATTTTAAATTTAAATGTTTGTAATGATAATCAGCGTTCCTTTTTACTTATAAAGTTGGATTATTTTTTAGAATTTGTAATAAATGAAAACTGTTGCTGCTTTACCACTGTAAAATAGGCTTTCTAATGTGACCATGTATTTTTTAAATAAATTTTAATACAACTTGTAATAATGTCGTATGCATGTGTATCACACAAACCGAAGTCTACATTTCACACTTACCTAATTTAAAATGTTAATATATATATACACATATATATGTATATATATGTGTGTGTGTGTATATATATATATATATACATAATATACATATATATATATCTCCTACCTAATAATAGAGTAATATGCAAATTGACCGCACCTTCGCTATGCCTAAACCACGCCCACCAGCCAATCAGGAGCAAATATGCAAATAAACCCAACCAAGATGGCTACTGCCACTGAGAGCAGGAGGGAGGGTTTCCTCGGTAACAAAAGAAGCCATCCTGTTGCCGGCCTAAGCCTCCACTCAAGGCTACAAAGTTTCAATTATAGAAGGTGAATTAACTCCAACAGAAATCGCTGCTGGCCACGGAGCTTGGCTTTGCTCCAGGCTACAAAGTTTCAATTGTAGAAGGTAAATAAATTCCAGATACCAGGGCCTCCGCTTGGGTTGCCAGGGGCGTGGCCAGCCTGCAAACCACCACAGGCCCCTCGCTCAGGCCACCCCATGCCCCAAGGGAACCCCCACCCTTCAGGGCAAACCAGTCAGCCCCCACCCATGCACCAGACCTCTATCCTATCTAATAAAAGAGTAATATGCAGATTGACTATCACTGCAACACACAATATAGCTGCCCCCATGTGGTCAAAGATCCTGCCCCCATGTGGACACAAGATGGCCAGCAGGGGAGGGCAGTTGGGAGGCACCAGGCCTGCAGGGGAGGGCAGTTAGGGGTGACCAGGCCGGCAGAGGAGGGAAGTTGGGGCCAAACAGGCTGGCTGGGGAGCAGTTAGGCATCAATCAGGCTGGCAGCAAAGTGGTTAGGGGGTGATCAGGCTGGCAGGCAGAAGCGGTTAGGGGCAATCAGGAAGGCAGGCAGGTGATCAGTTGGGAGCCAGCAGTCCTGGATTGTGAGAGGGATGTCCAACTGATCCTGGATCGGGCCTAAATGGGCAGTCGGACATCCCTCGAGGGGTCCCAGATTGGAGAGGGTGCAGGCTGGGCTGAGGGACACGTCCCCCCTCCGTGCACGAATTTCATGCACCGGGCCTCTAGAGTGTGTGTGTGTGTGTGTGTGTGTGTGTGTGTGTGTATACTTTTATTGATTTCAGAGAGGAAGGGAGAGGGACAGAAAGATAGAAACATCAATGATGAGAGAGAATCATCGCTGCCTCCTGCTGGGGATCAAGCCTACAATCCGGGCATGTGCCCCTGACTGGAACAGAACCAGGACCCTTCAGTTCACAGACTGATGCCTCATCTACTGACCCAAACCAGCCAGGGCAAAAAAAAACCAGCCAGGGCTTTTTAAAAATTTGGGAATCTTTAAATCTCCAAAATATAATACAATCTAAATTGAAATAATGACATTGTTAATACTACTCAGAGGGAAGCCTAGGGCTTACTGTGTGACTAACCAAGTCCTATGAGATAAAGGAAATGCCTTCACATATGCTCAATCCTCATGGCACCTTCCAGAAAAGATCAGTTGCTCCTGAAGCATACCACCCCAGGACCACCCTGAGAGCCACCACTTCCACTGCCCTTTAATGGACCAATCTCTCTGACATGGCTTTTGTGTGTGAGAAGCGCCTCGATGTTTTCCTGACCAAATCATAGCCTCTAATAATCGGTGATCAGTTCTCTGTAACTAAGAAATTTTTCACAGTGTAGTGAATGAATATTTACCAACTTCAACCCTATTTGCCCTCTTGGAGGGAGGAGTCAAAGGGCTTTCTGGCAATGGCTCAAGTTATCTCGCAAACCTCTTAAATTAGCTTGTTTAATTTTGAAATGTCTTTGTGTATACACTGAATTGCTATTTATTCTAGTAAGTTGGAGGGAACACGATGTTGGTTTAAAAACTTTAAGACCAAGTAAGCCAGCATTGAAAACCGAGCTGAAACAGCAAAGTATTTGCCAAGGAGGAGCTGAAAACCTCCTTTACCTAATTGTTGGCTTGATGAGGATTGTGACCAGGTTTTGTTCTACCGCCTCTGCTTTGGTACCATGGGATCATGTGGAAAAAGCAGTGATGCCCCAGGAGCTGTGTCTGGGCTGTGGGGCCAGCCAGGAACTCCCCAAAACAGGACACCTTCTCCTTAGTGATTTTTTATAGAGAGGAAGGGAGAGGGATAGAGAGTTAGAAACATCGATGAGAGAAGCATCGATCAGCTGCCTCCTGCACACCCCCCACTGGGGATGTGCCTGCAACCAAGGTACCTGCCCTTGACCAGAATTGAACCTGGGACCCTTCAGTCCACAGGCCGACGCTCTATCCACTGAGCCAAACCGGCTAGGGCTCGTTAGTGTTCTTTAAAGAAGGCCACAGGCTAAGGGCTCAAGGCCCATGGAGTGCTGATTGTGCTGACTAGTATCCACCTGTCTGTGTGGACAGAGTGATTCATTTCATTCATTCCATGAAATGTCTCAAAAAAATTCTCAAAGACATCCAAAACTCACCCATTATCACATTATCTCAAAGTAGGGTCAACGAATGGGGAAACTATCTAGAAATAAACTCAGCTCCATGCTGATTTACTTAAAACGTTCTAGTAACAGATTCATAGCCAACTCTTAAACACTTTGAGGTACCAGACATTGCAGATGTCACAGATCCTGGGTAAAGCATCCTCGTGACTCTACTAAGACGGGAGTAGTCAACATGAGGAGGAGAACACAGGTCAGACTACACTACCCAGGAGCATGGTACAACCCAGGCTGGGCTCCTATCTCCGCCACAGGGAACAAGCTCATTTCTGGGCTCTGGGTCCCTTAATCCACAGGCACCACAGCCCTGTTGCTATCCCAGTGGCGGAGTCTCCGGGGCTCCATTATCTTCCCCAGCCTGCTCCCTGATGCCTGACACATCTTCATGCAAAGACGGAGGGTATACCAGCAGTTAGCAGCTGTGCGTCACTGCAGGTTGCCCAGGACCAAACCAGAGAGAATCGGACCTGCATCACCACCATTTGTCCACCATCCAGAACTGTAATGTCAGTGCTGACATGTACACATAAGGAACATTGAAATTGGGTCTCAAAAGAACTGTTGGCCCAGAAAGAAACTCACTACAGACTGATTCATTTGCCTGTCAGCATAACCATTATTGCTTGTCTCATTTTCAGTTCTTATAAGTGTATTTCTAATAGCACATGATCTCACTCATATAGTGGAAATAATGAACAACATAGATGGATGAACAAGAACAGACCCAGAAACAAGGAGGCATGGATCAGACTGTCGGGCCTCAGAGGGAGGGGAGGGGAGGGTGGGGGTAAAGGGGAGAGATCAACCAAAGGATTTGTGTGCATGCATATGAGCCTAACCAGCGGTTACGGACAACAGGGGGGTGGGGGCATGTGTGGGGAGGGGTGTGGGATGGGAATGGAGGGATGAGGACAAATATGTGATACCTTAATCAATAAAGAAATTTAAAAAAATAAAAATAAAAAAAAATAAAAAAAAATAAAAAAGACGGAGGGTAGAGATCAGACCTAAAGTCCAATATTCTTGAAACTGAAACACCGACTTCAATTGGCATGAAGTTGTAAATGACCAATAGAAGATGCTTTTCAAAAAGTGAGCATTTAAAAAGCAAATAAACAGACAAAGCAAAGAGGCACAGATATTTAAAGGAAGAAGGAAGGACCATTAAGTAAAGAAAAACCAAAGAAAGGAGAGGATGGAGGTTTTACGTCATTTGCATTTTAGCTTAGAGTTGTCTTTCTTCCCCGAGGCCTTAGAGCTGTAACTAACGGACAGCTGATACATCAGCACAGGTGCTATCTCTGCTCCCAACCCTGGACCATGTTCACTTCTCTCTTCCATTTGCTGATTTCTGGTCCTCCCTCCACCACTCTCCTCTCCTCTCCAGCTCTGCCTTTGCTAAGTCAATGCCTGGGGCTGCTGGCTGAGCTCTCAGAGGAAGGTGCTGATGCACAGTCGCTCAGAGGATGCTGTGCCCTCCCGAGTGTGATGGTGCTTCCCTGGACACTGCTTTTATTTTAATTTATTTTTATTTTTAAATATATATTTTTAAGTTGATTTCAGGGAGTAAGGGGGCGGGGGGAGAGAGAGATGGAAACATCAATGATGAGAGAGAACATGGATCGGCTGCCTTTTGTATGCCCCCTACTGGGGATCAAGCCCACAACCCGGGCATGTGCCCTGACGGGGAATCGAACCGTGACCTCCTGGTTCACAGGCTGATGCTCAACCACTCAGCCCCTCTGGCCTGGCTGGACACTGTTTTTAAAAGGGCTGTTTTCTGTTTTTTCAGCCTCCTCTCCTCCCGCATGAGGAAGTAGCTGATGATTCAGGGAGGCTTGGACCCCTGATTAGTGCCACGCCTGAGCCACCCTGTGCGTCATGAGGTCAGGGGTGAGTGGATTATAAACACTAAAAGCTAATGAACGTAAGAGTGAGGTGGAGGGAGCAGACCGACAATAGTTAATAAGGAAAGGAAACATGGATTTGCAGGTAATACAGTCATTTATCTAAAAACCCAAGACATCAACTAAAAACTATATGGACAACAGTATGGTGGTTACCAGAGAGAAGGAGGGTGGGAGGTTGTAAAAGGTCAAGGGGTCAAATATATGGTAATAAAAGATTTGATTTGGGGTAGTAAACACAGATGATAAGTCATAGAATTGTATACTGGAAACCTATATAATTTTATTTACCAATGTGACCCCCAATAAAATTTAATAGAAAAGATGCAAACATACAAAAGTGAATCATGCCTTGGGAATTCAGGCTTCGAGTTGGATTTGACTTTGACCTGTAAGTCAAGGCTTGTTTTAATTGGCCCGTACTATAGCCATGGTTGGAGAAAGAATGGGAAAGATCCACATAAACTGAGATTCTAATAATAAAATTCCTTCTCACCCTGGAGACAAAGCACATGGGTTTTCACAGTGAAATCAAACCTATAAAAAATACAAGTCTGGCAGTTTTATTTTTCCGATTCAGAGTCATCGTGAAGTCCTCTCATTCAAGGATAACAAGCCTTGGAAAGCCCCTGTGTTTCTGGCAACCCTTGCTCCCCTCCTGGCCGACCGTCATGGCTCCGAAGGGCTGCCGGAGCGATGGCTACAGCCTGCCTGGGCTACACAACAGACATGCTTTCTCACAGTCCCAGAGGCTTTAAGTCAGGGATTAAGATGCCAGCAGGACCCTCGCCGGTTTGGCTCAGTGGATAAAGCATCGGCCTGTGGACTGAAGGGCCCCAGGTTCGATTCTGGCCAGGGGCACATGCCCAGGTTGCAGGCTTGATCCCCGGAGGGGGCCCTGCAGGAGGCAGCTGATTGATGATTCTCTCTCATCATTGATGTTTCTCTCTCTCTCTCTCTCTCTCTCTCTCCCTCTCCCTTTCTCTCTGAAATCAATAAAAATATATTTAAAAAAAAAAGATGTCAGCAGGGTGGCTGGTGTCTTTGGGGGCCTCTCTCCTGGGCTTGGAGATGGTCAACTTCCCCCTGAATCTTCACCTGAGCTTCCCTCTGTGCCTGCGTCTGTGTGTACACGTCCCCTTCTTACTTGCAAGGATGCCAGTCAGATCGGGTTCGTGCCCCAATAACCTAATTCTAACTTAATTCCCTCCTCAGAGACCCTAGCTCCAAATGTGGTCACATTCCGAAGTACTGGAGGTTAGGGTGTCATCATTTTTAAAAAATTGGGGGTAGGGGAGAGGAGGGCCCAATTCAGCCCATAGCACAGACCTAGGATAGTTTAGGTACCTACATTTAGCTAAAGTGTACGTGACAGAGAAGTAAAATTCCTTTTTTTTTTTTTTTCTGTATGCCGCTTACCCAATTTGAAAGTGTACTTAGGGGGCTGTGGCCACATCCCAGCCAGGAAAGATAGCAGCTGGAGCCTGCGCCGTGAGGCCCGGGATGATGGCAAATAGGCGCAGACTGGATGTGCCCTCAGCAGGCCGGCCAGGCAGGACCTGGCCACTGTGAGGCGTGGTGAACCCCAGGCTCCGACGCAGAGCGACAGATGTCAAGGTCACAGGGTCAGGATGGGAAGGGATCTCCGTGGGGAGCAGCCCAGGCTGACTGAGTCACTCCTGTGTGTGCTCCTGGATTCTTCGCCCAGAGTGCTCCCCAGGCCACGCCTCCAGGCCATGTTCAGGCCTCAGAAGTAGGAGCGCCGTCTTCACCTTTATACCCATGGTAATGAGCACGTAGTGAGCATCCAGGGGGCTCAGGGGGGCTGTGGGGGCTGTGGAGAGGTCGTGGCAGAGGCAGGGCCTGACCTGGGACTTCCCTCCTCCCACCGGCGAAGCGAGGACCGAGCTGACGATGGAAGGCGGGATTCCACACCTCTGTCCTGCAGGGCAGCACTTCCTCCCAGGGGTGCTGAGGGAAGGCCCCTTCCCGTGGTCTCTAATCTGCTGGCTGGGAGCTGTAATGTGCACGTGGGCCAGCGGGGAGCCAGGCCCTGCTTCCCCCTGGGGGCCCGCACCGGCTTGCCCACACCTGCAGGCTGCTCTCACCTGATGAGCCCGCAGCTCAGAAACCGGGGATGGGTCCCCGCCCAGGCACGGGGTGCCTAAACCCTCCACCCGCCACAGCCCCGTCCCCAGCCCCAGGCTGCGGCTTCACTCTCATTTCCCACTTTGTTCCCACGCTCTTCCCCTCTGGCCAGTGAACGCGGCTGCCAGTTCTTTCTTGCCGCGTGCCTTAGCCCCCCTGACCTTGGCCGACACCGGACAGCACGCACTCCTCGGCGCCCTCCCCCTGCCGCTCTGCTCTCCAAATTCAAGGCCTCCCCCTCTCTGGTTTCCTCCTCCTCCATCCTGCACTCACCTCTCTGAACTACTCCAATATTCATAGCTTGTACCGCACAATTTAGCATTTAATTATATTTTAGTTTGCAGTGCCTTTTTCTTTCCACCTTAGTCACCTCCTCAGGATGCTTCATGATGAGCACACAGGAGGGTCTGGGGGGAGAATTTGCAGGAACTGAGGAGCTTCCTGGAAGAAAGTAGTCTACATTTAGAAACCACCCAGAGTGCTGGTCTTGACTAGGAAGGATAGTGTGGTGTGTGTGTGTGTGTGTGTGAATGTGTGATGTGGTGTGTGTGTGAGTGATGTGTGTGTGTGTGTGTGTGTGTGTGAATGTGTGATGTGGTGTGTGTGTGGTGTGGTGTGTGTGTGTGTGTGTGTGTGTGATGTGGTGTGGTGTGGTGTGAGGTGTGTGTGTGTGTGTGTGAATGTGTGTGTGTGTGTGTGTTGGGGGCAGGGCAGCCCTGACGCTGTCCCTCTGACCTGTGGGCTTTCACAAGCACAGCTGAGGGTGTGGGGTGTGTGTGTGTGGTGTGTGTGGTGTGTGTGTGTGTGTGTGTGTGTGTGTGTGTGGTGTGTGTGTTGGGGGCAGGGCAGCCCTGATGCTGTCCCTCTGACCTGAGGCTTTCACAGTCCGCAGGCACAGCTGAGGGTGTGTGGTGTGTGTGTGTGTGTGTGTGTGGTGTGTGTGGTGTGTGTGTAGGGGGAGGGTGTGGGGTGTGTGTGTTGGGGGCAGGGCAGCCCTGATGCTGTCCCTCTGACCTGAGGCTTTCACAGTCCGCAGGCACAGCTGAGGGTGTGTGGTGTGTGTGTGGTGTGTGGTGTGTGTGTGTGGTGTGTGTGTAGGGGGAGGGTGTGGGGTTTGTGTGTTGGGGGCAGGGCAGCCCTGATGCTGTCCCTCTGACCTGAGGGTTTCACAGTCCGCAGGCACAGCTGAGGGCACAGGTGATGGCCTTCTGGGCACAGGTGATGGCCTTCTGGGAAGGAGATAATCAGGGGGCTGTTTACAAAGCTCCCGGCTCCGCCTGAGTGGGGGGGACAGTTGGACCTTTCTGGCCGCAGGGACCCTGCCAGCACCGCAGAGCGCCCGGCCTGGAGGGGGAAGTCCAGGAAGACGCCCGCCCACCTGGAGCAGCTAGGGATGGGTTCCCTGCGCCCGCCCTCCCCGCCGGGCCACCAGCGCCGCTCCGCGCCGCGCCGCCAGGGGGCAGGAGAGCTCACACACGGAATTTTAAAAATCCCAAGACTTTTCCCCCAAAACTGTGTTCCTCCTCATGAAACCGAATCCTCCAGCTGTGGCGTCCCAGGCGCCCGCCCCGACCCGCCGGCTCCCGCCCCGAGGCGGCGCCCCTGCCCGCGCCCCGAGCTGTGCGCGCCTCGGACCCGCGGTGCCCAGCGCCTCTGCCCCGACCGTCCGCCCTGAAGATGAAGGTGTGGCTGCTGCTGGGTCTTCTGCTCGTGCACGAGGCGCTCGAGGATGGTGAGTGACTTAGAGCGGCCGTTACAGGTCTGAGCCCCGACGTTAGCGGGGGTCCCCACCCTCGTCCTCCCGCCAGCTCTTCCTAACTCCCGGCCTTCGGAGGCTCGGCCCCGGCGCCGCCCCCTGCCACGTGCACCTGCCCCTCCTAGCAGGGTCTCCCTCCCTCCCTCCCTTCCTCCCTCTCCCCACCTCCCCTGGGGGCCCCTGGGCCGGCGGCAGCCACCCCGACCCTTCGGTGCCCACCAGGAAAGCTCCGCGCTCCCTCCCGGAGCATCCCGGCCAGCGCCTGGGCCAGCCCGAGTCAACGTGTCGGTCTGGGAGGTGGCAGGACCCGCAGCCGGCTTCCACCTCCGAGCCTCGCATCAGCTCGGGATCTCCGCTCTGAGGGCGGGGGGGCCCCCTGAGCCGGGCAGTGGCTGGTGCTTTTGCAACACTCCCAGTGCCTCCTCCTCCAGGCCGCAGCCCTGGGTTTGTGTCCTCGGCCACCTGGGGCTTGCATCCTGCAAGACCTGCCTAAGCAGTCCTGGCTGGTTTGGCTCAGTGGATAGAGCATCGGCCTTCGGACTGAAGGGTCCCAGGTTCGATTCCCGTCAAGGGCACATGCCTGGGTTGTGGGATCAGTCCCCAGTGGGGGGTGTGCAGGAGGCAGCCAATCAATGATTCTCTCTCATCATTGATATTTCTATCCCTCTCTCCCTTCCTCTCTAAAATAATTAAAATATATTTAAAAAAAAAAAAAGACCTGCCTAAGCCTTCCAGCAAATACTTCTATGGCTGAAACCTCAACACGAATCCAAATCCCACAGCTGTTCCTTACACCTCCTATCTGAGTGGATGGGGAAAGGTGAAGCGCGCTTTTTCCAACGCGAGCCTGTCCTGGGCCCACGCTGTTTTAAAGACTCACAGCCACAAGGTCAGGCTGTATTTTGATGTGTGTGTGTGTGTGTGTGTGTGTGTGTGTGTGTTGTTTATGTCTGTGTCTGTCTCCACGGTACCGTCAGCATTCGATCGCCTCGCTGGCTCCATTCGTTGGTTGATCAGGGTTATGTGTGCAGTACACTGCGCATCTGGGTCCATCCTGGCATCCTGAACCCGCCCTTGGAATTGCTCAGCCTCGGCCCCGTCTCTGCTTAGTTTTGGTTGAAAAGCAGCTTTTGTTGTTATGCAACCTCACGCTGGAGCCAGCTCAACCTGGCTCGCATTTTACCCACCACTCAGCCCTGACCAGTTCCTTTCTTTCCCGTGAAACTAGGGGCGCTGGCCAAAAAATACCACATCCTCCTTTGCAAAGTCCAAGATGGTTGTGGGACTTGAAGCTGAGCGTGAGGATCCTTAAGCCTCCTGGAGTCTTGCTGAATAAAACGTAGGGAGTTTCTCTACTCGGGGAAGCAACAGGTACTGTTTGCCCAGAGAGGAGCTGGCGTGAGCTCACGTTGTAAAATGCGATACGAAACCGCTCCTGGCAGGTCCGGATGGGATCGCTAACGTGACGGAAATGCAGTATTTGGTATTCTTTTTTGAATAAGGGCAGGAGATGGCCAGACAAAATAATTTCAGATAACCCACTCACTTGATTATACAGTTCACCCAAGATGCCTGCCTGAGGCTCAGGAAAGAGCGCCCGAGGTTTTTCCGGTCGACGTGTGCCCAGACGGTGAGAATGGTTGCACGCTGCCTGAATGAATTAGCATTATTTCAGTCAAATGTCATCCATGCGCGCAGTAAACAGTTGTGAGACCATCGGAGAAAGTTGAACGCAGATGAAACCCTTTATAAGAAATAATTGGTACATTTTAGGCATGGCAGTAGCCATTGTCTTTGTTTTTAAAGTATCTACTTTAAAAGATAGAGTATAGACTATGAATAAAATACTGAGCACATAATTAGAAAAGTAAACCTGCCCCGTTAGATTATATAACATTTCCCTAAACCTATTACGGATGCCTCTTCTGGTTTGAATTATGCTGTGGCTGGCTGGGGCTGGGAACAGGCCAGTCAGAGTGCCAGGCTCTGATTGGCAGGTTGGGCTGTGGGGCATGGCCACGCCCAGACACAAGGCCATGACTCACCTTGTCCCACTGCCTTCCCCTGTTTTCTGATCACTCCCCGGAGAGGGAGAGGCCGTGGGATAGAAAAAGGCTGCCCTGTGAGCGTGTAGTGGGTGGATAGCTGCTCTAGCCCAGAGGTCGGCAAACTCATTAGTCAACAGAGCCCAATATCAACAGGACAACGACTGAAATTTCTTTGGAGAGCCACATTTTTTAAACTTAAACTTCTTCCAATGCCACTTCTTCAAAATAGACTCGCCCAGGCCGTGGTATTTTGTGGAAGAGCCACACTCAAGGGGCCAAAGAGCCACATGGGGCTCGCGAGCCGCGGTTTGCCGACCGCGGCTCTAACCCAACAACGCGTGCCTGCCTGATTCCAGAATGCTTTAGAGTTGTAGGAGTGATGTTATTTCCCCTCATGAAGTAATGTTCTTTCTCCTCCGGTTCTGAAATGGCACACATTCCTCTTGAATCATGACAGGGTGTCATGAAAATAGTTACTAACCAGCCCGAGATCCCACCAGGTCGCCATGGCTCGCAGCACCTGGTTGCCAGCTTTTGTGTGGAGCACCTGCCACGGTCTTTACTGATGGGTGCTGCTCTTTTTACATTAAGAAATATAAAGCCACAGGTACTTACCAACTTTTGATCATCTACATCAGGGGTCCTCAAACTTTTTAAACAGGGGGCCAGTTCACTGTCCCTCAGACCGTTGGAGGGCCGGACTATAGTTTTAAAAAAACTGTGAACAAATTTCTATGCACACTGCACATATCTTATTTTGAAGTAAAAAAACAAAACGGCAAAAACACCCGCATGTGGCCCACGGGCTGTAGTTTGAGGACGCCTGATCTACATATTTTATCTGATGTCAGGAGTAAACTATGAAGCGTAATTGATTTGTGACTGCTGTTTCGTTGATCTTGATCAATGCTGATTTGAACCTCGGTCTCACATGGGTTCATTTTGGATCCTGTGAAAAGTTCTCTTTCGGGGAGGACGAAAGAGATTCATTTTGATGTGGGGGCAATGCAGCCAGATCTCTGTAAGGAGAGAAACATTAATGACGATTCTCTATCCGCACTATCATTTTTGTGTCTCAGTTTATTCCTTGGAAAGAGAGGGTAAAAATTAGTTCGGAAATTCTTTTTTTTTTTTTTAAACCCTCACCCGAGGACATATTTTTAGCGATAAAGGAAGGGAGAGAGAGGGAGAAAGGAAAAACATCGATGTGAGAGAAACATTAATTAGTTGCCTCCTGTACACACCCCGACTGGGGATCAAACCCAAAACCTAGATTTGTGCCCTGACTGAGAATTGAATCCCCAACCTTTTGGTGTACGGGACAACGCTCCATCCAATCAACTTCGCCTACTGGCCAGGGCCAGAAATTCTTACAGTGAGAAAAGAATTGTAAAAATTTTCATTGTTGGTAAGTGTAAATCACGAATGTTTTGAAGCATGTAGGATTTTGGCCTATATATTTGACATACAGAATAATCTCTGATCCCTAAACCAGAAGAAGAGAAATTTGAGGGCAAGAGAGAGGAGGGAGAGAAGGCCTGGGCATTGAAGGCTTTCCCTGCACAAGGTTGTAAAACCCTTACTTTGTGGTGCTAATGATCCAATGGAGAGGAGAGATGGAAAACAAACAAGTAAGGATTGATTTCCGGAAGTGACAAGTGGCATGAAGAATCAATAATCAGGGTGCATACATTTCCTAGGGCCGCTGTCCCCAAGTGCCACAAACCGGTGGCTTAAGACAACAGAAGCCCATTCCCTCCAGTTCTGGAGGATAGAGGTCTGAAATGAAGGTTCAGCAGGGCCACGGTCCCTCTGACACTCTGGAGCGTACCCTTCCCGGCTCGTCCAGCTTCTGCAGGTAGCCGGCTCCTTGGCTTTTAGCTGGATCACTCCCATGTCTATCTCTGTGGTCACATGGCCATCTTCAACCTGTAAGTTTCTCTTCACATGGCATTTCCCTGTGTGTGTGTGTGTGTGTGTGTGTGTGTGTGTGATAAGGACACCAGCATATTGGATTAGAGTTCACCCTAATGATCTAATCGTAACTCGATTATATCTGCAAAGATCCAATTTTCAAATAAGGTCTCATTCGCCAGCACCAGGGATTCGGACTTAAGTGTGTCATTTCGGGAACACAATCCACCCCGAAGCACAGGGTAAGCGGATGGAGAGGGCTGCGGATGAAGTGAGTGTGGGTGGGAGAGGAGAGGCAGAGGCCTGCCTGGAGGAGGAGGCAAAGGCTGCCGGTGTGAGAAAGGAGGCAGGCCCAGCAGCTTCCCAGTGGCCAGTGGGGCCCAAGCACCGTGAGGCCTGAGGCAGGACATGGCAAAGCCTTGCAGGGCACAGGAAGACGTGGGGTTTGGCTCTAAAGTAGATGAACGTCAAGGTGAGTCTTTAGCAGAGGCGTGCCCGTCCCTGGTTCATGTTTTCATATGTTGGAGTGCTTGGGTGGCAGCCAGGAGCCCGGACCAACTTAATGGTCTAAGCCAGTGGTCGGCAAACTCATTAGTCCACAGAGCCAAATGTCAACAGTACAACGATTGAAATGTCTTTGGAGAGCCACATTTTTTAAACTTAAACTTCTTCTAACGCCACTTCTTCAAAATAGACTCGCCCAGGCCGTGGTATTTTGTGGCAGAGCCACACTCAAGGGGCCGAAGAGCCGCACGTGGCTCGCGAGCCGCAGTTTGCCGACCACGGGTCTAGGAGAGAAGAGGCTTGGTCCGGGGTTGGTCACGGTGGATGGAGGGAAGAAGAGATGGCTTCAGGGTCTATTTTGAAGGCAAACAGTCCTCTCCCTGAGGATTTGCTGCTGGATTGGACACGGCGCAGGAGAGAAATACATAATCATGAGTGACTCTGAGGCTTTTGTCCTGAGAAACTGGTGAATAGACTTGCCGTTTACTGATTAAGGGACACTGGGACGGAGGTTCTGAGCGGCACCCAGGGTCGGCGTGGGCATCGTCAGCTTGCGCCGCCGCCTGGCTTTCCAAGCGCAGTGCTGAGTAAGCGGTTCAGGCCTGGAGCTTAGAGGCAACGTGAGGACAGGAACCGGGCAGCTCTCGGCATCTGAATGCTGCCAACGCCCGGGGGGCCGTGTGAGGCCACTCAGAGATGGAGTGTCCTTAGCGGTGGAGAGGACAGAGCCCCCGGGACTCGGGTCAGGCAGGAAGGGAAGAGGAGGGAGGGCTGCCGAGCACACTGAGGAGTTGTGGGGGATGTAGGAGGAACAGCCACAGTGCCCCGTCCTGGGAGCCGAGCAAATAAAGCTGTTTCAGCTAGAGAGGGATCCTTTTCCAGTATGTGAACACAAATAGGAATCATTACGCTGTACACCTGAAACTGACATAATGCTGTATGTCCATTGCCTCCATTTAAAAAAAAAAGAACAGCGATCAACCCTGTTCTAATGGATATTCTGAAAAAGGTTTCATTCAAAGTAAGGTCTTTACCTTGGAACAGAAGCATGTGATTCCTAGACGTTGCTGTGTTAAGAAAATGGTACCTTGAGAAATGGCAGGGGGGCGATTTGGAGGAGGGTTCTAGAAGAGAGGAGGGAAGGACAGGCTCGCATCTTTTTTTTCTTTCTTTCTTTATGTTGCGTGTCAGTGCCTTCCCATCGGCTCAGCGCTGGTTTCAGAAGTCTCAGTGCTCCCGTGGGTGTTTCACGAGGAACGGAAACATGAGCGTGAGGCACGGCCCTCAGTGCATAACCCCCGAGCTGCTCAGCACGTTTGCAGGGCAGACCTTCCCCCCTCACTGCCTGTGGGGAGAAAACACCCAACAGCTCCAGGTCTTTGATGTTAATGACTCTGATCTAAAGCGCAGCAGGGATTCTTCTAATGAATATATTGTCTCCTCCTGCACAGTTCTAGAGGATTAAAGAGTTAATAGTCAGTCAGTCGAACGAGGGTTCATTGCAACCCTCAGTTCGTGCGGAAGGATCACCGTCCGTTTTCCTGCGTTGCAGCCTTTATTCATTCATTCTGGGGACGGGGTTTTGCCCGGCGTCTCCCCGCTTGGGGAGTCTAATGTAAGCCTTGGGAAAGCATCCCCGGCCCTTCCAGGAAGGGTGTGCTCTCATCCCTGGCATCAAGTTTTGTTTGGCTTGGAACTCGTTGTCAAAGCCCAGGGCACAGAGACAAAGAAACCACTCAGACAATGGGGCTGCGCAGGAGGTTTGTGCCAACGCAGGGAAACTGCTGCAGAACGTTCATCTCTACGTGAACTGAAAGGCAAGGGCATGGCCCAGGGGAGACTCTAGACCTGGAGCCAAAGGGTCTGGTTTGTCACCACCTTCTTGGTGACCTGGGCGAGCGACTTGGCCTCCGTGGTCTCAGTTTTTTACACCTGTAAACCAGGGAGAATAAGAGCTCCCTTGTCCCCATCACCTGTTTATCATGGAGATCATCATGGGACATTATCATGAGATTACAAAACAAGGAGCACTTCACTGGCCCCTGTTGGGGTCAGACACTGCTCCCAGTATTTAAAACAGTAACTCGTTTACCGCCTGCCCCCCCCCCCCGCACCCCCAATCCATGAGATCATCGTTATTGCCATATAGTTCTCCATTTACAGATGAGGAATCTGAGGCAGAGAGAGGCTAAGGAACATCCCAAGATCACACAGCTAGTAGGTGGTAGCCAGGACCTGAAGTCAGTAATGATATTTAATGTTTTGGTTTTTATTATTTTACCACCTATTTCTCTATAAAATGCAGTAGTCTCAAAAAATGCAGTGGTAATGTACTTTCATTTTTATTTACCTACAATAGAAATTCTTACATGGTTTAGGCCTTTGAGAAATAATTTACATCGTTCGGCTGAAGAGTCGTATTCTTTACAAAGTAGGCCTGGGATTTGGGAGTCACTCAATCCTAGGACTGTCTGGGTATCTGTAGGGTCACTCACCTGACTCCTTTAACTTAGTGTCATCACCATAAACCACTGACCGATTCCATGGGCAGCCAGCTGGACAGGTGGGCCTGTTTGGTCAAAAGGTTAAATTACTTTGCAGGGATAATAGCACATATTTGGATGCATATTATTCACAATTAGGTCATCAAATGTTCCTGAGTAGGATAGCCACAGGAGCTGACAACTTACAAGTCAGACAAGTTGTGCATGTGCCCTAACTGGGAATTGAACTGTGACCTCCTGGTTCATAGGTTGACCCTCAACCACTAAGCCACGCTGGCCAGGCTGACTCACCTTGTTTTGTCACCTGCCTGGGCCACTGGCATAAGAATTGGTAACACTTGTCTTTTTGCATCTCTTGATCCCAATTTCAGTGTCTTTGTACTTTGGACCACTCCAAGCCTTTTGTACGCTAAGGTAGTACTGGATAAATACATCCATCAAAAAGGAAAAAAGGATTTTCTCCCGACTTATGCCACTTCTTTTAAACAAATGCCTTGTGATTCCCTCAGTTAGCCATGGTTCCTGTGCTTATCTGGTCAAAATAATCCTGGATGTTTATCTACATAGAGTGAGTGAGGACTTTGAATGAGGTTCAGAAGATCTGAGTTCTGCTCTCACTTTCTGCCAGGACCAGCGCTGAGCAATTTATGTAACTTCTCAGGGCCTCCTTAATTTTTTAATCTACAGCATGCGGACTTGACCTCAGTGACCTCTCGGGGGTCCGGTAAGTTTGGACACTGTGATTCTGTGAGTCTTTGAGCTCATGCAGGCAGATGCGCTGACTGCACAGTCTCCTTCTCATCCTGCTGGGGGCACCAGGCGCGTGGCTGCCGAGCTGGGGGGACAGCTGGGATTTCTGGAGCACGGGTTCAGTACTCGTTTCTCCCTAAACCTTGTGCTCTGTATGGACATTGTCAGCCCCCGGCACACAAAGACGCACGGTCCCCGCTTGTCTTGGGTAAATTTCCTAAAGGCTCAAAGTCTCCTGAGTGAGCTTGTGGTACCGGTTGTGTCTCCACTCACTGGAGACAACATTTAAACAGTAGATTCAAACTGAACAGTGAGCGCCCTGCGATTGCAAAGCAGGCACCAGGCCGTGTGAGTGGCTTCCATCCTGCCATTCCACTCCTTAGAGAAATAGATTCCCTTTCAGTCATGCATTGTTTTAAAGCTAAAGAATGAACCAAGAAAATGGTGATTATTGCTGAAAACGATGTTGGTAGATGAGGAGTGGGGTATTAAAAAGTGATCTGGCCTGGCCGGTGTGGCTCAGCGGTCAAGCGTCGACCTATGAACCAGAAGGTCATGGTTCAATTCTGGTCCAGGGCAGATGCCAGGGTAGTAGGCTCAATTCCCAGTAGGGGGCGTGCAGGAGGCAGCTGATCAACCATTCTCTCATCATGGATGTTTATCTCTCTCTCTCCCTCTCCTTTCCTCTCTGATATCAATAAAAACATATGTTTGTTTTGTAAAGTGACCTGTCTTAGGTGTTAAATGCCCTGGGTGTGTCACTCCTACAGCCCATTGTTCTCTCCTCACTTTTGTACTAGTTACCGGCCAACACCCTCCTAAGAACAAGCGTCCAAAGGAGCCAGGAGAGAACAGAATCAAGCCCACCAACAAGAAGGTGAAGCCCAAGATCCCCAGAACGAAGGACAGGGACTCGGCCGATGACCCGGCGCCGAAGAATCAGTCTATCATGGTGCAGATGACGGAGAGAGGGCGCTTCCAGAAGCCCGCTGCCACCCTGAGCCTGGCGGCGGGGCAGACCCTGGAGCTCCGGTGTAAAGGGAATAAAATTGGATGGAGCTACCCCGCATACCTGGACACCTTCAAGGACTCCCGCCTCAGGTGAGCATGCGTGTACCTTTTATTCTGCTTACATTGGGCCAAGGGTGTGTTTCGTTCCCTCAGTAAATATTGTATCATTTCTGACATTGACCATGTCACTCTACCAGCTTATAAAAATGGACGCTCAATGGGCAAAGGACATTGACTTTATTTCTTTGACCAGTTACAGAAAATTACTGCAAATCCTATGAATGGTGGTTAAAACTGAAGCCATATGACAAATAATTGAAACGGTGATGCATATAGGTATTTAAGAATGCATATTGTGAAAAATAATGGGTCCGATGCTGTATGTTACTTTTTTTTCAATCATAATGAAAACAGAAATGAGCTAACAGGACATTCCTAAGAGCAGCCTGACTGCATGTTCAACACGGACAAACCCCACCTCCGTCTGCATCTCCCGCAAGGACACCCCCATCCACTCAGCTGCTCAGCCAGAAACCCGGGGAGCATCCTTGCCTTGTCCTCTCCCATCACTCCCCACATCCAGTCAACCACCCCGTTCAGCCAATTCAGCTTCCTCAGAGCCATAAACCCGTCCTCTTTCCATCTCTGGTGTCACTGCCCCAGTCCCAGCTGGTGTCATCCCTCCCCACAAAGACCGCATGCCCCGGTGTGTCCTCCCCCGACTCCTCGCTGCAGCTAAAGTGATGTTTAGAAAGTGCTCATCTGGTCCTGTCACTCCCCTGCTCATCACTGGGCGGGTTTCCACTGGGGATGAGGTCTGACATCCTCACATGACTGCTGAGACCCTCCCAGCTCTCCGCAGCCTCTCGCCAGTCACCTCTCGCCTCTCGATTCGTGTCTCTGCTCTCGCTGGCTGGGCTCCTGGGACATCATCAAGTGCTTCGAGCACTCGGGGCCTTAAAACTTGGCTGTGCCCACTCTCAGCCCCTGTTCAGCGGCCAACTTCAGCCTCAGAGTCACTTTCTCTGGGAAGCCTGTGTCCGGCCCCCCCAGGTCTATTCCCATGGCCCCCGGCATCCTCTTCCGAGAACTCTTTATTTTTATTCCTGCTTCTTTGTTTTTCTAGTCTGTGTTTTTCACTGGGACTTAGCTAAGTGCTTGGCCTTCAGCTTTATCTATTGAATGATGGAATGACAGTCTTTCCCCCCTCATTCTCACACATATACACCTTGGAGAATAAATAAATTAAAATATATGTATAAGTAATCTCTCTCTATCTAACCTCTGGCATTAAGACCTCTTTTACATTTTCTTCTGAAGTTACTCTTGTGGCTTCATGGTGTATAATAGTGTAGGGTTTTTCTTACGGGATATTTGGTTGAACGAGTGGAGGGGGAAAGAATGAAACAGTTTTTCCCATTTGAATCTCCACACTTGAAATAAGTGTGAGCGTGAGTGTGTGTGTGTGTGTGTGTGTCCCTGTCCGTCCATCCCCTTAGAACAAAGCTGGAACTATTTATTCCCACAAACGTTTTAAATGTCTTCATTTACCAAAGTCAAGATTTACACTTAAAAAACAACAACAGATGGAGTCATTTGAAATTATTCAGGACATTTAGTCTTGGACTTATACAAAGTTCCTAAACCTAGATGATTTGGCCCTTAAAGATTTAATATTTTCTAGGAGTAGCTTCAAAGTTACGTTGGCCAAAATATGCTTGAAAATAGCTTAAGGACTCAAAGTAAAGGGAACATGGATCTGAATGGAAAAGAAATATCCAGTAGCTGAAAAAGCCAATTTCGACTTAACATTAAGTAGCATTCATTCAAAGCACAGTTAGGGCTTTATAAGAAAGTAAAGACAGATGTGGGCCCCCAAGGACTCTACACACACACACACAAAAATGTGGAAAATGTGAAAAACACCTAGTCATAACTCTGTATCACACAACAACCAAAAAAATCACGATTTATTTGACACCAGAGATTCAACAAATCGACTCTTGACATCTTTCCCGGAACGCGGGGCCTTTGGGTAGAAGAGAAGCATTCATTCGGTGTTTTCCTTTCCCGGGGAATGAGTTCTTTCCATCGTTCTCACAGCTTTGGGGTTGGAGGCTCCCCAGATGCATGTCTAACAGAACTCGGTGGTTGTGAGCCATTTTGGTAGCTTTCTGGAACGAAGTTCACATGCTACCCTATTTGTCCAAATGGAATCCTCTGACCGGAAGAGGAAGTGTGTGATGGACCAGGGAGGTCAGGCTGATGCACAGGCAGATTGAAATCCTGTCTTTACCACTAACCAGCAAAGTGGTCTTTGATCAGTAATTTCCTTGGAACCCTGTTTCCTCGTCTGGACTATGGAGATAATAGTACTGATGGTAAGTGCCGCCTGGCCCCTGGTAAATGTCCAGTAAATTATGACTAACGGTTACGAGGCAATGCGTATTTCTCAATCACAGGGATTCAAAAGACCTTTTGGGATATGTCATTGTGACCAGCACTCACATTAACCAGGGAATTATGCACAGCTACGTGGCTTCGAATATAGAGGATCCAAGAAAGTGTGTACACTTCTCTCCCACTTTCACTTAATTGATCAATTCTTTGTCATCTGGGACCTGTGTCCATCTTCCCCCTGAAAGTGTAAGCCCCTCCCTAGCCAGTTTGGCTCCGTGGATAGAGCATCGACCTGGGAACTGAAGGGTCTCGAGTTCTCCGGTCAAGGGCACATGCCTGGGTTTCAGGCTTGATCCCCAGTAGGAGGTGTGCAGGAGGCAGCAGATCAGTGATTCTCTCTCATCATTGATGTTTCTATCTCTCCCTCTCCCTTCCTTTCTGAAATCAATAAAAATTTATATTAAAAGAAAAAAATGAAAGTGTACGCCCCATGAGGGCAGATACCACATCTGTTTGGTTCCTGGTCAGATTCCTAGTACCTGGAACAGTGCCCGGCACATACCAGAACTCAGGAAATGGTTTCCTGGTTCCCGCAGGGGTTTAGTGACCCTGTCGGAAGTCAGTTCCTAGTCACATGCCTTCATTCATTCAGTATTTAAAGATAATTACACTTAGTGACACTGTTTATTGGAAAGTGTGAAAGCATTTTATATCCAGGGCGCTGTGTCACCTGTATCCATCCCTATTATCTCAGAGTCTGTTGTTGCTTGGCCTTCTGGAGCCATTCATTCGTCAGTTGACCCTCTTTACCCATCCTGACCCCTGTCTTCACTTCTCCCCCTCCTTCTATCTTAAACTCTTGAACACGTCTTGGGTAAGTTACTTTGCCCCCTGTTTTCCTTCACTTCCCTCCCATTTGGAAATTTCCAGCCCCAAACGAACTTGTTTACCTACTTCCTCTGGAGGCACGTGGACACGGAGGGCTGCTAAGGAAACCAGGCAGCTGGCCGGGCGGGTGCCATTGGTTCCTGGTCACCTCACTTGTGCCTGGCAAAGCAGAAGACATTTCTCTAGGGAGCTCACTTTTTTCCTCTTCTCAAATCTCTGATCTCCATCGCTCTCACTTTCAGCTAAATGATCACCTGATTTATTAGACATTGGGCCCCTAGAACTGTCTTACCTTCCTCTTATGGCATCTCTTTCTTCACTCTTCTCACAGCTTTAGTGGAGAAAGAGTTTGTCCACTTAACCCAGGCCAAAGTGTCATCTGTGCTCTGGATCTTGTCCTTACAATCTTTCTCAGGAACCTCAAGACATCAGGTATTGCCTTGCTGTTCTGGCTCATCATCCTCCCCTTCTCAAGGGGATTTTCTCCATAAATCTTCTCCATGTTAGGAAACCCCAGCCCAGTCCCACTACCCTCTGGCCACCTTCCTTTCTCTTCTTACCTTCACAGCCCCTTGGAAGAGTCTCTCTCTGCTTCCATCATCTTATTTTCCTCTCCTAGCCACTCTTCAACTCCTGCACCTGGCGCATGCTCCTGCTCCACATGCATTTATCACCCTGGTCAAGGTCACTAAATCCAGAGCTCACTTTTCAGTTCCCTGTGGCTGCTCCAGTAGGTCCATCCGCAGAAGGGAACACTCTCCTCTTGGCTTGCACAACGCTGTATGCTTCTGGTTTTCTTTCTGCCTCGCCGGCCTCTCCTCAGTATCCTTCCCCGGCTTCACATCCTCTGCTGTTCCATCTATTAAATGTTGGTTCTGTGCTGTCTTCTCTTCTCACTGCCTGCTGCCAAATGCCCTTCATCTGTCGTAGGTTAGATTAAATGTTTCTTCTAGGATGCTCTAGACTGAACTCTCCCACTGCCTGCTCACCCGCCTGGACCTTTCAGGAGCCTTTCTCTAAATGAAACCACCTGACACTGAGCTCTTGGTCTTCTGCACACCTGGTCCTCCTCCTGTGGCCTTGAGCTGATGACTGGCACTAATTCCACCCAGTTGTCCTTGACCAGAGGCCTGGGACTCACCTTGGACTCATCTTGGACACTTCCCTTTTACCTCCAATCAGCCCCCAGGCCCTAATGGTGCTGCTGTTTAACTCTTTCTTGAATCTCCCCACTTCTTTCCACCACAGCAGCAATAACCCGAGTCTCTCACTTACAGTAATCCAAGCTAATAAAGAGGGAATATGCAAATTGACAGTCACGCCATAACAAGATGGCTGCACCCATAGCAGAGACAAGGATTCCATAACACAAGATGGCTGCACCTACAGCAGAGGCTGAGTTCCCGTAATGAGCCTTAATGAGCAATCAGCAAGGACCTGAGGCTGCATGGCGCTGGGCCGGGGCAGGGGACCTGAGGCTGTGCCCCCATTCTGGTGGGGCTTGACAGGGGACCTCAGGCTGTGTCTCCCACTCGGCAGAGCTTGATGGGGGATCTCAGGCTGCAACCCCCGCCCCAGTGCCGGGCTGTGGGACCTGAGGCTGCGCGCACCCCCACCTCCACCCCACCCCCGCCTGGCGGGGCTTGACAGGAGACCTCAAGGCACGCCCCCTGGCCTGGGCTGGGGGACCTCAGGCCATGCCCCCCGCCCCAGTGCTGGGCCAGGCAACCTGAGGCCACGCCCCCCACCTGGCAGGGCTTGATGGGGGTGGTGCCAACTGGGTCTGGATCTAGCCCAATGGGGGTGAGGCTGGCAGGGTCTCACGCAATTTCAAGGTGCATGTGGGTGGGCGGGAACTTGACTCTGGGTCCCATGGCATGCCCCAGACTCTGACAGGAGGAAGATTTTTCATATACATTTTACTAATTTTCTCTCATCTCTGACACTTCTATTATAGAGAAAGGGCAAATAGCAATATTAAAATATTTCCTCTAATTAATTCCCTTTTAATGTGCACGAATTTCGTGCACCGGGTCACTAGTAATCACATAACTGCCTCCCTGTGCCAAAGCCCTAACCTGACCTCATTCCTCCACAGAGCACTGAGATCTTTCACAGAGCTGATCTGGTGCTGTCATTTTTCTGCCTCAAACTCTTCACTGGAGCCATTCTGCTGCCCTTAGAATAAAGTTCAAACTCCTCACATGGCCCAAAGGCCATGCATAGTCCAGCCCCTGCCTTTGCCTTCTGCCCCATTTCATTTCAACACACTGGAATAGCTGTGCTCCAGCCTGCAGATCCAGGCCTGCCACATCCTTCGTGAGAGCTCCTTGCTCCCGGACCTCACTTCCACCGGCCCCCGTTACATACCCTCGCTGCGCACTGATCATCAATGGTGCAATTACCATTTCCTCCCTCACTGATGCTGGTGCCCCTCTGTAGGCTGAAAGCTTGGCAGAGATGTCAGTGTATGCATTGGTGCTTCCCCAGCACCCAGCACGCTGCAGGTTCCACTGGTGTTTCAGGGAGAGCATGGTGCCGGGCCACTGAGCCTAGAGCTGGTCTTAAGTCAGGGCCCTGTGATCATGAGACCTGTGTCTCTGAACTTTAGAGATGAAAGGGACTTTAGTGTTTATCATGCTTATGCCCCTCTTTCTAACAAATGAGGACACTGAGAATCAGTGGGGATAGACAGCTCATCCAGAGAGACAGACTGGTGAGGGGCAGCCTGAGTCCTAAACTGTGCCCTCCTGCTCAGGTGCTCCGAGTGTGGCTAGTGGCATGGTGCAGACCAAAGAACATGCTTGGCTTAAGGAAGGGAGAAGCTTCAGGGAAGATAGATGTGTGTCTACTTTTGTTGTTGTTCCTTGGATACTAGACTGACAAATCTGATTTCTACAGTTAAGCTTCAAAACAGAAATAAAATTCTTTTCCAGCCATGGTGGTGGGTTGAAAGTGGATTGATTTCAGATGTTTTGGACACTAGGTGTTAACACATCACTGTGGCTGTGGAGAAAGGGGAGCTCTTATAGAAGGCTGTCTGATGCCCACCCTAGAAGTGATGTGTGCCTTCAGGTTCTCCAGCCTCATTCTGAGATGCTTTCTTTTGCCTTGGAAAAGAAGAACAACATAAAATAAGGGAGGGCGGGAAGATGGAAGCCAAATGGGAGAACAGAAAGGGAATGAGGCAGAGGAGTCAGTAAGCATTCAATGAATGGTAACATATATGCAATCAATACTAATAACTGTTGTCAGAAAAGTATCCTCACTCTTTTCTGATCTCAGAAGAGAATGGAGAGCTTATGTCATTGGACGACCACGAGATGGCAGTGTTCAATTGTCTTCCTTTCGCCAGTAAAAAAGCATTTCAAATGAGGGCAGATTGGGTAAAATAATTGCACACTTGTGTTTATGGTTCTTTCAGCCTTTTAGCCCACCCAGTGGTCACAGTTTAGAGTTATATCTTAAGCAACATAGAATTCAATTTCCCAACAAACAAATTAAAAATGTCGTGGGCGTGTGTCAGATTATGTGCCCTGAGTACTGCTAGTCTGCCCAGAGCCCTGGGCCCTTTGACTGGCTTAGTTGGCTCCTCAGTGGCCACAGTAAAAACTGATTCGGATTTTTATTCCAGACTCAGTATATCCCAATCACACAGATCTCCATTCTCTTCTTTTTTAAAAAAAAATATATATTTTTTTATTGATTCCAGAGAGGAAGGGAGAGGGAAAGAGAGAGAGAAACATCAATGATGAGAAAGAGTCATTTCTTGACTGAAATGTTCCTTGGGTACTAGACTAACTAGGCTGCCTCCTGCAGGGCCCCTACTGGGGACCAAGCCCAAAACACAGGCATGTGCCCTTGACCGGAATCGAACCCGGGACCCTTCAGTCCGCAGGCTAACGCTCTGTCTACTGAGCCTAGCTGGCTAGAGTGGACAGAAGAGTGAGGATACTTTTCTGACAATAGTTATTAGTATTGATTGTATATGTGTTACCATTCATTGAATGCTTACTGACTCCTCTGCCTCATTCCCTTTCTGTTCTCCCATTCGGCTTCCATCTTCCCGCCCTCCCTTATTTTATGTTGTTCTTCTTTTCCAACAAGTGTTTATTTTAGCATCTACAGCCGTCACAGTCCTGTGCTATGTGGATGCTGGAGATACGATAATGAGCAAGACAGACACGACCTCAATAGCTATAGAGCTCTTATTCTTGTGGGAAGACAGACTGTTTAATAAGCAATATTGATACATAGCTGTGTGAGTGCCTTGCTAGCAAAAGTACAGGGTCAGGGAGGAGAAAACTCAAGCTAATGTCTGAAGGTGGAGTGTTAACCAGCTAAAGAAGGGGATGGGAACCCAGCCGGCAGTAATAACCCAGTGAGAAGTAATAGCCCTCACACTGTGGTGTATATCCCTCTGTACTTTCTATGTTTGTCTACACATAAAGGCTTCAAGTCAGTGACTCATAATTGACCTTAGTTTCACTCTGAATTCCTCATCATGGTTGACAAAGCCTCCCATGTTTTGACTCTGGCTTATCTCCAACATCATCTCTACTTGGTCATCTCTTCCTCCTCCACAACCTAGAGCATCTCCCTCACACACCCTCAATGCTCCAGCTCTAGGCAGTTCCTCATGCTGTTCCCTCCTTCTGGAATTTTTTTACATTTCTTCTCCCATCCCTTTAGGAGCAAGACAGTGCCCCTTCCCTGTCTCAGGTGTACCCATCTCTCTTCATGTGTCCCACCCCCGATTTCCGCACGCTGGGGTCTGTAGACATATTCTTGGACCCAAGTTTCTTTACAAGAATTTTTTTAATGTTGCTCTTATTTTTGTTGATAATATAAAAAACATTCATGTAAGAATATTCTGGACCATCTGATCAACCTCTACTGGGCGATCAACACAATCCATTTCCATCTTCTCTGGAAACATTTTGTCTCTTCAATCTCATCCTAGCACACGTCCTGAGCTTACGCGCAGCAGGAGATTCTTGGCGCAATGCAGAGCCAGGGAGGGAAATCAGAAGAGACTTAGAATTAGTGGCCCGGACGATGGCTTACCTGTAAATCACTGTTGAGTACGAAGAGGGAGACATTGGAGATGTAAGCAAGGTTGTTAGTTAGCAACGTCACAGATGTAAAAGCAAGCTGGGGTGACGTGTGGTAGTCAAGAACCCCGGCTCTGCGCCTAGAAAGTCCGGGGGCAGGCACTGTCTTTCAGGATGCTCTTGTGGTGTCTGGGGGAGGTTAGCATTTTTCAGTCAAGAGCTGTGTGTTCAGAGTGGGTGGGGCAGGAGGTCTTTGATGGCTGGTCGCCCTGAAAACAACAACCAGCTTCTGGAGAGGAGGGAGGGTGCCTGGGTTTCCACGTGGCCACAGTTGGCACCAGCTTTCTCCACCCACAGACAACACAAAGGGCGGGTGGGCGAGGAGGCAGGCAGCCGGCGCCAGGCCAGTCCAACCCTGCGCCCCAGCACCGGGAGGAGCGTGGTCAGGGACCATTTTAAAAGAAAAGGAGAAAGCTATTAAAAAGTGTTTATCAACAGAATCCTACTGTTGAGCAAGAACCTATACAGACTTTGGTAAATATTATCTGTCATGCTCTGGTATTATACTAAGGAAGATGTCTTTTTCTTTCCAATTTATTTTATTTTGCTCAAATATATACATATGTATGTGTGTGTGTGTGTGTGTACATATATATGTATACATATGTAATTAGCCATTTTAACCATTTTTAAGTGTACAGTTCGGTGGCAATATGTTCACACTATTGTACAGGTGTCTTTAATTCAAGCTCACTTCCCATCAAAGCTCATTTTACTTTATTTTCTGAGCAGAACAAATGAAGACAGTGAGTTTCCATGAGAGTCCTCTCCCTTTGTCTTCCTCCTTCCCTGGAGGTGCCGTTGGGGTCCAATTTGCGTTGGGAAATCAAAAGCAGCCACCAAACTGACACTTACCTTCAGATGGATTTCTACCCCAGAAAACAGTGGAATTAAAAATAAGTAACTTATCCTGCTCTGAAGGGAGAGCTCTCTGTGCCCAGACTCCATGGCACCAGCCTCAGGTCCTCCAGCAGTTCCGGAGATGGACACGTGGGGGCGGCAGGATGCGAGCCCTCTCTGGTGTGTGAGACCTCTTGGCAGTGTTCAGGTTAGGGTTAGGGTTAGGGTTAGGGTTAGTCAAAAACAAAAGGGTGCCCTGTATTTGTAATAATTTCTGTGAGCTAAAGTAGCTCCAAAAGCTTTTAATTTTAATTGGCTCAGTTCCACTCAGGATTGGGTGGGGGAGGCAGTAATGCACCCAGCCTCTTGTGCTGTTGTCAGGATAGATGAGGTCATGCAAGGAAAGCACTGGCACACGTGGTAAGCCATGTCAACAAAGATGCACTATTTTTATTCACAATACTGTACCCAAGGGAGGGAACTCACAAGAAAACAGCCAGTTCGTTAGGAGTATTTTTATTTTTTAATTGAGATATAATTGACATATGCCATTATGTTAATTTCAGGTACACATTAGGTGATGATTCAATATTTGTATATATTGCAAAATGACAACCACAATAAATCTATTTGACACCTGTCACCTCACACAGTTAACATTTTTTTTCTCATGATGAGAAATTTTAAGACCTACTCTCTTAGCAACTTTCAAATATGCACTACAGTACTTTGGTCACCACACCATACATTACATTCCCAGAACTTATCTATCTTATAACCAGATGTTTGTACCTTTTCACTCCCTTCACCTGTTTTGTACACCCAACACCCCTCCCTCTGGCACCACCAAACTGTTCCCTGTATTTATAACCTCGGTGCTTTTGTTTTTCTCTTTCAGATTCCACATGTAAGTGAGATCATATAGTATTTATCTCTCTCTCTCTGATTTATTGCACTTAGCATCATGCCTTCAAAGTCCATTGCTGTTGTCACAAATGTCAAGGTTTTATTCATTCTTATGGCTGAGGCAGAATCATTCTGTTGTACACCCCAACCACCACACACAAAGTATATATGTGGGTGACGTCTGGGATTTAATGTGCAAATATGAAAATGGGTGTTATTGTAGCATGATAATTCTTTTTGCCAAGTACTTAAATATACAAAATGCAAATAAAACAATTTTGCAAGTTATATCAGGGGAGGAAGTAAAAACACACACACACAGGAATAAAGAATAAGCTATAAAATGGAAAATGCTATGTCTACTAGTATGTCACTGCATAAAATGGCACATTATAAAAAACAGCAAAACGGAGATGTCAGAGCTTTGCCTCCAGTCTGGGTTCAGCTGCCTGAATAGCAACATGCAGCCCATGGGGCGGCTGCGTGTGGGTGGGTGAGACGTCACTGCCCTCGGGAATCTGCCCAGGCCTTCAGGTGTCACCCCCCCACACACTCCCCTCCCCCTGCTTCCTCCCCCCCCTCCCCCCCCCGCCATCAACACTGTTCACTCTGCTTTGTCACCTGCACTTTACTTTTCAGACGTTTTGTTCAGATTCCCTCTTGGACTTGATCTTGACTTTGTCCTATTGCCTAAAGCCCTCCTCCCAACCCCATCCTACTTCTCAGCCCCCAGGTCCAGTCTGGTATCTCACTTGCCTGGGAGGGGCGGTCAGTACTTTCACTTCCCGGATAACCTTGCTCTTCTTTATGAACGTGACTTAGTAGCTGGGACAAGGCAGGGCATGAGACCTTGTGTACCAACCAAAATAGATATAAGAGAACGTGCATGCATTTCATAGGTGGCTCATGGAATGGCATGAGCTATGGCATCAGCAGGTGGGCATCCTGGGGGAAGAGGCAGGGAACAGCAGCTGTCCATGTAAGAGCAGGAGGGGTGGCCATGACAAGTGTGTCACAACTTGAGACTAATGGGCACTCAGAGACTAATAGATTAAAGGCGTTCAGCAGAGTGCATGCCAGCTAGAGTGACTGTTAGCCTGATTTATGCAGAAAGACGGTCTATTGGGTCAGAAAGGTAAATGTGAGAAAACCAGATGTGGTCCTGCCTACCAGTGGCTTTGGAACTAATGACACACACGCCAGATACTATTACAGAGCAACAATGGACGGCTTGTGGTCAAGTGCGAGTGCGCGGGGGCTGACGGGAAGAGAGAAGGCTGCTGTCAGCATGGGCTAGCGCTAGAGAGACGCTGGTTCATTGAGTGATTGATTACCTAATCGTAGGAGACGGGCCCTGAAGATCAGATGATGAGATGTGGAATGAAGAGCCAAGGAGAGGGCATAAACGTTCCCCAAGAAATTGCCAGACACAGTCCGCGTGGGGACCCACTGATCTGGCCTGGACCCTGCATTTTACAGATGATTAGGTTAGACCCACAGGGCTCAGGGGTGTTCTCAAGTTTGTACAGCTTTTAGTAAAAGAAGCCTAGACTTGAACCTAATTTTCAAGCCCCCTCCCAGTCTCAAGAAAGCAGTCTATTTCTTTAGGTGTCTGATGTTTGTTCAGAAGGTTGACCAGCCAAGTAACATTAGTATCTGTGGGCACTTTGAGAATGTTGGCAAGATAGGAGGTTCGGGGGATCTCTGTCTGTTTTGAATGCCAGGTGTGAGTGGGGCCCTGCCCACGGCCTCTGCATTCGCTGTTATAACTTGGCCACAACGCACTCACTGGCCGTGTGCCAGCCCATTGGTAACCCTCCTCTTGTTTCCCTAACGAGGGTGGTGGCGGCTTGCTCCATTGTCCTCTGTCACTCCTCTCCCAAGGCCTGTTCTTCCCCAGTGTGGCCGTGAGCACTGGGGGAGGGGAAGGTGGGTGTCTATTTCTTGTGAGCTGTGTTAATGGGCTTATTCTACCTAGTAAGATTAGAATTGCCAAAAATGTAATGTGAGTCTTTCATATAAAGAACCCCCATGCGTCAGAATCATATGGCTGCCAAGTTTGAAAGATGACTTTTTAAAAATTACATTGACAACAATGATTTCCTTATTTCCGTGAGTTTCTCTACATCCACCAGGCTGTATCTTAGCATCACCGTGAACTGGCTCTGTGACCCTGGGGGAGCCACTTGATCTCTGTAATAGGAGGGATCCAACCAGGTGGTCTCTAAAGTTCCTTCTCGCTCCAAAATGGTTATTGGCATTTGTAGTTCATTCGCTTAGATGACACGGGGCCAAGGAGTGAGAGCTTTTGGACAAATTATTCAGCTCAGTTCCACTCACTGAATTCTGTTTCGTTCTGCTCACAGTCACCTATAACGCTGTCTGCATAGCATTATGCCATGCAGAAGGCTATGGGTAATACAGGCAGGAATAAGACATGGTTCCTTCTTGGAAAGGAATCATTTTACCAGGGAGTTGAAAAGGTCACACAAGACAGGGAGTTGAAAAGGTCACACAAGACAGCAGATCGATAGGCAGAGAGATAGAGAGAGAGAGAGAGAGATAGATAGATAGATAGATAGATAGATAGATAGATAGACAGGTGATAGATAGATCTCTAAGATTTGTGATAAAGACATTAAGTGCTGGGTGTGAGAAGCTTAGATCTCACACCCCAGTAGCACCTAACATTTCAGTGCTTTTTCTGTGCCAGCATCCTTCTAGGATCTTATACAGTTATTAACTAACTAGAGACCTGGTGCATGAAATTCGTGCACAGATGGGGTGCCTAGGCTGGGCTGGTGATCAGGGCCTATTGGGGCCATCTTGCCCAGTCCCTGGGGGCCTGCCAGCTTCTGGCCAGGGCCTGGGGGCCTGCCGGCCACTGGACGGGCCTGCTGGCCACCGATGGCGCCTGCTGGATCGGGGGAGGGGAAGGGGAAGGGACTGCGGGAGGTTGGCTGGCTGTGGGAGGTTGGCTGTGGGAGCGCACTGACCACCAGGGGGCAGTTCCTGCGTGAGCATCTGCCCCCTGGTGGTCAGTGCACGTCATAATGACCAGTCGTTCCGGTTGTTCTGGTCATTCGGTGGTAATGGTCGCTTAGGCTTTTTTATATATATATATATATAGATTGCATTCTCATAATAACCCTGGAAGGTAGGGACTATTATTATCTTCCTGTCTCAGATGAGGAAATGGAGCATGATAAGATTAAATAATGTGTTAATAATGGTCACCAAGCCAGTAGTGTAGAGACAGGATTTGAATCAAGGAAATCAGACTCTTGAATGAATGCTCTTAACCCCTGTTTTCCAAATGCCACTGGACAGAAAAGCTCTCCCTGAGGACAGAACTCTGAAGAACAACCAGGTACAGGCCAGATGGGAAAAGAAGAGAGCCTTTGCAAGGGAAACAGGGAGCTGGAGGGCTGGGGTGGGAACGAGCCGAGGTGTCTGGGTTTGTAAGGACTTGGTTTGGATGAAGAGAAGTCGACAACGCAGGAGCTGGGAGCCTTGCATTCTAGGCAGAGAAGGATGCCTTCAATTCTGTGTGCACTGGGAGCTACTCACATTGTAAAGCGGAGGCCATCACAAAATGGCTTTGAGTAAAGTATATGTGACCTTTCATAGGGCATTTGAAGGGGATAGAGGAGATGTTTTTCAAGAAGGATCAGTTTGTCGGCTGATAAAGTGTAAGGATTGGAACAGAGATGGAGAGTCAATGTTGATGTCAAGATTGAGCCTGGGAGAAAGATGGAGCTATGACTCCATCAAAGAAACAGGGAGATCCAGAGAGGGAACCAGGTGAGAGGGGAGGCTGCCCAGGATTCAGGAGCCTGGGAGGCAGGTGATGCGCTAGGGAGGGGGCGGCATAGCCTGGTGGCCACCTGTGCATGGGAAGCACAGCAGGTGTGAGAACAGTCACGCTGCATTTCTGATTATTTCTTACACTCCCACTGGCAGTCTTTTTATTAATCAGAGCCAAAATTATATATATATATATATTATTATATTTTTTTTTTTTTTTTGATTTCCTAGAGGAAGGGAGAGGGAGAGAGAGAAACATCAGTGATGAGAGAGAATCATTGATCAGCTGCCTCCTGCATGTCCCACGCTGGAGATTGAGCCCGCAACCCAGGCATATGCCCTGACCAGGAATTGGACAGTGACCTCCTGGTTCATAGGTCGATGCTCACCCACTGAGCCGGCTGGGCTATACTGGCTTTTTTAGACCTTCCAAGGAATTCCTGCTTGTCCTGCCTTTGGAATCCACATTCAAAAAAGGACAACACAATATAAAACTCACCTTCAGGTTTCTTAAAGTACAATGTACAAACGCCTTAATGATTAATTTTTACATAGTTTATCATGAATATTATTCTGTGTTATAACTGTAATTCCATAGTACATGTAACTAATTTTTTTTTTTTTTTACTGTCACAGTCATTGCTGCAAGTGAACATCTAGATAGTAATGATTAATTCCCACAAGAGGGAAAATTGTTGGGCCACAGGCTGGCACGTCTTAAGGCCTTTATTCTAGGAATCCCAGCGGGATTTTCTGTTGGGTTAATCTCTGGTTTATCAGGCCTGGCTTGGTTTATGGTGTCAAAGGGGTAGCCACGCCTCAATTTCTTAGAATCTGGGAAATCTCTGGAGGAGGAGGAGTCCCTTTTCCTTTGTACAGAAGCCAGATGGGTTGGCAAGAGAGGCAACAAGGAAGGATGACATCAGCTGGGTGGATGGGGTGGAGGGAGGAGAGAAGGGGGACCTCCCAGTGGTTGGAGTCCGGGGTCAGTGTCAGGGGCAGGAGCTGGAGGGCCATTACTCGGTGAAAGAGTTAAGCATGCCCATAATGACTTCTTTCTAAATAACACAGAAGAATCTGGTGTAAGTCACTCCAGTAGAACAGACCTGAGTCCCATTTCACAGACACTAACATAACTGGTTGTTGGAATAGAAATGCTGTGGTTATACTGTAAGGGTTTTGAGCAAGTCCTTGGATAGTCCTCTAACATGGAGAGAGAGAGAGAGAGAGAGAGAGAGAGAGAGAGAGAGAGAGAGAGAGAGAGAGAAGCTTAATTTCTTATATTGAAACTGTATTCGCTTTGAAGTTTCTCGTTTTGCATATTGGTTTCTCACACATTTTTCTTTTCATCTTTTTTTTTTTTTTTAAATCATAAACTGTGGAGCTTCGCTATGCTTTACCCAGCTGTCTGTTTCCCAGGATGTGTGCTCTGTGGACATGGCTTCGTTCCCAGCATATCATGGAGCAATTATTTGTGACACATTCTTAAAAGGAGGCTCAGTGTAAACACAGACCCATTACAAACACTTGAAACATGGAGAAGCAGATATGCATGAATCTCCCTTGATCCTGGGTGCAGTTCCTTGCAATGTGGTAGCAGCTAAATAATGTATAAATGTGAAATGACTGTTGAGTAAGGAAGATATTTGATCAGATTTTACTTTACTTTTTATCTCTGTTTTATGCCAATGGAGGCATCAGTCTCCAAGGCAGAATGTCTGGAATGATGTAGTTATTTACCCAGACCTTCAACTTCTCCTGTGGCTCCAACACTTTCCATCACTGTGTCCCTCCCTCTCTGTTCCAGAAACCTGCAATGTAATTTGCATTTTAAGTATTTTGGGGACCGATGACTGAATAGCTTGTCATTCAGGACTCACCTCCTGCCCGTGGCTTGTAGGGGGACAGGAGCGTGGACCCCACCATCCTCACCTAGTCACTGTCCAGGGGAGATGCCCAGTGGCCCCTCACTTTGGGAGCTGTCAGCCCAGCCTCTGTCTGTCCCAGGAGACAGGTCCCCTTTAGAAGAGAGAGTGCTGGGCAGCATGCAAGAAGCTGCGGGCTGCCGAAACCGGTTTGGCTCAGTGGATAAGAGCGTCGGCCTGCGGACTGAAGGGTCCCGGGTTCGATTCTGGTCAAGGGCATGTACCTTGGTTGCGGGCCAGGTCGGGCCAGGTCTGAACGCGCTAGCATGGAAGGCAAAGGCCTTAGGTGAGCTGATGAGCAGGCATGTTCAGAGCCACATCCAGTGAATGTAAATTCCACTTTTCCTAATTATACTTTCTGGGGGCCACTTTGTTGCAGCACCTCTTTTTGCTCCACTCCACTTCACATCCTCCACGTCTTCCATCCCTGGGGTTGGGTAAGTGGTTACCAGGGAAGGGAAGGGACTTGGGGGAAGGATTTCTGTGCAGCACTCGGCAGGGCTCCCTGAATCCTTGTCCCCAATTCATGATGCAGACTCTTCCCTCAGCGGCTGTAGGTCATAGTCTAACCCCTTGGGCAGCCTGCCCACTGGACTGTGTGAAGCCATTAGTAGAAATGAACACTTAAATCCAGGCATTTAGACTGTAATCCTGCTACATAATTTGTTTCCTGTTTTATATTGTTTGCCTATGAGAGGGGGTGGAAAAATCCAGAAATGTTTTCCAGGGCATTTCCTTCCTTCCACCCCCAATCCTGCTAAAGATACAGCATGCAGACTTCATGGTGGCAGTAGGCTTATTCCCGATGCTAAATTCTCATGTGCCCAGTTCCTTTCCCGTAGGAATGGCATCCCATACTCTTTATCACTACAATGCTAGCAAATGCCCGGCCCAGACAAAGTGCCAAGTTAATGTATTGATTACTTGCTGATTTCACACCCTGGTTTTAAACTCTGCAGGGAATGTGGCCAAGACATTATGGTCTACTGGGGAAGACCTCCACCTTCTCTTCCTTGCCACGGTTCCATTTTTTTATCTGCTGAAATCTAACTCCATCCTCACAACTGCAATTGCTCATTTGGTGGGTGCCAAATACTTTCATTCTGCTAAAGGAAGTGTGTGTGTGTGTGTGTGTGTGTGTGTGTGTGTGTGTGTGTGGCCACCAATCCCTCTTTAAGCATCTGATGTTTTTGAGCATCACCTTATCCAGTTCTTCTTTCTTTCCTGATCTTTTCTCTCTCCTCTATCTGCCTCTTCTTTTTCTTCTGGCCCTCTAATTTGGCTCCAGATTTTATCCTCAACCTATTCCCATCTTGTCTTGTTGCTTTTTCTTGTTGACTTCGTTCATTCCTTTAGTTTCAGCTTTTACTTATGTTATACATGATGTGCCAAATATAAATCCAGTGCTGTTTTTCTCCTCTGTGCCAGGCCTGAATTTCCAACTGCCTATAGGACATCCGTACTTAAATGACCCACATTTGATCACAAATCCCAAATCACCACCATTATTTTGCCTACCCTCAATCTCCTTTCTCTTCACAATTATCCCATTCAGGCAGTTAAAACCCCATTCTTGCCAGCCAGTGTTGTTCAGTAGTTGAGCATCTACCCATCACCCAAGAGGTCACTAGTTCAATTATCAGTTGGGGCACATGCAGGCCCAGACCTCGGGGGGAGGGCGTGCAGGAGGCAGCTAATCGATGTTTCTCTCTCATTGATGTTTCTATCTCTCTATCCCTCTCCCTTCCTCTCTCTCTAAAATCAATAAAAACATTTAAAAAACACAACATTCTTTTCAATAGAAGTACAAAGTAAGTGTTCATTATTGATATCTCTCTTCTTCCACCTTACTATGTCTGTCAAAAATTTCCCCCAAGGAAACATTTCTTACATTTGCTTCACTGCCATTGCCAACACCCAACCGGGCCCCAGCATTTGCTGAGTATCATGGACACAGACCTCTCAGCCTCTCCTCTGCCTCCTGCCTCCTGACTCCTGTTCTTTTCACTGGTGACCCGACTAAGGTGGGCCCATCACTTCCCATCTCCCAAACTGAGTGGCCCTTCCTGCCTGCTGAGTGAAACATGCACCCTTCTTGCTGTTCTCAACCTTATGTCCCGTGACTCCCAACCCCCTCCCTCTGTCTCCTTCCACAGTTAATGGATTGACTCCCCTAGTAATTGAATGCCTTCTACCCACCATGCACTGGGGCTATGGCAATGAACAGAGGTCCCTCCCACTCCTTATGGAGCTGGAGTTTTCCTGAGCAAGTGAGCTCACGGCTTCTCAGCCTCCTTGCTGTCCGCGGCCTTTCATCCCCACTGTTGAAAGTCCAGCTTGCCTTACCTCCGCCCAGAGCTGTCCTCACCTTCTTCAAACCACAGTGGTGAATCCCTTTTCAGAATTCCTGTTGTTCTTGCTGTGAGCACCCCTTTACTGATTCTCTGACTTTTTCATGTATATTAGTTATAATTCCTAACTGGATTGCAATATCCTTGAGGTCCACTGGTTTTTGTTTGTCGTGCTAACTATGCCCAATGTTGTGTGTGTGTGTGTGTGTGTGTGTGTGTGTGTGTGTGTCATTGTTGTAGTAGTATGCATAATAGCTCCTACTAATCTGCAGTTACAGGTAATGAGGCCATAATTAGGATAATTGCCGTGAACCAGGCACGGCATGAAGTGCTTTATGTGCATTTTCTTATCTAATGAGTGAATATTTCTTACATGCTTAATTGACTGAAGTCATCGACTCCATGTTCACCAGCCGTGGGTCTCAGGGAAGTCACTTCTGCTCAGACTCAGTTTCCCCTCCAGCAATACTGGGAGCTGGATGTCTGCTTTTCGAGATTTCTTACCAGTTCCAACCCTCGGTTCGATTCCATTCCAGTCCACTCGTTTCTAGGGAATCCTTACTGTGTACCCTGCACAGATTTATTGCTTAGGAAATATAATAACAATGATGGCACAGTCCCTGCCCTCAAAGTTTTCACCATCCTTTGTAAATAACAGGAAGCCGGGGTGCCTGCGGGGGAGAGAACAAGGGACCAGTTACATCACTAGGAAAAAGCGGGGAGGCCCCTGGGGGTCGATTCTAACTAGAAGCTTCCTGAAGGAGGAGAGATTTCCGTCCAGTTGAAAGGAGGCCCGTCGACCGAGTGGGAGTGCAGAGGCACCTCCTGGCAGAGCTGGTGGGCACAGCTCTTCAGCAGTGAGCCGGCCTGGCTGTGTTTAAGGCCGGCCGGCCAGACGTGTGGCTGTGAGCTAAATTTAAAGGGTGACTGTACTGATGTGGCTGCTGCACACAACCGGAGAATCTCGACTGCATCCGAAAAGTATGTGGCGCTCCTGGGGGTGAAACTTTGGGATATTTGAGCTGCATCCTCCGATTAAAACCATTTCTTCTGGCATCTGCACACAGGCTCAGCCCCAGGGGAACATCTGTCCCAGAATGATACATCTGGATTCCTGACACAATGCATCACATTGACAACTGGCTAATACTAGTGTTTTATAGTAATACAATATTTATTTATGGCTCTCCTCATTCGAAGTGGAACTGGAGGGGTTTGCAAATATATTCACAGGGACAAGATAAAAATCTTTACAAGAGGTAAAACCTGAGGAGATAAAAGTAGAAATAGGGTGAGGCAAAGGAGAGGTGCGAATGCTCATAGGCTCTGAATACTTTTACCAGAGGTGGGCTGTATAGCTGGGGCTTGCATCTGAGCAACGAGTGCATTTTGTCCTAAAGAAAGTGGTGGGTTTTTTCATTTTTTTTATAATAAACATTTTACTTTAGAACTATTTTTGATTTACAGGATTACTGTGCAGAGGTAGTATAGAGAATTCCTGAATACCCTATGCCCAGTTCCCCTATTAGTAACATCTTATATTAGTGTGGTATATATACGTATAACGCTATTAATGAACAATATCGATACAATATTAAGTAAAGTTCATAGTTTATTCAGATTTCTTTTATTACCTAATGTCCCTTTTCTTTTAAAATTGTTTTTAAATTTTTCAATTACAGTTGACAATATTATATTCGTTTCAGCTGTACAATAAAGTGACTAGGCATTTATATAACTTACGAAATGATCCCTCCCAATAAGTCTAGTACTCATCTGAAACCGTGCATAGTTATTATATTATTGACTCCATTCCCTAAGCTGTACTTCACATCCCTGTGACTATTTTTGTAACTGGTAATTACTTCTTAACCTGTTTGTTTATTTTGCTTTTCAGATTCCCCATGTAAGTGAAGTCGTATGTTCTGTGTCTTTCTCCGTCTTATTTATTTCACTTAGTATAATACCCTCTAGGCTCATCCCTGTTGTTGCACGTGGCAAAATTTTATTCTTTTGTATGGCCCAGTAATATTCCATTATATATATATGTACCACTTCTTCTTTATCCCCTCCTCTATCGATGGACACTTCGGTTGCTTCCACATCTTGGCTACTGTAGATAAAGCTGCAGTGAACATAGGGGTGCACGTATCTTTTCGAAGGAGTGTTCTGTATTTCTTTGGATAAATACCCAGAAGTGGCCTCATCATGGACTTTTCTTTCTATCCTTAGCTATAGGACTTCTGTTCAGCTAGTCTTCAGGTGGGACTCACTGATGGTTGTTCTATAATTTAGTTGTAATTTTGATGTGGTTGTGGGAGGAAGGGAACATAGCCTTCACCTACTCTTCTCTCTTGACTGGAAGTCTAAAATATAGTTGTTAGTTTTATTTTGTGTGTGGTTTGACTTATTTTTATTATTAAATTTATCAGAGTAATATTGGTTAATAACATTATATAATTTTCAGGCGTATGAGATTATAATTTGATATCTGTGTGCTCAACGCCGGAAGTCTAGTTCCCTTCTGTTCCCATATATCTGACCCCCTTTACTCACTGGCTCTTCCCCTCCCTCCACCTCCTCTGGTCACCACCATTCTGTTGTCTGTACGTATGAGTTCGTTTTTATTTATTTTGTGAGTTCTTCTTTTACTTTTTTTTTTCCAATTATTTTTATTGTTTAAAGTGTTACGGATGTCCCCCTTTTTTCCCCATTGACCTCTCCTCCTCCCCTCTCCCACCCCCTCCCCAGGCCTTCACCCCACTATTGTCTGAGTCCATGGGCTATGCATATGTGCATATAAGTTCTTTGGTTGATCTCTTCCCTCACACCCCCCCCCCCTTCCCTTTATTTTACTTTTTGTTTTATATTCCACATATGAGTGAAATCATAGGTGGGTTTGTTGTTTGTTTTTGTTTGTTTTTTGTCATTTTCCGTCTGACTTATTTCACTTAGCATAATCTTGAGAGAATTATGCAGAGTTTTTATTTTTAATACAATAATGTAGCATCTTGAAGATTCCAAGCTTGTATTCAGAGAATTGTCCTTGCTGATGAAAGAGATTGTGCACATTGGATAACGCTGGGTATTTTCTTTACCGCAACTGTTGCTGCAATGAACTCATTAAAAACAAAAGCCGAAAGCAAAACACGTGCCCCAGGCTTTTGGCTGAGTTTCCGTGGCTGCGTGGCAGTGGACCCGTGGTTTTACTTAAGGAAACTTGAGCGCTGAGATGGAAGAGAATTTCCTCTCTTTAGAAAACTGTCTTTTTTTTTAATCCTCACTTGAGGTTATTGTTTCCATTGCTTTTTAGAGAGAGTGAATGGGAGAGGGGGAGAGAGAAACATCGATGTGAGAGAGACACATCAATTGGTTGCCAAGGATCAAATCTGCAACCAGGTACATGCCCTTGACCAGGAATTGAACCTGTGACCCTATGGTACGAGGGCTGACACTCTAACCTCTGGGCAACACCAGCCCAGGCCATAACTGTCGTTTTTGAATTCCCTTTTAGAGAAGGTTCTTGTCTCTGCCTCTTCCCCCTACACACACCTCCCCCAAACACACTTTTTTTAGTTTGTGCCATAAGAGAGAGGGCACTCTGTCCTGACCCATTGGGCATTCATATGTGAGAACAGGGGAGCAGAGAGCGAAGGCCCGGGTGTGTGCATTTATATGTGAGAACAGGGGAGCAGAGAGCGAAGGCCCGGGTGTGTGCATTTATATGTGAGAACAGGGGAGCAGAGAGCGAAGGCCCAGGTGTGTGCATTTATATGTGAGAACAGGGGAGCAGAGAGCGAAGGCCCAGGTGTGTGCATTTATATGTGAGAACAGGGGAGCAGAGAGCGAAGGCACGGGTGTGTGCATTTATATGTGAGAACAGGGGAGCAGAGAGCGAAGGCCCAGGTGTGTGCATTTATATGTGAGAACAGGGGAGCAGAGAGCGAAGGCACGGGTGTGTGCATTTATATGTGAGAACAGGGGAGTGGAGAGCGAAGGCCCAGGTGTGTGCATTTATATGTGAGAACAGGGGAGTGGAGAGCGAAGGCCCGGGTGTGTGCATTTATATGTGAGAACAGGGGAGTGGAGAGCGAAGGCCCAGGTGTGTGCATTTATATGTGAGAACAGGGGAGCAGAGAGCGAAGGCCCGGGTATGTACGTTTATATGTGAGAACAGGGGAGCAGAGAGCGAAGGCCAGGGTGTGTACGTTTATATGTGAGAACAGGGGAGCAGAGAGCGAAGGCCAGGGTGTGTATGTTTATATGTGAGAACAGGGGAGCAGAGAGTGAAGGCCCGGGTGTGTGCATTTACATGTGAGAACAGGGGAGCAGAGAGCGAAGGCCCGGGTGTGTGCATTTATATGTGAGAACAGGGGAGCAGAGAGCGAAGGCCCGGGTGTGTGCATTTATATGTGAGAACAGGGGAGCGGAGAGCGAAGGCCCGGGTGTGTGCATTTATATGTGAGAACAGGGGAGCAGAGAATGAAGGCCTGTGCCCATATGTGTGCATTTATACGTGAGAATAGGGGAGCAGAGGCGAAGGCCCGGGTGTGTGCATTTATATGTGAGAACAGGGGAGCAGAGAGCGAAGGCCCGGGTGTGTGCATTTATATGTGAGAACAGGGGAGCAGAGAGTGAAGGCCCGGGTGTGTGCATTCATATGTGAGAACAGGGGAGCAGAGAGCGAAGGCCCGGGTGTGTGCATTTATATGTGAGAACAGGGAGCAGAGAGCGAAGGCCCGGGTGTGTGCATTTATATGTGAGAACAGGGGAGCAGAGAGCGAAGGCCTGTGCCCATATGTGTGCATTTATACGTGAGAACAGGGGAGCAGAGAGCGAAGGCCTGTGCCTGTATGTGTGCATTTATATGTGAGAACAGGGGAGCAGAGAGTGAAGGCCTGTGCCCATATGTGTGCATTTATACGTGAGAACAGGGGAGCAGAGGCGAAGGCCCGGGTGTGTGCATTCATATGTGAGAACAGGGGAGCAGAGGCGAAGGCCCGGGTGTGTGCATTCATATGTGAGAACAGGGGAGCAGAGGCGAAGGCCCCAGTGTGTGACCAGCTCTGCTTCTGTTGACAGTGTGAAGCAGCACGAGCGCTACGGCCAGCTGACCCTGGTCAACTCCACCGCGGCCGACACCGGCGAGTTCAGCTGCTGGGGGCAGCTCTGCAACGGCTACATCTGCACGAAGGACGAGACCAAAACCGGCTCCACCTACATCTTTTTCACAGGTAAAAGGTTTGCTGCCTCAGTGGACTCCTCACACGCCTGGACTTGCTCAGGGTAAAGGTTCCACTGTGTGCTGAATATCAATAATGACAGTCAGAGCCCTCCCTGTCGGTCAGGCCCTGGGCTCAAGGCTTTCCATCTATTAGTTCAGGTAAGTCTCTCACCAGCCCTTCAGGGCGAGTACTAACATCATTTCCATTTCCTTTTCCCAATGGAATAGTTGAGGTTTAGAGATTAAGTAAGTCCTTAAGGTTATACTACAAGGAATGCCTGTTATCAGAATTTGAACCCAGGACAGTCTGACTCCAGAGTTTGTACTTACCTACATTGTCCAATATGATAGCCACTGGACACCTGGCTATTTACATTTAAATGGGAATTAAAATTAAACAAAATTTAAAACTAGTTTCTCCGTGGCCCTTACGTTTCCAGGGCTCCATTGCCACGTGCGGCTGGTGGCTGTCCTAGTGGACACGTGACAGAGAACACCTCCATCATTGCAGAAAGCCCGGCTGTCAACTTTGAGTCACATGCTCTCATACCTGTGATGGCCTTTCTGGAACCTCCGCAGTCCTAGGATGCCTGGCCAGAGGCCTCTTTGTATTTGTTCTCGTGAGTGCTGAGAGCTGAGGGTTGAGGGGCTGGATTCCCAGAGGTGGTGGTCCTTGAGTCTCCAGCCCCAGTCCCTGAGCCTGAGCCTGAGCCTGAGCGAGGTGCCTGAGAAGGCATAGGTCAGAGTGAACTCTCCTCCCCCGTGGTGCTAGGTCTGGCTTTGCCGGGGGAATTGCACTTGGAGAAACAGGCACTGCAGAGGAGGTTGCAGCCCCCTCCCTCTTGAAGGAGGGAGATGGCGTTCTCCAGGGCCCAGCAGTCAGGGGCAGCTTCAAGGCCTTACAGAGGCCACCCCCTGGTGAAGTCAGAATTCTTTTCTTTTTTTTTTTTTTAATTGATTTCAGAGAGGAAGGAAGAAGGAGAGAGAGATAGAAACATCAGTGAGAGAGAATCATTGACCAGCTGCCTCCTGCCCGCCCCACACTGGGGATCGAGCCTGCAACTCGGGCTTGTGACCTGACCGGGGAATCGAACTGTGACCTCCTAGTTCATAGGTTGACGCTCAACCACTGAGCCATGCCAGCTGGGCCAGAATTCTTTCTTAGTGTCGTAGACAGGCACTTTCAGGAGTTTTGTCCACTTCCTGAATCCATCTGCCTTTCAGACCTTAGCGATTTAGGCCTATGACTCAAATGACCTGATGCCCTGGCCATTAACGAGTGCTTTAACAAAATCTCACATATAATCCCTTCCCGCCCAGAGTGCGCCTCTCCGGCCAGCGCCTCTCATGGCCCCGGAGGCCCATGGATCTCATTTCACTTCCAAATGCCCCCGGGAACTGAGTAGAAACTGCTTTGTTATCTCGGTGTGAGAAATAATGACGAGGATGCTGAGCCTCGGAGGGCAAGGTGACCCGTTCAGTGTTTCCTGGCTTACAGCGGCAGAGTAAAGATCCAGCCCTGTTTTTCTGCCCCGGGACCCAATGTTCTTACTGCCCGGACCCGTTTCGAAGACCAGGTGATTGACTGATGGGCAGACAGACAGGCACTAGCTAGCATAACGGGCGTTGTCAGGAGAATTGCTCGCAGTTGTTCACAGGTAATCCCTTCTGATCCTCATTCTGGAATGTGCTACGCAGAAAGCCCACGTGCCTTAGTGTTATACCGCCCTGGGAAGCAACAGTGGAAAAGGCACCTACGACTAAATCAGGGCCTCTTATTTGGATGAGGACTGATAGCATATTTCTCATGACAGAAAGAAGACTTTCCTGTCACAGTTAGCCCTGCTGTGTCTTCCCAAAACATTGGTTTTTGAACTGAGATTTTTGAACTGAAGACCTCCCTTGAGCAAAATGTCCTATTAGAGTCCTGGGCTCTCTCTGAGTTTTAGAGGCAGGTCTTCTCCCTCAATGCAGGGAAGCCCCTTTGTGAGTCAAAGGAACACCCCCAAATTAGTATTTATTTCAACATAAATATTATGTTGAGCATTGACCTAGGAACCAGGAGGTCACAGTTCGATTCCTGGTCAGGGCACATGCCCGGGTTGTGGGCTCAATCCCCAGTAGGAGATTGTACAGGAGGCAGCCAATCAATGATTCTCTCTCATCATTGATGTTTCTGTCTCTCTCCCCCTCTCCCTGCCTCTCTGAAATCAATCAAAAAGGGGGGTGGGGTGTATGTGACCCAATGTGTTGTAGCATTTTCTCAATCCTCAACACAAAGTGGAGAGTCCAGTTGGATTTTCAGTATAGGGTTTAGCAGTTTGTCTTCTCAGGCCTGGTGAGTCTGCAAAACCAGGATGGGCTGTGATGAGAGCTGAGCGTTCTGCTGCTGGCTCTGGGTCCCTTCAGAACATATGCTTTCCCTCTGCCCACACAGAGAAACGTCTGGCATTCATTATGTTCGCGTGTTCCCTGGCGCTTGATTGCAAACACTGTGAAGCTTCCTTTTGATTGTTGGTAATTTGTGCAATTTTTGTGTTAATTTGTGCAACTGTCACATATTATATTTAATCTTATCCAGGAGGCACTCATGTGTTTTTCCCCCTAACTTTTTATTGAAGTATAACAAAGCAAAGTACACACATCATAGCTATACAGCTCAATAAATTACCCTCAAGTCACACGTGACTGCCACCAGATCAAAGAGGGGAACATCACTGACAACAGGCCTTTCTCATGGCAAAGGGCTTGGGCTCCAGTCTTCATATGTAGAAAAACCACATGAAGGAGCACTGTTATGGAGTTGGTAATCATTTGGATTTTAGTTTATAGCCTATTAACTAATTCTTTTGGAAATCTACATTTCCATGTGTTTAGTTTTTCTTAAAGTCATACTTTTTATCTGCTCGAGTAGATGCAAACATATTTGCAGGGGGCCTATGTCATCTACAGTTCTTTGAACTTTAACATACTTTTTTGGGTAGATGGAATGTGCTGATTGTAAGTGAAAATTCTTTTCTGTTTGTTAAAGCCACTGGTGCGGTCACTTCTTTTGAAAGCAGGTCCAAGTGAGACCACATTTTTGTATTCCGAGATTCCGATGGTTATCATACTGGCTTCGCTCCCTGGTTTCAGTTTTCTCTACAAACCCTTAAAAGAGAAGTTGCTTCTAAACCTTACGGTCATCAACTCCTTAAACACTTTGGCCAAAAAGACATCTTGAATACTACCTACTCTGGATTCTTCTCTTTACAGGTGGGGATGACATACCCAAGGCCACGCAGAATTGCTGTTTGTGAACACAGGACTGTTAGGTGCCCCTTGCCTAAGCCTGAAAGTCAGTTCCTCATGAGGTGGCCTGAGCTAGCCAGGCTGATAGGAAGCCTGGAAAAGACAGGGCCTCTCTGTGCCGTGGCATGCTCTTCCTTGACCTCAGTCAGAGCCGGGGGGGGAAGGATCTGCATGGTAATGGCACCCGTTGCAAAGAAGTCTTGGCTCATGAAGACATTTGATGACATATCCAGGAATTCGGTCCCTGACCTAAAACATCACATGGACTGTCGCACAAAGAAGGGTAGTGCAGGAGAAAGCCAAGAATAATTGGTTGTTTCGGGAACATTGCAGGAAAAGCATGGGAAACAATTGAACAAGTGTTGGGGTATAATTAAGTTAAATGATTTCTCTTAATTATGATAATATCCTCTCATAGTGTAGGAAACAAAAGATTTAACGTGCCATGCCAAAAACAAACAAAAAATAAACCTCAACTCAGAGTCCTTTGTACTAAGGAAAGTCAGGGCATACCAGTTCTCATTTCTGTAAGATAAAAATGCCATTTTCTGTGCTTAAAAAACACACGGAGTGACTTCAGAGGGAACAGGGGTGTAAGAAACTGGCTGGAGGTCCCCAGCCCTGAGGCAGCCAAGCTGAGCTCAGAACCTGAGGTTAGTGGTAGCAGGTTCCTCGTCTGTCTCTTCTCCATTCCCTTTCCATGAGCCTTGGCAGGAATGGGGTGCACTGGGCTGGATTCTCAGGGAGCTCTGCGTGCTGTGATCCGCCTCCAACAGCAGTTCCTGAGCAGGTCACAGGGCTGATTTCTCCAGAGACACAGCCGGTTATTTCCAGGTCTTGAGGCTGCCCTGATCGTATGGAAATCAGCCTCCTCCCCTGCTTCCTCAGGGAGTGAGCCATGGGCCTGATTTGATCTTGAACTAAGACCTACTTAATTTCCCTTAAGGAGTTGGGAAATAATAACATCCTTCTTCAGAAAGGGGAAAATTATTTAAAAATAGCTTTCTCTACTCCCAAGGACTCAGTATTCTGAGTATATTGTCAGTCCCCTCTCATCTTTGTGCCCTGGAGTCGAGAATCCATAAAGTGTTCTTTACCTTGTTCCTCCAGAACAAATAAGCCCATGTCCCTTGCTTTGCAGAGAAAGGAGAACTCTTTGTGCCTTCTCCCAGTTACTTCGATGTTGTCTACCTGAGCCCGGACAGACAGGCTGTGGTTCCTTGTCGAGTGACCGTCCTGTCAGCCAAAGTCACGCTCCACAGGGAGTTCCCGGCCAAGGAAATCCCGGCCAATGGAACAGACATCGTTTATGACATGAAGAGAGGCTTTGTGTACCTGCAACCTCATTCTGACCACCAGGGGGTGGTCTACTGCAAGGCGGAGGCTGGGGGCAAGTCGCAGATCTCTGTCAAGTATCAACTCCTCTACGCAGAAGGTAAGCGTGTTTCCCACCAGTGCCTAGATTTCAGTGGCTTCCAGCTGGTCAGTAGCAGGCACTGCTCTTCCTAAGGATGGATGGAATTAGGAGGCACAGAATGCTGTCCTTTTTGTTCTTTAAATATATATTTTATTGATTTTTTACAGAGAGGAAGGAGAGGGAGAGAGAGTTAGAAACATTGATAAGAGAAACATCCATCAGCTGCCTCCTGCACACCCCCCCACTGGAGATATGCCCACAACCAAGATACATGCCCTTGACTGGAATCGAACCTGGGACCCTTGAGTCCTCAGGCCAACGCTCTATCCACTGAGCCAAACCAGTTAGGGATAGAATGCTGTTCTTAATGGCTCCTTTATTGCACCACTATTTCTAGAATGTTCTACTTCCTTGTCTGTGACCATGACCTTCAGATAAACCCTGGCAGACCTTTTAGCCTCCTTCCCTAATCACAAAGGAAATGGCTGGGCCTGCGGAGTTCTGGGTGCCGACCCCATTAGGACCACCAAGGTAGAGAAAGAGGAGGCTTTAAGGAATCCGAAAGTGGTGGGATGGCGGCGGCCTGGTGCTCACTGGGAGAGGCGGAAATGTTACACATCTGTCCAAAGAAAAGAAGGTGCCTGTAGGTTTGTCTTCAGTGTTGCCCTCATGAATGTCACCTTTCCCTGTCTCCTGCTTAATGCCAGTTCCCAGCGGCCCCCCATCCACAACCATCTTGGCATCTTCAAACAGAGTGAACAGTGGGGACGACATCAGTGTCCTCTGCACTGTCCTCGGGGAGCCCGACGTCGAGGTGGAGTTCAGGTGGATCTATCCAGGCCAGAAGGTAAGACCTTCCCCTCACTCAGCCAGTTGTTCAAGTTCAGGTTTGTCTCCCTCTTCCCCACCTGCCACTGATGAAGACCTTAACTTACGTGGTGCAAGAAATGTGTGGGACTAAGGTAGGTGCCAGGGCTTGCTGGTTGTCTTCTAAGACATCGGTCGCCAACCTTTCGGACCTCACGGACCCACCAGTGGTCCATGGACCACCAGTTGGTGACCACTGTTCTAAGATGTTTCAGTATATTTACAAATGGCTTTTTTTCTTAATAGAAAAGGTGCCTGGGTTCCATCAGGTAATTCACTCAGTGTACCCTCTTCATGTGTGATTCCTCTTCATAATTCTTTTTTAATATATTTTTTTATCAATTTTTGAGGAGAAGGAGAGATAGAAACATCAATGATGAGAGAGAATCATTGATTGGCTGCCTCCTGCACAACCCACACAGGGGATCGAGCCAACAACCCGGGCATGTGGCTGGCCAGGAATCAAACCGTGACCTCCTGGTTCATAGGTTGATGCTCAACCATTGAGCCACACCAGCTGGGCTTATCTTCATAATCCTTAAATAAGAAGGAGCAGGGGTTTGAAAGGGACAGGACGGGCCTCCCTCTTTCTCCACCCCAACCTCAACCTTCAGTCTTAATTCTGGGTTGATTAGAGGCCAATCTAACTTCCTTCTGGTTCCTTTCTGTCTGGCACACAAGCTGTGCCTGTGGCGAGGAGCTCTGAGCAGACACCCACAGGCCCCGTCCAAAAGGTGCCGTGAGGCCAGAGATCTTTTTAAAATAGACTTTCCATAAAAGCAACTACAGCTTAGGTAGCCTCTGTGTGTGCTCTGCTCACTAATAGAAACAGCTCTGCTACCAACATGGAACGATCGCTTTGTTGCCAGAAGAGACTTGGCCTCTTGAGATGTACTCAGTAGCCAACACCCTTCTGGCTCCAGGGGCTGTGATTGGTGGAAAATAACTCTCCCCGGAGAATGGTATTTTCCGGCCTTCTGGTACCCGTACTTGCTTTTACACAGTTGTCACAATTAGAAAACATTAATGATTTTCAAGAGAGATTTCTTTTACATTGCTAATTATTATTTTACGAGCAGAAGGGGGATGAACTGAGTTGCACTGTATTACAGTTGGTAAGCTAATCCAGAAAATACTACGTTCTTATCACCGGATTTGGATGAAGTCACTCTAAGGTGACCATCTGACGTTCTGGAAATAGGGAGTTACATCACTTAGGGCGTCACCTTATCCATCCCGGGTACAGCTTCTCTCCCACGGGAGCCCTCGGCACATTTCACTTACCATCTTTCTCTTTCTCCCAAAGCCGCACAATTGGGAGCTTTTATTCACTTGCATGGGGAGTGCTTTGGGCTCTTTTTGACCAGAAATTCTGTAAATAAGAACCAGCGAGTGAGAGGGTGAATGTGGGCAACGTAGAGAAGTGTGGAAAATTTTATCTACATCTTGTTGAGTAACACCAGGTCTAACTCCTTGGAGTTCCAATTCCAAAAGAATCCATCTTATATTCAGTAGAAATTTCTAAAGAGCCCGGCCGGCATGGCTGAGTGTCCGTCTATGAACCAGGAGGTCACGGTTCAATCCCCAGTCAGAGCACATGCCTGGGTTGTGGGCTCGATCCCCAGTAGGGAGCATGCAGGAGGCAGCCGATCAGTGATTCTCTCTCATCGTTGATGTTTCTCCCTCTCTCTCCCTCTTCCCCTCCTTTCTGAAATAAATGCAAATACAGTTTTTTAAAAACTTACTAAAGAAAAGGGCAGAGAGAGTCAACAGCATAATGAAGTCCCAGACTGTGCTTTGGAAAACATGCCGCTGAGAGTGACGATCCAGTGCAAAAGCACCCATGGTAAGGTGACCAGATCGTCCCGCTTTCCAAAAATAGGGACTTTTTAAAAACGCCGTGGGACGCGGGACAAATTGTTAAAAATTGGGACTGTCCCGCCAAAAGCGGGACGTCTGGTCACCTTAACCCATGGGCCTCGCAGACCGGTCTCGTCTAAGCACGGCTCCGTGTTGAGCGACTGGGACCTGTTTATAGCCGCGTGCCGTCGCTTCTTCATCCCTGTGGGTGTCGTTGAACAGGATGAAAGGCCCGTGGCCATCCAGGACACCTGGAGGCTGATCCACAGAGGCCTGGGGCACACCACCAGGCTCTCCCAGAGCGTCCTGACGGTGGGAGACCTGGAGACCATCGACGCGGGCTATTACATTTGCACGGCCCAGAACCTCCACGGACAGACCACAGTAGCCACCGCTGTGGAGTTCTCCTGACTTGGAAAACGAGGCGCAGTGGACTGACGGGGAGCCCACGTGTGCACACCACCAGCTCGGGCGTCCTTGTGACTCGTGCTTTGCCAGAGGCTGACGTCCGGCGCCAAACCCCGGTCCCCACCTTGTGAGTAAGACCCAGACATCCAAACACACAGGAAGTCGTCCGGTCTAATAACGGACGTGTTCACTCCTCGGACAGAAAGCGTGTCTTTCGATTGCTTACCTACGTATATGCGCTTCTGGTTTGTATACTCAGAGAGCATATATGTGAACAACTTTATATAATCGTCTCTATTAAACGAGCAAGTTTTTGTAAAATAAATGTAAAACTGGGCTAAGTGCTCGTGTTTTAGGGTGGCAGAAGGACTTGTTGGTAGTGATGTTTGGGTTAACCTTAACTTCCATTTGATTTTAATCACAATACATGAGCATCTAAAAATGTAGTAACTATATATGGACTATGATATGAAAGTATCCAAAAAAATCATAGAAACTTGCTTTTTATTAAAAAAAAAAGGCTGCACTCAGAAGTAACTAGTTCTAGATTAGTACATTCAGAAAGATTTACAGCATGTGTTTTTAGAAGTTTAATTTTCAATATAAAATAGGTATGCAGATCAAGGAGAATTCAACTTCATTTAGCATCTGCAAAAATATTTAGACCATAGTTTCCTCACCTTCAAGACTGTTAAAAACAGTCAAAAGTTATTCCTCCAAAACACAGAGCTCTGAATTTAGAAAAGAAAAGCTTCATTCTGAGTTGAGCTCTGTGAGCCAAGTTTCAGCCCACGGCCAGTGTTGTGGCGGCAGTGGGAATGCCTGGGGAACGGCTGAGGAGGAGGCCCGGGCCAGCGCCTGGGCTGCGAGGAGGGCTGTAAGCGGGGCAGCACTGGGGAGAGTGAAGTATGTCACAGGTTGCACTTCTTATATTAAATATTCCAGCATTGTTTATTTAATCAAGGTAAAAATACACTTTGCATCATTACAAACTGAGCACAATTAATAGTTTTTACACATCCGTATACTGTATGACGTGCCGACACTGTACATCCTACGTGAAACATTTGGTTTGAAAACAGTCTCCAGGTTGTTTCCTACCTTCTCTCCGGTTGTCTCCCATTCTCTGAAGACACTTTATACTAACTGTGTAAGACTGATTTCCCCAGACACCTGAAGGGTATGGAGGAGAGCAGGGATCAGCACGAGATTTACCATGCGCGGGCACGGCTGGCAAATCCCACTCCGGCTAATGACACTGAGCACAGCTGGAAAGGGTAAGCAGAGAGACCTCAGAAGGTGGCAGCGGGCCGATTCCCGCTTGTCAGAAGCACACACGGAAGGTTACATACACAATACACTAGTGAGGCTTAGACTTCAGACATAATCACTAATAATTAGGAAAAAAACACCATGCATCATGAATATTAACTTACTATGTAGTGTACATGTAATGATGACTCAAATACCACCCCCCTCTAGCATCCTGGACCTGTTCTTACCATGGGGGCTATTTGTACAGCCATCAAACGTCAGCGATGCAGATTAGTAAATACTGACATCACCATGTTGACACGTGGGGGGGGGGGGGGCGGGGCGGGGGAAGCCAAGGATGAGAATTGGGGGAGGTAATAAGTGAAGTTTGGAAGAGAAACTGAAATGCAATGCGGAGGAGAGTCCTACGAGTAGAAAAAGCCACATTTTCTACTCGTAAGCTGGCCATTCTGCCTTCCCAGAGGCAGAAGGATTCCTCAAAGGGCACACGGGAACTTGGCGTTTTATCTTCTATGAAATGCTGCATCGCTGGTTTCATCAAGGTACTCCTGTCCATCGATACACACGGAGTCTACCTTTCTTAGTTCTGCGAGCCAGTGACTCTCTCGTTCTTTATTCCTTCTAGGGGTTCCCAAAACTTGTACTATCAGATCCAGGCTGTGGCTTATGTGGAGAGTGGTGTCAGCACCTTGAGGATGAGCTGGCTCTGGAAAAGCATATGCCACTATCCTTGTCCCAGAGAACAATAGGAAGGAGGTAGGAGGGTTGCTTTGTGGCTCTAGCTGGGGGAGGGAAGGAAGGAAAGGGAGGAGGCGAGGATAAGGGGAGAAGACAATAGTTGACATCACTGAGGACAGCTTAGGTCACGGTAAACGTGAGGCGGGAGCAAACTGCTGCCGCCCCTTTTCTTTGTACAGAATTTTAGAAAAATTTGGGTTTGACATTTGCTCGTAGCCTGAGAAAATGGATCGTAGTCAAACGTCAGGTTCACAGGGGAACGTTAAAACGCTACAGAAAAAAAAAAAAAATCTTGTTGGTTTTAACTGACATGGCTGAACACTGAAAGAATGCCAAGAAACTTCCAAAGGATACAGACACTGCACAGATGCGGACCAATCGAAACGCTTCCTGTCACCCCCACCCCACCCCGTGTCAGAGGGCGGAGCGGAGTGGGTGGCAGAGAGAGAGTCATCATTCAAGCAGCGATCGCTCTTCCTTCTATGGCTTTTTGCAGAGATGCACACACCGACTCAGCTGATTAGTACAGGCCCAGAAATGCGCAGCTTTTGACTTGCAATACACAGCAAAGGAGGCAGCATCAGACACAGGACACTCGCGACATCCCTTTTATTCACGCATCCCCCAAATAAAAATCACAAGAAGGTGCCTGTGGCGAAGAACATTATAAAGGTTATATAAATCTTTATCTTAAGAGGCCCCTGAGAGTTTTTCCCCTTATGCGTACGTGAGAAAGGCAATGTTCTTTAAGTGCTTTGTGCAAATGTCCGTGCAGATCGCTTCCGAAATCCTTTGGGGAGGAGTCTCTTGGCCAGAGAGCCACGTGTTCCTCCTGAGCTCCGGGCTCCCCGAGGAGCCGAGGCAGGGGGCCGAGCCGTTCCAGTTCTAGGGCGGTGATGACACGTCGGCCCACGTGGCTTCTGGACCCCTCGGCCGTGGCGAGGGTCAGCCCTGCGGACCTGTGACAGTGCTCTCAGACAGTCTCCCGCGGGCCGAAGCGTCATCTGGGCGACACGCTGGGGCTGGGGAAGGAGCCGGAATTCCGCGGCGACTGGAAGGGGATGGCGGGGGACGTGGGGGACCTGTCGGAGCCGCACAGGTCCCCGTTGTGCAGCTTCCACAGCAGCTCCTCGTTCTCCATGGACAGGCGCTTGTTGACTTTCGACTCCTTCTCCAGCCACTCCTGCAGCGTGGCCTGCTCGTTGGACAGTTGCCTGAAAGACAAAAAAAAAGAGGCGGAAACCACATGGATCTTTATTTTTACTGATTTCAGAGAGGAAGGGGAGAGAGAGAGAGAGAAACATCAATGATGAGCGTCATTGATCGGCTGCCTCCTGCACGCCCCCTACGGGGGATCAAACCTGCCAGCCAGGCATGTGCCCCGACCAGGACTTGAACCATGACCTCCTGATTCATAGGTCAAATGCTCAACCACTGAGCCACACCCAGCTGGGCATGGATCTGAATTTCTAAAAAATGTACTTGAAAAAAATTTTTTCTTGCCTTTTTAAATTTGAGAGTCCAGAAAAATGACCCCTGGGCATGGGTATTGGCTGCCTAAGAAACCCAGGAAGTGGGAGCCAAAGGGAAAGCTGCTCTCTGGGGTCAATGTCACAGGAGGCTCCGTGACGCTCCCACAGATCATCTGAATGTCACGTGACTGTCCTGGGTGGGGCGGTTCCCCACTGGGTCCTGTGATGCTCTTTCTCTGAAGGCATCTCAGCGTCACTATGCCAGGGGCTCTGGGGGGAGGCTGGCCTGCTTAGGTCTCAGCGCCCAGCCCAGGCCCCACAGTCAGGCCATGAAGTGCCACCATCACACTTCCCAGGAAGAAACCAGCACCTGCTCCCCCACCCTCTGCGATCCCGCTCCCAGGAGGCGGCTGGGGGGTGGGGTGAGGCCCAGTGACACTAAACGTAGGAGGAAGGGGGAGATCGGAAAAACTGGACCGTTTTCTCTTTACCTTGAAATTGCAATGTGCTTGTCTATCCGAGCTTTTAACTCCTCGTTCTCCTGCTGACATCGCTTCAGCTTGTCGACCAGCGCTGTGTTGTTGTCCTCCTGGGGGCGAACAAGCATGCCAACGGGTAGACATTAAAAACAGGGAAACAAAGCCCTCGTTTCCTCCGGCACATTCCTGGCACCAGCACACGCTGGAGAGATCTAATTGAGGCAAATTTAATTGTATAGTGAAATACCTATCCACGGACACACTGCAAAACAGAATCTGAAGCAGCAAAGCAGAGCATCTGGGTCAAGCATATTAAACTCGTGGCTGGTGGGCTGCATGCCTCATCCTCCTATATAATAAAGAGGTAATATGCAAATTGACCCTCATGCCCTCAAAGATGGCTGCCTACGACCAGGCCGGCAGGGGGGTTAGTGAGGGACGACCAAACGACTGAACAAGCAGACTGCTTGGGGTGACCAGGCTGGCGGGGGGGTGCAGTTGGGGGTGACCAGGCTGGTGGGAGGGCAGTTGGGGGCGATTAGGCCGGCAGGGGGGCAGTGAAGGGTGACTAGGCCAGCAGGGGGGCAGTTAGGGGCAACCAGATGGGGCAGTTGGGGGCAACCAGGCTGGCAGGGGGGACAGTATGGGGTGACCAGGCAGGCAGGCAGGTGAATGATTAGGAGCCAGTGGTCCAGGATTGTGAGAGGGATGTCCGACTGCCGGTTTAGGCCCGATCCCGGGGATCGGGCCTAAACCGGCAGTCGGACATCCCCCAAGGGGTCCCGGATTGGAGATGGTGCAGGCTGGGCTGAGGGGAGCCCCCCCTGCCCCCCCGCCGCCCCGTGCACGAATTTCATGCACCGGTCCTCTAGTTTATTATAAACGAGGCATGCGGCCCACCTGCCATGAGTTTGACATGCTTGATCTAGGTGTGTGTGTTTTTTTTAAATGCATTGTCAGATTTCAAGAACCATTTGAACAATGAACACAAGGGGGTGACTGAGTTGGTCTATGTCACGCCATTTTAGAGGCTCCCCCCAACCCCCCAAGAACTTGGGTCCTGACCTGGGCAACCGTGGGGCCGTGCCTCTTGGATTCAAGGTGGTAAAACAAAAGCAGCAGCCAGACATAGGCCTGCATTTATCAAGGGCACCAGCACTTCTTATGGTCCGTCTTGCAAAAAACAAATTCCCACGTTTGATGAAAACTCTAAGGCCAACAACAGGTCGCCGCTCTGGGTGATGTTCCATGTGGCCTTAAACACGGTTTCCTAGCTCCTCTTCAGCATCTACTTACCTCTCAGTGGCCCCACAAAGCAGCAATTTACAAAACGAGCGTCCAATGAGAGAAACGCCAGTACAGAAAGCCGCCCCTCAGTTCAGCTGAAGGCACATTTGGCCTCCTTGCTGGCCTGCCCAGGCTACACTTTATCAAGGAAGACACATTGATCGGCTGGGAGATTAAAGGATAAAATCCCAGAAGACATTTCACATGCTGAGGAGCTGATTAATCCCAGAGTGCTTTCTAAAGGTAAGATTTTATCACTCGTTTAGGACCGTGGTTGGCAAACTGCGGCTCGCGAGCCACATGCGGCTCTTTGGCCCCTTGAGTGTGGCTCTTCCACAAAATACCACGGCCTGGGCGAGTCTGTTTTGAAGCAGTGGCGTTAGAAGAAGTTTAAGTTTAAACAATTTGGCTCTCAGAAGAAATTTCAATCGTTGTACTGTTGATATTTGGCTCTGTGGACTAATGAGTTTGCCGACCACTGGCTTAGGAGATGACATCACAGCTCCGTCACAGTTAATTCTGAGTCCCTGTCATTGTACCGTACGACTACTCTACTTTGATTATGGCTCTCAGTGTGGGATCCTATTGTTCTTAACCTATCATATTACCCAGGAAATGCTCCGGACAAGTCAATCAAATGAAACAACGTCCTCCAAAACGAGACTAGAATGTAAGGAAAAGATGGCCTTGGAACATCAGTTCCCTGTCCGAGAGCCACAAACTAAATCTCACTCACAGCCTTCACAGTGCGTGCTATTTACCCCACTGCATTCATCTTACTAAGCACAGTGTTCAGCCCGTTCTAATTCACAAGAAGCAAGACAAAGAACTTCGGGAGCCAGATTCAATTGCTCCACCGTGACTAATTCCCATGTCTAACTTTTTGGGGCATCCGAAACCTGCCCAGAGTTGGGAGAAACATCCAAGTACTGATTTGACATGATTTGAAAATTCTCCCCACGCAGGGTAAGATGCACAGACCCCTGAAAGGGGAGCCGGGTTCGTTAGTTGTGGGTTTTCCAAGGACCCCATGCTGCTTTACCTGTTCCTTGAAAAACAAAAAAAGAAGAAAGTGGTGCAGAAGGCAGCAATGGCCAGCCTGCAGCAAGCACAGAAACGGAAGTGAGACCTCTTTTGCCTGTGGCATGTTTCCCAACAGCTTCAGGAGCAGTTACAACAGCCCCCAGGGCTAGGTCACAGCCCGGTCCCCACTCCCCAGACGCCAGGCCCTTTGGGGAGGCGCGGACAGAAACGTACCAGTTTCTCCATTTTCATCAGCTTCACGTCCTGCTGGTGCAGCTTCTCGTTCTTGATCTCCAGCACGGCCTTCAGGCTCTCCAGCTCCTGCTCCAGGTACATGATCTGCGGGTTTTTCTGGGAGACACACAGCAGGTCATTAAATGCAATCCCACTGTGCAAATTCTTAATTTAAAAAAATATCTCTGATTAGACCTAGGAATTAGACAAAGTGGCAGCAAGCTTCTACTGCCTTACCTTGTTTGTTTCAAAGAAAAGAGGTGAGAGGAATGGTTAGGATAACGTTAACCTCACAGTCGTCGGTTATAAGGATGACATAAAAACATTTCATATCTGGAAACAAGCGTTTCACGCATTTACCAGCAACTTAACGTGGAGAAGATATTGGCAGCACCACGTATGTTATTGGAAATAGGAGGAAACTATTGCTTAACGATAGAAAACAGAATTCTGGCCAGAAATGGGGTATCTCCAAGCCCAGCACTGGTGTTTGGGGGGAGGGAAGGGAACAACAGCTCTCTCTCACCGAAGTCAGTACCCGACCAGGAATGAAAAGACGGTGCATACGTAGGGCTCTCTGGAAACCCACAGGGATGCCGGTACCGTCCTGCGTCTTCTGGATTTTTAGTGTGATGGGACTGCGCTGGCCTGGCCATCCTAGGGCAGCTGTGACGCCCTGTCATTTTATTTTGTGACAGCCAACACCTACGCGGCATATAGCACAGGTACTACCAAAAGTCTATCAAATAAACACTCCGTAAGGGAGACACCCTCTTAGAGCCCAACTCCAGGCGAGATGCCCCGACTCCTTGCTTTACTTATGGAAATTCAGGTGAGCCATCCAAAAGGCATGGCACAAATGGACAGTGGGAGACAGCCTCTCCACGCCCCGCCAGGGACTCCCTGAGCTGGCAGCAACGTTCACGAGGCAAAAAGCTTTGCTTCCAGTCTCAGGGCACCAGGCTATGGAACAGTGGTTCTCAAAACACAAGCGGTAAACTTTATTTTTCTCCAAAAAAAGAGGAGTGAGGCGGGGGAGCGAGGATACAAGCTACAAGAGCAAGTTGAGCTTACAAGAGAAATTTGTATTTTTCAAAAGGGAAGAGCAATCATACAGTGAAATACTGATCGGCCAAGGGAAGGCATGGAGTCCCTACACCTGCCGTACCATGCACGGACGCCGAAGAAGCCAGGTGCAGAAGGCCACAGACAAGATTCTGTTTAAGTGAAGAGGCAAGGCCACACACACAGGAAGTAGCCTGGCGACTCCCTGGGGCTTTGTGGGGTGATAGGGGGTGACTGCTAATGAGTACAAGGTTCTTTAGGGCCGATACAAATGTTCTGGAATTGGGTAACTGGTGACCAACACACAACTTTGTGACTATACTAAAAACCACCGAATTGCACATTTTATAGGGTATATAAATTATGCCTCAATATAGCAGTCAGCTTAAAAAAAAAAAAAAAGTGAAGACTTCAAACAAAAGCCTGACCCTAAACTGATACGTTTCTTGTCTTCTGTAGGTATTAGCTTAGACCACTTGCAATATATAGGATATCCCCACAACATGTATACACACTTTAACAGCTGGTAGCTGTTAAACGAAAATGAAATGCATCTTAATAAACACGGCGTCTACATTTGGGGAGGACACCCTGTCTACTGGGCTTCATCTGCATGCCAGTGTTTTGTTTATTTTAAAATATATTTTATTGATTTTTTTACAGAGAGGAAGGGAGAGGGATAGAGAGTTAGAAACATCGATGAGAGAGAAACATCAATCAGCCGCCTCCTGCACACCTCCTACTGGGGATGTGCCCGCAACCAAGGTACATGCCCTTGACCGGAATCGAACCTGGGACCCTTGAGTCCGCAGGCTGACGCTCTATCCACTGAGCCAAACCAGTTAGGGCTGCATGCCAGTGTTTAAGATTTTAAAAACACACCACTAAACACAGAAGCTGTTCAATACAGTTTAAATAGCACAGCTCAAGAGCTGAGGAGGGCCCCAGACTCTGCTATTTCTCTGCTGCTGAACATAACTCGACTTGAAACGTTGGCTAAGGAGGAGAACTCAGTAGTGATGGATCACACAACTTACTGAATTCGCTTTCTCTCTTGAGAGTCTTTTTTGTTCTTCTGATTTCAGCTTTTCATTTAAAGCCTCATTTTCACTCTTCAGATCAGTGATTTGTTTCTAAAACACAAATAATGAAACGTGGGACATGAGTCGGCACACACACACCAGAACCACAGCAGAATGTGCGCAGAAACATACCCAAACCCACAAACCCCAAAGCTCAAGATTATTATTATTTTTTTGTACTGAGATGTACCCACCTCTAGGGATTCCTGCTTCTCAGAAAGCAAATCCTCGAGTGATTTCTTTTCTAATTCATGGCTTTTCTTGATTTCTGGAAAGAAGTGATATTTTTAATGTCCTATGAGGTCACTGTGTTCTGTAGTTGTTAAGCACATATTCTTATGAGTTGGTGACAAAGCAATATGGCTGCTGCTTTGTATTTGTGCCATGCTTTTATATAAATTAACCTGTTCTCGGATCAGCCCTGTGAGGCAAGACAGGCGCATAGTCCCAGTTTATTACCGCGACCACTGAGGCCCACAGGGGCCAGGAGCGCGTAGGGGACACAGAGCAGACTCTCAGGGACGGGCCTCGAACCCTGGCCTGCAGCCCCCCGCCCTGGAGCTCCTGTGTTCTCCATTTGCATTTCATGAACCAAACAGAAATCTAAACTTAAACCCATTTCTAGGAGGAAGGAAGGAAAACAATGTTTACTAAATGTCTACCCTGGAATGGTCACTTTTACATGTTATCATCTTGGACTTCACACAACAACTCTATTTTCTAAATTTTTAAAATACGTTTTTATTGACTTCAGAGAGAGGAAGGGAGGAGGGAGGAAGGGAGGGAGGGAGGGAGGAAAACATTGATGATGAAAGAGAATCACTGATCGGCTGCCTCTTGCACGCCCCCTACTGGGAGTTGAGACTGCAACCCAAGCATGTGCCCTGACTGGGAATCGAACTGTGACCTCCAGGTTCAGGGGTCAATGCTCAGCCAGTGAGCCACACCGGCCGGGCTGTATTTTCTGCTGAAAAAGGCCTTTGCTGAAGGCCACACAGCCAGTTCTTACCACCCATCTACACGCTGCTGTGTAGGATACAATGAGTTTAGTGTAACAACTTCGGCTACACGGCCAACTGTTCTGAAAGAAACAGCTTCTTATTCTTTTCCTTCCACTTTTCCTCCCAATCATGGTGACATAATAAAGATTCTTTCTTCATTCAACAAGTGCCATCTCCCTTTTCACAGTGGTGTCCGTGTGTAGGTATGTTGGTGAGCAAGAGTGCTGCTCAGCATGGACCCCATACCGTGGCCAGGATATGAACTCACACCTCCATGTCCCAGAACTTAAGGTGGTCAAATACAACTTTCCTAAAAGGCCTTTAAGTTCTTTAAAAGCTTGCCTACTTCCTAAAATGCTGTCATTTATAACAAACTATTATTTGCTTGTTATAAGGGAAAGGACACGGCTAACAATGAACAATGCAAAAAAGAAGCCAAAACACCCCAAACTGAATGTCACAGGGCATTCTCTGGAGGAGGAAGTGGTGAATCATTTCCGCTTTAAAACATATCATGCTGTTCCCTTAGACCTTATTCTATTTAAACTGAAAACACGCATTCTTGCCTGAAAGGGAGGTTTCATAGGCCTTCTTTAGTAATTCTACTTCGTCGGAGTGGCTAGCTTCAATTTCCAACTTCGAGGTTTCGTGGGCAGCACTTAAGTTGTCAAACTATGAGAAAAAACACAACAAAACAATAGTTTACCAGTAAAATCAGAAGTCCTAAGTTGAACAGTAAGGAGCAACAGTAGGAAACTTGACACATACACTTGAATTCAAGTTGAAGGCCTACCTAACGCATGTCAAGACCAACCCCATTTGAATTTGCCACTCCCAGGCCTCCACTCCTTCCCACCCAGGATCAGACACACAGCTCGCCAGGGCGCACTGACGGACATGGCGAATCCATCACAAGGAATGAGGGGGCGTGTCCCGGTGACAGGACACAGTGGCTCCACCCCTGCCATGGGGGCCTCTATAGCCTCAGTCCCTAGCACATGGCGTATAGTAGGAACTCTAAATAAATACTTGCTAAACGTTAAGCTGATTTAAAAAGGGAACAAGGAAGTGAAAGAGTAGCTTCTAATATACTAATAGGTGAAAATTATGGGTTATTAAACAAGGGCCATTTTTTTAAAAAATAAAGAAGAAATTCAAACCAAAGTTTAGCAGCACAACAGAATGATCACAAAGGGATTATTCCCAGGTAATAAGATAAAGGGTTGTTTTTAATTTTATCTTTTTCCTTCCCTTTTGCTCAATATACGTACATTGCTTTTATCATAAGAAAAAAAGTTAATTAAAAAACCCTTTTTGTCCTAGCTGGTTTGGCTCAGTGGATAGAGCATCAGTCTGTGGACTGAAGGGTCCCAGGTTCAATTCCTGTCAAGGGCACATGCCTGGGTCTCGGGCTCAATCCCCAATAGGGGGTATGCAGGAGGCAGCCAATCAATGATTCTCATCATTGATGTTTCTATCTCTCTCTCCCTCTCCCTTCCTCTCTAAAATCAATAAAAATATATATTTTTTAAAAACCCTTTTCACATTTTTAAATAAATAAAGAGGGATGTTCAACAAAGACAAGTTCATAAAGGAAGTGGATCATCAAACAACAATTACAATTCAAGTACAGAGCCAAGGACACACTGGTTCCTAAAGCACAGACCTGCTCTTGCAGCTGAGTTTTGTACTTCTCTGCTTCTTCGATGTAAATGCCCTGGAGCTTCTCACACTCCTCGGTGTAGAACTCTTTGAGCCGATTCTCTAGCTCGGTTAGATCCGTCTGGTGCTGCTGGTTCAGCTTCTGGACAAATCCTTCATAAGCTGCTTGCAACTCATTCCTGGCTTTTTCTAATTTCTCACAGGTGGTCGAAGCAGTGACTGGAGATAAAAAAAAAAAGAGAAAGATGACGTTTGACTTGTTCAATGTCCTAAATTCATAACCTTCACACACAGCTGGGATATCTCAGTTCTTTGGTGACCAGACTTCAAACCTAGTAGCACAGAATTCAACAGTGAAAAAGAGCCAGGTTCCCAGTGAAGATCACCCTTTTCCATGGTGACCAATCAGTGCAGGGCCCATAAGGAGAGGAGGCTCTGATTGGCCAGGTGTCTCTGAGGGCAGCCAGCCAGTAGGAAGAAGCTAAGACACAGAAGGGGCAGGGAAGACCAGAGAGAAGAACAAATGGATTTAGCTTCTACTTCATTGGAACCGATTTCAACTTATTTATAAAATACAGCAATAAACAACAAAATATTAGCCCATGTTGGAAACAAATCACCAGAGCATACAAACTTTAGGGAAAAAATGTATTTTAAAAGCTATATAATGTAATATGACAACAACAACAACAATAATAATAATAATAATATACTGAAAGGTTAATAGTTTTAAAAAGGCAAAGTAATTTGATAAACATAACTTAAAATCAGAACATCCTACTCTTCACCACTACCAAGACCAGAATTACCAACAGTACATTGCAGAACTCATGCACAAATACATACTCCCACTCACTCTAATAAGCCTGGAAGATCTCATTTCTCGGAAAGTTTGACTTTGGACTTTTCCAGCCTTCCTTCACTGATGGTAAATACAGATAAGTGGAATAACAGAAAACGGGGACTGGTGAATCTGTAAAATTAATTCTTACCTCTCTTTTTGTAAGGAATATATATTTTAGGAGTTATGGAAGGAAAATGATGGTTTTAGGGCAGAGAAAATAATAGTTTAGATCAATGATTATTCTACCTAAGTAATGTGGAATTGGCTGGCTCCTGGGATGAATTTCTGACAATGATATAGACTGTTTTCTTAGGAATACGCCACGTGGCAGTAGGAAAACCAGTCACTTTTCCCGTATCAGTCTTCTTTCAGAGGTAAAATGGGCCATATTGAAATAATAGCAAGAATGGTGTCCGCTAAAGAGAACCCTTACAATTCAAATAAACCCACAAATATTTACTGAAGGGGAAAGGAAGAAAAGAACTTACATTAAAAACAAGAAACTGCTGCCCAGCCCGTGTGGCTCAGTGGTTGAGCATCGACCTATGAACGAGGAGGTCACGGTTCGATTCCTGGTCAGGGCACATGCCCGGGTTGTGGGCTGGATCCCCCGTGTGGGGCAGCCAATCAATGATTCTCTCTCATCATTGATGTGTCCATCTCTCTCTCCCTCACCCTTCCTCTCTGAAATCAATAATATATTTAAAAACAACAACAACAAGAAACTACTATTTGATGACTGGCACAGTCTGGGGCTCCCTACCCATTATCTCATCTAACCCTCATGAAATCCTGTGAGAACCTCATTTCTAAATGTAAATGTACATCAGGCAACCAGCAGAGAGGATAACTTGTTCACGGGCACACCGCCATAAGGGGTAGAGGACTGGGTTGTCGTAAGAAGTTTGGGTTCTGATTCTGTCTGTGTGCCTCCCCGCCCCTCCCATCCAGCTGCCTCTGGTGCCAGGAACCGAGGGGCAAGAGGGAGCCTCTCCGTAGGCAGTTCCTTGTCCAACTGGGAAGACAAGACACACACACACACACACACACACACACACACACGAGCAGCAACAAGACCGAGCGGTACCTAAGGGGCCCAATGGAGGGCAGTCAGTCAGTTTACATCTATCTGGGGTGGGTTTTTTTAAGTTTGGAAAAATAGGCATAAAAATTAGTATTTTAATCGTTTCTAAATGTGCAGTTCTGTGGCATTAGTACATGCACACTGTTGGGCAACCATCACCGCCATCCGTCTACAGAACTTTCCCCCTAAATGGAAACTCCCCACCAGTGAAACGGTACCTCGTCATTGCCCCTTCTCCTCAGCTCTGACCACCACCATCCCACTGTCTCTAAGCATCTGACTACTCTAGGCGTGTCCTGTAAGAGGAATACAGCATTTGTCCTCTTGCGACTGGCTTACTTCACTCACCAGAATGTCTTCCGTGTCCTCCCTCCCTGTCCCAGCATGTGCCAGAACGCCCTGCCCGTTTTAAGCCGGGTCAGATGCTATTGCAGGTACACACTACCTTTTGCTTACCCTGCCACCCCTCAGCGGACAGGGGAGTTGATTCCGCCTTCTGGCGTCTGTGAATAATGCTGCTCTGAACACGGGGGAAGATTATAGCTGGAGGCAGATTATAGAGGCCATTACATGAAATATCACTGACAACTCATTCTTTGGGAAGAAACTTTGGAAGGCATTTTTTTTTTCTCTTTAAAATAGTTTCATAAAAGATAAGGGCTATGTCAGTTACTACAGAACATCTTCAACATTCACTTGTCCTTTTACGGCACTAATGATTTATCTGAGAAATAATGATTCCAGAAGGCCCATGGGAGGCCAACGAGTAAACACAACTCAGCTTCTGCCGCCTATCCTCACACGGCGCACAAGTGAAAGGACGGGCCACAGCCTCTTTGGTGGGAACTCTGTTAGAACTCTACAGGAAAGTCGGCAATGGAAAAGCATTTTGGAAGCAGTCAGTGAAGGCATCAAATAGCTTTCTAGTCAGAAAAATGCTGGTTTCACGCAGCCTCTTTGCTTAATTCCCTTGGAATTCCAGATTTTTGGGGGGAGGGTGGAATAGAATGATCCTAGTCCATCCAAATGCTCACATCAGAACTAGAAAACAGAAGAGCTTCTAGGCGGAAGCTCGCCACTGCCAGTGGGGTGAAGGGAGGACAGACAGACAGACAGAGACGGGAGGCGAGGGACGGGAGAAGCTGGGCCAGATGGGGAGCGGGTGCTTTGCTGCTCTAGTACACCGCCCAGTGCGCAGGCGCAGCCCCAGATGGTGACGTCAGCCCACAGCTGTGCTGGGACCTTTGCCCCGTGTAGCCCCTGCTGTGCTGTGGAGAACAGCTGGGCTGCGTGATCACTCACACAAAGGCCTTTATTCTAATGCGTTGGCCTGGGCTCCTGGGGAAACATTCATTTGGTGTAAAGGCTCGTGAAAGACTTTTTTAAAGGACACGTGCACTGAGAGTTATCAAGGGCACTCCGAGCGTCCCTGTCACCCCAGGCGTCAGGCCTGGCCTTGTCCTTGCGCTTCCTACAGTTAAGGAGAGATTTCTCATGTCCCTCCGCTTGCCGACTCCCATTCTCAGTCCTGTCCCTTCTTGGCTTCTTTCTTCTCCAGAGTCCCACTCGCTTCCAGTCACCTAGTCAGACACCCAACAAAGCCCCAACCAGACACGTGATGTTTCAGAATTCAGACTAATAAACCCGGAGTCTTCCCACGCTGTTAGGCGACACTTATCCAGAAGTTATTGGATAAATACAAAACCCACACAGTAACGAAGTAGTCCTTTGTCCTGGTTTTGAAAACATCCTTCCATGAGGTGGTTTTTAAGAGCAAGTCTGATTAAGGGCACCGAAAGCCCCCTGCCTGCAGCAGAGCGGAAGGATGGCGACTCTCGTACACAGACTGGAAAAGCCATCTCCAGCAATCGACCTTGAAACGAGGAATACAGTTTTCAATTAGAAAAACAGACACCCCTCATTTGCAAGATTAGCCCTCAAACATGAGCCGTGTTGCCGATGAGAAGTCAACACTTCGCTCTGGGAGAAACCGGGCCTGAGAATTCTAGGCCAACGACAAAAACAGGAAAAACGCAGGGACACTCCCTGACAGTTTGAAACATCGGTGGCCGAGCAAGGAGCAGGTATTTCAGAGGAAGCGGTGAAATGCTTGATACTTATCCTTTTCCACTAACTCTTTGGATGACTTCTAGAAAATGCCCAATGTCAGAGTCAAATATAACCTCTGGGAAGTAGAACTGGACGTATCCCAGGTCCTTTAGGAGTCATCCCCAAGGAGAGGAAATGGAGCCATTACATACTTAGTCCTGGCGGCTTTCCTAAGAGGGGGAGGTCGGATTTTATTTTATTTCCATTTTGTAGAGACTAATTTCCCTTTGGTAACTGATAAGTGTGCTACGTGCAGAGAAAACCTCATTAGACAACCATGGTCCTAAATTTTAATAGTCTTTTGAAATAATACTGACATTTCTTAATTTTTATGTCTCAGTAGCAGGCTTCATCATGAGACAACCACAAATATTTTCATTCTCAAGAACGCAATGACATGTCTTCATAGAAAAGAGGTAGAATTCTTAGGTTCACATCTCAGCCACACCATTTACCTGCTATGCGATTTGAGAAACTTAAGCTTTCTAAGTCTGCATTTCGTCGTTTTAAATGGAGATAATATGTTAGTGCCTTCCCTGCAGAATTAAATAAAATAATACATGTGAAGTGCCGGGCCCAGGGCCTAACCAGAGTATGCATGTAATAGATGTTATTATTAATTAATAGCCTTGCAAAGGGCCACCGATTCACATGTGCTTGGAGAGCCTTCAAAGACATGCGTGGGTTTCCAGGGCAGAATGTGACAGTTAAAACGAAGCACTGCTTGTCTCGTATTCAAAGAAGATAAATACACTCACACACACATCCGTCAAATCTTCCCTTTCTACCCCTCTCTTGTTCTTGGCATTCTATGCAATAGAATTTTCCCAATTTTTAGGTGATTTTTATCTACGTTGGACATAAAATATAAAAGGAAAAAGAAAAAACAAAATTGGGGAGGTTGCCCTAACCGGTTTGGCTCAGTGGATAGAGCGTTGGCCTGCGGACTCAAGGGTCCCAGGTTCGATTCCGGTCAAGAGCATGTACCTTGGTTTCGCGCACATCCCCAGTAGGAGGTGTGTGGGAGGCAGCTGATCGATGTTGCTCTCTGATCGATGTTTCTCTCTATCCCTCTCCCTTCCTCTCTGTAAATAAAATCAATAAAATATATTTTTTTAAAAATTGGGGAGGTCACATGGAAGAGCCTGCAATGTTTGTGATGCCACATAAGAGGCTGTGAAAGAAAGAAAAGACAAACTGGAAAGTAAGATGACTTCATGCCCCAGCTGTACACACGTGCTTTTTCTATATGCTTCCTGCAGGCCTGCTGTGGATACCAGTGCTTCTTGGAACAGAGATCCCCTTCCCTGCACCGTCTATGAGGAAAATGAGATGCTGGTATCCAGCTCTGCTTGCCTGCTTTGGGCCTCTTTCTCAATCTCTCTCTGGCCACCTGGGAAGTCAGACACCTGCTTTTAGTTCTGGGCACCTTGGCTATTGTCTTCAGTAGCATACACTGCCTCAAATAAACATAGTTTGTGTTTTTAAACTCTTAATTGTAGAATAATTTCAGATTTGTAGAAAAGGTACAAAGAGAGTAGAGAGAGTTCCTAGCGTCCCCAAGTATTAACATCTTACGTAACAGTTATCTTACTTCCCCTGTACCCCTGCCCTAGAAGTATGAATGGGGACTCAACCTACTGCCATAGTAGCGTGACTATTTCATAATATTATTCTATGAAGGGAAATCCAGTGATGACATACTTCCAGGGCAAGTAATTATGTTGGTTACTCTCTTAAAAGGAAGTTTAATCTGTTTAAAATTGGAGATAGTACTATAACTGAACAAAGTAACCAAGAAGCCATTTTTTAAAAAAGTAAATTGCTATTCTGTGGAGAGGCAGTAGCCTACAGAAGAACAACAAAAGGGTAGGGATCTAGACTACCCTACAACAGTCATTCCCAACTTTCCTCATGTCAATTTCCTGATACACACGGTAGGAATAAATATCACCTGCTCAGAGCTTCTAGTCTGGTGAAGATACAGTGAAAGAGACGGCATTGTATTTTGCCGAGTGAGCCTTCACAGACTGTCTGTGGAACAATCATTGACTCATAAGAACCCCACATTCCACCTCCCAAGAGGTACTACTTTTTTATGTGACCTAGAAATTTGCAGGCCTGTGCTAGAGAAAGGTTTTTTACTCAATTTCAAAACTAGTTACAAATGGCTTTCTGTCTGTCCTAGGGAATTATATGAATTGACACAAAGTGATTTCAAAGCCTTCCATTAATCATAACTTACCAGAAATTTACTTTTACAAAAAGCCTGCACCACCAAATCAATTCTCCCATAAATAATACAGCCTAACCTTTAAACTCAGCTCATACCTGACAAAGTACCCTCACATTTATTATTACAAGTAATATAATAACTAACAGAGCTAAAAGAAAAAAAAATAAACAGTAATAGGATAATAGTTGGGGACTTTAATGCACCACTCTCAGCAGCGGAAGGTCATCGAGACAGAGAATCAACAAGGAGACGGCATATTTGAACAGCACGATAGACCAAATGGACCTAACGGACATAGACAGAACACTCTACCAACAGCAGCAGAACACACATTCTTGAGTACACATGGAAGATTTTCTAGGCTAGACCATATGTTAGCTCAAAAAACTATTCATAGCAACTTCAAAAAGAATGAAATCAGACCAAGTATCTTCTCTGACCACAAGGGCATGAAACTAGAAATTAATAACAAGAGGGAAACTGGAAAACTCATGAACACATAGAAATTAACACTCTCCTGAACAACCAATGGGTCAGAAGAGAAATTAAAGGGGAAGTAAGAAAGTTTCTTGAGACCAATGAAAATGGAAATACCACAGGCCAGAATTTATGGGATGCAGCAAAACATTTCTAAGAGGGAAGGTCACAGCAATACAGACCCAAATAAAAACTCGACTTCTATGCCTTAAGGAACTAGAAAAAGAACAAACTGAGCCCAAGTTAGAGAAGAAAGGATATATGTTGAGTTGATGCAATCGGTATTACATAAAATCCTATTTCACTAGAGAGGGAACTGAAGTGTCTGGAAGGGGTCTACAGCGCAATCTGCTCAGCCTTTTCCAGTGCGGGTTCTACACCACAGAGCACCAACCTTATCTGAGTGGCTCTTTTCCCAGCCTGAGATGAGGAAGAGAAAAGTGAGTTCCTACATCCAATGGACGCCTCCAGGTATTAGGACTTAATTCTCTAGTGAGAGCTAGAAAGACGGCATGACAAGGCAGGTAGAAATTATCTTTTCTCTCCCTACACTGACTAGTCCTGGCAAATTCTTCCTCTCCCTGAGATGATGATCTGGCCCAATCAGCCCATCTTAGAACACAGGTGCCAGTGGGGCATCCTCGGAACCTCAGGTGCTCTTCCAATAAAAGGCTCTGCTGCTTTTCAGCTTACTCACCAGCCAGCAAAGGGCTGCAAAACAGATGCTCTCCTAACCAACACACATTCCATGGACCAATGAAAACCTTAGGATGAAAGTGCATTGGAGGCGAAGGCCTGACTCAATAACTGACATAACGCTCTCAGCCTTAGGCCTGATAAAAAGGTGATTTTTGAGCCAGGTACTATTTGGCCCCTCCTTCTCCCTGATGATTCATTTTTAGGGTGCAAGGTTCAAAAGGGCAGGTAAATGCTGCTGAAATGCATAAAATTTGGAAAGCTGTGTACAAGAATGGTCTCGGTTCAGTTAAAGCCATTTGGTACTGTTTCCTCTCTTAGGTGCTTACTTGCTTCTTATGTACTTTTTGACATAAAAGCAACAACGTTCTGGACAGCGGGTGTGGTGCCAGGTGTCGCCCAGGGAGCACCCGCATCAGGGTCACCTGCCTGAGCATTAAAAGCAGACGCCTGGGCTCCATTCCAAACCACCTGAGTCAGGACCAGAAAGCTGCATCTTAACCAGGTCCATTTTAGTACCCACTGAAGTCTGAGAACCACCGTTCTAGAGAGATGACATGAAATTAGGAAAAAACTGAACAGGTCAAAACTGGGCAAGGACAAGTTAGGACAAGGAAAAAATATTCAATGGACTTTCAAAACAGATCCCCTTGGTAACATGATGCAAGGCGAGAGAATGCGGCCTCTTACCTATAAACACAACAAGCCCAAGTCTACGTTTAGGATAGAGAGACCAGATAGGAAAAGAATGAGCTAACTGGGAAGGCCTGGGGAGGGGGCAGGAGTGGGGTGGAGGGCATCAATGGGCGAGGGGAGGAGAGGAGTAGGGGAGACCTCCGTAATACTTTCAACAATAAAGATAAATTTTTATTTATTTTATTATTATTTTTAAAATATATTTTATTGATTTTTTACAGAGAGGAAGGGAGAGGGATAGAGAGTTAGAAACATCGATGATAGAGAAACATCGATCAGTTGCCTCTTGCACACCCCCTACTGGGGATGTGCCCGCAACCAAGGTACATGCCCTTGACCGGAATCGAACCTGGGACCCTTGAGTCCGCAGCCGACGCTCTATCCACTGAGCCAAACCGGTTTCGGCTAAAGATAAATTTTTAAAAAAGAATGAGCTAAGTTTGAGGTGGTATCAACTCCACCTTCAATCATCTCAGTGGGATAAAGATTTACTTTTATGTACAACTGGTTTTCATTATATCAGTAGATATTTCCTTAAAGCCGATTTCAAATATCACTTCTGGAGTTTGGTAACCAAAGAGTGACTTACCTGTAAAGCAGTGGTTCTCAACCTTTCTAATGCCGCGACCCTTTAATACAGGTCCTCATGTTGTGGTGACCCCCAACCATAAAATTATTTTCGTTGCTACTTCTTAACTGTAATTTTGTTACTGTTATGAATCGTAATGTAAATATCTGTGTTTTCCGATGGTCTTAGGTGTTGAGAACTGCCGCTGTAGAGCCTAAGACCAAAACTACTTTAAGTACACAGCCTGTCAGACCACAACTGAGCAGAGAAAGAAAGGACACATCCCCAAGGTGTGAGGTAGCCACGCTCACAGACACCAGCTAAGCGGGTATTACATAATCTGTACACTACTTTTGGCAAAGCCACGTTACTTTTTCTTGGTAGGTAATAACAAGGCACATTTGAAGCTAACAAGATTTCTTGAACTCTTCATTCAAATAAAAAGATCCCAAAAGTCGTTATCAGTGCAAACTAATGTTAATCTAAAATGATCCCCCAACGTTTAAAATACTGTCACCATGCGTTCACTGTTGTGATTAACAGGAGTTTGGCAGTCAGTCATTCTGGGATCTTACCCAGGGCTTTGCTTCTCTAATTTACTGACCTTAGGAATGTTACTTAAATTTTAAGCCTCAATTTTGTTTCTTTTCAATAAATAAATAAATAAATAAATAAATAAATAAATAAATAAATAAATAAATAAAATGCAGCCCTAGCAAGTTTGGCTTAGTAGATAGAATGTCGGCCTAAGGACTGAAGGGTCCTGGGTTTGAGTCCGGTCAAGGGCACATGCCAGGGTTGTGGGCTCGATCCCCAGTAGGAGGCATGCAGGAGGCAGCCAACTGGTGATTCTCTCTCATCATTGATGTTTCTATCTCTCTCCCCTTGTCACCCTTCCTCTCTGGAATCAATTAAAAAATATATTTTAAAAAAATGCAAACCAGCAGACTTAGAGCTGATGTTAGGAAAGAGTAGGCACTCCATAAATGTTAATGCCTCACTCACCTCATAATTTTTACATAAAGAGGGCAAAATTAACTAGCATCCTATATCATTATTAATGTAATTCCAAGAATTTTCAGTGGATTAGGGGTTAAAATTTTATTTGTATCATAAAATACAAACAATCAGGACAAATGCATAAAAAGATACAAGTGAGCTATTAATTCTTGTATCTTTGGAAAAAATAATTTTGAAATACAGAAGTCATTTTTTGCATTCTAGCAGGGCCTCCTAAGACCATCAGAAAACACAGATATTTACATTACGATTCATTAACAGTAGCAAAATTACAGTTATGAAGTAGCAACAAAAATAATTTTATGGTTGGGGGTCACCACAACATGAGGAACTGTATTAAAGGGTCGCGGTATTAGGAAGGTTGAGAACCACTGATTTAGATGGAAAGTGTGTTTCCAATGATTAACATTAATAAAAAAAAAAATAGGAACTCCCAAATATCATAATTATGGCTCTCTATGACACCACCATGCCTCTACAAGGAGTAAGAATGACAAATCAATCCCCATCACAGGCCATATGTTTGCTGTGGATATAGACCATCAAATTGAACTGTGATCTATTTCAGGGGCTGACACTTTCCAAATGACCTGATTAGCATATTATAAGGGTGAAACCAACTCTCCCTAGCTCCTGTCCTTCACAAGTAAAATCATCCCTTCACTGGAGTACCAGCGATAGAGCCACAAAGAGGAAGGCGATCCTGGCCTTGCCCTTGAACAGCTCACGGTTCTGGACTGTGAGAGGAGGCCTATAAATACATATATAAGAGCAACTTGAAGGGCATAGTAGAAGGCATAATTAATCAACGTGCTTGAAAGATCTGGGTGAAACTCAATTGAAGACGAGATATTTTAGGTAGGTTTTGAAAAATGAGAAGGCCTTTGAGAGGCAAAAAAAAAAAAAAATAGCAAGTTAGTGAAAAGGGGAGAGAGCATTTCAGACAGCGAGGATAACCTGTGCCAGAGAGGTGCAGAATATGTCTGAATACCCCCCTGGCTAGGGCCTGGCAGGGGAAAGACATTGGGAACAAAGGGAAATGAGCGTGCAGATATCATGAAGTTGGACTGGAAGGTAACAGTCCAATCTTATGTGCTGGCTTTGACAAGTCTGGATTTTTTCCCAAAGCCAAAAAATGGAATCATTTCTGTTAAAAACGTCCAGTAGAGGACACATGTGAGATTTACTGTAAGGATAGTCCCAGTAGCGTGTAGAGAGGAGAGAAGCAAGCCCGGAGACAAGGTGACCTGTTAGGTGAGCAGTGTGATATACTAGGATTCCAGGTCAGAAACGATGGCGCTTAAGTTAGAGCAGCAGCAGCCAGAATGCTGAGCGAGGCTGAGAACACAGCCTGGTAGCGGGTGGAGGACGCAGGACAAGGAGCCTGACCTCAGCCTTTGGCATGGCTGGTAAGGGACTAACAGTGCCACTGCGGAGGATGATGAATAGACTTGGAGGGTTAGGTCTGAATGAGAAGACACTGTAGAGCGTGCTCAGGAAGCAAGGGGCGGGGAAGTCCGGGAGGGGTGAGTACACAGGGCTGGCTCTGCTGGAGGCAGATCTTCACTGGGGAAAACACCCCTGCTGCTCAGTATGGAGAGGACCAGGGAAGTATATGTGTCGGTCATCCCCCTACAGGTTGTGGTGGAAGCCATGGGGATGGGCGGGGACACAGCCGACAATGAGACCCTCTCTCCACTACAACACTGTTTGCGCTGCGCCCACGCGGTAAGCTTGCCCACAGTCATTAAGCATCACCGCAGTGAAGACTGGGAGGTGGTATGCAGTTCTTAGCGTATGGGAACCTTACCTCAGTGCCTGATACAAGATGAAAAGATCAGAGTGTATGCAAAATTACATGGACGGGCCACAGAAATGGCATGCTGTGTGGAAGAAGCCAGGCCCAGAAAGAACATACTGTGTGTTTCCATTTATATGAAATTACACAACAAAGTTAACCTACTGGTATGGTGATAAAAATCAGGCCCGTGTTTGTTTCTTTTGGAAGAGGGGGCTACTAAAAGCGGCCCTGGGGAGGGGATCGGAGTGGGGGCACGGTTCTGGGATGGGAGAAATAGTCTGTGCCTTGATAGAGGTGGAGGCTATATGAGGGTATGTGTTTGTCAAAAATGATGGAATAACAAGCATTCCATGGTGTGTAAATTATACTGAATACAAGATCAGAGTGCAAACTTGTATAGATTCATATAAATAAAGAAGAATATCCTACCTAATAAAACAGTAATATGCAAATTGACCGCACCTTTGCTACGCCCAAGCCACGCCCACCAGCCAATCAGGACACATATGCAAATTACCCAACAAAGATGGCGGTTAATTTGCATACACTGAGGGAGGGAGGAGTGAAGACTGAAGACAACTTAGAAGGAAGAGGGAGAAAAAGCAGAAAGCAAGGTGGCTGCCAGAGGGAAAGCCCGGGCGGGGCGGGGTGGGGCGGAGCGGGGCGGGCGGCAGCGGTGCACGGGTGCAGGCGCGGCGGCCGCAACAGCGGTGGCAGCGGCAGCGCACGCGGCCGCAGCAGCCACTTGCAGGATTCTTCCTGCAAATGGGCTACTAGTATGAAAATAAAAGTATGTCAGGATAGGGGAGCTATGGCGATTTTCCTCTCCAAGATTTTAATTTTCATACATTGTTTTTAAATAAAGAGGGACTCTAAAGCTTCAAATGCCCATAAATATTGATCAGGCACCCATAAAAACGGAAGGCAGATTATCTGTTTTTCCAGAGGGGACAGCAAAGAGTCTCTGCAATTAAGGGGTTACTCTCTGAAGACAGCGGGAAGACACGAGATACAATAAATGCATGAATGGAAGGACACGGTCTTACTGGAGGGAAGGAAGCCTCAGGGCTGTGTTGTAAGATGGCCGAGAGGGGCGTTTGGAAGGAGCAAATGGAAAGTTATTCCAGGATGAGGATACGGCACAGATAGCAGGAGCGTGCGGGCTGCAGGGTTGGGTAAGCTGGGTTAACCGGGCAGTCCAGGCCACGAGTGAGTGAGAGGACAATGGGATGAGGGAGAGGACAATGGGATGAGGGAGAGGACAATGGGATGAGGGAGAGGACAATGGGATGAGGGAGAGGACAATGGGATGAGGGAGAGGACAATGGGATGAGGGAGAGGACAATGGGATGAGGGAGAGGACAATGGGAATGTCAGTCAACAGAGCGGACGAGGTAGGTTCTGAAGGGCAGTGGTGCAGACTCCATCTGGGCTGCAGCGCTCCTGAGTTTATGAGCTGTTCTCCATTCTTTGCAGTTCTCGGCGTTTGGGAACCTTACCTCACTTCTCTTTTTTTTCTTTTTTTAAATATATTTTATTGATTTTTTACAGAGAGGAAGAGAGAGGGATAGAGAGCTAGAAACATCGATGAGAGAGAAACATCGATCAGCTGCCTCTTGCACACCCCCTACTGGGGATGTGCCCGCAACCAAGGTACATGCCCTTGACCGGAATCGAACCCGGGACCCTTGAGTCCGCAGGCCGACGCTCTATCCACTGAGCCAAACCGGTTTCGGCCTTACCTCACTTTTCATAGAGAAGCTAAACAAAAATCACCCAGTGGGAGAGACACACCAACGGCCCCTCCTTCATTTTGGAGCGAAAAGGTGGATGCTTGGATGATGGTGACAGCGGCGGCTCCCTCTTCTTGAGTTCCCATGATGGACTATGCCAGTTACTGCAAATACGTTACCATTTAACTCAAGCTCCCCAACAAGCCAGCAAAGTGCACATTAACTTCACATCCCGTGAGGAACTGCAGTCCAAGAAACTAACAAATGAATGGACAAAAACCACACCCCAAACACTTCTACTGTATCAGGCAGGGATCGATCACGTCCCAGTTCCCTTTGAGTGTGAAAAAAACCATCCTGTCCTGGGGGAGTCTCTTAATATTTTGCCTAATTAACATTCCTTTCTCCAGTGCAGTCTATGATGTCACACACAGCATATGTGGTTCATTACTGCACAGCTGCAAACTGCATACATCTTAACACCTACTGCCTGTCTACTAGCAGTCAGCACTTGCTGCTAAATATTTCACAGCGTGTTACCACGTGTAATCCTCATGACCACCCTGGAGGCAGGCAACTGGGACAGGCCTTTCACAGGGGATGAAACGGGACAGAAGACACGTCATGTGACTTGCCCCAGGCCGCCCAGCTACCCAAGAGTTGAACCTGGACAGTCTAACCACTTCGCCCTACTGCCTCCAACTTTAAAACTGAGCTTCCAACTTCACCGGGGGGACCTGTTTCTTTCTCAGTTCACGCTCCAAACGCGCAGCCTGGCAGCTTCGAGAGCATCCTTCCTGCCTTCCTCATCAGAAGAACGAGCTGAAGGCTTCCTCTCTGCCCCCTCGCAGAATCAAAAGCCCTTCCCCACATGCTTCACGCTGTTACCCGATCAGTTCAACCTGATTCAGTAGCCCCGGTGACATTCTCCGAGTCCGGCCTCGGGTGACCGAATGATACGGCCGGGCCAGCCGCTGCATCCCGACACTGTGATAACAGCAGAAAGGACACCGGGGCGCGCTCTCTTTTCACAGGCGGAAAGCTGAGAGCGGGTGCCGCCTGGGAGGGCCGCTTCCTGTCAGGCAGAGGACCTGGGTCCCCATTCAAATCATTAGCTGTGCTCTCCACCAAAGGGGCAGAGAGGGTGCCCCATTCCAGCCGCGTGAATGAGAGCAGTGTTCTGTCTCCCGTCCCGTCTTGGGAGACGCTGAAACGTGAGCCAGCAGCGAGGCTCATCTCCCCGCCACTGGGTTAGAGTGAATGAAACACACAGACAGGGCCCCCGGCCTGATCTGCCTCTGCAGCCCTAACGTTACCTCCGGCCCAGCCAGGAGCGCCCCAGGCTGGTCACGTGGGTGATCAGAAGCGCAGAAGCCCAGTAAGTCACAGGGCAGAGCCTGAAGCCTCTCGGAGCTGGCTCTCAGCTGTGCTTTTCAGGGTTTGCTCCCCTAGAACCCTCAAGTCTTTGGGGTCCTGAAGTGCCATCTGTCTAAACGTTACGTTTCCATACAGAGCCCTTCATTCCCACGGCCCCCAATGCGGGCAGGAGCGGAGGACCCCCGGCCAGCTATTGGGATCAGGAGCGTGGTGTTGCAGCGCGGGGAGAAGGGAACAGGGACGAGGCCCGCAGAGAGGTCCTGAGCCCACACTCCGGCCACCTGAGCTTCGCCTGGGGAGACAGGGGTGTTCGAGTCCAGCACATGATGCTGACGGTGTTTCAGCTCTGGTCTCACCCCAAGAAAAAGGAGCAGTTTCTCCCGGAACTGGATGAACACAGTTCTGCTCTGGCTGTCGCCTCTGCACGATGTGTACACATACCTGCACACACTTTATGTGGCGATGCCAGCACGCGCAGAAAGCTGCGAAGGGCAAGGAGCTCGCCTCTCAGTGAACATCCCTAGGCCTGACTGAAGCTACAGCAGAAAGCGGATTCTCTGGGGCAGGAGTGCCCACAGCACACAGGGGACCCCGAGGCAGCAGCTCACTCCCACCCAGTGGCAGGGTTAGGGGAGGCCGTATTGTCAGCTGCACGCATCCCAACCCCGAGGACTCTTCCAGGAGGGACCAGAACTGAAACAGAGGCCAGCCGGGAACAGCGGACCTGGGTGGCGAGCGTGCCAGGCCTCAGAGGCACATGGCTGCCCCATCACATAGGAAGATCAGCATAGAAACGGGCCTTCTCCAGGCAGGCAGCATCCTTCTTACTTTATACTCACCCCCCACGCCCATTCCCCAGGAAGCGTGACGCCAGCACCGTCATGAGAGGGGGTGTTCTCTCACCACCCTTCAGTGTGAAAAGTGGTTCTGAAAATAATAGGACGGAATGATTGCCCAGGAGCCCTCGCGGTTACAAAAAAGCGCCTGTCCCTGCCTTTGGGAAGAGGAATGCTTTGGTCATCAGAAGCTCTGCTAGGCTTCGTCAGATCAGTGCCAGGAATTCTGTGAACGGCCGGTCACACTGCCAAGATTCAGAAGAAATGTCGATGGTTAAGTGTTTGCACGGCGATGCCAGAGGGGGCAGCTACCAGCTGCCAGCCGGCACCTCCAGCCACAACGCAGCCGGGCAGACCAAGCCGGCCAGTCCGCCCCGCGCCCGGTAACCCTCAACAAGAAGAAAAGCTCTTACCCAGCTCTCCCCGGAGGCTCACGAGTTCTTGCGACAGGGTTTTGTGCTGTTTCAGAGCTTCCTCCCGCTGCGGAAGACAAACATCAGGTTACTCCGGTGGTCAGGGGGGTCCCTCCCAGCGAGGCGCACATTTGTTATCACCAGGAAGACGAGACTCAGCATCCAGAGGCCAAGATGTGAATCACTTAGGCTAACAGTGTGTGCTGTTCAAAAACACAGCTGTCCCTCCGGGTGAAGGAAATCCGAGTTCCCCCAAAACACATCTGTATTTTCTCAGGGCCGCGTGCAACTTGCACGGGAGGCGCTGAGAATGTTTACTCAGAGCAAAGCCTTTCCGCGGATGCGCACTGCGCTCAAGATGTGATGCAGCCCCCCCTCCGAGGGCAAGCCAGACCTCATCAGCTCTAGATAAATATTTAATGTTCCCAGCATCTGCGCTGGTGCGCACTTTGTCCTATATCTGCAAATACCAATAAAAAGAAGTTGTGACAGCCCTTGACTTCTAAAAGGAAGACACAAAGTTTGTGATAAAGCTGAGGCGAAAAAATAATCCTCTAGTAAAGACAAAAATTAAACTGATTTGACTCAGCAAGCCACATTATTTTCTGAAGATGATAATATACTGAATCAGCTACAGTTCTTCGGTAGATGCTACAGACAAGAATCAGGGAAAAGCAGGCAGCTGTCTTGGTAGTCACAAAGCAATTTTCAACCTTGCAAAAGAAAGAATTTCCCAGGGACAGCAACTCACAGCCATCACCCATGCACACACGCTCACACAGACACAGCCATTAGATACCGTTTCTTTATCAGGCAGAGCCCCAAACCCAGGGTGGGAGGGAGGAAAAGGCGGAAGTCACAGCTCCCCGAAAATGCCCCCCTAGGAGCCGCCAAGGGGAGCCCCCCCCACCCCCCCCCCACCCCCCCGCCACATCTTGATCACAGTGATTGCAGGCGGGAGTCGCTTGTCATTTAAAGCATTTCCCCCTCTTTCCACAGACCTCTGCCTTAGTCCCTGCCACTCCTCCAGAAAAGCACTAGAAACAAATACTAATTACCCTTGTCGCTGCACATGGAGAATAGAGGCACATTTTGCTGCCGGAGCAGCCCATTTTCCAGCTTCTGTCTCCAATCCCCCCGCCCCCTGCACTGCCCGCGAAGCGCACAGGTGGCCACGCCACCCACCAGCCGGTCTGTCTACATCTGAAGCTCTACCGGGAGGCAGCTCTCCCGGGAGGCGGGCCTTTGGTCCTGGGTTAGCCTTACTTCTCGTCCTGCAGGTTAGCGGCTGCCTCTGCGGCCTCGCCTCTCCGCACACAGGCTGATGCTGCAGCGAGTGCCTTTGGCACAGGCAGCCTGCGATCACTTAAAGCCACAGCCCTTCATTTATGGAAAACGAGAGCCAGACGTCAGACTGATCGATGGGCACTTACTTAAATCTCAGCCGGTGCGGGGGGGAAAGAAAGACAGACCTTCGCTGCGTGGATAATGGAGTGATTCTTAGATTTGTGAGCCCTGCTATGCCCCTCCCTAACTGAGGTCATTAGATGGTCACACGGACTAACGGGAGAGGGAAACTTGGTCTCTGATGCCTATATGTGAACGCGCCTATGAACTACTAGGTGAACAACCACGAAAGCGTGTGTGTGTTGTGACCTGGAATATAAAACGCCCTTCTACAACAAACGCTGTTTTCCGCAAGATTCCCTTTGAATGCTGAGAACACGGTCCTCTGGTGTTTTCAGGAAAAGGGTGAAATTCTGATTTGAGAGCCGGAGTTACCAACACACCAGCACTGTCATTTGGACATTTAACAGTGAAATTTAAGAAACACTTTCTCTCACTGAGTCATTTTGGCCTCGATGGTATTCTGAGTGCTTGATGTTTAAGACACAGCACTGAGCTGTTCTGAAATCACAGATCAGTTAGTCCAGGTTTTAAAAATCAACAAGTGGCCCTAGCTGGTTTGGCTCAGTGGGTAGAGCGTCAGCCTGTGGACTAAAGAGTCCCGGGTTCGATTCTGGTCAAGGGCACATGCCCACTTTATGGACTCGATCCCCAGGGGTCATGCAGGAGGCAGCCAATCAATGATTCTCTCTCTCATCATTGATGTTTCTATCTCTCTCTCCCTCTCCCTTCCTCTCTGAAATCAATACAATTATATATTTTTTAAAAATCAACAAGTAATGGGTTTTCTAATGTAGAAATTGAAGTTTGTGGAAAACCAACCTGAATAAAATTAGAAGAAAATTGAAAAATACATACACTACATACTTCTCTGAATCTCATACCTTCGAGTGAAGCCTTAATTTTGTTTGCTTAGTAATCTAGTTCAAGTATCGGCAAGTTTTGTCACTCAAGCGACAAGAAAATCAGAAGACAGCTTCACGAGATGCGAGCAATCCTGCAGCACGTTCAGTCAACCGGCTTATAATTCCCTTCTTCCAAGGGTGCCTTGATTGCCAATAGAAAGAAAGTTCCACCACTTTTCAAACCTCCATAAAAAATTAAGTTGGTATATAATTGCCAGCAGTCACTTTGTGAAAACTTGTACATCCTACTACAGATCTATACCAGGTGATCGTTTTGCTGATTAAAGGGCCTTTGGGGACAAGGAGTCTCAGTAGCATGTGCCGTTTCTCCCAACTCTGCTGCACCCTACCTCCTGCCCTCCGTGCCCAGAGCCATGGATACCTTCCAACCTCTGTCAACCCCAGGAACAGGAACAGGAAAACCGTGAGGTCATCTTGACTCTTCTTTGTCTACCTGGGTGTGCCCGAGTCGGTTTTTCCTTCCTGGTGTGCCTTGAATTGCTCTTTCCTATTAGAACTACCTCCACCCTCGTCCTGATCCTCGCCAACCCTCCCTGGGCTGTCGGAAGCATCCCTACACACTCCCTTGCAGAGGGCTGCTACATTATCCCATCTTCCTTGCACAACTAAACACCCGAGTCTTCTACTGATTTACATAAAAAAAATAAACATCACCCCAATTCCATGAACCTCAATCATGCAACTGCTCTTTAGACTCCTGACTCCCCTGTCCAAGGCACGCTCGCCACGCATGTCCCACCTACACACTCGGGAATGCCTGGTCTGCTTCACCTGGGCCCCTGTGCAAACTTTGGGAGAAGGCTACATGTCACTCACAGACACCCTCCCTCTTCCCCATATGCCTAGACAGCACATGCATCCTTCTGAGTTGGTTGGAAAATTATTACTCAATATCAACTGACCAAGCACCAGTCCAGATGCTGGGGAAAAAATATGAGAGAAATTTAAGACATGGTCCCTGCCTTTGAGAAGGTTGGCACGTAGATAGAACTAAAATGTCCAGGCCCAATTCTCTTTATCATGTCTCAAAGCAGATGACCTCATCGGAGAGGAAGCAGTACAGGACAATGGAAAAACCAATGATCCTCTTAAAGCCACAGCCTAAATTCTGGCCACAGAGCCCCCTGCCGTAACAGTCTCATACTGTTAGTTTCTGCCCAACTCTTCCTGGTAGCTTGCCCTTTAAGATACGTTACCCTTTACTTCTAGATGACAAAATGTATTTTGTCACTCAGATACTGATTGCCTATTTCTTCTGATCCAGCTGCTCCCATATCAGTGTTCCTGTCTTAGATCATAAAGTCATTACAGTCCAGATAACAAGTTTATATCAGTCCCTTTGTAGCATATAACATGCAGAATTCCACCCAATGTGAAAAAAGAGGTGGGACTCCAGATAGAAAAATGCTTTTATACTCATACATTAAATATATGAAGTGCTCCAAGAAAAAAATGGATTCACCACAATTTAATTAGGACGTCCTTGGCCACAGGCACTTAGCTTCTGGCCGGCATCCCATCAGCAGGCCAGAATTTGCTGGCTGTCGAAGAGCATGCGCAGCTCGGGGGTTTGCAGGAAAGAGCCACATCAGACGGCTGAGATGTGGGCAATGCCCCACCTCCTTCCCAGTGCTCACACAATCGTGTCCACTGTGTTTTTTGTTCAGAGACTATTTTATTTATAGTAGACTGCTGGTGTCACTCAAAATTCACCTTTGTTTAGGTGCTACTTTACGTTAGATTCCTCCTGCAAAAATAGAATTGGAGGCACACTGGATAATCAGTGGGGTGACCTCGATCCTGCTCAGGCTTACCTAAAAACTCATCCACAGACCCTTTTATGAAGAAATTGGGATTACTACCAACACTGTCCTCCCCTGGGGCAGTCTGCACAGAATGCTGTACAACTATGCAAGGGCAACGCGAGAATTAGAACTAAAACCACACTGTGTCCTTTTGAGAAAGAGAAAATGTGGTATTAGTTTCCAGATACATGAGACATTTCTTAGAACGTCCAGTATGTATTGAATTGTGTCTGCCATTAAAGTGGGGAAGTTGCAGTTATTAAATAGACTTGCAACAAAAAGATAAGTTAATGTTCCAGTACGCCCTATAATCAATAATTTTTACCCATAATCTAAAGCTCCAAAACCAATTAGAAAAAAATTAGCAATAACAAGATATACATGCATATACAAATCAATCTACATCTATAAGATCTATATTTATAGGTCAACATAATCAATCAATCAATCAATCACTTCTGTAATGGAGGGTTAAGAGAAAATCGTTTTGAAGAAATTGCTTAACTTTCCCCCTAGTTATGTCTTTCCTTCCCAACTGTTTTATAACAGTGCCCTGCACACATTAGGCAATCAGTAAATATTTGCTAATCTACACTAATAAAAGAGAAAGATGCAAATTGACCGTACCTTCTCGACGCCCACCAGCCAATGAGGAGTATACAAATTAACCCAAAAATATGGCGGGTTAATTTGCATATGCAGGTGCCGAGTGGCCAGGGGCAGGACGCTTGCGTCATCGCCATGGCAACGATGCAGGCATTCCGCACCGCCCCAGCCGCTCCGGGCCTCTGGGCAGCATGGGAAGGTGGAAAGGTGGCTCCGGCCTGTGCAAAGGCAGAAAGGCGGCTCTGGCCGGAGCCAAGGTGGTGCCGGCAGCCAGGGGAAGGAAGGCCCATTCTTGCATGAATCTTCGTGCATCGGGCCTCTAGTCTATATATATAAAAGCCTAAGCTATGACATGCACTGACGACCAGGGGGCAGACACTCAATGCAGGAGCTGCCCCCAGGTGGTCAGTGTGCTCCCACAGCCAACCTCCCACAGTCCCTCCTCCCGGCTGGCCCCTATCTGCCCTTTCAAGACTAAACGAGATAGCCCCGATCAGCCCCCATCGCCGGCCAGGCCAAGGGATCCCACCCGTGCACGAATTTGTGCACCGGGCCTCTAGTTGATTATAAAGAGCTAGCAAAGAACATACACATTAAGGCTTTATATGTTCAACTCGGGATTCCCTCCTCTCTACTCATCCGTTTGTACATTCGGATATACATCGTATGTCTACTAGACATAAGGCACCACCATAGCTGCTGGGTGGTCTAAGAAAGAGCTAAACACAGATCCTGCTCCCAGTGAGCTTCCTGTCTTAAAAATCAAAAACATGTGCTAGCTGATTACCTATAAGGTAGAGAGCTACAGAAATGTAAGTGCACCTGGAACCCAGACAGTAGGTAGATATCTAGAAGGATCAGGAAAGTCTTCTTAAAAGAGGGAGTTTTGACTGGAATTTTTAGAAATTTGGTGGAGTCACAATTACATAGGTGCTAGGACCTAAATTAAGTATAGGATGAAATTCACATCCAGTAAAAGTATCCCTAAAATACACTAAGATTTTGCCCTACTTCGACTGGCAAAGCATCTCTCAGCACGCCCCGTCCTGTGAGGTTATCCTTCAGTGTGGGAATTGCTTTCTCCAACTGAACACCCCATAATCTGTCTTTGGCTTGTGTTTAGGACCCAGGTCATATGGGAAGAAAGTATGGTGTGTGTGTTTTTTTTAAGATTTTTAAATTGATTTTTAAAGAGAGAGGAAGGAAGGTAGAGGGGGAGAGAGAGAGAAACATCAACGTCAGAGCAAAACATCAGTCAGCTGCCTCCTGCACCCCCTCCCTACCGGGAATTGAGCCTACTACCCGGGCATGTGCCCTGACCAGGAATCGAACTGGCAACCTTTCGGTGCACAGGATGATTCCAATCAACTGAGCCACGCCGGCGGCCATGGCTGGGAAGAAAATATCTTTAAACACCAGGATCACACAGATTGTGAAAGGTTCATGCCCACCGGGTGTTTGGGGACTGAGAATACAGCTGAAGGAAGAGCTGACTCCTGTCCTCTGCTTCCTGAGGGGCATGGAACGCAGAACTGCCTGACCTATTTAATTTGCATTTTTAACTTCGGCTGTCTGCCCAAGGAGCCTGCCACATGTAATGTAAGTTAAATGCAGGTGGTGATGGGATGCCACTATAAGGAAGATCTGAACGTGTGTTTGTTAGCGGGAAAGGCAGTAGTAGCCCAGTAATGGCATTTGAACAAAGGATGGAAAAGCACATAGGGATATTCATAGGGGCTTTTCAGTTCAAAGTGTCCTAGATGTGTGTTCAAGTCTTGATCCTCCTCTTACTAGCCGTCTGATGATCGTCAAATTTCTTAACAGCTCTAGCATCAATGTCTGTCCTTCCTTCCTTCCTTCCCTTTTCCCTCCCTCCCTCTCTCCCTTCCTTTTGTTAATTCTCACTGGTGGACATTTTTTCCCCATTGAGTTTTTAGAGAGAGTGGAAGGGAGGGAGGAGGGGGGAGAGAGAGAAAAAGACAGAGAGAGGGAGGGAGAGAGAGAGGGAGAGAGAGAGGGAGGGAGAGAGGAAGAGAGGGAGAGATAGGGAGAGAGAGAGAGAAAGGGAAACATCGATGTGGGAGAGACACATGGGTTGATTGCCTCCCACACTCGCCCAGACTGAACTGGGGATGGAACCTGCAACCCAGGCATGTGTCCTAACTGGGAATTGAACCGGCACATAGGTCGATGCTCAACCACTGAGCCACACCGGCCAGGCTGTACTTTTAAATTTATACTGAATTAAGTCTAGTAAATGTGTGCATTCACCAGTCACGGAGAGTACAGAAATGTACATAGCTGGGCACAACTTGGCCCATGTGGGAACATTCAGCCAGCCTATGTTAAAACTGCTGTGGCTCGAGGGCATGAATGGGGTGGGGTGGGGAGGCAATGGGGGGGATAAGGACACATATGTAATATCTTAATAAAGAGAAGGGGAAAAAACTGCTGTGGCTCAGTGGTTGAGCATGGCCTCATGAACCAGGAGGCCATGGTTCGATTCCTGGTCAGGACACATGCCTGGATTTCAGGCTCCATCCCTAGTAGGGGGTGTGCACGAGGCAGCCGATTGATGATTCTCTCTCATCATTGATGTTTCTATCTCTTTCTCCCTCTCCCTTCCTCTCTAAAATAAAAAAATAAAAAATAAATAAAAAACTGCTGCAGAAAGTCAAGCCACAAGACAAAAGAACCAATTACCTCGAGATGGAGTGTGATCATGTGCTAATCATTCACGGAACATTGTTTACGAGTGGTGACTGTTGTATTTAAATATGTACACTATAGTTGTAGATATGTAATATTTACTTACGTTGGTGAAATTACTACAGTATTTTTTTTCAACACATGGCCTATTTGCTAAAGTTTTTAAAGAATAACAGTGAATTGGCCGACAGTGTTGCTCAGTGGTTGAGTGTCAACCGATGAACCCACAGTCACAGTTCGATGCCAGGTCAGGGCACATGCCTGGGTTGTGGGCTCGATCCCAGTGGGGGGCATGCAGGAGGCAGCTGATTGATGATTCTCTCTCAACACTGATGTTTCTATCTTTCTCTCCCTTTCCCTTCCTCTCTGAAATCAATAAAAATATATTTAAAAAATAATAACAACAGTGAATTAATAACAATAAAAAAATAACCTGTTAATTTAATTATAAGCAAATCTTGGTTAAAAGCATTTTAAAATGAACAGGTTGAATCTCAGAGGGAAGGCGAGGATGGATGTGTGGGTAGGGAGAGGCTAACCAAAGAACTTATATGCATAACCCACGGACACAGACAATAATGTGGTGACGTTGGATGCAGGGTGGAGCAAATCAACGGGGGGAAAAGGAAGGACATCTCTAATACTTCAAAAATAAAGATAAATTTTAAAAACATTGACACGGTATTAATTTTCACATATGACATGCGGGCTGGAAATTTTGTCTGTCTGATCCAAAGTCTGTTCAATCGAGGTCCACAAAATCACGGGTTTACTGTCTAGTCCGCAGGTGCACAGGCGTATCACAGGCAAATACCTTTTCACGATCGACTGCTGGTCTATGAGACTATCTAGAGAAGAAACGTTTCACCCCAAATTTCTAAAGAGTGACTTGGGTATCAAGTGAGTGGCAAAAGCATAATTGGGTGAATTATATCTGATTTTACCAATCATCAATGTAAAGATATTCACAAAACAACCCATGAACACTGCTCCCCTTCTCCCCCCACACCCCCCCCCCCCCGCCATCCTGGTCCCCCACTTCAGGGGAAAAGACTGCCTGGGGGGGGGGGGCACATATCCTTACCTCAGACAGTAGGTGCTGAATCACAACTGTTAATGCTTCAAACTTGGCATTCCCGCAGGAGACAAGCTGCTTAAGGTGCAGGATAAACCGACTCTGGCTCTCTGATTTTGTTTTATACTGAGCCAACTCAAGTGTTTTCTCAGAGGAGAGCACATCTGGAGACGTCTGAGTTTGGATACATAAACTTCTGGGAGTCTTCTGTCTGCCGTTTTCAACTGCAAAAGGAATTAATAAGAGGTAGTGACATATATGATTGTGATTTCTAGAATAAGCACCATATGCATTCAGATACAACGAGAGAAGCCACAGAAATGCATTTAAGTTATGTTTACTGAAGGAAAGCATATGAATGAGAACTGGAATTAATCACATATCTAGACGTTTGGAATTCATGAACACAGACAATGGCTTTCATTGTGACTTTAAAAGCTCTCTATGGGGCAGAGAAATTATCTACATGAAACAATCCAGACACAGAAAACTTGTGTGCAAAATCATGTTGATTTCGTAGCTTCTCATTTCCTAGGCACACTGGTACAGAAACCTGACTGTCACTGTTAGCCTGACTCTATATTCTGGTCACATATGCTGAAAGAAAAACACAAATTATTGGACTTTAAATGCCTTTCCCTCCCCCTACACATTTTTTACGATCTTCCCACCCCTTCCCTGCTGCTGGCCTGGTCATTACGAAGATTTATACTGCAGACGAGTCACTCCCTAGTCTCTAAAGAATCATCGTGTACATTTAAAATCTACTCACATTTTGTCCCTTATCTTTAAATTCACTGTCAAGAGCACTAGACTCTTGACTGTACTATTTCATTTTCTATCAAATACAAGCTTGGCTGGTTTTTCCCCTTCCAACTAGTAATAATAGCTATAAGCATCTTTTTTAAAGCACATGTTAATACTCGCATGCCGAGTGATTACTCACTTTCTGTGCCACGGTGCCCTGGGAACTACTCTTCTCTGTTTTAAATGAAAACCTGTTCAGTTTAGGAGCCATTCCAAATGCCTCAGTCACTTTAAATATCAAACAGACCGGGAAAGCAGGACACAAGCTGTTTAGCTTCTTCAGACAAGGAGGCCACACACTCAAAACAAATCTAAATCTAAAAAATAAAAAGCTACCAGAAAATGTAAAAAACACCCACGTTTCCTTGTTCTCACAGGCATTTGCTATGGCATCCACATTCTGTGGTAACCACGGCAATTTTATAAACTAATTATTTTCTCTAATTTTTCAGGGGAAGGAAAATTACAGTGATCACTTGAAGGAAAATAAACAAAGAAACCTCAGTATTCGTGATCCAAGAACCAATGGCCAAAAACAGGAAAAAAAAAAGAAAAAAAGGCGTTCATTTTCTATGGCTGCTTTCCATAGTTAAACAACTCGCATCTGTACTCATGCTTGACAATTCCCAGTTCTAAAATGACTAAGATATCTGTTGTGTTTTCAAATTACTTGAAAAGAGGGGGAAAGTGTTTATCCGGGATTCTTTATTAGTCATCATTAATAGTTGTCTGTCAATAATTGCCAATTCCCCAGATGGAGAAAGTAACTGAGTTAATAGTCATAATATTAAAATCCTGAAGGAAGAACAACTTTATCAAGTCACTATATTCATGAAAAATATTTTTAAATTATGTCAAAATATCTGAGCTTCGTATTCCTTTATTTCGTTTCCTAAAGTGTTCTTAGAAATTTTACTTTTCCTATACAGATAATAATAATTAATAATGTTTTACTGTTCATAGTGTCTCACTTTCCTCTCTTTCCGTTCTCCCAGTCACCCTTGGTAGGGAAGGTGATACTCAGAGATGAGGGCCTTGCCCAGGTGTAGACAGGCAGCTTCTATGGGACAGATTCAAGGTCAGGACCTAGGCCTCCGAAGTCAGGTCTCTACTATTCCCACACATTTTGGAAAGTGAATATGGGGTGGAGATGTAATATATTTCATAACTAAAACAAATATGTATGCAATAATCTTGGTAAGATGTTACTTTAACACATTCAAGCCCATTACCTGAGAACTCTTCATTTCAATAAACTTACATATAAACATCTGTTTCATACCGTGTTTTTTATATTTTACTAGTAGCCCGTTGCAGGAAGATTCCTGCAACAGGGCTTCCTGCTGCGCTCTCCCCCGCCCTGCCTGCTTGCCTCCCTTCTCTCTTGGCCCCGCCTGCTTGCCTCCCTTCTCCGCCGGCCAGCCCTGCCTGCTTGCTTCTCCACATCTTCACTCCCTTCTGCAGTGCTTGGCTTCTTCCTATGCTGTCTTGATATGCAAATTAACCACCATCTTGGTTGGGTTAATTTGCATACTCGCCCTGATTGGCTGGTGGGTGTGGCTTGGGCGTAGCGAAGGTGTGGTCAATTTGCATATTACTCTTTTATTAGGTAGGATACAAAACCAAAAACAAGATAACAACAACAACAAAACCAGGACAGCAATAAACACTTTTAACTCTTTGACCACCTAGAATTTACTGCAACATATGTAGATATACACCCATGCTCCTGGTTGGTGTCATTGCTGTATGTCCTACCAATACTTTATTGAAATACTCATTTATTTATTGATACATTGCTTTAAATTCATCATTTCTTGAATCCTTAACAATGTTTGATTTTCTTTCTACAATTTATATGCTAATCACTTTTATAATTTAACACAATATCAAAGTTTAAAAACTGTAAGGTTATAATTATTTACAAAATCTGAGTGGTAAATCTTTCATATTAACAGTTTTAGAGAAAACATTAAGTATTCTCATCTACTTAGTCTTTCAGATGAGTTTTAGTATTCAACGGTAAGTTTTAGTAGGTTTTTTCATAAGAAAATATATTTAATTAAATGTAAATTAGCATATTAAACACTGTTTTTCACACTGAGGTTCAGAATTCAGGTACTATCTTTATAGCACCAAATGTTATATTTTCCTGCAAATTATCTCTTATACCAAAGTCAGGCCATAGTTAAGTATTTATGTTTGGCTCCTTTGTGAACTACTTTTTTCCCCCACTGTATTATCAAGATTTTTTAAATTTTAACTTACAACTGTATTGAAAGTATTTGCTAGAGAAGTAGGGGAGGGAACGAGGCTGCTTCAGTGAAACCCAAGCTGTCCTTACTAGTTAGTACACCAGCCTCTTTTTTCCTCAGGCCTCCTGAGTGGCCTGAGAACCGGAATTTCAAGAGTGGGGGAAGCCCATTCATCAGCATCGGCTCCTGAGTGTCCAGCCATGAAAACCCAAGCATCACACCTGGAACTCAGACATGCTCTGCCTCGGGAAGAGATCAAAATCCTCAGATCTGTCCATCATGCTGCAGTGCTAAATGCTACCTGAGAACCTCATCCAAGCATTTAAAACGATTCTGGTCACGTCTGTCTGCATAATTTCATTTACTCAAGTTGATGTTGGAAGACATAAAAGCTTGGCGAGAACCCTTCTCTAACACACCCTAGCATAAACTATTGGATTCATAGCTGGGAAGCCAGAATTTATCCTGTTATGAATCCTACAAGGGAGAAAAATAACGTCTATACAGCGGTCTTCACTGCAAACTTGTTGGCAAAGAAAAGGGTGAGGAAACAACCCGAATGTCCGTAAGTAGAGGATTCGTTAAAAAATTACAGTACATTTATATAGTGGAACACCGCAGCTGTGACACAGAACTAAGAACTCCTGTGGTAAATGAAAAAAAACATACTAAGGAACAATGTAGATACTATGCCCTATTGTATAAAGATGGGAATATAAGACCACATTTTATTTTCTTCTTATAAAGGCATAACAAAGCTATTGCATAATACACATAAAAGGACTAACAATGTTTGCTTTTCCTTAGAAGAGAACGGGAACCAGACAGATACAAGGCATTCTAACACATTTTTTTATACTTTTTAACCATGGGGTAAATATTACCTATTCAAAATGAACAAGTAGTATTATTTGTTTAAAAGATGGGTTAAAATTAATTCTGAGCACTTAAAATCCACTTAGCTATGGAGACAACATAGTCAATCTGTGTTTCTTCCTTGGGGAATCTAGACAGGATTCTAAATAACATGAGTTTTATTGTATATGAATACTCAGAATAGACTTACATTTAAGGAGAAAAGAACACAGACATATTATCCTTCTAAGAGTACATGTCTTCAAATGGTAACAAAAGAGCCACTAAGCTAACAAGCTGCACTCTACCTAGAGCTGGAGAAGCAAGTTGTGGCCTCAATCTTCCGCTCCAAACACTGAGCTCCCTGAGGACAAAATTGTACCACATGGTAGCAGATGGCCCAATTTGAGCATCCCTCTCACCCTCCTCACTCCTGACTCAACTGAAGATCAGAGATGATGCAAAAATCTCCAGTGATGCTCAAAGCCCCAGTGCTCAAACATAGGGTATTTCATACTACTAAAACACAACAGTTTCCCTTAAATCCCACAGGATTTCATCATGTATAAGAAATGAGCATAATGTGAACCAAACTTTGCCCTTACATTCCATTTATTAGCATATTACCTCTGATAATAAAAGCTGTATTTAAAGGCATAAAATATTCTATTATACCTATTAACAGGATATGTTCTGATTTCAAAGGATCAATTTAACCTGAAGCTTTCAAATTAAACGCTAATGTCTACATAGATTCAGATGTATCTCAACAAGATAATTATCAACAAGATAATTACCACCATTGTGTCCCAGCCAATCTTCCCAGGATTCATTAGAATGAAACCGAAACCTCCATCAGGAAAACAAAAGCCCTACACCCGTGGTCGGCAAACTGTGGCTCGCGAGCCACATGCGGCTCTTTGGCCCCTTGAGTGTGGCTCTTCCACAAAATACCATGGCCTGGGCGAGTCTATTTTGAAGAAGTGGCATTAGAAGAAGTTTAAGTTTAAAAAATTTGGCTCTCAAAAGAAATTTCAATCGTTGTATTGTTGATATTTGGCTCTGTTGACTAATGAGTTTGCCGACCACTGCCCTACACCAAAGATATTTACTTGAAAAATAGCTGGATAACACTGCTTGCTATCTTTATTCTTTCTCCTCAGAAACCTCAAATTTAATAAAAGTTAAAACTAGTCTAATTATCTTATTTATCATCTTAAAGTAGCAGGCAATGAGAAACAGAACCATTTTTTTCCAGACTCAAGTCACTCAAACATATAGATCCCCATCTCAAGACTAAACACCATTTTTGAGAGACATGGACTAACCATCATCACATACTAGCTGCGGAGGACACATCCATCCTAAGGCCAAACAAGCCATTTACTGAATCTCCTGGATTTCTAAATATTAAAATTGACTTCGAGACAAGACCTTCCAGGAGAGTGCCTTGGCTTCCATGAAACACACAACTCAACACAGGATGTAGTAATACTGCGGCCTCGTGTCTTGTAGACTCATTGATATACTCATTCACTCGCCAAATATTTATCAAAATCTACCGTGTTGGTTTTCTGTGGTTGGGCAGACCTTCCCTGATGTCCTGGGGAGCAAAGGAGGCACGTAGAAGAGGCTGGTAGTGTACAGGGAGGCCTGAAGACGCCAAGGGTCTCTGCTGAATTGATTTTCCCTAGTATTAATCTCTTCCTGTTCGACTCGCACACATCCACCTATCTGAATGTGAGTGAGTCATCAGGTGGTCTGTGCTTTCTACCAGATACCGCATTGAAAACGGATGTTTGTGGGCGAATAAAATGTAGGTAATGAACTAATGGGCTAGCGAGCATTCTCTAACTTTCTACCCGCACCTTGGAGACACAACCACTTCCCCTATCTGCCTTAATTTGAACTTATGTATCTATAAACCTTAGTAAAAACACCTATCTCTACACAAGTCCTTCCGGTCAGTATTTCCTCAGCCTTGGATGGTGGGTGTGTACCCTGGGATATTCCATGAAAGCAAAGCCCTGAAGTGCAAATTATTGGGCAATGTGTGTTCAAATAAGAGGGAGTGCCCAGTTAGGAATCGATGGCCCAAATGACACTTCATCCAGTAAGTGTCTACTCAATGTCTTCCTTAACAAAGCGGCCCTTGCTTTTAAGGAACTTCTTTGCAGCAGAGAAGAAATAGGTCATCGACAATGGCAATATGATTTGATAATTAGATAGCAGAATGAGTACAGACTGGGGAGAGCGAAGATGATCTGGGATTGTCAAGAAAGGGTTCTACAGACAGGATGGACATTTGCACACTTGGCAGACAGATAAGCAGAGAAGGTGAGCACATACAAAGGCATAGAGAGGTACAGGAGGCCCTGGAGGCCCTGGAAGCCAGTGCTCCTGGTGTCCCAGCAAGATGAAGTGGCTGGCAGCATACATGGGGGCGAGAGCACGCGTGCCATTCAAGGTTTCATCTGGTAGGAGGCACAGAACAATGCTGAGCCGGAGACTGGAGGCGTGTGGGAGAAACTCTGAGGGGGTATGGTCAGGAGGGAGCCCAGCAAGAGACACTCAGGGGTCAGCGGCGGCAAGAACAGGCAGCAAAACATAAATGTGTTTATGAGGCAAAACAGGAGGATTAGTGGCCAGCTGGACCAAGGGAATCCGGGGTGAGTCACACGTTCCCAGCGAGGAAATAACACGAAGAGGAGTAGATTATCGCTTGAGAATGTGAGGGCAGAGAGAGGGGAAGGTGTGGGTCAGGGTGAGGACGGTGTGGGTCATGTGCTAACACTGCTCTTTATTCTCCAAAGAGAGTCTATTCTAAACTCACCTGCTCCATAGCACTTTCCAAATTTAGTCATCTGCCATCGCATTTTCCTGAGGAGTAATCAGCTCTTTATTTCCCACTGACCTGAATATTGCTCCTAACACACACCATTAACATACTGTCTAGTTGTATCTATGAACAGTGACCCACGGTAACCTGGACCTTACCAAGATAGTTAAGAAATCATTATTCATGTCATCAATTATTGGTTTAAATTTGTATAAAACTTAACAATGTAGGAATAGAATACCCACCATAAATATTCTACTAATAAAACATTAATCTTTTGTTAACACATTTTAAGTATATAAAAGCCATACCTAAAGTTGAGAACATTTTCTCTCAATGTATTACTTAAAACCTGAAAATTAATTCATTTAAGAGGTCAAAATATTAATCTTTATGTTTAAACAACAAAGTGACTTGAAAGCATTTAATTGACATAACTACAAAATAGGTAAGCATTACCAAAAAACTTTTGTGTCGTAAAAGAGAAAAAACAATAGGGTCTATCACGAAGTTCAGCCTATTAAATGATGTACTCCCCTTACGTATAAGCAGCTAATAATCAGCTTTTGAGAAATCACTGTTTTGCCTTCTCTGTGGCAGAAACTACAATAAGGCTCTAACCCTCTCATACCTGTATGTACTATAGAGAGTGGAGAAGTCAGACACTCAATATCCCAGAGTCCCTTGTGGGTAGAGACAGCCATGTGACAAGACTTAGCCAATGAGATGTAAGCTTTAGTGATATGGCACCACCCCTTCCCTATTTCCTATTTCCTGCCTGGAGCAGCCATTGTGAGATCATGAGGCAACAATCATGAGGAAAGTGCTAAGAAAGCAGCAGAGAAGTTGACCCTGAAGTTGCTGAGCTACTGAACGATGTCAGGGCTGCTTTTTAGGTGAGACACAGAAGCACCTTCTTAGTTGTCTTAACAAACTGCAGCTAAAAGCAATTCTACTTGACTGTCTCAAAAATGAATACCAAACCAAAGAACATAACTGGATGCCTTTCATTCTAATTAAGCACACGTATTCACATTCTGCCTCACTATGACAGAATATCAGATTAGTCAGAATAGTTCTCTTCGCTCTGGCCGGGTGGTTCAGTTGGTTTGAGTGTCCTGTACACCAAAAGGTTTCGGGTTCAATTCCTGGTCAGGGCATATACCTAGGTTGCAGGTTCCATAGCCTGTCAGGGACATAGGGGAGGCAACTGATTGATGTTTCTCTTTCTCTCTCTCTCTCTCCCTCTATCTCTCTCCCTCTCTCTCTCTCAAATCAGTTTTTTCTTTAAATTACCCTCGGGTGAGGATAACAAAAAAATAGTTCTCTTCAGTGCAGCTTTAAGTAAATGAAAATATTTTCTGTTAACAGTCCTCATGCCTTCCTCAATATATTTGTATATACATCTCTTCTTTTTGCTATAATAATTGCCTTTTTAAAAATCCTCACCAAAGGATATGTTCTCATTGACTTTAGAGAGGAGGAGGAGGGGGGGGAGGCGGAGGAGTGGGGGGGAATCCTTGATGTGCTTTTTAACCTTTTGCACTCGGATGTCGAGTGTGACTTGACACGGTTAGCATTAGAATAAAGGAATCGAGAAAAAAGCAAGCGAGTGCAAAGGGTTAAATATATATATATTTATATATATATATTTTAATATATTTTTATTGATTTCAGAGAGGAAGGGAGAGGGAGAGAGAGATAGAAACATCAATGATGATAATCATTGATGGGCTGCCTCCTGTGTGCCCCCTACTGGGTATCGAGCCCACAACCCGGGCATGTGCCCTTGACCAGAATCGAACCTGGGACCCTTCAGTCCGCAGGCTGACGCTCTATCCACTGAGCCAAACCAGTTAGGGCAATATATTTATATATTTTAATTGATTTCAAATAAGGGAGAGGGAGAGAGAGAGAGAAATACCAATGATGAGAAGGAATCGTTAATTGGCTGCCTCCTGCACACCCCCTACTGGGGACTGATCCCACAACCCGGGCATGTGCCCTGACTGGGAATCGAACCGTGACCTCCTGGTTCTTAAGTTGACACTAAGCCATGCCGGCTGGGCTATCGATGTACTTTTAAGATCACTAGCTCAGCAAAACCAACTCCATTTTTTCAGTGCAAGTAACTTCACTTGAATCAAAGAGAACATTTCCTCAAAATGGCACTTTTCAGAATAATTAATATAGCTCTGTCCAGCTTCACAGAAAACCTGAATTCTAATCAAACTGGTGGCAAGAACTATTTCTCCTTAGAAGATTCGTTTCCCTTCACTGACTCATTATAAAATTGGCACCGCTACCTTCAGGCAAGATTCTGGAACAGACTGAGCCGAGCACTCTGGCAGGAGACCTCAGCCAGCCCTCGGGCAGCCAGTGAAGCCACTCCTGGGCCTCGGGAGATGCCAGCCTTGACCTCCCGCCGCCAGCTCATCCATGCCCGGCGCCCTGCACATCACTCAGAACTCCGGGAAATTCTCTCTTCCTTTCTTTGCCCCTGTTCACAGAGGAAACTACATGCTGGCTCCAACAACACACTCTTGTCAACGGGTGCCACACAGTAACAACACACGGACACGCACAGCACACAAAGCATGTGAGGCTTCAGTGAAAGAGCCTGTTCCCGCTGGGTCCCTGTGAGCACCATCCTTACCGCTGGCACCTCTCTCTCCACCGTCTATGCCCACAGTCTGGACCACCTGGATAAAGACACCCTCACCCTTGGGCGCCTCACCCATGCCCCATCAGGATTACTTCATGTTCTACGTCTGTCTGTCTCCATTAAATTGTGGGCTGTGTGGAGACAGGGGCCACGTGTGACGCAGTCCTGGCTCTGTTTGCAGCATCTAGCAGTGCACCTGACACATATACACGTCTAATACGTATTTATTTATGAAATGAATGAATGAATGGATCCTGCAATGTGAAAAAGTTTAGAAACAGGGGAAAGGCTGGTGCCCCAAACCAAAAATATAAAATCCTTCAAATAGCCCGACGTATTAGGTTAGGGGATATGAAACTGTCCATATTGTTTACTTGTCAAAAGAGTAATGTCCAAAGCTTCAGCCTAATAGCAAAGCCTGAGCTAGAGGAGTGGCGGAGGGTAAAAACAAATAGAGATTTCCTACGGCAGAGTCTTAGATTCTTGCAACCAGTTAGTTACGGCCAAATGACCAAGAACAAGGATTCCAAGGTGACAGACTTAATGATAGGACAAGGGAAAAACATGGTGTCACAAAGAGAAATAAACAAATTAGGCATAGTAACAGCTTGAGAGAGAAGGAGAGAATTCGTTTCGAGGCGATGAATTTTCAGGTGTCAGTAATACATCCAGGGAGTTTTAAATCTGTAGTCAGAAGAACCTCAGAATTTCAGGTTAAAGGGACTTCCTGTATGGTTATGTGATCAAGGTCTCTGACGTGGTGACCAGCAGAACCAAGGCCACAAACCCCGGGCTCCTGGAATCCAGGTCACCACCACTGCCACTAGGGCAACCAACACAACTTCCCTTAGTAAGAATACAAACACAGCTACTGCCCGCAGCCACGCGGATAAGAAAAGACACAAGGTCTTCGTTATGCATTCTACTGGAAGATTTCTCAGTCCTTAAAGGTATGTAATGCGGATAAAGCTCACAAAAGATTCTTACTGGGGGTGAGTAGAATTCTGTACTTGACATAATTTTAAAATCCTCTCCATGCACAAAACTCTTTTTTTTTCATCACTACTATTTGCTGGATCACTACTATTTGCTGGATCAGAATTAGAGCAAAATTCACAGTCCGGAAAATCTATAACCCAGAAATTCTAAACCGAGGCCCCGGGTTTTAGTCCCATCTCTGCCACAGGCTGTGTTCACGGCTCTGGGCCGCAGACTTCTTGGCGGCAAATAAGACCAACCAGATCCCCTCTCGGTGCACTCCAGCTCTGAAAACTGTGACTGCAGGCAGATGGATGTTGCGAAATAGGTTTATATAAGTTCCGAAAATAAAAATGGAGCGGAAAGAACCCTATTAGTTAAACTCTGGTGATCAAAGCCTTGTCTCTTTTTGCTTCAGCTGCCTTGGAAAGCTAACTGCTTCACAAAGAGACACACACAACCGGAAACGTTCACTAGCTGAAGACTGGAGAAATAAATCTTGGCTGGCCCAACAATGGGATGCCATGTGACCATTAAGAAGGAGTGCGATAAATAAATGTGTTCATGTGAAAATCTAAGACACATTAACTTTCAAAAGCAAGCTATAGAAGAGTGTATATAGTATGCATCCATTTCCGTATAACCAAGAAGGATGTAAAAGGGCCATCCAGGCTCGCACATGATCAGAAGCTACCAGGGGCTGGAAGGCACCCCCCCTGAGAGTGGCTGCCTGCGGGAGGGGGCAGGGTCGGGTGACAAGGAGGCTCCCTGGGAATTGAACAACCTCCTGTACGGTTTGGTTTTCCTTTTAACTTGGAGTATGGATTATATTTTTAAGTTAAAGTTGAAAGCTTTTGGAGCTACTTTAGATCACACAAATTATTACAAGTACAGGGCACCCTTTTTTGTTTTCTAAGGCTGAAAAAACGATAGTGACATTTCTGCTGGGAGAAACACACACGGCCACTGTGAACCTCCTAATCTGCCTGGGTACCTTTAGCTGTCAGACCAGATGGGGAGGGAAAGGCTGGCTGGCTCAGGTGGCAGGTCAGGGGGAGTTATGAAACACGAGGAAGAGGTGCTGGAAAAATGAGAATTATCCTACAGAGAAGGGAGATGCCTCAGGGAGACAGTTGCTGAATAAAATCTCTAGGGGCAGAGAGGAAAAACAAGATGCATAGGGCTGCCGGGCATATGAAACAAGGAAATAGCTTCTGTTTACATCCCCAAACAATCCTCTTACAGTGAACACTACTCAGCCCAAATCCAATGTACAGCACTCTCGTTTTTACAGCCTAAAATCAACCTCATTTACCATGGCTGCAATGATCAGAACGAGAGGCCGGGCTGTCCGGCTCCTGAATCCTCTCAGAGGGACTCACAGGCTCCCACATGCCTAAGATACACGCCGCACTGATTCCTATCTGAGGCACAGAAAATAAAAGGCAGATACGAGCGTACACATCAGAGGCGGTCTTTTGCAACTGCAAACATTTTCACTATGAACCCTGGAGGACTTCATTTGTGGCTCGCTTGTTACCTGCCTCTCCACAAAACCATCATCGGGGTATTTAAATTCAGACCAATGTTTAGAATGTGGAAATCTTGTCGTCTATGAAACATCACCATCTCAGTGAGAAATTACATAATGAAAAACCACAGAAACCCTCTCATCTCATCTCATCCTTTACTGGAAAGAAAAATATTCTTCTTGATATACCCACGGCCTATTTCCAAAATCACTGGAAGTAACATGCCAGTTGGCAGGTGTTGATTTTCACAGATTTGGTCGGCATCCGAGAGAAAAAAGCTAGGGAGCTCCAAGGCAACAATTCTGTTTTCTGTAAACAAACGGAGCACACATCTGCTTGCAAACAGTCACAGCGCCGTACACGCCTGTGTGGAACCATCAGAAAACTGCTTTTTTTTAATTTTATTTTTACAAATTAAGCCTAGTGCTCTCAAAGAAAGAGCTTCCTCCCCCGACTCCCCACTCATCTATCTCATTGGGAACCGTCTGCAGACATCTGCACGTCCATCCAGGTGCCCCCCACGCACCAGCCACCACGGAGCAATCAACGCCGGACAAACCTGCGTGGAAGGTGACCGAGCTCCTCCGGAACCCCGAGGGGAGGCGCAGGTTGCGCAGCAGCCCCTTGGCAGTCAGGCGGACGTGGATGGTGGACAAGGAGAACTTGGGAGACAAGAGCATGTCTTCGGAGCAGGTGGGCAGAGCTCACACAAGGAACAGCTCCCGCGGGTGGTCACATACTGTCTTTTTAAACTCGGCACTCCTCGAGGCCAAGAAACCCAGCGAGAGGAAACATGCCTACAGAGCAAATGTCATTCCAGCACACACACACACACACACACACACACACACACACACACACACACAGAGAAAAAAAAAAACCCAGAGCGGTCCCACTGTTTCCGGCTTCCCTTTGCTCTCCCAGATGTTGCCAAAACAATGCTCTTCCTCGGAATAAAATCTCCTCTTGGCAGCCCCAGCGCAGCAGTCTGTGCATGACATCACACTGCACATGCCTATGGGTTGTTATGGTTCTCATCGGAGATGGCAAAGGGGGAGGGAGTGGGTGGTCTCAGGAGCTTTATGTAACAGCCAATAACGCCGCAGAGTCTGGAACCACTTGGGCGACGGTTCAGGGAAATTAACTACTTCCAGTGCCTCGTGCTTATTTAGTAATTAGGGAAAAAAAAAAAAGATTTCATGGAAGTAATCTGCGTTCTGGTTTTTAACATTTTTTATTATATTCACACTGATAACGCGGCACGTTTGCAGATTACTTCTATGCAAGCCTATGTATAAACCTGACACCCTGGATAAAAATTTTTTTAAATGGCTCTAAGCAATAAATGTTCCCTATTATGATTTTTAATAAAATGTCTATGATAGCAATGACGGATTGATAAGAGGTTCAAGTGCCAACTTTCACACGCACGTTCTGAGGACCTCACGCGTAACCAACAGTAAGAGGTTCATGCAATTTCTCTAGCAGGTGTAATGTAGTGGTTCCAGAGGAATAAAATGTTAGTTATTCACATAGGCAGTGTGCTAAGGGCTGCACTTACTGCTCGCCCCATCCCAGGTACAGAAAACCAGGTAGCCTCTCACAGTCAGGTGCTGAGACTAGAAACGCGGGAGGGGCGTGGTTATGTGCATTTTTTACCGGGATCTATTAAATGCTTTTTGTAGTAGAGTGGTTTATGAAAGCACATGAAAATATGATGGCAAAAAAACAACAAGGAAGTCAAAAGGTAAAGGTATGGGTATAAGAAAATTGCAGCGGCAAATATGCTACTTAAGTGAAGCAAATATTAAACCTGGAACAGCCCAAAACCCTAACTCTGTTTTTAATCTAACAAAGTACAAGAAAACAATGTGTCAAAAATGATCTATGCTTGTTCCCAAGATTTCCTTAAAAAAAAAAATAAAGACTCGGTATCAGAATAAATGTAGAGATTGTTAACTATGAGTAATCCTATTAATTGCTATTTAATGCGCAGGAAGCACTCTTTCAGGAATTGTATGGAGCATTTAGGGTGTGACGGGGGAAGCTGATAGGCAGGAAAGGAAATTCTGAATAATCTCTTCTCCCTCCTCACTCAGTCCCCAGCCTGTCATTTTAGAGACACACCAGTCACTTGTCCAGCGTTCACTGTGGGAAAGACACAACTTGTTCACACACAGACAATGGACCTCGGAAACACACTGCACCCATGGCAACTGAAACACAAATAACCATGGACAAAAAGTCAAAACAGCTACATTTAGGTGCTGATTTACAACTTATCCCAATTTATTGTTATTTTAAAAAACCCACCTTTTATTCCGTTTCTGAATATTAATAGTATGCTATAACCACCTCTCCTCCAAGCCCCCCCTCCAGAAACGTGTAAAAACCAAGATGCCAATCAGCATTAAAATTGTAAAGAAGAATAAAGTTAAATATCAAACATTATTAAAAATAGACATGACACCACTCCATATGGGATTTGGGTTTTTTGGTTATTGTTGTTGTTTTTGGAGGGGTGGGGTTGTTAAGAAATAGTAAACTCCAAAATACCCTGGTTAAGAAAGAAATCCTTTAGCCTAGACCAGTGGTCAGCAAACTCATTAGTCAACAGAGCCAAATATCAACAGTACAGCGATTGAAATTTCTTTTGAGAGCCGAAAACCGACTTCTGCGCATGGGCCATGAAGTTTCAATCGCACTGTACGTGCGCGCCCACACATGGTATTTTGTGGAAGAGCCACACTCAAGGGGCCAAAGAGCCGCATGTGGCTCGTGAGCCACAGTTTGCCGACCACTGGCCTAGACCACTCAAATAAAGAAATTAGCAACATCCACCTATCCATCCTACTTGTTATAGCTTTTACTTGTACCACACTAAGCTACCACATATATTAAAAGCAAACGGTGCTGGATCTGGCCGTGTAGCTCAGTTGGTTATAGCATCATCCCAATACACCCAAGTTGTGGGGGGTTCTCCAGTGAGGGCACATATAAGAATCAACCAATCTATACTAATAAAAGGGTAATATGCTAATTAGACTGGGAGACCTTCAGGACAAAGCCATGGTGGCGGGGCTGAGGCAGAGACGGTTAGGGGCGATCAGGCCAGGTTGGGAGGGCAGTTGGGAGTGATCAGGCTGGTGGGGGGGGAAGCTGGGGGTGATCAGGCCGGCGGGGCGGGGGGCAGTTGGGGGTGAGAAGGTCGGCGGGGAGTGGAGGGGGCACTTGGGGGAGAGCAGGTCAGCAGGCAGAGTGGTTAGGGGTGATCAGCAGGCAGGCAGGTGAGCGGTTAGGAGCCAGCAGTCCTGGATTGCAAGAGGGCTGTCTGACTGCTGGTTTAGGCTCGAGGGGTCCCAGATTGGAGAGGGTGCAGGCCGGGCTGAGGGACAACCCCCCCCCCCCCGCGCACAAATTTCATGCACCAGGCCACTAGTGAAACCATAAATACATGTAACAACAATCTCCTCCCCCCCCCCCCGGCTTTCTCTCTCTTCCCTGCTCACTCTCTCAAAATCATTGAAAGAAAATGTTGTTAATGACCCTTTTTTAACATCAGAACAAAGAATTGCAAGAATAAAGAGAAGAGGGCTTCTGGTCAAGATGATTCACTTCAGATTAAAAGACACACACAGACTGAAAGTAAAGATATTTCATAAAAATGGAAACAAACAACAACAACAAAAGGCTGGGGTAGCAATACTTATACCAGACAAAATAGACTTTAAAGCAAAGGCTATAATAAGAGACAAAGAAGGACCCAGCAATTCCACATCTGGGTATTTATCTGAAGAAACCTAAACACTAAATTGAAAAGACATATGTATCCATATGTTTATTACAGATTACCTACAATAGCTAACATATGGAAATGACCCAAGTTTCTGTCAGTAGATGAATGGATAAAGAAGAAGTGGTGCATACATACAATGAAATATGACTCATCCATAAAAAAGAATAAAATCTTACCATCTGCAGCAACATGGGTGGACCTAGAGGGTACTGTGCTGAGTGAAATAAATTGGACAGAGAATGACAAATGCCAAAAGATTCCATTTATATGTAGAATCTAAAGAACAAATGAACAAGCAGAACACAGACTCACAGCTACGGAGACCATTTTGACAGTTGCCGGATGGGAGGGAGATTGGGAGGATTTATGGAAAATGTGGAGGGATTAAGAAGTATAAAATGGTAGTTAGAGAACAATCATGGGCATGTATAGTACAACATTGTGAGAACAGTAAATAATCTATAATAATAAAAGCTAATATGCAAATCGACCGAACGGCTGAACAGCAGAAAAACCAGACGACCACGCTATGATGCCCACTGGCTCCAGGCAGCCAAGGCGGGTGTGATGCGATTGGTCGGGGGCCCGGCCATGGCCCCATGATCACCCTGCAGAGGGAGGCCCAGGCCACCAGCCGGCGGGGCAATCAATCGGGTGGCTCCATGATAGCCACAAAGAGGGAGGCCCAGGCCACCGACTGGCAGGCTGCGGCGGGTGGGAGGGGCCTCCCTCTGCGGGAGTGATCCATCATGGAGGCCCGGCCGGGTGGGCAGGGCCTACCTCTTTGGGACAATCGATCGATCGCGGGGCTCCTGGACTGTGAGAGGGCACAGGCCGGGCTGAGGGAACCCCCTACCTGAGTGCATGAATCTCGTGCACCAGGCCCCTAGTGTTATAATAACTAAAAAGAGAAGCAGTGCCAATGAAAAGAAAAAAGTAAAAGTCAGAAGGGCCCTAGCTGGTTTAGCTCAGTGGATAGAGTGTCGGCCTTTGGACTGAAGGGTCCAGGTTCGATTCCAGTCAAGGGCACATGCCTGGGTTGCGGGCTTGATTCCTAATAGGCGGCGTGCAGGAGGCAGCCAATCAATGATTCTCTCTCATCATTGATGTTTCTCTCTCTCTCTCCTCCTCCCTTCCTCTCTGAAATCAATAAAAATATATTTTTTAAAAAGTCAGAAGGAATAGTTCTTGGGTTTTTTTTTTACAGCAAAGTACAATGCTCACAAGTAAGGTATACTAAAGACTAAGCACAGCTTAAACTAGGTTTCAATTCTTTCCCAAACATAGTCTGCCCCCTGATGGCAACTTAGCACAAGTGAGCCAAAGTGAAGGGGAAGCCTTGACCATCTGTTAACAGCCAACTCTTATGTAAGACAATCTACTGTGTGCTGGGCACTCACCCAAATACTTCATATATATTCACTCATGTAAATAACTAAAAAAGCAGTTATTGTACAGTAACACCAATTTGTAAATATATCACTTCGGGCATTGGGGAAGCACAGATTTTTAAATTGGCTCAAAAATATACTTTGATTACTTATTGATCAGCTGTTTATCACTTGTGCCCCACCTGTAGTTTCTGAAATTATACTAAATAGGAGAAGTACCTAAAGATAAGAAAGTATCCACCTTCATTATTATACAGAGTCTTAATGTGATTTAAGAGAACATAATAAGGATCCCCAAGGGAAAAAAAATCTAACGAACTTTTGGTACCTAAGATGAAAAACACTGTAGTTACTGCTATAAAAATTAGGACTGAGTTTTAGGAAGTTCAGCAGAGCTTGTGTTAGGATGTCAAGTGGAAAAACAAAACCATGATTTAAAATACATATAGCAGGACTTCAACTTTAAACAAAAATAATAAAGAATATTAAAGCAAATATACCAAAATGTTGGCAATGCCCTGGAAGTTGGAGTGGGCGTGGTTTTTATTTTCTTGGCCATATGTTTCTGTGTTTCCCCATTATTTTTAACAAGCATCAGAGGCAGAAAAAGAAACTTTTAAAAAAGTGTGACAAAATAGCTTTATGAAAAGCCTATGAAATAAGCTGAGTCTCAGTTAATGACACAAATAAAGAAAAACCAAGAAAACATTTTGTAAGTCTTTAGTAAGGCTTCAGAAACAAAAGAAGATATTCTAGGGGTGCTATAAGCATTTGGCAGGTCAGTGTGTTATGATATCACAGTACATTCAAAGCAGAATCACAGACTCCACTGCAGTCAGAGAGAGAGAGAGGGAGAGAGAGAGAGAGATTAATCAGAGACTTGACTGTAGAAAACAATGATGTTATGATTCTAGACATGATTCTGGCATGTGCTATGCAGGGATGCTTAGATGTGAAGAAGTGCATACAAATATTGTATGATTTTTTTTTGTCTGTTGTTAATGATCACGAAGAATCTGTAGCAAGTTGATATTTATATCAGAGATTCAAGCCTCTACGTCCAACCCATCTTCCCCAGAATTCTAACATGGAGTATCAATCTTAACCTTTATCTCCTTACTTTCCCTAAAAGAATGCTAATAGCTACATCTTCTTCATTTTTATGACTTCATAATCTTTATGGTCTTATGTTCTTATCTCTATTTCAATCGTAGAAAGTTCAACTCAAAGCCCTATTTTTTCCCATAGGTCCTATTCTTTAGTAGGAGGAAGAATGCCTAGAAGATATATTGTAAATAATGATTTAAAAAATAACACAAAACAATTAGAAAAAATTTCAACCCCCATCCACCCATAAGCTTGTAAGTTCTCCAATACCAGTACCATCGCCTTTTAGTTCTTTGGTCTCCCAACATAAGAGCAGTGACGTCTTACCCATGCACAGTGTTTGTTTTAAAAACAAATTTTAAAAACATGTGTTCATTGTAGATTTTTTTAATAATAAAAATTAAATTACATGCACATCACAGTGCTCTGCAACAAGTTTCTAAACTTAATGTAAGCTTAACAAACTTATTAAACTAAAAATTTCACTTATCTTTCATAGCATTAAATAATCCTCTATATTGTTATTTAATGGCTTAAAAATGTCATTGTCAATGAACGTAATTTAAATAGCATCTGTTATTTCTATCAGTCAGGTTGTTTCCCATTTTTCCCCCCTTTAAATAATTTTGAAAGCAATAAATACGGTAAGTCCATTATTTTCCTAGAATCAGTTCTGATCAATGGAATTCCTGGATAGAAAACTTTTGTCACCCAAGTGCCTCAGAAAGGCGGTTGTAATGTATACTCCCCTTAGTAGTATGTCTGAGGCACCTCACTCATTCACTAACAAGAGACAAGAACTGACAGCACATTATTTTAATTAGAATTTTGCAAACTTTTTTTCACACGTTTTGTAGCCCTCCATATTTCTTCTTTCATGTCGGTCCATTTATTTTTCTACTGTGGAGACGCCTTTATCTTGCTGACTTGACGAAGCCTCTATGGAGTAAGCCTGTAGCTTATGTTGTCCCGTTTTGTTGTTTGCTTTTAAATATTGTTTATAATGTTTTTAATTGAGATATAATTGACAGATAACATTATATGAGTTTCAAGTGTACAACACAATGATTCGATATTTGTATGTACTGTGAAATGATCACAATAAGTGTAGTTATAGCTAACACCCATCACCATGTTTATAATGTTTTTGACAGAGGAGAAGTCTAAAACTTTTGTTGACATAATTATTCATCTTTTCTTTTATACAGTTGTTCCTGGGAAGGTCTTTTCTATCCAAGTCTATATTCCTAGTGTAATTATCATTCTAATTTTTGGGGAAATTTTCAGTCACAGTAGAATACACAGGGTGGAGGAAAGGTAGGTTTACAGGTGTGAGTATACAAAACAGTTTATTCTTCTACTAGAGGCCCGGTGTATGAATTCATGCACAGGTGGGGTCCAGCCCACCCGCCCCAATTGGGGCAGATGGAGGGGATGGGCCACAGTGGTTGGCCGGCCAGCCCCGGCCCCTGGCCAAATTTCCAGTCAAATGGTCAAGGGGGACAATGTTCATATTAGTCTTTTATTATATAGGATTGTTATTTATTAATTATTGTATTCTTTTCCTTCCAAACAACTGTAAACCTCCTTTTGCTCTACCCTGTATTTATGTCGTATGTGAAGTAGACACTCAGCTCCTACCAAAAAAAAAAAAAAAAATAGCCTTTGTCCCAACAAGAATTTATTAAATAATCCATACATTTCCCTGATTTGAAACACCAAATTGAGTACAAATAAGGACATCTGCAGTATGAGAGGAGAATTATAATCATAAACCAACACTGAGTGACAGCCTCGTCCTTCCTCTCACCAGGGGAAACGCAGGCCACCCCCCTGTTACCTCATCAGAGCAGGTTTGCAACTTGCATCCATTTCCCCGCCCTCCTGTGCCACGTTTAGTAAATGGATTTGGAAGGAGCGGCGCATTTTCTCCTCTCCGGGGCAGACACCATGGCACCTGGGCCCGATGATCTCGTGTGAAATAACCTGCTGCTTCGGTTTCCCAAACAGTCTTAGCGTGCGGCAGAAGCAAGGTAATACTAGTTCGTGGCATGTGTGACAGCTTCCTGATGAAGAGTAAACTGAGTTTTATTTAGAGTCAGTGTTGGCTAGAGCTTATAACATCATAATCTTTAAATAAATTACACCAGCTAGTCTCCACGAGATGGCTCTTGACTTTCAGTGGGCTTTCTGCTTGCTTTCGGCATTTAAAACAATGCAACTTCCTGGAAAAGAACTCTGAAAGTAAGCCACTAGGATCGGAAGATCAATGGAGAGGGTTACCAACATCACCATCCCTAACAGAAGACACATTTGAGAGCTTTCTACACAACAATTCCCTGGGGTCGGAATTACTCCTACATAGGCAGTCCGTCCCCAAATGTTTTCCTATTCCCAAGTGAGAAAGTTGAGAGTTGGAGAGGCTTAGCAATTAGCTCAAGGTCAGAACAAAAGTAGAATGTGGCAAGACCAAGATTTAAACCAACACTCAATGCCTCTGAAGATAATTCTCTTTCTGCTTCTCTTCCTTGTCTTATGAGATAACAGGATTGTCTCTGCAATAATTGATTAAGGTTAAACTAAAACAACACCATACAAAATTTTCAATGGTTACATTAGCCAACAATTAAAAAAAAACAATACCCAATGCTGACCAGAGTATGGTGAAAGCAGCCTATTTTATGTTGTCATTCACGGTATGTGTGGGAAAGAAGCTTTTATTTATTTTTGGGGGGTGGGGCAAGACGCTTTTAGAAAGCAGTTTGGTTACCTGAGGGCAGGGACAAGTATGGAAATGTCTTGATTTATTTACATTACTTTTAAAAAATCTATCACAAAAAACTAACCCAAACTTTAAAAGTGATCATTGTAGAGATGCTCATCATAGAATCATTTTTATCTAACTTACCAGGAGCATTTGTTTTCTTTTTTCTTTTTTTTATATTTTTACTGATTTCAGAGAGAGGAAGGAAAAGGAAGAGAGAGAGACAAACGTGGATGATGAGAGAGAATCATCGACTGGCTGCCTCCTGCACGCCGACAACCAAAGCATGTGCCCTGGCCAGGAATCGAACCAGTGACCTCTTGGTTCATGGGTCGACGCCCAACCACTGAGTCAAACCAGTTAGGGCATAGAGTCATTTTTAAGTATGATAGGAGTGCCCCAAATATTCAAGAGTAGTTAAATTATGCTGCTTATGAAAGTGATTACTTAAGTGACAAAACAGTACTAAAATTATCTGAATTTTATTTAAACTCAAATTTTAAAAAATTAAATGGTGATTTCTAAATCTCTACATGCTAAACTTTTTAGACTTTAGCAAACTGCCATAATTAAAATTAAATTACTATTTTACCAAAACAAAAGGATATCAAGTTGGTCAACTTAATTTCCACCAGTTTGTTGCTTTTAAAATAAAAAGCCATAGTACAATTATTTAGAATTTAATCCTCAGAGGAACATGTTTGTATGTGGAGGCGATCTCTTCTATATCATCCAAAAGATGGCCATTTGCAAGCAGAATATGAAGGAAGTCAAGGTGACTTGTAGACACAGAATATGACAGTAGGGAACACCTTAGTGATCAGTCATTTCTATACAGAATATCTGCTACTGAAGAGGTTACATGATCCACTCAAAGTCACCAGCTGTTTGAACGCCACTTCTTAGCATCAAAGCTCTCCTTCCAAAAACCAACACACTGTGACTTTTCCTCAGCAGGCTCAGCATGATACAAGCAAGTCTTAAATCATGATAATGAACAACCAACTAGAAAAACCTGGAAAAGTCATGTTTCTGATTTTGGGGAAATACATGTTCATACCACAGTCTAGGTCAGTGGTCGGCAAACTGCGGCTCGCGAGCCGCGGTTTGACGCTCTGTTGACTAATGAGTTTGCCGACCACTGGGATAGGGGCTTAATCACAAGGAACAACAACAGCCTGTAGTTATTGGAACCGAGAGTCTAGGTCAGGGGTCGCCCCTACCCCAGTGGTCGGCAAACTCATCAGTCAACAGCGCGGCAAACTCATCAGTCAACAGCGCGGCAAACCGCGGCTCGGCTCGCGAGCCGCAGTTTGCCGACCACTGGGCTAGGTAAAATTGCAATGTTGACCCCTTAAAATACATCTTTTGTTTTTTCACTGAAATTAATTGTAGCATTGATTACTAATTGGAGACAGGCATTCTTGAACCCTATCATATATCCCATTTAACTTCAAGGGTTAAATGTTTTGCCAAACAAAACCACACCATAATTCATACTTCCCATTTCTTTTCTTAAACCTTCTTAGTTTATCGGGAGTTAATTTTCCATTCTGATAACCTTACCTGTAAAGGGTCCGTTATGTACTTTGGAAATAAGGCGGGCATAATGTCAGTCCAACACTGAGCCAAGGGAACATGCCTAGTGCAATACTTTTTCTCTCCAGTAGAAAGGAGCTATACATTGGGATTATGTATTATCCCCATCAGAAGAAACATCCCTTTTAATAGTTCATATGATCATAGTCTTGAGACATTCAGCCTGCCTTTCCCAGCTTCATATTTAATTCAGATTAAAACAGGCAGCTAAAACGATAATGTCTGAAAATGTGTGGCTGCTATAAATGGAAAGCATGGATTCCCCACTCACGTAAAACCTGTGAGATTCAAAAGCTCACAAATTCAATAGGGAAACATACTGGAGTGCCCTGTCCTGTAAAGTTATCAGTGGAATCACCAAGTTCTAATTATCTGAAAGCTGTCTTAGTATCGAAGTTGGACAGTTCTGAATTTTCAGTTACTGGTGTGTGTGTAGATTATGGGGCTTTATGATAAATAAAAACCACAGATTCCTGTCATCCCAGCAGGGTGTCAACTGATGCCCCGGAAATGTATTAAGTACTGGAACAGACGAGAACCTGCTGGCACGCTAAAGAATCTTTCCCAGTACGTTTGCCTGTTTTCTCTTCAATTCAGTTGAAAGGCAAAAGTGTTGATAAACATTCACTAGGTAATTACCATGAAGTTACCACATGATGCTGTACACCAAGCATGTCAAACTCAAAGGCTAACATGGGCCAAATAAACGAGGCATGCAGCCCGTGGGCCACGAGTTTGACATGCTTGCTATACACACATGTGCTCACACACGCTCTCACACACACACACACACACACACACACGATGCAGAGCAACAGACATTCACACAGCTCTGAGAGACTAACACCTTTCTGGAAAGTTATGTACTAACAAATACTAGGAATTTCAAGAAGATTCATCTAGCCCAGGCTGGTTTGGCTCAGTGGATAGAGTGTTGGCCCGTGGACCCCAGGGTCCCGGGTTCGATTCCGATCAAGGGCACGTACCTCGGTTACAAGCTACTCCCGGGCCCAGGGCCCTGGTCAGGGCTCCTGCAGGAGGCAACCAATCTGTGTGTTTCTCTCACATCGATATTTCTCTCTGTCCTTCCCTCTCTCTTCCACTCTCTCTAAAATCAATGGAAAAATCCTCCGGTGAGAATTTCAGAAAAGAGTTAAAAAGATTCATCTAATTTATGCATAGGGTTCAGCTCAGTTTTCCAATCTCCAATAAAAATCGGGAGACGATTTATGTGGCCATCTATGCTATGCAACAAGAGCACCCTCAGTGCAGGGAGGAGCACCCATGTGGCCGCGGACGAGGCAGAGTGTAGGCTGCCATCTGTGTCGATCATGCGCGAACAATACTGTGCACACTCCTTGGCTGCTACAGGATGAGACCTGCTTCCGCTCCTCCTCTGCTCCAGCAAGGAGCTGGGGACCCAAATCTGTCCTGGAACCAAGAAGCCCAAGTCCCAGTGCTAAACCATAAAAGAGATTCATGCCTAAGTAATAAAAACCATCCTCTATGTTATTTGTAAACCTTTCCTCTCTCACTCACACAGGAATCCTCTCTGAGATGAAAAAAAAAACACAAAAAACAAAAACTTCCCAGGCACTAAAAGAAATGCTAAAGAAAGGACTTTAGGATAGTAACCAGCTCTGCTTGGTCTGTGGTGGAACTCTGGTGAGTCCACTAGTTAGTTAGGCAAAGGGGCTCCTACACGATTAATATAAAGGGACCTACACTACTTCCAGGAGAAAATATCAGGGCAAAAGCAGGAGAGAAGAATCTAGTGAGCAATTACTACACTTTAAGTAGACTAGGTCAACGAGTTCAGGAAGGAGCATCTTCTCTATTTTGCTCCAGTCTCTCATTTTGCTTCTCTTTCTTCGCTGGAATTCTAAAGACAGTCTTAGCATATTAAGGGTCCGTGATACCAGAACAAAGAGCAAAGCAACAGTCATAACCTGTAACTTGTTCATTTTCTATCGGAACTAACATTTAAAACCATCATGGCAAAGCTTCAGGTAGATGACTCACTCTTATTTCTTCTTTTGCCCAACATTAACGGGAGCCCTGGACATCAAACAACTAAATAGCTTCCAGTCACACAGGACAGGTGGGCACACCATGTTTAGATGGGTTCTTCCTAAGCTGTGAATTTCCCCTCAGTCTTTATGGCCTCCCATTGGGTTGAAAAGGGAACCTAAATCCGCTGTAGCATCCTTAACCCTTTGCACTCGCTTGCTTTTTTCTCGATTCCTTTATTCTAATGCTAACCGTGTCGAGTCACACTCGACATCCGAGTGCAAAAGGTTAAGAATTGTATTTGCATGGGGGGGGCAGGGAAAGGAAAAAAGTAAGCAAGCCGGGACTTGTTTCTGCGTTCTGAACCCCAAATGAGGATGCCTTTTCACGTTCTGTTTTTGCTGAATGTGTGCTGGATCCACAATGAGGTCCTATGAGGCTGTGTTTCTCTGCTGTGCTATGGTGGAGTGGACTCTGTGGCTACTTTAGGACTCTAACCACCATCACCATCGCTTATTGCACCGTTTGGGGCAGGGAGAATCTACATTTTAAAACCTCATAAATGTCAAAAACATTAGAAGAAAGGTTTGAAAAATGGTACCAGCGTGTAGAGATAAAAGCATATAAAACGATTTCCAATTTCATCGAGTAGTAATTAAAACTAGACAAAGGAGCCCTGGCTCAGTGGCTCAGCTGGCTGGAGCGTCATCCTGTGCACCAAACAGTTGCGGGTTCAATCCCTGGTCGGGGCACATGTGGGAGACAACCAATTGATGTTTCTCTCTCAACCTTCCTCTCTCTCTAAAAAAATCAATAAAAACATATCCTTGGGTAAAGAGTAAAAACAAAACAAAAAAAGAAAGCAGCAGCTAGAAGCTAACTTAATTTTTTAAAATCGGTATTTCCTTTTTTTAACGTTTTAACAGCACTTATTATTTTTCTGATTATATATCTCATATATGTACATTAAAAATATTAGAAATGTAAATGTCAACTGATAAGTGTAGAAGAAATAATAAAATTAGAAAATCATCATTTGGCAACCGTTACAGAAATACTTGATTCAGACCAGGAAATATCAGTGGATGTTAACATTAGTGGATAATTCTGAGGACAAACATGATACATTACATATCAAATATTTCTAAAGATAGCAAAATATTACTCTACAAGACATTTGCTAATTAAAAACAGCAACTTTACAGTGGAGAAAACTGGCAAACACCTCCTTAACCAAATAATTAGAATTAAAGTCACCAGGAATGAGGCAAATTGAAATCATGTGATTCTTTTTTTTTTTTCCATAATTTTTTCATTCAATATTATTTTACATTAGTTGCAGGTATATAGCACAGTAATTAGATAATTACATAATTTATAAAGTGATCTCCCTAATAATTCAAGTACCCACCTGATACCACACATAGTTATTACAATATTATGGACTATATTGCCTATGTTGAACTGTACATCCCTCCGACTGCCAACTTGTACTTCTTAATCCGTTCACATTTTTCACCCAATCCTCTAACCACCACCGTTGTCTGGCAACCATCAGTCTGTTTTCTGTATCTGAGTCTGTTTCTGCTTGGTTTGTTCGTTTTTGTTCATTAGGTTCCACATATGAGTGAAATCAAATGGTATTTGTCTTTTTCTGTCTGACTTATTTTACTCAGCAAAATACCCCCTATATCCGTCCATGCTGTCGCAAATGGTAAGATTTCATTATTTTTTAGGGCCGAGTAATAATCTATTGTACATATATGTACCACAGCTTTTTTATCCACTTGTCTACTGATGGACACTTGGGTTACTTCTATATCTTGGCTGGTTGTAAATAATGCTGCAATGAACACAGGGGTGCATTTATCTTTAGAGATCATTCTAAATTCACACTTTCACTTTTGAGTCTCCGTAACTGAATAGCCTTTGCAAAAGTACACTGTCCAGAAACTTAGCTCCTACGAGGAATTTTGGCCGTAACGCTCTGTTCTTCCTAAGACATTATCATGTCATACAACATTCAAGAGGGTAAAGAGCACACAGTCCTTTTCTCCCCCTACCCAAGGGGGGAAATCCATGCAAAAATACTTGGAAAGTTTTATGGTTCTCTCTTCCCATAAACGTCAACCTTTTCATCCATCTCCCTTGTTAAACATTCAAACTACTGGCATGTTTACCGCCACGTGCTCCCTGAGCCAGAGGGAAAATCTGGAGATTCAAGTCACTCACCACCTGGTTTCCAGCTTAATTTCCCCGCCACCAACCCAGATGGGATTTTTTCCCCCCCACTGTTTCCAAATAATCTTTGATACCCAATTCTAAGCATCCAATTCTATGCTGATAGTCAACACTTAACCATCACAAATGTCTTTACCAATGTTGATCTTTCTACCGCACATTTCTAGGAAAAGGTTAGATGTGTGCCTTGTTTACTGATATCTTATAAATTTGAAACAGAAGCTATTCACTGGGCTAACCCATTCCGACTCTACCGCAGTGCTGACAGATGTCACCTTGGAATCCTGTAGAAACATGCTATTTTCTCCCCTGATCTATGTCAAGTCCCTCTACAGTGAGCCATCTGCTCGTTCTTCCTGTGCCCAGATAACGTTGGCAGTGTTAGGTCAAATCAACACAGAGCCTTCCCACCTACTGTCAGGTTTCTGTCCATTTCCTATTCTTCTTTCCAATTCTCTCCTTCCCCCAAATCTAGAGACCTGGTTTTCCCAAAATTGACAGGGAGCTCATGTAAGTGATAATCCTGAAGAGGCTACGACTATAAAATTCAATACAACTTCTTAAAGGATGGATGGGGAATAATTTCACAAATGTAAAACAACACAACCGAAGTTTCACAGAGCATATTTTATAGATTTCCGTACAAAATGGGAACTGGGTTTCAATGAGCATTTCAGCCTTTGCTAAATCAAAATACAAGGAAGGAAATAAATAATTTTATTAGAGTCTTAAACATGTATTACAACAATCTGGATTTTAGTCTTACTTTTTTTCTTTTTTTAATTAAATTTATTGGGGTGACATGGGTTAATAGGATCATATAGGTTTCAGGCATAGATGTCTATGATATAATATCTGTATATTGCATTGTGTGCCCACATAGTCTTACTTTTCTTGAAACATTTCTAAAATTATATTTAGCAGCAAATAAATCACCTATTCAGATTTTGAAACGTTGAACTGAGTTTACATACTGAATATAAATTCATATCGTCCTGAATTAACACTTTGCAATACTGAGCTTTAAAGCACAAAGACCTTTAAGTTTCCAAAGAACTCAATAAAAGGCTTTCTCACTACAGCACGAAACACATTTCTCCGGAGGAACAATCCCCGTGTCGCTTGGCTCTCTGTCACACAGAACAGGAGGTGTTCCCCTGAAAACAAGCTCACGGCCACTCTTCAGGTTCAACATTCTTATCCTGATCACTGGATCCAGCCCAGATCTATCAGCAACTTTGTTAACACGTGAGAGTCAAAATCCACATTTCAAGGACAACATTTCTGATCCAGATATAAACACACACACATGTTTATCCTTATATGTAACATACATACATATGCAGATACACACAAACACACACACTCTAAGACCACCTATTGTACACACTTCTCACCTTCCCTCTTCCCTACTTTACTAATGGGGGGACAAACTGTGCTGAGCTGCACATACTTTTATAGCCAACACTGACACATCTGACCCTCAAGTCTCTCAACACTATCCTTTAAGCTGGCCCACTGTTTTTTATTATGTTTTTTAATATATTTTATTGATTTTTTTACAGAGAGGAAGGGAGAGGGACAGAGAGCCAGAAACATCAATGAGAGAGAAACATCGACCAGCTGCCTCCTGCACACCCCCCTACCGAGGATGTGCCCGCAACCAATGTACATGCCCTGACCGGAATCGAACCCGGGACCTTTCAGTCCGCAGACCGACGCTCTATCCACTGAGCCAAACCGGTTTCGGCAAAGCTGGCCCACTGTTAATAAACCTCAACTTGAAGGGAGGTACTTCACCATGAGGCATGGTGCCATGTAAGTATTTCTCCTGCCCTCTGTCAGTCCTACCACGGCAGCTGATTGGTATCCGGGGGATATCTAAATTTTCTCTTGTCCAGTGTTATTATATCTGAATTATACATCCTTCAGCACCAAAAGTTCCAATATAATATGAGAAGCATAATAGTTTCAATGAATGGTGGAAACCTATATAATAAAAGGCTAATATGCAAGTCGACCAAATGGCAGAATGACTGGTTGCTATGATGCACACTGACCACCAGCGGGCAGATGATCAATGCAGGAGCTGCCCCCTGGTGGTCAGTGCATTCCCACAGGGGGAGCACCGCTCAACCAGAAGCTGGGCTCACAGCTGGTGAGCGCAACGGGAGTGGCCAGAGCCTCTCCCGCCTCCAAGGCAGCACTAAGGATGTCCAACTGCCACGGGTAGCGGGCCTAAGCCATCAGTCGGACACCCACTGAGGGCTCCCAGACTGCAAGAGGGCACAGGGACTGAGGGACCCCCCCACTCCCCAATGCACAGATCTCATGCACCAGGCCTCTAGTCTATAATAAGTGAGTTCTGGTCCTGACTTGGCCACTACCTGGCTGCCCTCAATCACTCCACCTCTCTATGCCTAATGAGTGGGACTGAATATCAGGTGTGGAAACAGTCAGTACTTAAGCTGCCATGGGCCCCGACTAACTGATCATGGTGCTCAGTCCCACTGAGACCAAACCCCTCCTCAGAATTCTCCTAAACACGGAGCTCCAGGGGCCCCGGCCATGACCATGCAATGACAGCTGGTCTGCAGAATCCCTGTGTGAAAGTCCACTTGTGCTCCCCTAGGACTTAGCCAGCTCTAGCATGCAGCTTAAAATTGGCCCTCTCCTGTTTCCATCCTTGGTCCTAGCTGTCTCAATTACGCCAGGATAATAGATTCTCTGGAATCCTTAGTGTTCATTTCCTCAAGGTCAAAATGTAGTTCAAGTGAAAAGGGAGAGAGGGATGGAGGGAGGGAGAAGGGAGGCAGAGAGGGGGATAAGGAAGGAGGAGAGATGAAGGGAGGGAAGGAGAGAGAGGGGCAAAGAGAGAGGGAGAGAGATGGCAGAGTCTAAGGAAAAAGTGGAGAGAGATTCTTGGAGAAGCCCAGGCAGAAGCGATGGCTTTCCTATGCGAGAAGGGCTTTTCACTGCTCCAGACTTTTATTTGTGAACTAACATTTCATGCTCCATTTTAGCATCTAGCAAACATTAGTATGGGTTTGCTTATTAAAGTATGTATAAACACACAGAGCCAACATTCTGTTCATTTCTTGAATTTTGGGGGGGAATCCGCTTAACACTCCCCACTGCGCCAGATCATCTGCTCACCTGGCTCGAAATCAAATCACTACTGAAGTCTAAGCTTTCAGATTCCAAAAGCAAAATTACCCCACTTTGTGATAGCAAGAATGTCTCATATATACCCTGGAAAATCATTAAAAGAACAAAAAACAAAATTAACAGCAGTCTGGATAATAGTATTTTCTTATTTAATAGTCCATTTAGACACAGATTAAGTATTAAGCATATTTGTAACATAGGACCAGAGTATACATATATACTAGAGGCCCTGTGCACAAATTCGTGCACCAGTGGGGTCCCTCGGCCTGGCCTGTGGGATCAGGCTGGAACTGGCTCTCCCCCATCTCGCAAGGGGTCCAGGATTGCGAGAGGGTGCAGGCCAGGCCGAGGGATCCCACTGATGCATGATTGGGGCTGGGAGGGACGCGGGAGGTTGGCCAGCCAGGGAGGGACCGTGGGAGGGCTCCAGGGCATATTCGATCCATCTCCTCAGTCCCGATCAGCCAGACCCCAGCAGCAAGCTAACCTACTGGTCAGAGTGTCTGCCCCCTGGTGGTCAGTGCATGTCATAGCGAGTGGTTGGCCAGTCGACCGTCTGCCCCCTGGTGGTCAGTGCACTTCATAGCGACTGGTTGACCAGTTGACCATCTGCCCCCTGGTGATCGGTGCACATCATAGTGAGCGGTTGAGCGGCCTTAGCATATCATTAGCATATTATGCTTTGATTGGTTGAATGGCCGATCAGACGACTGGACACTTACCATATTAGGCTTTTATTATATAGGATACAGCCTGTCTGCCAGCCCTTCCTCCCCCTTGGCAGACATCACTAGTCAAACACAGACTTTTGCTCAGAACCTGGAAGCAGCCTGAAAAACTGTCAACACTGTTCTCCAGCCGACTCTTTCCGACCGACCAGGGCTGGCCGTGAGCCACCTCCCACTTGTCACCCTGCCATGAGGAGGAGACAGCGGGTAAACCAGACCCCTGCTTCTCTCTGCCAGCTTCCTCGCTGCAACAACGGCAAGCACCTCCTTCCAAGCCATTAGGCTCGGTCGGTCGTATTGTAATGAAGAAAATACAAGTGCCTGGCCCTCCCCTCCCACTCGCCGGTGAGAACACTGAGGCTCAGAGAGGGAAACACTGTCCAGCATCACATCAGCTCCTAGGAGAATGAGGAGGAGCCTGAGTTCAATTAACCTTTTCTGCGCATCACACCGCCTGGGCCGGGGCTGGCCATGAAGGTGAAGGAAAAGGCTCCATTTCTTTCGTCAGCCTCCTCCTGTTCTCCTCTTCCCAAGAGAGTGAAAATAGCTTCGGTGTGCGTCTCTTATGTTTCCTCTCACCACCTGTCTCTCAAAAATAAACATGTCTTTTGTGGCCAAAATGGAAGGAGAGGGAAGCCCTTGGACTTCATATTGGCTAATGTGGTGAAATCAGACTCTCCAAAGACTCCCTTCTGCTTTGGCACCGTGGTCCTCCAGCCTCCCCTCTGTCAAGACCTGCAGAGATCGTTTATTTTTATTCAGTGATCTCAAAAACTGGACTACAGCCCGGCCGGCGTGGCTCAGTGGTTGAGTGTCGACCTATGAACCAGGAGGTCACGGTTCGATTCCGGTCAGGGCACATGCCTGGGTTGCAGGATTGATCCCCAGTAGGGGGCATGCAGGAGGCAGCCAATCATTGATTCTCTCTCATCATTGATGTTTCTCTCTCTCTCTCTCTCCCCCTTCCTCTCTGAAATCAGTAAAAAAAATATATATATATATATATATATATATATATATATGTATGTGTATATATATGTGTGTATGTGTGTGTGTGTGTATATATATATATAAAAAACTGGACCTTAGCTATCTGGTTCTTGAAGAGCTGAAGGCGTTTAATCTCTATAAATGACCACATCTGACCTAGAAGCTACCATGCAATGTTTTATGTTAATTTGCAAAAGGAAAATTTATATCATAACTTTAAATGTTTCTATGCTTAAAAGAACATAAAAAAACAAACCCTGCTAAAACGCTCAAGTAACAGAGCTTTACTATCTTAGCTATCTTGACTCAGCCGCTTTAAAACTTGGCAATGCTATTTCCATAGGATCTCAACGCAGCCAGAACCAGGGGCTAATTTTGCAGCAGCACCATGTGGTCTCAGTTCTTAAATGATGCCACTGACATGGTCACATCACAAAGAAACGAGCAGACAAAGCCGAGGAAGTGTTCTTTAAAGGGGTTCCCAGGCTCCACCCAACGTGAACGGAGCACTGATCAGTAGATGGCTTCCCAACACGACCCGTCCCCATCCGAACAGGAAAACCTCAGCTCCAAACGATTTAGGTCTTAAGGTAATCTTTAAAAAGTACACAGCTTTAACACTTTTAATATCACGAGTAATATAAAGATGTGTTTTCATTTTAATTCTACAAAAATATTTTCATAGTCATGCGACTATCAGCCACACACACACAAACTACTAGCTATTTAATTGGAAAGGAGACCACCAGACAACCTTTGAAAATGAAGTGATTTCGTGTGCCAAGAACATCGACGGTGCTGCTGGCTTATGTGGAGTCCGGAAACACACACCATATACAATAAAAATGGTTCCGTGTGGAATCATTGACAGCTTAAACTATGTCTGAGAAACACTGCAACTAACATAAATTACAAGTTACAAAAATAGCAGAAGATGCTAGATCGGTGCACTGCACAACATCGAGAGCATGCTTACAAAGAGAAGAATCAAACCAGAAATCACCGACGTACTTCTGTTCCCGGTGAGCGCGGCTAACAAAGGAGCCACACAAAGGCTGTAGGATCCCAGGACCAGCAGCGTCAGGAGAGTGGCATCGTAGTGCCCCTCTGAGCCGGCCGGCGGGGTGAGTGTCGAATTGATAAATACGTTGGAAGAAATATCCGTTTCTGTGCAACTGCGAAATCCTCCTGGTACAGTCATTTAAGTGGGTCAGAGCAAGCTCAGGCAGGAAACACTGCAGCCATGTTCGCTCCCACATCCTTCATGCTTGCGCTTAGTGAATTAGAATCCGGGGGGGAAGTATCTGTAAGCTCCCAGGCGCTACACAAAACAGATCGGACCAGCCAGCAAATCACGCTGAGAAAGAGGCTCATTGATCCGGACGCTAACTCTGCAACGGGGGAAGCTAGACAGGCTCGGTGGGTGGAGGGAAAAGCCCTTTGTTACAAGACAAAAAGGAGCAGACAAAGGCATGGTACAGCCTCCTCAGGAGTGTCAGGCCCGCCAGGGAACCGGGGGCCGTGTCAACATGGCTGTCCATGGAAAAGGCTGGGTGGTGACACTCCGGAGCGTCTGCTTCCAGTGTCACTGATTCCGGCGTCAGGGGTCCCCCGAGAGCAAGCTGCGGATGCTGCTGGTTTTGAACATTCGCGTTGCACACGGAGAAAGCGGCAAGCGAATCACCTTTCCCAATTCCTAATTCTCTGCTCCATGCAAATCCCTCTGATTTCATGCGACAACTTCAAGTGCAGACAGTAAGCGGAGGGGAACCCCGGTCCATGGTCAGTAGCCTGTTCTGGCATTCCTGGAGTTCTGGTATCAGCTCCTTCCCACCACGAGACTAGCCATTGCTGCTAAGTGAGCTCTCGGAAATGCGCTCATTCATTCAATGCCTCGTCCTCCACGTGCGCGTCAATTCTGTTCACACGCTGGCTGAGTGCCCTGGCCCGGTGACAACCTTGCTGAGCCTGAATTACCTTACATATATAATGAGTTGCAACAGAAATTATTTGAGAGGGGGGAAAAAAATGAAATAGTGTATGGTAACCCTGTAATACGCTCCATACCCAAAGGTTCGCTACCCATGACTCTGCTTTGTCCCCGGCCCCTCCCCAGAAAGAAGAAACCGATCCCTCCTTAAAGAACTCCCCTCCGCCCCACACCCCCGTACATCTGGTTTCATCTGCTTATTCTAGCTATCCATGTACATATCTTCTTTCTTCTCATCTCCTTTTAGAGAAGCGCCATTCTTTTATAACCTGTACCTCTCATTGCATCTATCATGACGCCTGCACACAGCCAGGCACACCTAAATTGTTCAAATTAACTACATTTGTGAGAAAATTTCCATGAGCAAAGAAGTACCAAGACCAAACACACCTTTTGAATGCAAAGGAACACTCAATTCATTCACCCTTTTTATACACAGGAAACAGAATTCACATTAGCAACATTAAAAATATTACGTAAAAGCAGACTTGAAATTCTAATATACTAGTCATCTGACACTGAACCTAGCATCCAAAGATTATAAAACAAACATCCACAAAATGTGATCTTTTACAAAATAAATGGAGCTGAAGTTTTCTTTTTCCTGGTTTCCAGCTGGGTTCCAATGGCCCCCTAGATTGCTTTCTTTCCTTAAACCAGTGATGGCGAACCTATGACACGCGTGTCAGCACTGACACGCGTAGCCATTTCTGATGACACGCGGCCGCTGAGACGGCCGCATGCCGAGGATGAAACATTTGCTGCTCCTGAGGATGAAACATTTGCGACATAATGTTTTTTCCTCCAAGTGACACACTACCTGAGTTATGCTCAGTTTTTTGGCGAAGTTTGACACACCAAGCTCAAAAGGTTGCCCATCACTGCTTTAAACAAACCAAAAAACACTATCGCTTCCAATGGCACACTTCAGAATCCCTATTTAAAAAAATACCAGGTCCCTTTAAACACCAATATTTCAATGTTTCATAGCACATTCATCCAAAGAGAAGGTTGTTGAAAGAACGTTTTTCCTGCCAAACTTTCAGAACAAAAAAAAAAAAAGGAAAAAAATTTGGGAGGAAGCAGCAGCAAGCATATGTTCTCATAAACCACAGAACCAAAGAGTCTAGTAATTATCTGCAGGGTACTGGTTCTTCATGTAACGGCCATTTCAACAACCCCCGAAGGATGACAGACGTATGACGGACTCACAATTGCTGCTGTAGGCGTTCAGATCACTGTGGGTGCTGGCGATGGAGGCGGGGCTCCCCGTCCGCCGGAGCACCGAGCTCTTCAAGGACCCGTTGGACTTCGGAAGCGGCCGAGGCAAATTCACCCAAGACGGCGGTGCGCTTTTCAGAGATGTAGGTTTTCCTTGAGGGGGGAAGGAAGAAAGAAGTTTCTACCGCTATTCATATATTTGAAAGTTTTCAGCTTATAAACGCAAATGCCTCACTGACAACGTAAAATGGATATTCCCAATCATGTCACTTCAGATGAAGTCTTCACCTAGACTTATTTATTGCTGATATATGAGAAGCAGGCAAGCAGGCTGGCTGTAACCAAGGAGCCTCGCGTCCTTAACTCGTGTGTTCTGTGATACAGTGGTAGGTCAGAAAGAGCCATGTGAGATAGAAGCTTGTGGCAAAGTTAAAACCAAAGAATAAACAAATTGATATGATTCCCCCCCATGCTGTTGACTGAAAAGTATACAAATGAGCCCATTCATGCACGAGGCTTCCATGTAAAACAAACAAACAAAAAACAGATGAAAAATTTACAACAACCAAACAGAAAGGGGGAAATAAATCCATCTGATGACGAAAAAAAAAAAACTTCACTTAGAAAATACCTACTGTCTAACACCAGGTGGTGCTATATTACTAGCAGTATTCTTTTCTCCTCTTAACTTTTCATCTTTACTCCTTATTTGCCAAACTTAAATGACCTCCACTCAAACTTCTCTTTCTTGCAGCAGAAGGGTTTCCATTTATCAACAAAATACACATGCCGCACATTCTCTGGCATCTTTGAAGTCACACTGTCTCACACTGTCTGAATGTGGGCATTTCCCAAGTTCAAGACTTCACTCGCGGCTTTCTTCCTATCCACCTCTCTTGCAGATTCTATTGTATTCACTTGACTCTAACCCTGCCCTGGATGAATGAATCCCAGATTCGCACCTGCAGCCCTAACCTCCTTCTGAACCCCAATGCCGCTCACATTTCCAATTCCTTGCTGAAGGATTCCATTTGGACAGATAACCTCCTACCTACTGATGCTAATTTAAGTCTAGTTTTCCTTCTTCCCCAAGCCTCAAAACACAGGAATCATTTCCCCTCCCTCTCCCAGTTTACCATATAATCTAGCACCAAGTCTCTCAATGCTAAAAGTATCACATACTGAAGAATGTCAAGAAAATGAAAAGACCTCAGATGAAATTGATAGCGTCACACATTACTGATGGTGCCGTAAGTGAGAAAAGAACTTTGTCTGAAAAGTCATGCTCATTGCTTGGTCCCAGTGCTTTCACCTGCCAAAATCTCATCTTAACAGAGAAAAAAGAGCTGACTCTCCTTAGGTCTGGCATCTAAAGTCACCCAAATTAAAGCTCTCCCTGCCTCCAGCCTCACCCCTGCACTGTTCTTTGTTATGGGCAACCAGCCTACTCTTCTCTGGACACCAGGATTTTACTATTCTAATCCACTAGGAACATCGTTTCTTTTCAAAACAGTCTTCTTCCTCCCCATCCAAGTCCTACAATCCTTACTAACCCCTGATATCTTGCCTAAACAACTGTATTAGGCACCATACGTCCTGTCCTTCTATCCTTCCCAACCCCACCACATGGACCTCCTGAACATGGGAACTATGGCCATGACCCAATTTAAAAAGCTCCATTATCTGCAGGATATTATTTTCAATCCTCTCAGTGAATATTTAATTCTAGAGGCATGAAGGGGTTGACTCATACCAACTTCTTCCCCCTTATGCTTTGCCATGCCTCCATGCTCATTTCTACCTCTCTGGCTCATTCTACTCTGTTCTTCTGCCCAAGACCATCTTTGTGAACGAAATGGCCTCCTTTCCGTCTAGTCCTCTATTTTGTCTGGTGCATACAAAGCCAACAGACGGTGCTTTTAAATCCTTGGCAGCCCCACCCCAGATCTGTGAATCACCATCTCCATCTTAACAAGATCCCCAGGTGATTCAAATACACATGAAGTGTGAGAAGCCCTGGGAAGAATCAGGGCCTCTTTGTGTGTGCAGTGGGCCACACCTCCCTTTATGTTGCTTCCATCACAGCTATTTACTATGTCTCTGGCCTAGTCTCCCTGAGAATGGGAGGAGTATCTTACTCCATTCTGTCCCTCAGGGCCCAGCAAAGTGGAGAGCATAGAGTGAGACTTAATATATGTTTGTTGAATTCATTAATTTTTCTTTTCAGGCCAAGAGTTAGGTATGGGAAATAGGGACAGGTAGGTAAAGGGTACAAACGTTCAGTTATTGATTAATGTCTGAGGTGCTGATGTAAAACATGGTGACTAAGGCTGATAACACCTAAGATGGATGATTGAAATTTGCTATAGCTAAGAGCTGGAAACAGCCCAAGTGCCCATCAGTAGATGAGTATACAAAAAAGCTGTGGTACATTTACACCATGAATACTATGCAGCTGGGGGAAAAAAGAAGGATCGCTTACCTTTTAAGACAGCATGGAGGGACCTGGAGAGTATTATGCTAAGCAAAATAACCCAGTCAGAGAAAGACAAGTATCAAATGATCTCACTCATATGTGGAATCTAATGAACAAAATAAACGATGAACAAAATAGATCCAGAGACATAGAAGCAGAGAACTGTCAAATCTCAGAAGGAAGGTTGGGTGGGGGAGAGATTAACCAGGAACTTACATGCACATATGCACAGTCCATGTACACAGACAATTGTGTGGTGAAGGCCTGGGAGGGGTGAGTATGGGGTGGAGGGGGTCATTGGGAAAACAGAGGAGACATGTGTACCACTTTCCACAATAAAGATAAATTTTAAAAAATTGCTAAGAGAGGGTAGCTCAGTAGCTCAGTTGGTAAGAGCATCCTCTGGATGTACCAAGGTTGCGGGTTTGATCCCCAACCATGCCACATAGAGGAGTCACAGGAATCAAGCAATGAGTGCAGGAGGGGTGGAGCAACAGCAACAGGCTGACCTTTCTTCCCTCCTTCTATATGCCTCCCTTCTCACTACTGCATTTGACTAGCCAAAAAAAAAAAAAAAAAATTGCTAAGAGAGCAGAACTTCAATGTTCTCACACACACAAAAAAAAATAAATATATGAGGTGGATGTGTTAATTAATTTGATGGTGGGAACCCTTCCATAATGTATACATACATACAATCACCACAATGTACACTTTACATATCTTACAACTTTATCAATTATACCTCAATCAGGCATTTATAATTATAAATGTAGAATTATAATGGTGATAGTAATAAAACTATTAAAATTTCCTTTAAAGGCAAGAGTAGATAAATTTTGGTAATCTCATCATCTACACTGAAGCATTAAACACTTAACCAAATTTATTTGTCCTTTGTTAATAGACTACAGCCTGTTAGCTAAATAAAAGGAGACATTTTTCTTTACATTGCTTATGATGATTAGCAAGTAATAGATATTCAAATGTCCATTTGATTTTTAAATTTACAGTTTGCCACAAGTTTTACTTGATTTTAGAGGTATAGAAAAAGTTTTTTAGAATATAAATTCATCAAATTGCTGCCCTTTAAGCAAAATAATTCTGATGAGTCATATCATCGAAACCAATGAACAAGGTTGGGCAAGCTACATATGAAAGCTTCTGGGCCGCAGCCACATGCAATCAAGACTCAACAGGTTTAGAAAATCAACTTATTTTTCAGAAAGGAATGTTTCACAGCATTGTTCCTGAAGGACTGAGGTTTACATACATTCCTCAGTGTGCCTTGGAGTTACTACAGACCTGTACCCTGATTCCAACACACAGCCTGGCATCAGAAGCAAGCTTACTCCGCAGTTATCATTCCTCTGACCTGCCCTACTCCCTTTTTAAAGAACATATATATTTTATTGATTTCAGAGAGGAAGAGAGAGAGAGAGAGAGGATGATGAGAACCATTGATTGGCTGCCTCCCTGCATGCTCACCCCCCCCTCCACTGGGATTGACCCTGCAACCCGGGCATGTGGCCTGACCAGGAATCAAACCGTGAACTCCTGGTTCATAGGTCGATGCGCAGCCACTGAGTCATGCCAGCCAGACTGCACTACCCCATTTTTACAAGTCACACTGTCACCCCCACCAGCACCACCCGCACCACCCCCTCCACCTAATGGCAAATTTGCAGTCCTAGCCAAAGTCTCACCCATTCTACTAGTACATACTCTTGACTGCTGGGCACTGAGGGTACTGAACCAAGCCTACTTCACCAAAGGACTAGCTCCCTTGAAACTCAGAATAACCCTGACAGTGCATTAACTATCCCCCGTTGGTAGATGAGAAAACTCCTTAGGCACTTAAATGGCTTAGTTGGGTCACATACCTGAGGCCTAGAGTACAAGCCACTTACCACCAACCTAACATTCCCTCTATGCAGCCACAGAACAGAGGCATCACGGTTAAGGGAAGAAGTGTCGGGCGTGGAGGCCAGTGTGAGCTCCTCCTCCCTCTAGAAGGGTGTGCCTAGACTGCAACGGTAAAGACACCACGATACAACAAGGTGTGTGACTGTTTCCCCAACAGGCCTAATGTCTGCCTAATGGCCAAGGTGGTCTCAAGGGCCTGTAAGCAGACTTCACATAAAGCAGCAGTAAAACACAGTCATCACGAGCAGTATAGGCAACATGTCAATACTGGGCTGAGAGGCTGTGAGTAACCTGAGCACCAGGTTCTTAAACGATGAAGTCAACACAGGACTGCTCTGACAGGCAGCCCCAAAAAGGCGACGTTCATCAGTTTACTCCACATTATGTTATTCATCCCAGATGTGAACCATAAAGATTAAGATCTACCTGTAGAGATATTACTGACCTTAGAGGTTTATTTTAAGTTCATGCCTTTAGCATAAACTTATAGAGAGAGAACTGGTTTTGATTCTATTATTATAATCATCTCTTGTCTGGGGAAAATATGGAAGGAATAACATTTGCTCTGTGCCTTATGTCAAGCGTGTCAAGCTCGCGGGCCGCATGCGGCCCACAAGGAATATTTTTGCGGCCCAGCCAATAGAAGGGTACGTAAGAGACATTTTAATAAAAATTCCATAATTTTTACAATATCCTGTCATACATAATTATTAATAACTAGAGGCCCGGTGCACGAAATTTGTGCACAGGGGGTGGGTTCCTCAGCCCGACCTGCACCCTCTCCAATCTGGGGGGCCTCAAGGGAGCCCTTTCCAATCCGGGAGCCCTGATAGCTTAGGCCCACTCCCCGTGGTTCTCTGCTCTCTGCGGGGCCTGGCCGCTCCGAGCCCGCTGCCCAGAGGCTCTCCGTGGCGGGGGGTGGGATACTTGCCTCGTTGTGGGCTTGATTCCCCAGTTGGGGGCATGCAGGAGGTAGCCGACCAGTGATTCTCTCTCACCAGTGATGCTCTGTCTCTCTCTCCCGCTCCCTTCCTCTCAGAAATCAATGAAAATATATTAAATTTTAAAAAGAAAAAAGAAGAATGAATAAAACAAAGCGAAAAACAGCCATTCGCTGGATCATTGTCCCAACTCCTTGAGATTCTGCTTCCCGGCAAGTGTGGACAGTTTGGCTCAAGTAAACTCATAAAAGTTCTCTACAGGTTTGAGTGATTTTACGTGAACACGACATATACACCTGCTGGTTTCTGAGGGCGAGGCAACAGAATCAGTCCATGAGGTCTGCTGTGAAACTGTAGAGGAGTCTGTTTTTGCTGTCAAAAGCCAGGTCACCCTTAGAAAGAGTATAGAAAACCGGAAATGGGATTTACAAAGAGAAAACAGACAGAAGCGAACAGAGGGATGCTCCCGCACTCTTTTCCACCCAGACAGGTCCGTTTCTCAAACATCCTCCCTCCCTGAAGGTGGTGAGCTGCGGCCTAAAGGTGGGGGGAGTCAGAGAAGCCCGAGCGAGGTCCTAGGCAGCTCCGGAGAGCTTTCTGCATTTGAATGAAGCCTTGGAGTGAGATCCATTGGAATGAATCGCCCTGACCTCCTCTCCTCCCGCTTGCTCCCTACCCCACCCCCTACCCCCAAGCCTAGGATCTGTCTGCTCCCAGCTGCCTCCCCCGAACATGCATGCCAGGTGCAGGTGGATCCCAGAGAGTGGGCACTGCTCCCCACAGCAGTGCCCAGCTCCAGAGGGTGCCTTTGAGTTTGACATGCTTGCCTTAGGTGGTAACACAGAGTCTACTGGATTTGAAATATGCCTTCATCAAACAAGCAATTTACTAGGACAACCAACTTGGAAAACCTAATTAATTGCACAGCACTCATCCGAAATGTAATCATTAAGGAATGCCTTGCAATACTAAAAATCCAAAAGAAAGTTTTATTAAGTGAAAAAAAAGGATACTGTTATGTATAAACTTAAAAAACAGGATAGTATTATCTATACATTGAAAAGTTACAGAAGGATATACCAGAATTTTATGAGACTGTTATGGGATGCAGTCCAGGGGGACAGGGAAGAAAAGAGTAGAAAAAAGCAGGAATGGGGAATGTTCCCTCCATACTTCACGAACTGACATATTCCTCCGCGTGAGTTTTCTTACTACAATCAGCATATTTTTATAACAAAAACTAATAAATATTACTAAAGTCAAATATTTAATTAGATAAAAGATGCTTGAGACAAAACAAAAAAAAACAAGAATGCATAAAATGAATAAATACTTAATGCAAGTAGATTCTATACTTATTCCTACACATCGGTAAGCCTTATGTATTCTTTAATTCTTTTAATTTTGCTAAGAAAAACAAACTAAAGAAACCAGCACCTTAAATTGATGTTTTTATATGGCTGTGATGGAAAATTCTTTATGATGCCATAATGGTGTGTTTCCTGGGACTAGAAATGAAAGCTAAAGAATGAACTTCTGAATGGTGCTCCTTTGTTCTGACACTTACAAATGACTCATTCTCTGGGAGAAAGCTCCCAGGACCTGCACAGGTTCGCACTGTAATCGCTCAGCTCCATTGGGCCTCCTCCATTCTTTAAGGAAAGGCCTGGGAAAGAAGGTGGGTCCCACCCTGCTCACAAAACACAGCAATGTGAGAGGTTCCCAACGCCACAGAAACACCTACCAGTCAAAGCACGTTCTCCTCTCTGAACTCTCAGCGAGACAAGAAGGAATTCTGCACGAGTACGTTTTTCACGAGGCCATTCGGCACTAAAAAAAATGACTGGCTGCTTTTTACATTCGATAAAATTCATGAGTTTTAATTTAAAAAAAAAAAACTTGACTACTACATTACCTAAATTAGAAGACACAGCTCATCTTAATAAAAATCTGGACAATGGATTCACATATGGAGTTGCGTTACACAGGTAATACTTGCTTACATAGTATGGTAACTGTGTGTAATGGCAAAGCACAAATGTATAGGGAGGGTGCTAGGAACGCCTGACATCTTACTATAGAAATCACTACCACATGTTTTCCACAAAAATTACATACTAGAGAATACATTGTACCGCATCACATTAAAATACTTTGTTCTGGGACTTGCGTTGCTTAGTAGGAGCACAGGTATCTTGGGGAAGAAAAAGAAAATGAGGTTGGAGAGGAGGAGAGTTTGCAGTAGGCATTCAATAGCTAAAGATGGCACTAACTTCCAGGCTAAAAACTTCACACCTTAATGGGTGGCGGTGGGGACTGGAGGGAGGATGGAGAGGCAGGGGCACTGCAGCTTTCTTAGCATTTGCTTCTGAACTTGGTCACATGGTAGCAGTGTGCAGAACTGACTGCAGGGAAGCGAGTGAAATCAAGGAGACAACTTAGGAGGCCAATGCACTGCCAGGGCTCGGGGCCATGCAGATTTTAACTAGACAGCGAAAAGGAGACTGCTGAGGTCAGTACTATGGGAACGACCTATTAAAAAAATACATATGTGTATATATATGTTTTAAAATATAAATCACTAGAGGCCTGGAGCACGAAATTCATGCATGGGGGGGGGGGGGGGGTTGTCCCTCAGCCCAGCCTGCACCTTCTCCAATCTAGGACCCCTCGAGGCATGTGCAACTGCCCTCTCACAATCCAGGACTGCTGGCTCCCAACTGCTCGCCTGCCTGCCTTCCTGATTGCCCCTAACCACTTCTGCCTGCCAGCCTGATCACCCCCTAACCACTCCCCTGCCAGCCTGATTGATGCCTAACTGCTCCCCTGCCAGCCTGTTTTCCCCTAACTGCCCTCCCCTGCAGGTCTGGTCACCCCTAACTGCACTCCCCTGCAGGCCTGGTCCCTCCCAACTGCCCTCCCCTGCTGGCCTGATCACCCACAACTGCCCTCCCTTGCAGACCTGGTCCCTCCCAACTGCCCTCCCCTGCTGGCCATCTTGTGGCGGCCATCTTGTGTGTTGGAGTGGTGGTCAATTTGCATATTATTATTAGATAGGATTAGATAGGATAGAGGCCTGGTGCAGGGGTGGGGGTTCCCTTGGGGCGTGGGGCCTGTGGTGGTTTGCAGGCCAGCCATGCCCCCCAGTGACCCAAGAGGAGGCCCTGGTATCTGGGATTTATTTATCTTCTATAATTGAAACTTTGTAGCCTTGAGCAGAGCCAAGCCTCCTGCTCGCTCTATGGCTGCAGCCATTTTTGTTGGGATTTATTTATCTTCTATAATTGAAACTTTGTAGCCTTGAGTGGAGGCCAAGGCAGGCCAGGGCTGTGGAAACTTGGCTTCCTCCATTGCCGGGGAAACCCAAGACTCCTGCTCTCTCCGTGGCCACAGCCATCTTGGTTGGGTTAATTTGCATACTCGCTCCTGATTGGCTGGTGGGCATGGCTTGTGGTGTAGCGGAGGTATAGTCAATTTGCATATTACTCTTTTATTAGATAGGATTATATTGTTATGTAAAACATAATGAATAGTAATAAGGAAAGCAAGTAGCAGGGCCATTGACTATTAGAGTCAGAATCAGGAAATGCCAAATAAACAGACAAAAGTAGTTAAAATACCAAGAAAAAAAAAGAGAGAGAGAATCTGTTTATACCTATAATGATAACTTTGCTTACTTAAACACAACTCCATAGAGAAAGTGACCTTGGGTGTAATTATGTACAGTAACTAGAAATTATTATTATAAATTACTAAGTCTACCCAAAGGGATAAAAAAATAACAATAACATATGGAGAAATAATTTATACCACTCAAAACTGTGGCTCCAAGTTTACTCTCAACCCAAAAGGACCAAATTCTCTCATTAGCACTAATGTAGACGTTAAAAATTTATCTTCAATGGTAGAGCATTGTCAAAAAACTATTTAAATAAACCTGATATTATGCTTACAAAATAAATACTATACAACAATCAGTTTTCCAATATACCAGAAAAAAAATGAGAAAAGATCCTATTTCTATAAAGAAATTATCAAAAAGTGCTAGTATTATGGAAAAATACAAAACTGAAGAGAATAAAAGATTTGTGTAAGTGAAAATACATGTTAATTCTTCCCTGAATTAAGATATTAATTGAATGTCATTCCGATGTAAATCTACATGTGATTGGTTCTAAAGAAGAAATTGGGCAAAAATATTTTTCAAAAAAATAATCTTTTGATAAAAATTGCACATAAAAATCTTCAGAAATTACCAAGAGAAAGGTATTTCTTAGAACATTTTATAAAACAACATTTGGTCCTTTTACAAAAGCTCCCTTTTACTGTAAAAGCATTTCTTATTTACAGATTAGACGTAAGGAGAATTTTTTAAAGCAATTTAAATTAGTCTATAATAAGTTAAGGATGGCCAAAAATTTCTGGAACCTAAAAGTAATGGCAAGGACTACAACTCAACAACAACAAAACAATCTGATTTTAAGAATGGGCAAAGGACTTGAATGGGCCTTTCTCCAAAGAAGGTATACAATGGCCAACAAGCACGTGAAAAGATGTTCAATGTCATTAGTCATTCTTAATGAAATATAAATCAAAACCACAAGACGATGCCACTTTACGCCTATTAGGATGGCCAGTATAAAAACAAAACAGGAAATAACAAGCGTCGGTGAGGATTTGGAGAAATTGGAACTCTGTGCTTTGCTGGTAGAAAAGTAAAATGGTACGGTTGCTGTGGAAAATAGTAGGGAGGTTTCTCAAAAAAATTCAAGTAGAACTACCATATGATCCAGCAATTCCACTTCTGGGCATATATCCAAAAAAACCGGAAGCAGGATCTTCAAGAGATATTTGTTTACCTATGTCTCACAGCATGATTCACAATAGCCAAAATGTGCAAGCAACCCAAGTGTCCACTGACAGATGAATGGAGAAGCAAAAGGTGGCACATACATACAATGAAAACTTGATTGGCCTTAAAAGAAAAGGAAATTCTGACACATGCTACAATATGGAAGAACCTTGAAGATATTATGGTTAGTGAACTAAGCCAGACACAAAAGAACAAATATTGTATGATTCCTCATATATGATGTACCTAGAGTAGTCAAATTCATAGAGCCAGAAAATAGAACTGTGGTTGTCAGGGGCTGAAAGAAAGGGAGAATGGGGAGTCAGTGATTGATAGATAGAGTTTCAGTTGGGGAAGATGAAGTTCTGGAGATGGGATGGTGGTGATGGCTGTACAACAATGTGAATGTACTTAAATACCACTGAACTGTACACTTAAAAATGGTAAAAATGGTAAATGTTATGTAATATATATCTTACCACAATAAAAAAAAATAGTTTAAAAACTAGGTGAAAGAACTTGTGCTATTCATTATTATTGAATATAAACTAGTAAAAGTCTACTACTGGTATGAAACTATACTGACAGATTAATAAACTGGTGTATAAGTCTCAGAAATATAAAAATTCAGAATAGGGTAAGGGGAGGTATTTCAAATCAGTGAAGAAATTTGTGGTATTAAGATATTTGAATTTTAAAAGGTTAAAATTGGAGAAGCAGTATGATATAGGGATTAAAAGTCGAAAATCTAGAGCCACTGTGGTTGAGCATCAACCTATGAACCAGGAGGTCACAGTTTGATTCCCAGTCAGGGCACATGCCTGGGTTGCGGGCTTGAACCCCAGTGAGGGGTATGCAGGAGGCAGCCGATCAATGATTCTCTCTCATCATTGGTGTTTCTAACTCTCTCTCCCTCTCCCGTCCTCTCTGAAATGTAAATGTGTGTGTGTGTGTGTGTATGTGTGTGTGTGTGTGTGTGTGTGTATAGATATAGATATAGATATATATAGATTGTTTTTGTTTTTAAATCTAGAGCCAAACTGCCTAGGCATAAACCTAGCTCTAGCTGCACTGGCTGTGGGCAGTTTATTTTACCTCTCTGGACCTCTATTTTCTCAAATGTAAGAATGGGGGTGACTATACTGGTATTTCATAGGTTCTTGTGAGAGTTAAATGAGTTCATATTTTTTAAATGCTTAAAACAGCCCCTGGTCCAAAGTAAGTGGTGTATGACTATTAACTACCAGTGCTCACTATCAAAAAACATTTGAGTTGGGTTAAAAAACATAAAAATTAAGCATAATAATTAAATATAGATTAGTCTTCCTTTTCCGTAGAGAAGGTCTTGTTAAGCATAAAAACAAAGGAACTGTTAAAGGACAAGACGCATTTGACACTATAAAAATGGGAAATTAACAAAAAACAGAATACCATATGCGAAATAAAAGGGCATAGAGTAAAAAATACAGGACAAAGGACAACAGATAAGATCAAACCAACAAAAAAGAATCATATGCCCCAAAATATAAGTGAGCAAAAGCTCTAAGCTAAAGGGTACCTAAAAATAGTCAATACATTGTATTTTTAATTTAACCTGATTGTATCTAACGTCTTTCCTGACTCCTCAACTGTCATTCCTAATCCCCATTTCCATTGCTCACATTCTATAGAAAGGTCTAAAAAGCCAAATACTTGTGTCTCCCACCTTTCTTCAAGTTAGGGGTGACCATGTGATCCAACCTCTGCCAATAAGACTTCAAGATCCGAGCACTAGGGGATGAGGTGCTGAGTAAGATCTTTCCTCCGTGATAAATGGAGCCAGGCATGTCAGGAGGGAGCTCTCATCTGGCTGCTGTCCTTTGCCCTCAGCCTCTGGACATGGTAGTAGGAGCACTTAACACGTGGAACTCTTAGCGACCATACTTTAACTGAAAAGTCACCGACGAAAGCAACATGCTGAGGCAGGAGGAGCGGAAGGACGGAAAGATGACATTATTGAATCACCAAGTCTGGAACTGCCTGCCTCTCGACACACACAACCTTCTGGTTTAACCCAAATTGGGTTCTTCATGAAATCTTCCCATTTGCGAGAGCCTGGATGAACTAAGAGGGCATTATACTCAGTGAAATAAGTCAGACGCATAAAGACAAATACCATATGAATTGGTTTATATGTGGCATCTAAAGAGCAAAATAAATGGAGAAACGAAACAGAAACAAAACTGACTCATGGATACAGAGAACAGACTGATGGTTGCCAGAGGGGAGGGGGGTTGGTTGCTGGGTGAAAAAGGTGAAGGGATTAAGAAGTACAGATTGTAGTTACAGAACAGTCAAGGGGACAGTGTAGGGAATGTAGTCAACAACATTGTAATAACTAAGTATGGTCCCAGGTAGGTACCGAAAATATCAAGGGATCACTTTGTAAAATAAAACCTGTAATTATCTAACCACTATGCGGTACACCTGAAACTATGAAAGTCAACCGTAATGGAACAATAAAATTCTTGAAAAGACAAATTGTGTTCTTAATGACCACATTCCCGGTCTTCTTTCTCCTTGGAGCACACTTCCCTTACTTGGCTTCCAGAACACCACTCATGACGGACTTCCCGCCTACCTTGCTCGCTGCTCCTTCTTGGACTCCTTTGTAATTAATTCTTCCTCATTTCCCCAGCCCTTTAAAGCTTGGGAGTACTCCAGGGGGACTTCGTAGTACTCCAGGGAGGTCCCCAGGGGTGCTCTTGACACGTTCTCTTTCTACATTTACTCTCTTGGTAATTTCATCCAACCCAGTGGCTTTAAATAACATTTAAATGTTAATGAGTCCCAAATTTATATCCCTAAGCCTGGATTTCTTCTGTGTACTCTAGACTTGTATATCCTACTTTCTACTCTACACCTTCTCTTCTATAACCTATTACTCATCTTAACTTAATTTCTGAGTTCCCAATTATCTACCTTCCAACATCTGTCTCTCCATCATCCATCCCCTTCTCAGTAAATGGCAACAGCATCCTTCCACTGCTCACACCAAAATGTGTACAGACATCTCCGACTCCTCTCCTCGGCTCTCACCCTCGAATTTCATCTTAGCAAATCTCTGTTGGCTTTACTTTCCACACACATATCTGACCACCCCTTCCCGCCCCCCTGCCCTGACCACAACCCTGGTCAAAGAAGCCACAATTTCCTACCATGATTATAGCAACACCTCCTCACTGATCCTGTCCTCACCCCAATTCAATGTCCTCTCGACACAGCTATCAGAGTGATCCGGTGAAAATTTAAGTCCATTTGGTTAAAAGCCCACGTCCTTATGATTTTCAAGACTCTACCTGTTCTGGCTCTCCACTGCTTGTCCACCCTCATCCCCTACTCCACTCTTCCTTCATTCCCTGCTGTTCCCAGTGCACATGAGTCAAACTCCACCTCCGGTTCTTTCCACTGAGACTGCTATCTTTTCACCCCGACATTCGCATGGCTGGCTCCTTCGAGCCTTTACTCAAAAGCCACCTTTCCCTGGCCACACTAACCAACATTTCTCCCCCTTCCCTCCTCTCTTCTTCTGCACACCCCAACACTGCATATTTCCTTCATTGGTGTTAGTATTTTTCATCTCTCTTTAGAACTTCACACTATCAAACATCCTATATACTTCATTGTGTATATATGGTCTGTCTCTCCTACCAGAATGTACCTTCAAGAAGGGCATGTTTTGATCTCATATTCACTTCTGTACCTCAGCGCTCTGACCATAGGATCTGCATTTATTCAATAAATATTTGAGTACCTAGCATATTTCAATTAAAATAAGATACCAGTTTATACTTTTCCTAAAGAGGGACTCTTTGGCAAGAGTGTTAGAAATGTCAAAATTCTTATGTAGGTGTTGGGAAATCCTCACACGCTCAGAGCAGGAGCACAGACTTGCATGCTGCTTCCAGAGGGCGATTTGGTGACTCCTATCAAGAGCTTTAAAATGCTACCCCCTCTGATTCCACCAAAAGGAAGGTATTTACCTGACCTGCTTATCTACTTATTACAAAGTTCTTCTGAGTAGAGCTGTTGAATACACTAAAAAATACTGGAAACAACCCAGTGTGTAAAGAAGTCTGAAGAAATAAATCATAGCACGTTCACAAGATGAAATATTATACAGCCATTTAAAATCATGTTACTAAGAATATATACGAATTTAAGAATTGAGGAAAATAGGTACCATACCTTGTCAATGAAAAAGAAAATTCAATCAACTAATCAGGTGCCTACCGATATTAGATATGAGGTCTCAAAAATACTAGGAACTGTTTATCCCCATCATATGTGTGCATGAGAATATGCAAAAAGAAAAGCACTGAATAGTCATAGATTATGATAAGATGAGATCGAGGGTGATTTTTCTTCTTCCTACTAGTCACTTAAAGCACTGTAGTTTTTAAATCGCCTACTGGAAAGAGGGCAGTGGAAACCTGATGAGCCATCCAAATTAACTAGCTAAATCCAAGATACAAGAGGGGTAGAATAAGATTCACCTTGCTTGGGACAATGCCCCATGTTCCCTTCTTGCCATGGACCAGCCTGAGCGCCACCTGGACCTCTTCCTTATTTATGTTGACCGCCAGAACACCAATGCATTGCGTCCTAATTGCCCACCTGCCCTCCTCCCTATTTCCACGCATCTGTACTGACTTCCTCAAACTTTATTTTCTATCCTCCGAACCCTAACTGCCCCTTCATTTCTACTCCCCAGTGCACCAGCCAAGTCCTAAAAAAAACACACCCAAATCCATATGTATCCTTCTTATTTTTATTTCTGGGGTCTCAGTGGCAAAAATTAAACAGCAGAAAGGATCAACACTAAACCAAGACTAGTGCTTACATCTGTAAGGGTATGGCTTTATTATGTTATAGAATTGCTTATATTATAACAAGAAAGAATTTAAGCAAACTTTGGTATTAGGAATCTACTCTCTTTTGAAATCCTATAGCTTTTTTTTTTTTTTTTTTTTTAGTATTATAGGGAAATATGTAATGAGGAACATCTTACCCATCTCATGATTCCTCAGGGTCTGTAGTATGACTTGCACAGAATACACTATCAAACTGTTGAGTGAATGAATGATCTTCAAGAACATAACATTTCAGTAACACCCTACATTTGCACATTGCAAAATGTGACTTCAATATTCCACATGCCAAGGCAATATTATGGAAGTCGGGTACAAGAAACTGCATCCTGCATTGCCATCACCCATTGGCCTAAACTCAAGAGTAAACTCAAAAGACAAAGTCACAACAGTTCAAGTGAGTCACAACGAAAGCACAGCAAGTCTGAAGAGGGCCGGGATTTGACAGAGAAACAAGACATCCCATAAAGCTAGGCTCTCATGATGCCTTCGGTGGCAGGCAGCATAGTATTCACGGTGACACTGTCAGGACCTGCCTCTGCAAGTGTGTTCACAAGAGTCTGCTGCTTCGGATGGAGATTAAGCAAAAATAACTTCCTTAGTCACAGGCCTGGGAACATGGGCCCCGCAACCACGGGTGCAACACACCCACGATTTAGAGGGGCTGCATCCTTTCTGGAGCCCCCTACAAAGAAGATGAATACGGGTCTTCAGAGGTTTGCTCCTCAGCACGTGTTTTTGCCTGGTAGGGAATGAGCTCACCCGGCACTCGCCCTGAGAATTCCTAACAGAACGAGGAAGGCACGTGGGGAGCCTCCTGGCTCATTAGAAGCCCAGGTCACGAGCTTTGAACAATGAGGTCATTGAGATTCCCAGTGGGTCATCATCTTACGTTTATTTCCTTTTAGAAGATTACAAAAGTAAGCAAATGCATAAAATTTGCACAAATTCACTTGAAAGAAATCACCTAATCTCATAAAAGCGCGTTGCAAAACACGAGAAAGAAGAACCTGCCCAGCCCATGATCCACAGCTGCTACTCTGAATCTTGACTCTTCAAACCACTGCTTCATCTCCAAGTGGATCTACGTCTACACACTACTGCCTTCCCTTCTTCGTTTACCGGCGCACTGGACACATTCCGATGCTCCCATGGCCTGGTTGTCAGTCATCCCAGCTCCTGTCTTCATCAGCTCTTTCCCCAGAGGCTTCCTGACCCTCTACATGGTCTTACTGTCTTAAACCTCTAACATGAACACAGCCTTTGAGGTGGTTCTCTGTCTTCAGTCTCTGCAACTTAACATGACTCAAACTAAACCATCCTTCTCCTGGTCACCTCTTCTTGCTACTCTATTAGGAAAAACCTATTTCGCTTCATGGTCACCAGAACGAGAAAACTGAGGAAACTTAGGATTATTCACCACTGAAGGGCCCTCTTTCTCCAAAACATCTTCTAATATTTTCATCGGCTTTTGATTCCCAAATACTGGTATGATTCTTACAAGCTTGTGTCCAGACTATTAGAACTGCCCTGCCTTAATCTCCCTTGGGGCTCACCTATCACTTATCGCAACACACGGTTTGCTCAAGGCAAGATGGCTCCCCAGACACCCCATACCCTTTCATGACTCTACATGTGCGTCCCCGGGAATGCCAGCAACCTTTCATGCCTGGCCAACTCCTACAGGAACATTTCAAGGCCAGTTCGAACGTCACGGCTCTTCTCCAGTCTTCCCTGAGGCTAGGTTACTGGGGTTCCCTCTACTGTGAACAGAGCTTCATACAAGTCTCCACTCCCATCAAGTCCGACAACATCTGTAAACACCTGTTTCGCTGAGCACTGGAAAATATAAAAATAACTCAGACCTGGACTCCACCCTCATGGATCTCACAGTTCTGTAGAGGACAGATATGTAAGAAAATAATTACAGTAGAGAATGATAAATGCAAAGTACCACAGAGGCCAGGCATTCAGCTGGGGTTTGAAGAACGAAGTCTGAATTCAAATGACTGGCTTCAATACCTCTTTCACCTCACCCTCCAACTAGTGAGCTCATTAAAAGGGCATCCACCGTGTTTGTATCCTCAGAATCCAGTTGACTGTCCAGCACATAACAGATACCCAAAACCTTTCTTGCATGGAAAAATAAGACTACAGCGTGAAAGTTAAGAGCATGGATGCAGAAAAATAAGACTACATGATGACGTAGTAAGCACAGTTTGAGTCATTCCATAAAGCAATCTTCCCCAGAAGTACTTGCCAAGTGAGAATTGTAAGAACGCCTGCAAAACGATCAAGAATTCCAGTGATGCCCTAACCGGTTTGGCGCAGTGGATAGAGCATAGGCCTGCGGACTCAGGGGTCCCGGGTTCGATTCCGGTCAAGGGCATGTACCTTGGTTGTGGCCACATCCCCAGTGGGGGGTGTGCAGGAGGCAGCTGATGGATGTTTCTAACTCTCTATCCCTCTCCCTTCCTCTCTGTAAAAAATCAATAAAATATATATATATTTTTTAAAAGAATTCCAGTGATGACGTCGGTAAGGAAGAGAACACGCCTGTCTGCCACGTGCCTACAAGGTGCTGCTTGGTAGGCCTCCTCCCCGCTCCCCACCTCACATGCTGGTCAGCTCAGCACCCGCAAGCACCACCCGTACTGCCTCACCTCGACTTTGCACTCGCTGTTCCCTCCTCCGGCAAAGTCCTTCCATCTGACGCCCAAGTGTATCCCTCCTTCTCCTCCTTTGGGGGTTGGCTCAAATGTCACCTGCTCGGCGAGGCCTTCCTTGAGACCCTATTTAAACATCTAACGCCCACCCGTCACTGCTTTGTCTTTGTCCTCATCACTTACCACCACCGTACCTACTAAACACCGTGCTGGTTTGTGTTCTGACTCACCCTCCTAGAATTCAAGCTCTGCAAGGGCCAGAATTTGCCTCCTTCCCAGCACCTCCAGCAGCTCCCGGCGCAGCAGGCTCGGCCGCGGCTTGTTGGAGGAATGAGGGTGTGGAAGGGCCCTCCCGCTGCACGTGCACAACAGAGGTGAAGAGCAGAGACCTCGGCACGGACGGCCTGGTCTGTTTCCTCCCCCACCAATTACAACTGGGTGCCTTGGGGCAAGTTACGTAAGCTTTCAAAACCTCACTCCTTCATTTGCAGAGAGGGGATAATCATAGTATCCGTACCTCATGAGCTGCAAGAATTAAATAAAATGGTGCATTTGGAAAGCTTAGAACCGGGCTTGGCACCTCATTGGCACTCAAAACACATTACCACGGTTATTTCTTATGGAAAGAAACCTTGAGATGTATTCTTTAGGAAGTGTTTTAATTGCATACAAATATAGAAACATCTAGGAGCAACACATTAAATTTAGCGTTTAGAATAAGTATGAGATGATCACTCCTGGTTTTTAATAATGAATTTATGTAAGCGTGTGAATACACTTCTCGTAATTTTGCTTGTTCTCCCTGTCTCTCAAACTCTTGCCCGGAAAAGGCTAAAATGACATAAAATAAATAGAAATGATTTCAATTCCCTTTAACACTAAGTACACAGAAATCGGTTTACACACAGAAAAGCAACTAAGAGGGAAACCACTCAGCGTGAAAGAAGAGAAACCTACAGGACGGGCAAGTCATTACAGGTGGGAAGTACTCCTGGTTTGAAAGGAATTTATCCTATTAACCCACGAGGGACTGAATTAAAACAAAGGTATACTCTTTTGAAATGTTATTTCTCTTCCTCTAGAACAAAACTAAAGACCAGCTCTTTCCTGAGGCCTTTCTTTAGGCTCTGGCATAATAAGGCGGGTCCCGAACATTCATTCTTCTTTTCCCCAGAGTCCTAGAGCACCCAGGGGCCTCTTCCACACCCCACCCAGCCCTGTGGCGCTCTGTGGTTGCAGCATCCCCATGCATGGGCCCTCGCCCTCCAGGGGCAGGGAAAGGGCCCCCAGGGGAGGGAGTGCATTCCGTACCATTTCCCTCGTCCTGCCTGACTCAGGCTGGGCCCTGGAACACACACATCTGTCTGTCATCCACAACCTGGTATCACCCCTGAAAGTGCGGGCAGACGTGTCTCTGAAAACGCCTGAATCGATCTGGTTATTGCACATTAAGTGGCATTAATGTGCAGTAACCGTGTAAAATCATTTACATCATGATAAATGGATTTAGATTTTAAGCCAAAGGCCTGAAAAGAGAAATGCCACAGCATCTAAACTATTCAGCTGGGCAGAAGAATTCTAATTGACCAAAACTCGTGGCCATCCTAATGGTGTTTCTTTTTTGTTTTTTTGTTGTTGTTGTTTTTTAAATATATTTTTATTGATTTGAGAGAAAGGGAGAGGGAAAGAGAGACAGAAACATTACTGAGACAGAGAATCATTGATCGGCTGCCTCTTGCACTCCCCACACTGGGGATAGAGCCTGCAACCAGGGCATGTGTCCTGACCAGGAATCGAGCCGTGACCTCCTGGTTCATAGGTTGATGCTCAACCACCGAGCCACGCCAGCTGGGCATAACAGTGTTTCTTAGGCTACACCATGAGGGTTAAGAGCATGGATGCAGAGCCCACCGTCTGAGCGGAATCCCACCTCTGCCACTTTCTAGCGGCATAACCTGGACAAATTGTTTAACTTCTCTGTGACCGTTTCCTCATCTGCAAAATGGGGGTAAGCCTCACAAAACTGCAGTGAGGATTAAATGAATTTGTAGGGGAAATGATTAAGACAGAGCCTGAAACTTGGTAAGCATTGAAGAAGCGTGGGCTGCTATCATTAGCATTATAAATTATTATTAGAAATAGTTTCCCCCACTCTCTCATCCTGTTTGAGTGGTTAAAGCACACGCATACCCCAAAAGAAGCAACGGGTACTTTGGGTTTGCTTTGTTGTCATCCCTTATACTCTGGATTCATATAAATGCCCTGGTTTTGCCCAATGGGAGAGCTCCATGGTGCTTCATCCCAATTCTTTCTCATCCTCACTTGACAGCTTCAAGAAAGTGGCTGTTTGAACTCCAGGCCTGGTTTTCGGCTTCGTCCTCTGAAAGGAGTCATTGAAACCCCAGGTCAGCTGGAACATTCCTGCCGCTTACCTTTCAGCACAGTAACTTTGTATGAGTACAGAGGATGTCCATTCGGTTTCGGTTTTCTAATACACAAGCACATCATTGTACAGCGAATGGCAACATGCTCTCGATGATCTGAGGGCACTTTGTTTCTGCTCCTGGGTTCTGTTCTACTTTTCACTCTGTGGTGATTAAGTTTCCTGTCCCTACAACAAACACCGCTCCATGGACGGTGAGCATCCAAACAAGTGAGCTGCTGTTAACTTTTTAAAAACATAACACAGCATAATCAAGTCTTTCAGTGCAAACCCATACAGCATCTGCTTACATTAAATTTTCCCCCCCATTTATATATGGGAAACGACCAAGTGAAATATAATTTCATGTTTAACTCAGATTGAAAACTCTGAAAGTATAACTTAGTTATCAAGCTTGTTTATACAGGTTAATAAAAGCTTAATAAATTTCCCTGTCTTTTTATTAAGACTAAATAGACCTATTTTTCTCTCCTTACAACATTGCCCTTATAACAGTATATAGTAAAGGGACTTAAAAATGACTCACTTTTTGATGGGACCAATCACCTACATAAAAGAATCCCCCTCTTGTAAAACACAGGGGTGGGCAAAAGTAGGTAATAATCTACACTAATAAAAGAGAAATATGCAAATTGACCTACCAACACAACACCCATCAGCCAATCAGGAGTGAGTATGCAAATTAACCCAACAAAGCTGGCTGGCTAATTTGCATATGCAGGCACAGAACAGCCAGGTGGGGTGGGACGCCTGCTATGAGAGGGAGGGCGGGGGGCGGAGGGAGCTACAGGAGCGGTGCTCTGGTCGGCGCGAGGACTTGCAGGCTCCCGTGCGTCTGGGAGCGAAGCCAGGGGAAGGAAGGCCTATTCTTGCACGAATATTAGTGCAACGGGCCTATAGTAATAAATAATAATGCGAGAATAAACTCTGTTTTGCATACTCACAACTGTAAACCTACTTTTGCCCACCCCTGTATATCCCGGATGTTGGCCACATTTCTTAAAAGCATGTGCACTTAAGGTTTTCTGGGATTTGAGCATCGTGTGGTCCAGCAGTAGCCACTACTCGGAAAATTAGGTGAGCTCCACATTGCCCCTAGAAAGATGACTACAAAAGTTGACAGGGCCTCACGTTCTTAAACCCTCACACGTCAGAAATGCGAAGGCTGAAGGCCAGGGAGGGTAATGGACTTGCCCAGGCAGTTCTTGGTGCAAGAGTGATACTGGAACCCAGGGCTCCTAACCACAGGCCAGGCTGCCGTGGCGTGGCTCCTCCAATATACCAAGCCACAGACGCTCCGGACATCTAAGCAGGAAGGGGTCTCCCCATCATCCGGCAAACTCCATGAGCCTTGTCTGGCAGCAACAGTAAGAACCAAGGCTTTGATCTCACTTATGCCTCAACTCCCCGTCCGTGGCAATATCCAAAATAAGGATCACGCCCAGCCGGTGTGGCTCAGTGGTTGCACAGTGACCTACGAACCAGGAGGTCTCCGTTAGACTCTGGTCAGAGCACATGCCTGGGAGGCAAGTTTGATCCCCAGTGGGGGGTGTGCAGGAGGCAGCTGACCAATGATTCTCTCTCATCATTGATGTTTCTATCTCTCTCTCCCTTCCTCTGAAATCAATAAAAATACTAGTATATTTAAAAGAAACAAAAACAAACAAACAAAAAACAAAATAAGGATCGGTTCCTCTCCGAATTTCTGTCACTTCTCTTCTGTTTTTCTCCCAAAGGATGAAGGTGCTGCTAATTTTTCTTCCTCCTCCCATACCTCTTCCTGAGTCTGTGCCTCAGAATCTCAGCACCCTGATGCCAGGCCTGCCTCTAAGTAAGGCATCCTTAAAACCCTTCTGCACGTTACAGGCCTCTCACCCAGGCGGCTTCACAACAGGACTGGAAAACAGATGCCAAGGTATGGAGATGTCCAGAGATACTCTGGGTTTTGGCTGGTTTGTTAGTTTCTGTAAAGTGTTCTCACATGTGTGAACCCACAATGCTAGAGGCACTTTTTTTTTTTTTTTTTAGACCATTCAATTATAGTCACTCTTTTTATAAGGAAACCTCTAAATCTCTCTGACGTGCCTTTCATTTGCTCAAGGTTCTACTTGTTAAAATAGGGGTGTTCCCTGCAGGGCATTTTCCATGGCTTTCTGTCTCCGTCCCTATGACAGAGACAACTCCTGGTCTGATTTGTAAGCGTAGCCTTCCATTCGGAGAACTCTGTGCATCTGCCAAAGTAGTCAGACATTTAACAGCTAGCTACTCTTGAGGCTCTCAAATTTCATAGACCGAATATGATTTTAAAACTACTACTTCCAAAATACGAACCAACATAAATAAAAGTTCCTATTAGAAAAGTTTAACTTTTTAGTCACTCTTATGTCCCTGAAAATTTCTAAAACATCTTACAGTAAAAATTCTTTTAAAGGCTAATCTTTTCACATGCGGTGAGGGTACATTGTAAGTTTAGCATATAACACTTAAGTGTTATTAAGCACTTAACCATTTTTTAAAAAATTGTTAATAATTCATCTAGAACAGGTAGCTGACTATATCTCTATAAGCTTGCTTCTGAATGGTTTGTAAGTGAGTTTGTGCAAAAAGATCTCTCCCCACTGAGCCTGAACATGGCTCAAAGATGAGGGCTGTGTCCCCGACTTCTCCTACCTTCCCTGCTACGATGCTAGTCCACAAAGGTCAAGGCTTCATGACAGAACGCATTTGTTCTAAAACCAAAACCTGCCTTTCCGCTCTCCGACACGCCTAATTTTACATGGGAATAACTCATACACGGCTAGAAGGCACGGCTGCAGTACTTTATGCTCACCAGAACTGGCTGCACGCCTGATCCTCTGCAAAGATAAGGTCCGGTCGGAACTGAGCGTTCTGCTGTTGCTGGTACACCTCAAGCAGGAAGCAGAAGGGCCCGCTTTGGCTTTCGGACCCGGTGTTATCCGCAAACTGGAGGCGTCGGGCTTGGGTGCATTCCTACCTGCGGGGGCTGCAGTTTTTGAAGCAGAACCCTGTGAAGAAAAGAGTTAAAATGTGAGTTCGGATCACACCGTCCCCACACTACTACTCCCTGTGGTGTTAGCTACGTGAACGAAACAATTCGTTTCTATGGCGCTGTCTTTTTAAATTTTTTTAAAATTTATTGGGAGGATATTGGTTAATAAAATTGAGTTTTCAGGCTGCAGATTTCACACTCAAGACTACAACATCAACTCTTCTCTCAATTTCCATCCTCCCAACCTTCTCTATATGTTTCAGCCCCCACAATCATGTGGCATAAGCCAGTTCCTTAAAATCAATATTATATATCTATCTTCCTATACATACATAGATACCTGTATCTTTATATATTCATACACACATATGTCTAGCTATACACATATACATATTGCTATAGACTGAATGTTTATGCCCCCCCCAAAAAAAATCATAAATTGAATTCATAAATCTTCAATGTGATAGTATTTGGACGTGGGGCCTTTGAAAGTTGATGAAGTCTTGAAGGTGGAACTCTTATGAACGGGATTCATGCCCAAGAGAGACCCCAAAGCGCTGTCCTGCCACCTCGGGCCATGTGAGGATCCAGGGGAGGACAGCTGTCTATGAGGAAGCTGGCTCTCACCAGACACCGAATCTGCTGGTGCCTTCATCTAGGTCCCGGCCTCCAGAATGGTGAGAAATAAATGCTTGTCATCCATCTTTTTAAAAAGAACAATTTCTTTAAGCAGAGATGCCAGATGAGTATTTAATTTTCATTTTTACCATGAAGAAATTAAAGCTCTTCACAGTTTACTCTGAAAATCATCGTTATCTGCTTCTGGCCCCATCAGTGAAACTGTTCCCAAGGTGACCAATGACTTGTAGGCCTTCTCTGTGGCATCTGGTGACGATGAGTCTACCTTTCCTAGATTTCTCGACGCGGTTCTTCCTGGTTTTCTTTCCACCTGTCTGCTTGTTCCTTCTCTGGATTCTGTTCTTCCGTACCTTTTAAGGCTAGCCACTATGAGGGTCTTAAGTGGGTCCTGTTCTCTTCTCTCACCATATACTCTCCCTAGATGGTTGTGTCCACTGTTTCAACCTCCTATACATGGTCATGTCCAAAGTCCGCATGTCCAAGCGAGCAGTCTCTCTGGAGTTTCCCAGAGACCTAGCTTCTATCTGCACCTGCCCACCTGACATCCTTCAGGCACCTCTACGTAACAATGTGGACAATGATCATGTTGTTGTGGTTTACTGATCAACATCTAGTCCTTACAGGATGAAAACTACCATTTTAAGTTCGAAATGCATGCATCAGCTCATTTAGTCCTCATAACCCTATAAAGGTGGATATTTTCATCACATCCTATTTTACAAATGAAGAACAGAAAGCAGCTTCTAAAAGTAAACTCACTTCACCTATTCATCTCAAAACATCAACAGTCGCAGACACCCAACTTAAACAATAAACGCCTCTTCTAGGTGCTTCTTCCTTCCTTCTTAAAGCCCTCTCGATGGCATCCTCTTCCTTCTCCCCCACCTCGGGGCAGGCCTACATCGTTTCTTGGCAGGATTACTGAAAACACATCCTCGGGATCTTTCTGGTCTCACCAGCCCCCCATTCATCTGGCACTCCACCGCTACGGCAATCTCTCTAGAGTCCAAATGAGGCTCAGAGCGGCTTCCCTCTGTCTTCCAGGTAAAGTCCGCCTCCGCAACAAGGCAGGCCGAGCCCTTTCGGACGGGTCGGCCCCTGCCATCTTCTCCAGCTTACTGCTTATGGCCCTGCACTCCTGGCTCCCATCACACTCACTGCCTGGAGTCCCCTGAATGAGGAGACCCTGTTTCTTCATCTTGGTGCATGCTATTCCCGACACCCAGCACGCCCTGCCAACACATACTTGCCCTTTAAGCTCCAGCTGGCGACTAACACAGTATCTCCCCAAGAAGCCTTCCATGACTACTCTCCCCATCACCACCACCCCGTTCTGACCCCTGCGGCACAGCAGCCCACATATACTTAACACCCTTAGTACTTAATACCCTTTTGGTTTATCTTCTAAAATTACCCACGGCAGCCTTAGCTGCTTTGGCTCAGTGGATAGAGCGTCAGCCTGTGGACCCAAGGGTCCCAGGTTCGATTCTGGTCAAGGGCACATACCTCAGTTGCAGGCTCCTCCCTGACCTGGGCCCTGGTCGGGGTGCGTGCAGGAGGCAACCAATCGATGTGCTTCTCTCACATAGATATTTCTCTCTCTTCCACTCACTCTAAAAATCAATGGAAAAATATCCCCAGGTGAGGATTAAAAATGAGTAATAAATAAATAAGTAAAAATTACCCACTGTTCTAAACACTACGATTGGCCAGGGGCTGTGTCTTTCTTTTCTATATCCCAACAGTCACCGTCCCATATAGCATGCAGCAGGTGCCCCATAAATGTTCCCGTTCTACATACGGAGATGAGAGCCTGGGCCTTCCTCGGAGAGCAAATTCCGACAACATAAGCTGTCACTTGTAGCCTCCCTTTCCAGCAAGGAAAACGCAGCCTCCTAAAGACTAAGTAACCGCCTGAGGTCACTCTGCCAGTGAATGAAGGAGCTACAATTTGAAACCAGGTTTAACTCCAGAGTCCTTGAACTGCACATGAATCCTTTTTTGTTGCTGTTGTTTAAAATGGAACTGTAAAGTCCTCTCCCCTCCCCACAAATATCTGAGAGTTGCTATAGAAAAAATACCGTTTTTTACTATAAGAATAAAATGGGTTTTATTTAATGTACCAGAAATCAATTATGTTCGGGCTGCAAGAGCCCTCACTCATCACCTTGGGCAGGGGGGGGGCAAGGGGGGGGGGGGGGCGAGGGGGCGTCTCAAAAGACGACTGGCCCCAAGTCACAAGAGCGATCAGAGGCAGAATCCAGAGTCCTCCTGCTCACCGGAGAGGCACCACTCCCCGGAGCTGCTTCCTCACCAAGAGACCAGGTATTATTTCTGTGTTGACACTGTGCCAGCATCCCCAGCCATTCCGAAACTGTGGTCCAATCCATTTTAAAGTTCATTAAAAAAAAACACAAAAAAAAAACACTTTTTCCCCCTATAGATAGAAAACCATCAGATGTGTCACTTCAAATAACTAACTACCCTAAAATAGTCAATTAGCCTGGTCTTCTAAGTTTACTATTATGCCCAAAGGAACATTAATACTCAATATAAAATACGAAGCTTCAGGAATTTCTGTTCCCCAACATGCAGGTTTCCAATTAACACTCGAAAATGTACCGACGAGGGAAAGGATGACCGGCCAGCGTAGTAACAACTGAAAGCAAATGAGCGCCTCGCTCTGCAACGTGACTGGCAATTAGTGGGTGACCAACTGCTAACGCAGCCCTGAGTCTCCCCCACCATTCCCTGAGGCAGGCAGAAATCTGACTCACCAAAAACAGAGACCCATAGTCAAAGGTCTCATTCAAAACGTCCTTCTTGAGGTCTTGTTTTTCCAGAAGGGTCCCATTTTCCTGTTCTCCCTTCTCTTCAGGGCCAGTCCTATGGATGTTGGGCACATACGTCATTTCCAAGCACTCGGGGCTTTCCATTGTCACCGAGAACAGGCCCCTGCACTTCTGGAGGAACGAAGCCACGGACCCAGGCTCGCACGCCGAATGGGAAGAACTTGCCTTGTCAACATCTTCCCGATTCGATTTCAGGGCAGGTGTTGTTCTTGAAACCTTGTGGGAAGCGTTTTTAGAATGCGTTGCAACATGCTCGGCCTGGCTCGTGATGAGTTTATTCAATTGCTGCTTCTGCGTCTTGCTAATTGGGGTTTCTGCTTTCGTGTCTGCGTTCAGGTCGGATCTCCGGGTTTTGCTCAGCGCGGTCAACTGTCTCGAGGAAGAGCCCGACGAGGGGGATGAGCAGGCACTGGTCAGCTGAGGTCTGGGTGTGACCTTGGACAAAGCGGGGTCGTGGGCCTGCGCTGCAGGTCTCGACATCACTTTTGCTTTGACGTTCTTGAAGTTAGGTCTTGGGTAACTGATGATTTTGTTCTTTCTGACTTTGCTGCCTATCGGGGTATTGGCTTTGGTTGTTGGCTTTCCTAGGTTCGGTTTAGAAAGCTCTAGGTGACTCTTCTCCAGGTTACTACATTTCTCCGTCGCCTCGACGGGGGAGACAAAAAAGGTTGCATTCAGGGGTTTGGGGACTGGCGTGGACATGCAAATGGCGTCATTTGCACTGATGACCATGTCATTTTCATCCCAAGTCAGTTCAAGCGAATGTCCAGGGGGGCTACTTGGGACCAGCTCTATGGTATGATTTCGGATTTCCAGGTCCTCTTCATGGGGGGCCATCTGTGTGTGTTCGGCCCCGGTGACACTGGGTTCAGGACGCAGCACTGGGGCTGTGCTGTTGTCAAAAGCTGGCACCAGGCCAGGGCACTCGTCATCGATAAGACAATCCGACACTGTTTCTCCTAGATTTTGGCCCATTTCCTTTGGCCCATGTGAGCTCGCCGAATGTGTCTCACTGTGCGGTTCATCGCTAGATAAACAAAAGAACTCCTTTACTGCAGACCCGCTGGGAACGTCCATGCCATCGGAAACTGGTGCCAGAGCGTGGATCTCCTTTTCTCCAGCTAGCCTTTGCTGTGGCCCATCTGTGTACTCGCTGGTGACCTTCCCTGAAGAATACGGACAGGCATTTCCAACATCTGGAACAAAGGCATCCGTCTGCATCAGCACCTCAGGAAACGCTGTGAACGCTGCCCCCTGGGCCTCCGAGGCTGTGGCCGCAGGGCATTGAAAGACGCCTCTATCACAGCTCGTCTCTGTCACGTGTGTCTTCTCAGAATGGGAAGCCGGGCGAACGGAACAGGATAGAGATGTATTTCCACTTCTCATGCCAGTTGGTTGCAGGCTCCCAGAGGCGTGCAAAGACTGGCTCTTTCCCACGGCGTGGTGTTTCGCAAAGGTGCAGTGAGCGTTATCCACTCTCCTGTCAAAGGTCTGGTTTAGCTCCCAGGCACCCGGGCAGTCTGCACAGCTCCAATCGCCCTCTTTGGGGTTCCGCGCACAAGGCGGCGATGGCTCATCCCTCTGGCCCCGAGGGGACTGTCGGGAGTGACAGCTGCTCCGCGGGTACCTGGGCTCCCCGGTGACTACGGCGTGTGCGGGACCAGAGAAATCACGTGGAGGCTTTTGGTGATCAACGTCTTCGACACACAGAGGGCTTAAGGCCATGCTTTCACCAACGTCCGCAGCGGCGTGGGCTTCATACTCCACCACCATGTCGTCTGGGTGGGCGGAATGCCAGCAGCCCGCCGAACAGCTCTGCGGAGGTGGTGGTTTGGGGTGGTAGGCGTAAGGGTTTCCATTGTTGTCTTCGGGCTCGTCTCCTGAACTAAACTCATTCATCCTGAAGACGAACTCAAAACCTCTGCCACTTTAGTTCTCTCTTAAATCCTTTCCAATGAGAGGGAGGAGAAATTGTCCATCTTCGACGTTCTTCTCAGCACAGTTGAGAGTTTCTTAGTCTGAGATGTTTTGAAGCTGTTCCCTGGAAGAAATAAAATATTTAACTCACGGAAATGTTAGAAAAATGAGCAAGTCACCACTTGATTCATTTCAGTCCCTTTGTTTTTTACGTTTAGAACTTAGGACTACAGAGGTGGGTGATTCAGGGATCCTTAGCTAAAGTATCACCTCCTTTTCAAAACGCTTTTTCATTTGAGGGCATGGGGCCCACGGAAGGCAGACACTGCCACTGCTGCCCCGGCGACCGACTTCACATCGTAGATGCCTCCTCTCGACTCTCAGTGAGTCTTACTCGTCATAAGAGAGAAGAAACAGGAATCCGATAACCGTTTCCTTCTTGTTGGTTGAAAGAGTGAGCTTTGGTCCTAATTTGTCTAGGACAGTCCCAATTCATGCCTGTGGTCCCAACATAATTAGTAATGATGCCCTTTTCGCCTTTCAGAAGGGTCCCTGCGTTTCCCTGGAGGGTGGTTGCCAGGCAGCCTGGCAGGCACCGCCAAGGAGCTGAAGGTGAGTGACGATTTGCAAGCATGTCCAACTCGCGGCCGTGTGACATGCTCGAAAGGAAGCTGGTACTCTCTTTTCCCGGTTTTCATTCTCTACCTCAAACTCATCCCATTTCAAAGTTGAAAAAAAAGTTTATTTTTTTTTAATTTTTAAAAATTGATTTCAGAGAGAGGAAGGGAGAGAGAGAGAGAGAGAGAGAGAGAGAATTAGAAACATCAATAATGAGAAGAATCATTGATCAGCTGTCTCCTGCAAGCTCCCTACTGGAGATCAAGCTCACAACCCAAGCATGTGCCCTGACCAGGAATTGAACCAGTGACCATTTGGTGCATGGGACAACGCTCACCCACTGAGCCACACCAGCCAGGCAGAAATTGTTGATTCTTAATAGTTAAATAGGTACTCTACTGGAAGTTCCTAAAAATGTTAAATAGTTACTGCATGACACATCAACTCTACTCTCAAGTATCTAGTAAAGAGAAATGAAAACAAATGTCCACACAAAAACTTATACAAGAATGAGCATGATTTTGAATAGAAGTACCTATACTAATAAAAGGGTTATATGCTAATTAAACTGGACATCTTCTGGGTGACCTTCCAGGCGTCCTTCCAGATAAAGCCACGGTGGCGGGGCCGAGGCAGAGGCAGTTAGGGGCAATCAGGCCAGCAGGGGAGAGCAGTTAGGGGGATCAGGCCAGCAGGGGAAAGCAGTTAGGGCAATCAGGCCAGCAGGCAGAGAGGTTAGGAGTGATCAGGCAGGCAGGCAGAGGTGGTTAGGGGCAATCAGGCTGGCAGGGGAGCAGTTAGGGGCATCAAGCAGGCAGGCAGAGTGGTTAGGGGCGATCAGGCAGGCAGACTGGTGAGTGGTTAGGAGCCAGCGGTCCCAGATTGTGAGAGGGATGTCCCACTGCCGGTTTAGGCCCAATCCCACAGGCATTGGGCCTAAACCGGAAGTCGGACATACCCCAAGGGGTCCTGGATTGGAGAGGGTGCAGGCCGGGCTGAGGGACACCCTCCCCCATGCATGAATTTTGTGCACTGGGCCTCTAGTTATTCATAATAGCCAAAAAGTAAAAGCAACCCAAATGTCCCTTACTTGGTAAACAGGTAACAACACGCTATATACCTTACAACTGATATATTCTTCAGCAACAGAAAGGAATAGAATATGGATTCATACAACATGGATATAATGCTACAACTTAAAACATTATACTTAATGAAAGAAGCCAATCACAAAAGACTACATATTATGTGGTACCATTTACATGAAGTGCCCAGAATAGACAAGTCTGTAGAGCAGTGGTTCTCAACCTTTCTAATGCCGTGACCCTTTAATACAGTTCCTCATGTTGTGGTGACCCCCAACCATAAAATTATTTTCGTTGCTACTTCGTAACTGTAATTTTGCAACTGTTATGAATCGTAATGTAAATATCTCTGTTTTCCGATGGTCTTAGGCGACCCTGCTAGCGGTTCTCAACCTGTGGGTCGCAACCATCGGAAAACACAGATATTTACATTACGATTCATTAGCAGTAGCAAAATTACAGTTATGAAGTAGCAACGAGAATAATTTTATGGTTGGGGGTCACCACAACATGAGGAACTGTATTAAAGGGTCGCGGCATTAGAAAGGTTGAGAACCACTGCTGTAGAGACAGAATGTCAATTAGTGGTTCTCTCGGGCTATTTTGTTTGTTATTTTATTTTGCTCATTAGATCCCACATCTCAGTGAAATCATATGGTACATACTTGTCTCAGGCACTGAGCCACACTAAAGCCTGAAACAAGGAGAAAAGTTGATAATACTGACCCTGCCTTTACATTAAAGTTTTAGTTTTTGTTCATCCTGGATTTTTGGCCGTAATGCCGATTTTTAAAAATAATTCACTAAATATTATTTATCTCGATCACTGAGGTTTTGGGGCCACCCCTTAAATTCCCAACTTGAGACGTGTGCCTCACTCTCCTACCCTAGTCCCAGCCCTCCCCACAGAGGGCACAAGCTCTCCGCTGCCCCCCAGGAGAAGGCCCTGACCCCACAGTGGAAGGGGGGAGGGGTGGTGGCCTGGCGATGCCCTGTTCTACACTACAGTGACCAAGTGAGTCAGTCTCTGTCCCTCAAACTAGCTCTCGTCTAAAATTCACCTGTCATTATAGATGAAGTCCTGTCATTATAATTCATCTATAATTTCATCTATGACCATCTGCCCACCTTACTCTTTTTCTTATTTCTCAAATGGTTCATAACCAGAGAGAGGAAGAAGGCAGGAATGATATTCAAAAGAGTGAACGAGCAATCCTGACCGTGTCCTGGCCGCAGCCCTGGAGCAGGGTCCGGGAGGCCAGTCCCTGGGGAGCCAGGCATGTCCCCTTCGGTTCCTGGATGCTGGAGAGGTCCAAGCACTCACTCAGAAAAGGCTGCGGTGGCTGATGAACCCCAAGATGCACACAGGGCTTCGGGCAGCAGCCATTCACCTACCACTGCAGGAGACCACCTGTACTTTATTTAACCATCAGCCACTCGGAATAGCAGTCTTGAAAAGGGGATATTATTTATTGAGCCCGCTCCAAACTGTAAATATGTTGCCTAGGCAACGAGCCATGAGAAATAAACAAGGAGTCAAGTTTATGGGAGCAAACCACATGTGGGGTAACGGGGGCTTCTGTCCCGGGGGCAAGGTGGCTGGCGCTTCGGTTCAGGGTACGAGCCAAATGTTTTTCTCACATTGGTGGTTTGCAGCCTAAATCCTGCTAGCCACTCACTTTTCCAGCTGGGATGTTGGTGTTGAAATAGCACAGACTGGGCAAGAGACTTTAGGCCTAAAACCATTCCTTCTTTTAACCTGAGTGGAACACTGCTTTGTCCACAGGTTAGTGTTTCCACGGAGGAGGGCGGCACAGGTAACGTCCAGGAAACGAGGCCTGGGCTGAGCGCCTGAAACAAAGCCGTCTGGGCCGTGGCACTGGACAGGCGCTGAGCAGGCAGCTTCCAGGTGCAGGCCACACAGCGAGACCTTGAACGACCCCTGGCAGTTGCACCCGGGCACCAGCAAGGCCGCGGAGAAGGGCAGCGGGCGCCAGTGAGCACAGCTGCAGCCGCAGGGAACAGAGTGGACTCAGGCCCTTGTACTCAGTGGTGAGCACCGTCATACTGACTGCTTTAAAGTGGCCACGCAGAAGGCTGCTGTGTGTCCTGTAGAAAACTAGAGTATGTCCAGCTTTAAACTGTTAATAATAGGTCCGGTGGGCAATGCTGCATGGGATACCCCCAATTCCATCACGCATTAGAAGACAAGGAGGAAATGATGGGAGGGGTAGGCTGGAACCCATGTGGTTTTTCCAGTCTCAAAAGTCAACACCCTTCACACACACGCACGTGCGCCCACACACACACACACACACACACACATGCACATTCTCCCTCTAGGGTTTCCAATTAGGGTTTGATTGGATAATTAAATATTAGGGATAAATCTTCCCCAGGAGACGGGTTTCTTAGACTTAAGTAATTATAGAGCGAGAGGCAGGAGCAGCAGCTGTAGGTGCACACCCCTGAAAATGTGTGTGTGTGTGTGTGTGTGTGTGTGTGTGTGTGTGAGAGAGTGAGAGAGAGAGAGAGAGAGAGAGAGAGAGAGAGAGCCAAAGATGTGTCCTAGGCAGGGGCCCACCTGATGCAGCAGGACGGTCTTTGGAAACACGAAACACTGTTCCGGAAACTGGGTTCTAAGAACGTAATTTTCCCTGCATTACTGTTTCAGGATTAAGGGACTGGCTTGTTTTTCAAACTGCAGTGGTCGCAGGGAGGGGGGAAGAGGCAGTTCTGCGATCATCTGTGTCCTCTGCACACACTGGTGCTGAAGGAGCACAGCTGAACTAAGGATTGGCAGTAGCTCCAGTCTCCCTCCCCCCCCCCCACTTTATCCATGGGGGGGGGGTTATGTTCCAAGACCCCCAGGGATGCTGAAACCATGAATAGTACCAAATCCTGTACATATTATGCATTTTCCTATATATACATACATAACCATTTAGGCAGAGTAAGAGGTTAGCGACAATAATAAAATAGAGTGATTATAACAATACACTGTAATAAAAGTTATGTGAAAGTGGTCTCTCTCCAATGACTGAAATGTCTACAGCATGGAGACACTGGACAAAAGCATGATTCAGTCTCGGGTGGACAGAGCGGGATGGCTCAATATTTCATCATGCTACTCAGAATGGCATAAAATTTTAAAGGTACGAATTGGGGTTTTTTTCTGGAATTTTCTAATATAACTAGTGGCCCGGTGCACGAAATTCGTGCATGGGGTGGTGTCCCTCAGCCTGGCCAGCACCCGCTCCAATCTGGGACCCCTCAGGGGATGTCTGACTGCTGGTTTAGGCCCGATCGCTCACCTGGCTGCCAGCCTGATCGCCCCCACTGCCCCCCACACCGCCAGCCTGCTTGCCGCCAACTGCCCCCCTCTGCTGGCCTGCTCGCCCCCAACTGCCCTCACCTGCCGGCCTGCTCGCCCCCAACTGCCCCACCCTGCCGGCCTGCTTGCCCCCAACTGCCCCCACCCTGCCGGCCTGCTTGCCCCCAACTGCCCCCCCCCCCGCCAGCCTGCTTGCCCCCAACTGCCCCCCCTGCCAACCTGATCACCCCCAGCTGCCTCCCTGCCAGCCTTATCACCCCCAACTGCCCGCCCCCCCCACTGGCCTGATCACCCTAACCGCCTATGCCTTGGCCCCACCACCAAGGCTTTGTCCGGAAGGACGTCCGAAAGGCCTCTTGGAAGATCTCCCGGTCTAATTAGCATATTACCCTTTTATTAGTATAAATATTTTCAGACTGAGGTTAAGCACAGGTAACAGACCACGGAAACCAAAACTTCAAATGAAGAGGGGCTACCCTACAAATGCATTCATAGAAAATCAGTGCATTCTTCAAGTCCTCTTATGGATTGGTAGTCTGGAATCCAGGACACGGTTTCCATTATTGAAAATAAATACACATAAACAATTGTTAGGTTCCCAGATAGCCAACCGATGACATATGAACCCATGACAGAGCCCAACTGTTGCCCAATAATACTGCTATTTCCCCTAGAATTGTGCCCAATACAGCCAGCGTCGCACACGGGGCCCTAGATGTCAGAAACACATGTCCTCCGCCATAGGCACAGCCTCTACATAAGTAAATCTCTCTTCTCTCTAATGGGCAGAGTGCAGACAGTAATTACTCCGCACCCGACCACTCAAAGAGAGTGATGGCTTGCTCTGTTTCCCAGATGGCGAGAGCGTCTGCATCCTCGCTCCGCCGGCCCACGCCTGCAGCCCAGTTGTGCACGCAGGGACAAGAGAAATCACATGGCCTCCAGATTTCTCGCTCCCTGCTTGCAGAGACAGCAGGAGTTAACATAGTCCTTCATTTCAAGAATGAGCAGCAGTGGAAAAAATTATTTGAGAAGATCTTGGTATAAATACAAAAGTATCTTTACCTGGGGAGAAGCCTACATAGGTAGCAACTAACAACAGTCCAAATGCTCAGCAGTCCTGGAAACAATGGAAAAGAGGTTTGCCTTTTATTATCAATCTCATGCGAGTCTGGAATCTTAAACTCTACAGAGGTCAAGACCCTGGAGCATAGCATGAGCACTTGCTATTGACCCCTCAGGATAGGGTCAGCTTTGCTGCAATAATAAACAGCCCCAAGCCCTGGCTGGGGTGGCTCGATTGGTTAGAGCACCATCCAGGGCACCGAAGGGTCACAGGTTCCATTCCTGGTCAGGGCACATATCTAGGTTATGGGTTCCATCCCTGGTCAAGGCGTGGATGGGAGGCAACCAATCGATGTTTCTCCCTCACACCAATGTTTCCCTCTCTCCCTCTCCCTTGCCCTCTCTCTAGATTAGTGAAAAGTATATCCTCAGTGAGAATTTAAAAATAATAAAAAAAACACCCCCAGGGGCATTGGCAGGGAACCCGGCTCATATTCCTGGTCAACCAGGGACCCAGGTTGACTTAGGCTTCATCGCAACAAAAATGTCCAGTCAGCAGACATTGGGGCAGGACCACAGCAAAGCTTCTACTCGCTCTTAGCGTTCCTGCCTAAAAGGGACACACGTCTGCTCACATTTCAGCAAGGCAGGCTACCGTTTACCCAGAAGTGAGAGAACCGGAAATATGTGTGCAAAGCATGAGGTAGTCAGGGGAGAATTTCTTTCCATTATGCATTAATTATAGCAACATTCAGTATAGAGTGCATTGCACCAAATTATGCACCTTCACTGAAATTGGCATGCCTGACACTATGGCTCCTCTGTCCAAATTATACCATTTCAGTCGATATCATTTATCATTGAGTCCCAGCTTTCAGGAAAGAAAAAGGAAAAAAAGGTAAGGCATAGTAAAGGTTTCTGTCACCACCATCTCATTGTTCTCCAAATGTAAGGTGCTTTTAATGACCAGTAACTGTGGCAGAGACTGGCTGGTCACCAAACTCATTTCCTTTCCCCCCCCCCCCTCTCTTTTTATTTATTTTTTCAAAATATATTTTATTGATTTTTTTACAGAGAGGAAGGGAGAGAGATAGAGAGTTAGAAACATCGATGAGAGAGAAACATCGATGAGAGAGAAACATCGATCAGCTGCCTCTTGCACACCCCCTACTGGGGATGTGCCCGCAACCAAGGTACATGCCCTTGACCAGAATCGAACCTGGGGCCCTTGAGTCTGCAGGCCGACGCTCTATCCACTGAGCCAAACCTGTTAGGGCTCTTTTATCTTTTTCAAATAAAACTGAAAGCACGTTCTATTCACAAAAACAAATCAGTATCAGTGCAATTTAAAGAACAAGATCAGAAACTTGGCAGCTAATCGATAATTGAATGTCCGCCGAGTACCACATGCAGTACGCCCAGTGCACAAGTAGTCACCACCCTTGACTAGACAATGAAGAAATGGGGAGCTGTGTCCCTCCCACCCATCCCAAGAGCCACAGACAAGTCCCATTCCTCCAGATCTCTTCCTGTTCCCCCTCCATGATAAATGAAAACGACCTGCCCGCTGCGTGTCACTGTGATATTTTAGAAGAGCCACGTTGTCACAACCAACAGCGGCCTACCTATGACTGTTCTGCACAATAAGCTATTCTAATGGCCGCTGTGCCCGACACCTGGATGGCAAGCAGCCCACATGGCCGCAGAAAGGCAGAGGGCCAGTAAGGATGCCTCCAGGAAAAACACAAGAACTAACAAACATTGAAAGCTTCAACCAACTGAGAAACTGAACGGAGGGAAATCGGAGAGTGCTTTTGGAGAATCAGGGCTGTTTCTGCCAGATACTCAAAGAAAGCAAAGTGAACGGGCCGGGGAGAGTAGGGGAGTAGTTGTACAAGAAAGGAAACATCATCCTAGTACACTTGGTCTCAGAGACACTACCCACTACCCATATTTTGTTTAAAAGATGGAAGTAAATAAGAGAAATAATGCAGAGAGGAAATGGGATTGCCTCGGAGAATAGACAATGGGCTTTCTGTTATATAATCCTTTTATTAGCCATTTCTTGTCTTCTTAAACTCTGAGCACATGATAAGAATTAAAGAATTATGTAAGAGGATTATTTCGAATCTTTATCATCTACCCAGTTTGCTCCTTCAATATGAATCCCTCTAGTTCCTTTTGAAATTCTCAATAGCTTAGCTCTTCTCTGAGCTTTAGGCAAAGCTCAGAGTGAAACTATAGACTCCACGAACCGACTGGTAGACCTGAGCGGCCAGTGGCCTATTTCTGAGCCTGAGACTAGTGAATTATTCAGTGGCTGCTCTACACTATGCATCCTGATTGGCTACTGGAACCTGCTCATTTTAAGCCAGTATTCATGCCTCCACATTTTTCTGCTATTACCTGTAGCCACTTTCAGGGATGCTTATGGACCATCAAGGTCAATTGTCAAATTCTGCTCTAATTATATGTCAATGCCAAGAGGCTGTCTTGTAAAACACATTCTAATATAGAAACGTTATAATGTGAAAATACGTGTGTTTTAGAAATGATGAAATATAGCAATTTATTAAAACAGAGTTCAACACTTCAAAGTCATGGACTCTCTGAGTTAGACGTACCCTTAAAAATAATCAATGAAAAAAAAAATCAATGGAATCTTAACACTAATCTAACACTTAGATCTTCTTAGACTATAATTAGTCAAATGTCTGCCCAACCCAGAGAATGTTGCATGGTTCTAGGCAATTCCTACTTACCTTGTCTAGACATTCCCTGTCCCAAGTCATAAAGCATACTACAGTATTGGGGATTCCAAGTCTAGCCACAGGAGACAGAAAACCTCAGGTAACTGGCAAAAAAACCACACAAGGTAAACGTTTAGTTCTGTCTCATGGGAAAGGTTGTCCAGGATTAAGGAACCAGCTGTCAGGGACCCAGGCTCCAACCTTTCTCATTCCTCTGCTCTGCACGACCTCAACCTATGGCCCCAAATAGAACAATCTGTGTTTCATTTAAGGGGTAGAAGAAGGTGAGGAGGCAACAAGTGTGGAAGCTACCGCCACATAACACCACCGGCCAATGGCTACAGCTCAATCACAGGGCCACACCTCCCTCCACGGCACGCTGGGAAATGGAAACCAATACAGGCTACTGTACCCAGCTAAAATGTCTTAAACCACACAGAGGGGGACAACAGAGCCTGAGGGACAAAGAGCCATCTCCGCCACACTTATCGCAGACCCAATGCCCTATGCTACAGGGCACTGCTCTTCACTAAAAAGAGGCTGGGTTTGTACTTAGACCTCCACGGTTATCTATTCCATTTCAATAGAGGTTTTTCTAGAAACCTGCTTTAAACTCAACTTCCCTCTGAAGGTACCTTGCTAGACTCATGGGAAAAGATCTTTAAGAGAGAAGGTCCTTTCACAGTTTTCACACAGATGTCACAGTTATGACAACTCTAGCAGTGGGATCTGGATTCCTCTGAACCATTTTGACATAACAGAAAATTTTAGTTTCTTTTCATAAAGATGGTCCATCAAGCTGATTTCCAATCTGGTTTTGCTCTTCAGTGAATACAAGTCCTTGAATGGTTCCCTCACGTGTGATTAATGGCAGCCGTGCTTATGGATCTTGGACTAAAATTTGTAATTCAATCCAAAACTCCAGACTGATAAAATCTCAAAACAAAGACAACCTGAGATACTCTTTGAAACATGTATGTGGTGTCGACCATGTGCTGGGCACAGGTAGGTTCCGGGGCTGCTACAGACTGGATGAGAATCAGTTGTGCAGAACGTGTGACTGGCAGTGAGATAAGGGCTAGACTATTAGAGCTGAAGGAATGAGCAGACCGTACCTGAGAGAAGATTTACAACTGCTCAGGGGAGTCAGGGGATAAATCAAGTAAAAATGGAAGGACAGGCATCTGGCCAGCGTGGTTCAGTGGTAGAGCATCAACCTATGAAACAAGAGGTCACGGTTGGATTCCCAGTCAGGACATATGCCCAGGTTGTGGGCTCGATCCCAGTGTGGGGTGGGCAGGAGGCAGCCAATCAATGATTCCCTCTCATCATTGATGTTTCTATCTCTCTATCCCTCTCTCCCTTCCTCTCTGAAATCAATAAAAATCTATTTTAAAAAAAAGGACAGGCAATGCAGCCAGCAGCAATCACTCCGGCTCCTAAGTGTGAGGGGACTGGCATGGGTGGGGACAGTTAAGTAGCACAAAGTGGCCGCGGGTGGGATGAAGGGCCGCAGTCGATAGGCTCAGGAGTTGGTCTTCTATTCTGGGGCCGATGCGAGCCTGCCAAAGCTGAGAGGATGGATATAACACTCTGGTTTGGCTGAATGTGGCAGGTGTCCCGGTGAGGAAAGATCCACGGCAGGAAACTGTGCGGATGGATCTGAACTGACCCAGCGGTGATGAGAGGGAAGGAAGAAGCAGCCAGACAAAACTCCAAGGCTCAGTCCTGCCTAGCCAGTTTGCTCAGTGGTTGGAGCATTGGTGGCAGGCTCAACCCTCCAGCCCCGGTCGGAGCAAGTGCAGGAAACAATCAATTGATGTATCTCTCTCACATTGATGTTTCTCCCTCTCTCTCTCTCTCTCCCTCCCTCCTTTCCTTCCTTCCACTCTGTCTAAAAATCAATGGAAAAAATATCCTCTGGTGAGAATTAACAACAACAAAATCACACACACACACACACACACACACACACACACACACACACACACACGGCTCAGCTCTGTGTCATCTGCATGGCACAGTGGAGAGCTTGCCCCACGGTGAGTGCTGGAGACGTGACTATTGAACTAAACTTCATTTTAAGAGACTATTTTGCTTATATTAACATTCTCAGAAGGAAGTGCAGCAGATAGTACATAGGAAAGATGCATAAATAATCACATACTAGGTAAATACGAAAAGGATTTAAGCTTTTAGTATAAATTTTAAGAGTTTTACTATTATTTTCTCTGTTTTAAATAAACTATCAGGAGTAGGATACTAATTCTGGGTGCACTAGGTGCTAAAACAACAAAATATAAAGGAGATTTTTCAAAGGATGAATAAGAGATCTGGGTTAAAATAAGTAATGTATTAAGCAAAGAAACAAATACTATGTAGTTGCATCATCTAAGGAAAAATAACTCATTTGTTTCTAAAACATACAAACTGAAGAGTTTTTAAGTGAAGATACTACTCAATAATGAACCCTATCAGAGAAACTTTGCTTATGCCATGGTAAAACAATTAAAACAAGTACCTCAACAAAAATATATCACCACCTTTCCCTATCCACCCCTAAAACCACATGAGGTTTGTATTTAAAATATCTTTAAGACCCAGCACTTCATTAATTAGAATATTTTTCTAGGAATAACCAAGTATTCCCAACTTTCCTAAAAGTAGTAGAAGCCCCTCCCCTCAAAAACAAAGAAATCCTAGTTACTACAAGACTATCAGCAGATAACAGAAAATGTATCCCAAACTGATCTAAAACACCAGAAAAAAATTTTAAATGATCCAAAGGAAAATATCTATTTTTATACTAATGAAGAATAATTAACCTATATTCTATTTAAATGTCATGGATAAATAACATTTTTTAAGCTATGGGTGCATTTTAATGAGAATGGGCATCTGAAAACTAAATCTGTTGCTAATTCAGCACAATGGGTCTTTCCTGGATAGCTCACATATGCCATTTAAAGCCTTCTGGCTGAAGCCGGTTTGGCTCAGTGGATAGAGCGTCGGTCTGCGGACTGAAAGGTCCCAGGTTCGATTCCGGTCAAGGCATGTACCTTGGTTGCGGGCACATCCCTGGTAGGGGGTGTGCAGGAGGCAGCTGGTCGATGTTTCTCTCTCATCGATGTTTCTGGCTCTCTGTCCCTCTCCCTTCCTCTCTGTAAAAAAAATCAATAAAATATATTTTTTAAGAAATAAAATAAAAATAAAGCCTTCTGGGATATGAAGGTGGACCCTGGGCTGATCCATAAGGATATCAGTGACTCGCTAAACTCTGCTAGGAGATTCAACACAAAGCCAATTAACTGACCTACTGAAATTCAAAAATTCTTATTCCTGGACTTCATTCCAAAAATATTCTTTTATTCCCAGATTTTCTGGCTTAAGAATTTCCTAAAACCTCAAAACCAGCCTATGGAAGACCCCACACATCACAAACTCTTTAAACTGCATTCCTAAAAACTTAGTAATTTTACTACAGTCTCAATATTTTTCCTTTACAAATGAGTACGTTTCAGGATAGCCTATGTTCTTTAAACGTATCATAAAACAGCAGAAATAACAAGGTTGTGTTCCCTAATCTTCACATCTTGTTACTAAGATAGTGGCAGATTAAACATGCTCAGAGCATTTTAAATCATAAATATTCAAACAGTTCTAGTTTGAAACTGGCCTCATTCACTTATTCTTTGTTCAAGTATATAAGCGCGCGCACACACACACACCACATGTGCACTCAGAGCTATAACCAAAAAGAAAACCAAGGATCTAGACATTTCAGATGACACAGTAAACTAAAATTTAAAAGGAGTAATTTCCTGCACGCTCCATGCTATTGCAGATGTGACCGTAAAGCGACCACGGTCAGTAGTAACAATATATTACATTTTTACATGTTGCTAATGAAAGTTTTTGTGCTTGACAACTTAAGCTCAAAACAAAGCACCACATTTTATTCTTTTCCTCTCCATAAAGTAGGTGAAAGTGTATTCACATTTGTTCATCATAATCCTTGCATTTTCACACATTCTAGCATCTATCCTGAAGGAGTATTTCAATATGATAAATATCACAAAATGTAAAGAGATGAAAAGCATTTAAGATTTTAAAAGCAGCTGGTCTGCAAAAGTACCACTCCTAAAACTTAACTCCAGTGCTCTTGCTGAAGTTCAACAGCCCAAATCAAGTACATCAAGGTAACTTACTTACATTCCTCAGAATATCAAAATCGACAGCTGTGAAAGTAAGCAAAAGACAGCAAGTTATTTGTCAAAAAAAGAAAAAAAATCACTTTGGGTTGCACCTAAGAGACTGTCTTCTCAGACAGCAATGCAGAAACCACAACCAGACTAAAAAAGTCGGAACACCAGACATAAAATGAATCCTCTCCTGAGACCACGGTTATTCAGACAGCTCGGCCTTGCAGCAGTAACACGGCTCAGTGTAATGACTTTTTTCCCTGAACCGAAGAATTTCCCTTGGACTCTCTGCCAACAAAACATCACAGACTTTTCTGAGGCTCGGAGGCGGAAAACTCCTGCGCAGATGTTTCTTGGTCTTACTCGACACCACTTACAGTAAAACCCAAAACAAAACAAAAACGGAGGGTTCTGTAAAGTAATCAACTTACTGGTCTGCCCAGACCGTCTCTGGAAACCAGAGGGACTTCGGCCTGTCAGATTAGATCAGCATTCACTGTGACTGGAGACTGCTTCTGGATTAAAGGGCCCAGAACAGCCAGTGATTTGGACAATAAAAAAAAGAGGGAGGATGGAGTTTTAAAGGAAGGACGTTAAGTATGCAACTACATCAAAATAGGAACTCGATTTAAGGTATAATATTTTTAAGGTACATTCTTTTATTTATCTACAGTTTTACTTCTATTTCCTATACTAATAAATTCTTAGGCATTTCATATCTTTTAAACTTAGAAAGTTCTAGGTACTCAAGAAATTTTCAAATTAATAATGTATTTTATGTGTAAGAGAAAGTTCTAGAAAGATAAGTACCATACCATGATAATGGTTCATCACCACTCCCTCAGGTAGAAGGGGGCATCCACATTATAAATTTGCTTCATACATTTCTACTATTATTTAAATATTTATAATTACTTTTGGAATCTTATGTAAATACCAAAATATTAAAAATATACTTATGCGCCCATGGGGAAAAAAAAGACACATGTTTACAGGCTGTCCTTTTTTTATCAAAATTTCTTTCACAGAAACTGAAATGAAAAGATCTGGAAATCATTTATTCAGAATCTTGGGCCAGCTATCTGCTCTTTACAACATGAAAAAACTGGTGTCATCAACACTGTTACTTTACAAAATAGCCTATGTACATAGTTCCTGAATAAATGGGACTTTCAAATTTGAACAGCAGATGGTCCAATTCAGACAGATACATGCCAAGAAGTCTTGTATGCAGGCAGTCTACACACAAAGTCAAACACACAACAGATAAACTGCTCCTGAAATAAAACACGACTCTCCTTCACAAAGGTAATTTTTCTCTTGTCCTATAAAGAGGGCCCATTAATGGACGAGGGGTTGACCAACACTAATGACTGATTCACCTTCCAGTGCGTAGAGTATTGGAGTTCATTCCATCCAACCTACCGACTCCGTATGGGAGAAAACTGCTGCCTCAAGAGAAACAGTTGATTTCTGGTTCTGCCTCCATTGTATAACTCCAGGAGTCACCATTCACACACATCTCATGGAAAAGAAATCACCATTGACATTAAAGGTGCAGTAATGGTGCTCCTAGAATTGTGCAATGTAGGAGCCCTATGACTTTCAAGTTCTTACAACTATTTAGAGGCAGAACCAGGATTAGGAACGCTTACCTCCAGCCCCTTTGGCTCACCACCATCTTGCCACATACAAATATTGGAGAGGAGGGGCAAAAGGTAATGGCGCACTTAAGATAACACCACAGTTTTTACCCTCTTGAACACTATGCATGTAACCTAAATGGCAGGAATACCACAGACTAATTTGCATTAAGAACATTAAATGTACTAAAAGGAAAGCCTAGAGAAAGTAGAGACGAGCCTACAGAACAGAAAAACTTTTAAGAAATATCAAGATGCCCTACCCCAATGTAACGTATTAGTCTGTGTCCCAAAGCTACAGGCGAGAACAGGAGTAAATACGACACTTGTATTACCCTGCATCCCAATTGGTCTCAATCTCTCACCACAGAGGAGATGAATAAAGAGATTCATAATTACAACTGTCTTGTGCATCTGCTGAAACAAAATGATCTGGTCCTGCTTCCTAGCAGACGAGGCCAGCTTCATCCTTACTGATGTCATACCAAGGAAGCACTTCTGGCTACAATCACTGATGCCAATTAAGATAAGAAACCAGTACATTCAGTTCCCTACCGGGTCTCACAAGAGATTAAATTTTTCTACAAGGAGAAACTAGGCCAAAAACTAAACACCATATGCTCAACCCTTTTTGTAACCCAGTATCACTCAGTGATACAGAGGCACTAAGTAAGTAAAAGCGTTTGAGACCATTACTCAGTCAATAAGCGGAGGATCGTTCAACCACCTGTGATTCGTCTCAAAGAAACGGGGGGGGGGGGGGGGGGGGTAGGAGGAAGGGAGAAACTAAAGGGCACAGGTCTTTGAAAAAGCGGTGTCTTAGGAACCGAGGGAAGATTACAGAGCAAGACTATTGTAATCCAGGTAAGAGAACTGAAAAGAGATTAGCCCTCCAAGGACACAGCTACTATGAACTAAATGATCCCTCAGCTTCCTAAGCACGTGCAACAAACACCCACATACAACTTTCCCTCTTTTCTCTGCTTGATTTGAAAAGTTAACTTAGGCTGAGAAACTATTAGTCTTGCCCTAACCGGTTTGGCTCAGTGGATAGAGCGTCGGCCTATGGACTGAGGGGTCCCAGGTTCAATTCCAGTCAAGGGCATGTACCTTGGTTGTGGGCCCATCCCCAGTGGGGAGTGTGCAGGAGGCAGCTGATCGATGTTTCTCTCTCATTGATGTTTCTAACTCTCTATCCCTCTCCCTTCCTCTCTGTAAAAATCAATAAAATACATTTTTAAAAAAAAAAAAAAAGAAACTATTAGCCTTTATTCCCAGAGACACCAGTAAGGATCCAAGAGAAATAAAAGTCAACAGTAAAATAAATAGAAAGACGAGAAATCAGATCCCAAGGAGAGAAATAATGAATTATACATCACTGGAAATTAATGTCTCCGAACCAAACTTGTAGAACACTTTGTGACGCCTCAGGTCACCAAACCCACGTGCAGCAGTGAGGGGAGAGGCTAGGATTAGCTGCAGAAGCTCGAGGCTGCCTGGAGGGGCCGGAAGAACCCAGAAAGCCCAGTCTTGGCATCGGTGGCCGGCGTGCACAAAGGCAAACGCAGGGTAAGACGCCGCGCTTGGATGGAGCACCAAAACCCAGCAGGGGCCTCCCAGGAAGAGGTCTCTCACGTCTCCCTCATCACTTCCGTTTCTGCCCACCAGCGTCCAGTCATCACCGCTCCACACACGGTACCAACAGCTGGTGTGTCCGAGTGGAAACTCGAGCTCCAAGCACCCAGTTGGTACGTGGGCCTCAGAGGCAAGGCTGCTCATTCAGCGCTCATGCTCTTGCCCACATTTACTTCCTCCTTCACCTCCGTTCTCCTCGTGACTCCACCTTCAGCTGCACTGCTGGGACAGGCAGTCCCCACCGGACCAGCAGGTTCTCTTCCAAAGTTCACGTGGAAGTGTATTATAAGCCAAAACCAATTTTCCTGGAGCAATGCTGGTTATGATGACAGGTTCCCAGGCTGGCTCCCAAACAGAAACCCATTGAATCCATGATCTAAGTATTACCAGCTTCATACAGACCTACAAGCATCCTTGTAAGCCCTTAATAGATGTATAAGGACCAACGAGCTGAATGCAAGTTAGAGCATTACTTCCGTGGAAAATGCATTCCAAGTCAGAAAAGAGAAGCGAACAAGTTCCTTTTTCTACTCGACTCTGACTACCACCAGATGCCATGGCGTATGATTCAGTGACAACAAGGACATTCTGATAATTACTGCAAAGAGATGAACCTTGAAAACATGCTAAAGGAAATAAACCAGACACAAAAGGAAATGGTTTGATTCTTCTTACATGAAGTACCTAGAACAGGTAAATTCATGGAAAGTAGGACAGGTTATCAGGGCTAGTGGGAAAGCTGAGTGGGAAATTCTTCTTTAATGAGTTCAAAGTTTGTTTGAGATGATGGGGAAAACTCTGGAACTAGATAGTGGTGATGCCTATACAGCACTGTGAATGTACTATACACCACGGAATTGTATACTCAAAAATGGTTAAAATGGCAATTTTATGTATATTTTACCACAATTAAAAAAAAGGGGGAGGGGGGAGGCAACACCACCAACTAGAAGTGCCAGATCTAATGGTCTAACTTCATTGCTACCTCAACTTTCCCAATCTATAGAATAGGAGAAAAATATTACAGCCCAGCCCTAACCGGTTTGGCTCAGTGGATAGAGCGTCGGCCTGTGGACTGAAAGGTCCCAGGTTCGATTCCGGTCAAGGGCATGTACCTTGGTTGCGGGCACATCCCCAGTAGGGGGTGTGCAGGAGGCAGCTGATCGATGTTTCTCTCTCATTGATGTTTCTAACTCTCTATCTCTCTCCCTTCCTCTCTGTAAAAAATCAATAAAACATATTTTTTTAAAATGACAGCCCATGTCTTGGAATTCGGGGCTGCCTCCTGAGCATTGGAGATCGCATACGCTGCTAGTAAAGCCATGAATGGAGAGGTCTACACCAGAGCGCTTGTCACCACACTAACCGCTGTGGCTCCACACAGCTGCCAGGTGGAACCTCAGTCCCAGAGAAAGAGCCCACTTGGACACAGGAACACATACCTTAAGTTTGCAAGTTGTGCTGTTAAAAACCTTCATTTAAATTCTCCCTCTACCAACATGAGTCATCAAACAGATAAATGACTTCAAAGAGTAAAACTGCGATAGTAACCAGGGCAAACCCAACTGAGTCCCACAACTTAGGAACAGGTTTCTAGGCAGCCGTTTCACAGTTAAAAATTGAGGTGCTTAGGCCCCCAAAACCACTCATTAATAGTGTTGCTATTATTTCCAGAGAAAGGTTGATGCAACTACCTCTACATGGAATACTCCTCTCCAGGCCCACGTAATAAGAAGTTCCTTCTTCAGGGTTAAATACATCTCAACTTGATCGCATGATTCCGAGAATAAGAGCTGTCTGACGAACATCTGTGTATTGGCAGAAGTCTCAGGCATGAAGTCTTACTTTACGTTAGCAATCAATGAATGGTTACTATAATCAGATTATCTTAGCGACCTCATTAAACAGCACTCACAGGTGACTGGTCAAAACTAAAAAGTGGTAAACAGCCCTAGCTGGTTTGGCTCAGTGGATAGAGCATTGGACTGCAGACTGGAAGGTCCCAGGTTCGATTCTGGTCAAGGGCATATGCTCAGGTTGCGGGCTGGAACCCCAGTAGGGGGAGTGCAGGAGTCAGCCAATCAATGATACTCTCTCATCATGGATGTTTCTATCTTTCTCTCCCTCTCCCTTCCTCTCTGAAATCAATAAAAATAAAAATTCTTAAGTGGTAAACAACTATTTTTTTCAACCTTACATGTTTTTTTATATATTTTTTTCTTTTTATTGAATCTATTGAGGTGACACTGATTAACAAAATTATCCAGGTTTCAAGTGCGCAATCCCATAACACAGCATCTATACACTGTGTGTTCACGACCCCAAATAAAGTCGCCATCCATCACCATTCTCCCCCCATATGCATCTCCAGCTCCCCCCTGCAATCACCACACTGTTGTCTGTGTCCATGAGTTCTTTCTTTTTTGCTCAATCCCTTCACTCCCCCACCGCCCCCCACCACACACACAGCTGTCACTCTGCTCTCTCTGAGTCCGTCTCTATTTTATTGGTTAACTTTATTCATTAGATTCCACATATGACTCAAGACAACTATTTTTAATATTTAAACACAAATATAAAAAAGTAGCCCAGCTGGTATAGCTCAGTGGTTGAGCATCGACCTATGAACCAGGAGGTCACAGTTCTATTCCTGGTCAGGTCATATGCCCGGTTGCAGGCTCGATCCCCAGTAGGAGTTGTGCGGGGGGCAGCCAATCAATGATTCTCTCTCATCATTGATGTTTCTCTCTCTCTCTTCCTCTCTGAAATCAATAAAAATATATTTTTTAAAAAGTCAATATGTGTAATACTCTTCCTCTTCAAAGACCTAATGGTCATTGTCCTTTTGGAAAGCAAGGTCAATAGTATAAAAAATGGGTTGGATGTCATCTTTAAGTGAAAACCTCTGAGCCTGAGCTCAGTTCAGAGCAGCCCCCCTCTCTGAGACCCAGCCCCCTTTTCCTCACTGGAGTGGGCTCCACCGGATGAGCTAGCCCTGGGTTAGGCACCTGCCTCAAATGGGGCCGGAGTCTCTCTCCCCAGCATTTGGAATATGGAGTAGCTAGTTAGGCACGGTGTGTCCATGGAATAAATCCAAGCTCTGGGGATTATCCTCCTTCCTCCATGCACCCAGAGCCCAGGAAGAGAAAAGACTGCTACCAACGTCCCAAGAGATGCAGAAACAAAAAACAGTGAGGAGATGGATCGGCCTGACTTGATTCATTACAACTTCCTTCTCGCTGAATTCTGAGAAATATCCCGTGCACTAATAACATTGATCCATGTTTCCCCCGAGGTAGCTTGGATTTCTATTACTACCTTCAATTAAGAGTCGTAAGTAAACTGTTGCCAAGTATTTGCCATAGGAAAGACTTTAAAGAGATGATTTTCCAGCTTATTTTCTACAACTATGATGACTTAGAAACAATCCAAATGTTAGCAAGGGACTGATTTAAAAATTACACTATCGTCAGTCAATGAAATACTACCATTTAAAACACACAGGAAAAGAACATGAGAAAGTGAAAACAGTAGACGTGAATGGGGTAGGGGGCTGTGGGTTACTGATGCTATTTCCATCCTGTCTTTGTTATTCATCAAGACCAGGAAGAAGAATCTAATCGTTGCTGAAATGAGAAATAACAAAAATGTCGTCCGGCCGAGACCAAACCAGAGGGAGTCGGACCTCCGTTACCACCATTTGTCCACCATCCAGAGCTGAGGGGTCAGTGCTGACATGTACACATAGGGAACTGGTGGACATTGAAATTGGGTCTCAAAAGAACTGTTGGTCCAGAAAGAAACTCACTACAGACTGATTCATTTGCCTGTCAGCATAACTATTATTGCTCGTCTCACATTCAGTTCTTATAAGTATATCTCTAGGGACACATGATCTCGCTCATCTAGGGGAAATGATGAACAACATAGACTGAGGAACAAGAACAGAACCAGAAACAAGGAGGCATCGATCGGACTATCGGGCCTCAGAGGGAGGATAGGGGAGGGTGGGGGGAGGGGGGAGAGATCAACCAAAGGACTTGTGTGCATGCATATGAGCCTAACCAACGGTTAAGTTCAACAGGGGGTTGGGGCATCCGTGGGGAGGGGTGTGGGATGGGAATGGGGGGATGAGGACAAATATGTGACACCTTAATCAATAAAGAAATTAAAAAATATAAAAAAAATGTCCATCACTGGTGCATGAATTTAAAAATCGTAGTAGATCCATATAATGAAATACCACTCCGCAATAAACAGGCAGACCACTGATACAACGAGAGAAAAGTACCGCAAACACATACGTGAAGTGAAAGAAGCCGGACGCAATCGGCAAGCGTGCTGTCCGGGAAGATATTTACATACCACCTGGAAAGGCAAGCCCATGCGGACAGGACTCACACCAGTGTCTGTCCGGGTGAGGAGGGAGAGGAGGGGGAGGCCTGAGGGGGCACGAGGACACTTGGAGATGATGAAAATTTCTGTTTATTTTTATTGTGGTTGGTGATTACACAACTCCATCTTGTCAAAATTCAATATATCCAGAGCGTGGTTAGGATGTGTGCCACATAATTCCCCCATAAATTCCCATTTTAAATGTATAGGTCTTTGTTTAAAGGACCCGTTGTCTGCAAGTTTCCGAACAATGCTTCGCTCTGTGTTCCCAGGCCGTATAGGAGACAAGGCACGTTACTGTTTCCATTCTTCCAACGTACCGTGACCAACATTAAATACAAAATATTTTTTTTTTTGCAAGTTAGAAACATCGAGAAATATAGCCCACTATACACCCAGCCTCCTAAAAAGAATCACCTGCCCTAGCCGGCTTGGCTCAGTGCATAGAGCGTCGGCCTGCGGACTGAAGCGTGCTGGGTTCAATTCCGGTCAAGGGCACGCACCTAGGTTGCAGGCCCTGGTGGGGGGCATGCGGGAGGCAACCAATCAATGTATCTCGCTCACATCGGTGTTTCTTTCTGTCTCTTCCTCTCCCTTCCACTCTCTCTAAAAATCAATGGAAAAAATATCCTTGGGTGAGGATTAAAATAACAATAATAAAAAATAAAAAGAATCACCAGTAATATTTGAGTAAAAGTTTCTAAGTCAGTCAATCAGGGGAACATTCACGTCCCCCTACACACGCCGGGAAGGACAGTCACGGTGCCCCACCTTCCCACCGCCTGCAGCCAGCGCCTCCCTGCCGCCCGCCGCCTCTTCTGGCACCGGAAGCAGCCGAGGCTCTGGGCCACACGGCCCTCCTCCTGGACGGGGACTATTTTTAGGCCTGTGGCCTCTCTCTGATTTCTAAGTTGGCCCTGGACATCCATGAGGCAATCTTTGGAAAGAAACCCCTCAGAAGCCAGGCAAGTCCCAGTAGGATTAGCAACTCTCCTCTGCTGACACAGCAAGAAGCCCCTGAGCTCCAGAGGAGAAGGCCCTCCAAGGTCAGCGGGGTCATGGCCTTCATAGCCCTCCTCTGGCCGGACCAACGCCAGGCTCCCACTGCAAATGTGCCAGCCGATCCTCCCTGTGATTTCATCAGGTTTAAAAAAAAAAAGGGGGAATCAAAGATGAAAGAGCTCCTGATCTTATGAGAATTTTAATCCATGTACCAGAAAACGTGAAACAACTCAGTGGTAAGATTTCTTTTTCCTAAAATATCATGTCCAGCAGCAACGTTGAGATGTATATAATAGCCCTGGCCAGGTAGCTCAGATGGTTCGAGTGTCGTCCCAATACACTAAGGCAGTGGGTTCGATTCCTGGTCAGGGAACATACAAGAAGCAACCGACAAATGCATAAATAGGTGGAACAACAAATCAATCTCTCTCTCTCTCTCTCTCTCTCTCTCTCTCTAAAAATCAATAAATTAAAAAAAAATTTTAAGACTTATGTAACAGCCTTGGAAAGAGGTTGCTATTGATAAAAATATTCAAAGAAAATTTTAAGTCATCTTTCAAAAAAAGGAGAGCGCAGCAGGACAGTGTAGTATGTTAACTATCCCCTTGTGCTATTTAAAAACATAACCATATACTATAACGTCTGGAAATTGGAACAGGCCTACCAGAAACACGAACCATGTCTGATGTTAAACCTTACATCACCTACTCCTACGTTTCTATAAAAGACAGCAATAGTAACGTGAACTTCAATTTAAATGTTTGGTTCGTTTTCCCATCTCATTACTAAAAGGAAGCATGAGAACCTCATACTAGGTTTGAACGTTTGAACGACTGAAACTTCCTGGGAGAGCGCATCTAAGAAACAAGAGGGGGAAATACACTTACGTATTTCACCGTGTGTCGTTCCTCCAAGGATACCGCAGCATACCAAAACTGATCTCTTTCACTCATCCTCAACCTCACTTTTGTGAAGAATCTTTGCCCTAAGCCGGCTTGGCTCAGTGGACAGAGCGTCGGCCTGGGGACTGAAGGGTCCCAAATTCGATTCCAGTCAAGGGCACATGCCCGTGTAGTGGGCTCGAGCCCCAGTGTGGGACCTGCAGGAGGCAGCCGATCAATGATTCTCTCTCATCGTTGAGGATTCCATCTCTCTCTCCCTCCCTCTCTGAAGTCAACAAAAATATGTATTTTAAAAACTGTGTATCTTTTCTGAACCCCCAAGCTTCGTGTCAAAAATACTTGCTCTCCAGATCCGTACGGGGAACACTAAATGAAGGCCTCATGAAAGCACTGGGATAACACGCTGGCCCCAGGATTTGAGCAGACAAGCTGGCCTGACTCAGAACTGCGGACCCGAGGAATGATGCAGGCTCACTCACTGGTCCTGGCATGGCAGTGAGCGTCAGTTTACCGGGAGTCTCTGGCCCAGAAGGTGAGTGAGCACATCTCTACCTGTCAGGTACCCTCCCCTCCTCCCCCTGTGGAGCACCAGGATGGCTACATGGGTGGTGGGGTGGGGGGAGGGGAGATTGCTGAGAGAACAAAATAACACAGCATGGACCTTAGAAGCAAGAAACCCAGGCAAGTCCCCTCCCTTGCCCTCATGCCCAGAACAGAATCTCACTGCTCTCAAACTGGCTACTTGTGTGTTTCTCAGATGGGAGTGAAAGAAGAGGGAGCCTAGGGGATCTCAGAATCTTAATAGACTCAGAGGAATCGATGATGTAATTTTTTTAATAAAAAAGGACACTGAATATGCATTGTGCTATAGAAGAATGTGGAAATTCACAAACTCGGCTTTGTTTAGCTTTATATTTCTAAGGCTAACATGTTTAATGCAAAGTCTTTAGGTCCGTGAAAATGATCCGAGTCTGGCTCCCAATTGTATGATGGCCTGTGACAGCATTTAAAATCATTGGTAGGTGAAAGTCAATCAAGACAGACACCTCTAGCCCTGGCCAGTGTCGCTAAGTGGTTAGAGAGTCTGCCTGCAGAAGTTCGATTTCCGGTCAAGGGCATGTACCTGGGTTGAAGATTTGATCCCCGCCCTGATTGGGCATGTGCGGGGGTGAAGGGGCAACCAATCAATGGCTCTCTCTCTCTTCCCCTTTTCTCTCTCTCTTCCCTTCCCCCCATCCCTGCCACTCTCTCTAAAAATCAATGGAAAAAATATCCTTAGGTGAGGATTAACAACAAAAAAAGACAGACTCCTCTAAACAATTACCCTCAGCAATAAACTCTCAACAGCAACAATTCAAGGAATATGCTGACTCCTTCATAGCAATCTGCAGCTCAGCTGTGGCCAACAACTCCCAGGCTGAGGCCGGAATCGTTGCTCCCATTCGCCCAGATCCGTGGGCCCGCACGGCATGCCAGGCTGCCTCGGGGGGTTAAGGCCGAGATGGGTGCAATGGAGACGTGCACTTAAACATGGGGAGGACATGTTCCACTCGTGCTCACTCAGTAAGTATCTGTGGAGTTCAGTGGCCCAGCTCTTCCAAGTGAACAATCCCAGTATCCACTCAGGCCTTTCTCCAAATGACTTCAACCCCCTGCATAAGGTATTTTAACCAGAAGTTAAAATGAAATAACATTTCTCTTCTTGGATACTAAGTTCCCAGTTTAGCAGTAAAGGCAAGATGGCTGTGTGGTTTCATTTAGTCCACGTTCACAACTGAGAAAAATTCTACTTCCCCCCCATTAAATAAACACTGGACATTGTAGTTAACCATATCAACCTCACCAATTTCCTTACAACTGTTCTCGTTACACCAGAAACTTTCAAAAAAGAAATAATCCTTATGTTGTTTTTATTATAGTCACAGCCTCCAATTAACTACAAAAGGAGGCGCCCGTACGATAGCACTAGTCCCGGGAAACTTAGTAGCTACAGAATGGGGATCGGCTATCTGGTGTACCTCCCTGCCAATTCCCTTATCCCTGCTATAAAGTGACCGATTACTGCCAAAGCTTACGTTCCTTCTCCAAACACTCATCAATCGCCTGCCACGTGCCAGCTAAGCTGCTAGGAGCACAAGTCCGCCCTTGTCTTCAAGGAGCCTTCAGAGAGCCTTCAGTGCAGCTGAGGAGGCAGACAGTTCAGGGACATAATTACAAACGCTGCACAAGAAAAAGCCACCGGGGCCTAAGGGAGCTCCGCGGCTGTGGACATGGAGGGGTGCTTTCGGGTCGCTCCCGGGAGGAGATGAAGCATAAGGAGCAGGCAGGGGAGTGCGCCTCAGCCTTTCAGATGTTCTGTCAACTTTCCCCTCCCAAAATCTGGACACACAACATGGGGAAGCCAGCTTTTCATGTTGCCACTAAGGACGCGTCAGACAAAATACCTGTTTACTACTACCCACAATTCTGAAAGGACATGTCTACTACTACCAGCACTTTATAAAAGAACATCTTTGCTACTACCAGCACGTGACACAAGTCATTTTTTTAACACAAAACTGAAGGGAGTAGATACTGCGGACTAAAGAACCTTCTTTTAGCTTACATTATGTAAATTTCGCCTGATGGAAATGTTAGCACTTTTTTTTTTTTCCATTTCACTGTATCATGGTAGACACTTTGTTTCCAAGCCCCTCCACCATTCCCCTTCACAGATCCTCACGAGGAACCTCTGGGCTGGGTGAAAAGGGCAGCAGGGGCGAGGAGGGTGGGAGGATGCAGAAGGGAGGCTGCCAGAGGCTGCCAGATGGGATACGAATGGCAGTTTCCCAACTCTCCAGGAAGATCAAAGAGGAGGACCAGAGAGAAAGACACACATAAAAGAAGTGCTGAGAGGGCCAGGGCCCAGAAAAGGCCAGGACAGACCAAGGAAGAGTCACTGTGTCCTGATCCCTCCACTGGAAGCCACAACAGAGACCACAGAAACCAGGACACACCTGGACAGAGCCATCTACAGACCAACCAGGACACACACACACACACACACACACACAGCCATCTACAGACCAACCAGGACACACCTGGAGAGAACCATCTACAGACCAACCAGGACACACACACACACACATACACACACACACACACACACAGCCATCTACAGACCAACCAGGACACACCTGGACAGAGCCACCTACTGACCAACCAGGACACACCTGGACAAAGCCATCTACAGACCAACCAGGACACGGACACACACACACACACACACACACACACACACACACAGCCATCTACTGACAACCAGGACACACCTGGACAGAGCCATCTACTGACAACCAGGACACACCTGGACAGAGCCATCTACAGACTAACCAGGACACACACACAGCCATCTACAGACTAACCATGAGGAATGATTCCTCAGAGGCCATGACTTCCAGAAGGCAGCACCTGAACCAGACAACCTCACCCATTTCCTGAGATCTTGGTGCTATAAAGCTCCTCCAGGACCCAGGTACCATCCCAGATGTGGGTGTCCTGGGGAGGGAGGAAAACAACCCTTGAGATGAGAGAACAGCCCTGGAAAGGAAGTTTGAATTGACCAAATTTAAATCCTGAAGTTAGGTAGTATGTCCAGTAACTGGCACCCAAACATCCTGGGGAACTAGTCCACCTTCAGGAACAGAGGAAGCAGGCACAAAATCATTCCGGTCAGGCCAGACATCACCGCGGTTCTTTGGGTCACTTAGGAACTCACCCACCCTCACACCAACTCATACTGTTTCAGATGTATTTCAGAAAGAAAAATCAAAATATTATTTAAATCATATATACTCTTTCCTAATAAAGTTGACAAGTATTGTGTAGAGTGAGGCTGACCTAACAGCTGACACACTATCTGAGGCTTTTGAATGTTGGAAGGACTTGTGAGCAAAAACGCTGTGTCCACCGTGTTCAGGGCATCAGCGGCTGACAAGTGGGGACTGTCTCTCGCTGACACGTTGTCAATTCCTACTTGTCCAGCCACAGTCAGCAAAGTGTGTGAGGCCAGGACGGGGCAGCGGGCAGCTACTTCTTCCGTGGATAAAGATAACAAAGGCAACACACAGCTCTTCAAAGTCCACAAAGTGTTCTCACAGTCCTCCTCCCAGTGACAGCCCGTGGGACAGACGGGTCCCATGACCGTCACCTTCCTCCGAAGCCTCCTCTCCTTTTATAGAAGTCAAACTTGATATTTCCACAACTTCAGTACCTTGTCCAAGAAACAGAGTTAATAAATAGCAATGGCCATTAAACCCAGTTCAGATGTGTAATCTTGATCTCCCTTCCGCCCTCCTTCCCACAGGACTAAAATCTACTAACTTTTGGCAGCTCTAGAAAGCTATATGGACCCACAGCTGCCCAGACACGGAGAACATGTGCTGTTCATGGGGAGGTCCCACATCTACTCAACAGCTGGCTTCCCTACCTTGGGCAAGTCAAATATGATCTTGGCCACTTTTCCCTCATCAGTAAAAATGGATATCACAATAACAATAGAGCTCCTAAGGGTTGTTTTAAGAGTTAACAGGAATTTTGTAAAACTTTCTAACTCAGAATTGTTAGATGCTACTGTTATCATGGCAACAACCTTGTGAAAGAATCTTTATTATTTATCCTCATTTAACTTATGACCAAAGCTTAGCGACATGTTCATATGGTCAAGGGAACTTTCTGGAGTAATGGATATGTACTAGATAGATATGATTAGATAGATCTATCTTAACTGTATTGGTTATATAGATCTGCATTTGTCAAAATTCATCTTTGTACACTTAGTCCAGGTGCATTTCATGGTACTTAATGTTATCTCTAATTTTTCTCATAGATCATGTGGCCAGCAGACAGCAGTGCATATTCCAGAAGACATCTGTTCATTCGCACTGGAACCTACAGATGTTTTCCTTGGCTCTTGTTCTATAATCCACCTTCCAACTAATTCCTTCCTACCCAATTGAAAACCTGGAATGTTGACTACACCTACTAACTACCATTTTTGTCTGACATCAAATATGCCCAACTTAAGTAGAATTTTAAGTTTTATTGTTACCTCCTGAATATATTCATGAAGACCCCTCTTGAGGAGTTGGTTTCTGGCTATGACCCTCCATAGCCACTGACCTAAACAATCACCTTATACTAGCAAAGTCGGTCAGGACCACATACCAGGTGTCTACAATCCCAAACCAGTAGAACTGAGAATCTGAAAGACTCTCTAAGTCAGCATTCCTTCAACACATTTCTGAGCAACTAAATATAAAAACGATTCTATGTACTCCTGATAAAGAGGTGAACAAAATTAATTTCTTGCTTGTGTGGGTATTACATCGTATTGTAGATAACTTTCAGAACTTTATCAAAAAGTAGGCTTTTTCATGAAGATCAGTAAGAAGTGTGAGAGTCAAAACAGTAAGATGAAATTCCAGGATAGCACTGAGCCAACACAGACTGGACTGTCCCCATAAAAGTAAAGAAATAAAACCAAACCCCCTCTTACACCCAGTACCAACCAAGGGCCACCGTCAAGGACTATAGAGTTGGGCTAAAAAAAAAAAAGATATAAAGACTCTGTATTCTGTTTGTTTCTAAATTATATACAGCTAGTTTTAAAAAAATTGCCCAAGGCCTAGCTGGTTTGGCTCAGTGGGTAGAGCATCAGCCTGTGGACTGAAGGGTTCCGAGTTTGATGCTGGTCAAGGGCACATACCCCAGTTGCAGGCATGATCCCTGATCCAATTGGGGTGGGTGCAGGAAGCAACTAATCAATGTGTCTATCTCATCATTGATGTTTCTATCTCTCTCTCTCTCCCTCTCCCTTCCTCTCTGAAATCAATAAAATTATATTTTTTAAACTCTATTAATTAAAAAAATGTCCCAAAAGGTAGCACAGGCTGTTTAGGGGAAAGAAAATAGACTGGGTGTGCAGGGCAGTGTTTAAAACTAAAATGAAATCTTTCCCTGAAAGTGTTAAATAACCATGAACAGCTCCTTGTTTAGAACCCTTCAGACAGTTGCCATATCTCTTCAAAGTCCACTTGGCTAAAAGGAAATAATTTTCCATTTGAGTCAGGCCAAGGCCAAATGAAAAATGTCCTGTATGTGTAGTTATGCAAGCTGGCAGGCACCTCACACTGTATCTCCCAACCTTCACTAAACACCAACTTCCTGTGCCCTTTACTTGAAAATGATTACCTATGTTAGGCTTTCCACTGGCAAATAAAAGCTCCTTCGTAGAGGTTAAGGTGTGTTCATATCTAACTTGCAGGAGCAGCCCAAAGAAGGGCCAGTCTCTGTTAAGGGACTTTTCAAGTCCTGACACTGTACTTCCCTTAGAAGTCACTTTGGTAACAGAAAACTGTTGACCTTCAGGCTAGAAACCATGACTGATATCCGGGTGTAACTGTGGTTTTATGGGACATTCTCTTCCCAGTTCTGGCTGATAGCAGGCCTCATCTCCTAGTTAAATTTCTACCTGGGATTAGCTCCATTTACCCAAGAATTACCTGCCTCCGTGCAGCTTAAAATAAGGAAATGGGATTCAAAATTTCTATAGAAAAAGTGTTTCAAAAAAGCAAATATCAGCCCCTGTTCAAGATATATGACCTTGGCCCCGCCAGTGTGGCTCAGTGGTTGAGCATCGACCTATGAACCAGGAGGCCACGGTTCAATCACTGGTCAGGATGCATGCTCAGCTTGTGGGCTCCATCCCCAGTGTGGGGTGTGCAGGAGGCAGCTAATCAATGATTCTCTCTCATTGATGTTTCTGTCTCTACCTTTCTCTCTGAAATCAATTAAAATATATATATATTTTTTTAAAAGATATGTGACCTTGGATTGCTATCTATAAATGGGTACATTTTAATAATGTACTATTGTACAATCAATGGAATGATTCAAATGACTGTTCTGATAAAATTTCATTTGGTTCTTCTTGAAAAAAGTCTGAAAACTATAAAATCTCATGGAAATGTAATATATATCCTTGTAATAATCTGTAGCTGTCGATTTCCAATTTATGCCAGTAATTTAATGGCTTATTAGATTTTAACATTCTGATTTATATTCTGTGGTTAGAAAAATGGGGGGGGGAAAATGACACATCACAATTCTAAGCTATGTCATCTGAAATGTTACCTATCCGAACTACTGCATGCCTTTGATCTCATTTCAGCACCAATATGAAGAAAACTCTGCCAACAACAATTTATTACTTCGGATGGAATTGAAAGCAGTCAAGTAACAACATCACATTGGGAGTGGGGAATGGACCAGGAGGGAAGACCTGGGTCCTTGTCCTATTTCCTTAGCTTACTCATCATAATACAAAACATCTACCCAAATATTCCAGTGCTCAACGTCCTCATGTATAGAACAGAATTCGCACAACCAGCCCCGCCCACCTCACAGGGCTGACTGATGTGATAGTTGAATGAAAACGTCCTTAATGTCGTACTGACAAGGTACTTTCCAAAACACATGGAGTTATTATTTCACTTTGTTTGAAAAATGAAAATTCAGAATTGCCTTAGTATTTAAATATATGAATGATAACATTTTACAACCAAAACTCTTAAATATAAATGTTGGTGGACTAACCTACAAATTAAAAATTAGAGCAGAGGATGGCAGTACTTTAAAAGCCACAAGTGCTGATTGGTTCAAAGTGATGACTCAACTCTAAGTGCTTTTAGAATGTGCTGATAGCAAACCAGCAACATAATTTACAGACTTCAGCAAAGATGAAAGTATCTGCTTTGATTTTTTTTTTTTAATGCAGCTCATATATATCAAAATAGAGCAACTCACTCAACTCAAACCCTCAAGAAAATCAAGAGGTTACAAAGCTCGAGTCCAAGAATAAATAACCTCAACTGTTATTAGTACACACTGATTCTTTTTAAGGAAGAGGGAAAGTTATTAAATTCCAGGCTCCTATGCAGATTCAAGAAACACCTCCACCAGGAGGGAGTGGAGGAATTTAAATTCCATGATCGGAAGAGGTTTAAAACAAGAAACAAGGGAAGGCTATGATTAGCATTAAATCATTATCTTCTCTATGGCTGGCAATGTGGTAGAACAACCCCACGAGACAGGTATTATCCCACTGTCCCCATGAGGCCACAGGTGGACAAAAGCACGTGGCCTAGCACAGATCTCACACAGGAACCTGACTTGGTCTAACTTAGAAGCCTGTGCACACTCCATTACATTCCTGTCCCAAATGTTCTAGATGCCAGTAACATATTTTCCAGTTCTATAACCAAGTATGTCTCCAAGGTTTCATAATGGTCAGCAGGGTAAGAAAAAAAAAACACACATGCCTCTATTTGTTTTATTATTCCAATTTTAATAAAAACAGGAGGAAGGAGCCCTAGCCGGTTTGGCTCAGTTGGATAGAGCCGTTGGCCTACGGTCTGAAGGGTCCGGGGTTTGATTCCAGTCAAGGGCACAAGCCGGGTTATGGGCTCGATCCCCAGTAGGGGGCATGCAGGAGGCAGCCGATCAATGATTTGCTCTCATCAATGAAGTTTCTATCTCTCTCTCCCTCTCCCTTCCTCTCTGGAATCAATAAAAATATTATTATTTCTTTTCAAAAAAAGGACAAAGGAGAGGGTGAAAAATAATAGTAGGCTTCTATTTATACAATATAAGTAGAGAAAATAATTTTCATTTGACTATGTTCCTACAAAGTTGTAAATTTTAAATATTTAGTGTAGCAAGACATAACCAACATTTTCTACCATAATACTCATATGTGCAATATACACTCATTTAAAGTTTTGTATAAAAAAGAGAATACAGGATTTTTCCTATCCCCATTCCCTTTTCATTGACTAGACTCGCTCTTATCTGGGAATAAAAATTACTTAGTAAATCCCTCTGCATAGTTGTCATGAATATCTCCATAGAGCAACAGCAGAAGTTTTTAAGCATTAAACCAAAAAATTCCATACTTGAGAGTGCTGAATCCAATGCAATAACCAGCAATTCAGGTGAACCATCAAAAAGTTTTCCAGAAATGCAAAACTACTCTGAAACACACATCTTATTAATGTAATAAGAGAAAGAGCAACCCCAGACTGAAAACCCATCCGAATTCCTCTTTAAAATGTAAATACATATTTCTCCAAACAGGGAACAACCCAAGTCTCTGTTCATGCGCAGCTGCCAACTTGCGACTGACAGTACAAGTGGAAATGTCACAAATTCTCACAAGCGGACTTAATTCTGTACAAGCATATGCACATGGGCATGCCAGGTACTTTATTAAAAACAGAATCATCACTCAGAAGGAAGAGGAACCTCCCACCTTCCAGCTCTACGTCAGCCTAACTGCTACTGGCCCCGATTTCACGGGCTGAGCGGCCTCGCTCTTTGCTTGCCTCGTATATCAGTGAATGAGGGGGCCGGGCACGAGGAGAGGACAAGGACAAAGAAGACAAGGTCAAGGAAAGCCAGGACACTGATATCTCTGGCTTAAAAGACCTTCTAGTAGCTGTGACTAACTGAAGCAAGAATTTCCAGCTCCATGCCATCGGAGCTTTCGATGATTTATTCCAGGCCACATCTGGTACAAATAATTCTGAAAGTGCAAATGTATCCAGCATCATAAGGTTTAGACCCTCCTCTCCAGACACACACAAGATGTAACAAAAAGATATTAGGGGGGGGAAAGTCCCTAAAAAGATCATCCAGAGAAGGAAGGTGAAACTCAGACTGCAGTGCTGAGTATCTCGCCTCTCTCAGCTCTTTCTGTGAGAAGGAAGAGCCATCCAAGATCACAAGTCTTCACAGAACTGAATTGTCAAAACAGCCTTGGGTTTGTGAGAATTTAGTCCCGGCAGCAGAATCCCCAGCGCATGGCACCATGTTAACGGCTGGAGAGAATATTCCTAGCAACTTTGAACACTTACTAAAATGTCCGAAACTGCACTTTTCACAGTGGCTGAGGCTTCTCTGACAGACTGGCCTGAGAACCAGGGCCAATTTTTTCCAGATTCAGCACTTCTGCTTTGCAGTGTTTGGCCCATAGAAAGCGCTCAATACAAAAGTCAAACTTAAGATTCTAAGAGCAAGGATTTTTACTCATGCCTTTTATTTACTATTTACGATAAAAACATGCCCTAGCAGCCGAAACCGGTTTGGCTCAGTGGATAGAGCGTCAGCCTGCGGACTGGAGGGTCCCAGGTTCGATTCCGGTCAAGGGCATGTGCCTTGATTGCAGGCACATCCCCAGTGGGGGGTGTGCAAGAGGCAGCTGATCGATGTTTCTCTCTCATTGATGTTTCTAACTCTCTATCCCTCTCCCTTCCTCTCTGTAAAAAATCAATAAAATATATTTTTAAAAAACATGCCCTAGCCGGTTTGGCTCAGAAGGGTCCCAGGTTCGATTCCGGTCAAGGTCACATGCCTGGATTGTGGGCTCAATCCCCAGTACAGGATGTGCAGGAGGGCGGCTGATCAATGATTCTATCATTGAAGTTTCTATCTCTCCCTCTACCTTCCTCTCTGAAATCAATAAAAATATATTTTTTTCTAAAAAAGAGTTCTTTCTTTTAAAAAAAAAGCAAAAACATAATCCTAACTATCCCCTAAACATACTTGGTTCTACATAAAGGGTCTAGGTTGAATATCTGATCAAACAAGTGCCTTTTGCTCAGTAGAAAATGTACCTTCTGTAACCCATTCCTGTTTCTCCAATCTTTCTATCTCTCCAGCGAGTAGGACTTCCGCAATCCTCTGTGGTATTACAGACTTTTGGGTTAGCCGACCAGAAGTGTGCAAATATGGTTCAGTTCTATAATTTGCCTAAGAATGAGATAACTATGGCGCAGTAGGTTACTGTATAATAAAATACAGACTTTATAGTGCAAAGGGACTTCACCAGTAGTTCTAGTAAAAACAACTCAAACAGCCCTGGCCAGCTTGGCTCAGTGGATAGAACGTCAGTCTGTGGACTGAAGGGTCGTGGGTTCGATTCCGGTCAGGGGCATATGCCTGGGTTGCGGGCTCCATCCCCAGTGGGGGTCGTGCAGGTCTTTCATCATTGATGTTTCTATCTCTCTCTCCCTCTCCCTTCCTCTCTGAAATCAATAAAAATACGTTAAAAAAAAATAAAACTCAAACAACTTGACACAGGTTGGAGGGTGGGCAGGGGAATCCATGTTGGAATGTCATCTCTTAGGCTACTTCTATCTATACTGGCTTCTATTTTTGTTCCAGAAGCTAACCAAGTAACCTAGGTTTTAAAAGACAATGCAGCCCTAACTGGTTTGGCTCAGTGGATAGAGTGTTAGCCTGTGGACTGAAGGGTCCCAGGTTCGATTCCGGTCAAGGGCATGTACCTTGGTTGCGGGCACATACCCAGTAGAGAGTGTGCAGGAGGCAGCTGATCGATGTTTCTAACTCTCTATCCCTCTCCTTTCCTCTCTGTAAAAAAATCAATAAAAAATATATTTTAAAAAAATAAAAAATAAAAGGCCATGCAGTTGCAACTTGATATCATTGTTAACAATCATCAAAACAATCTACGAGATAAACAAGAGAGACAACTTCTCGTCTGTCACTGAAGGCTGTTAAACACACCATAGGTTACGAACTGCTTATCTGAAATAAGGTGAAGAAATATTGACTTTTCCTTCAGAACCGGCCTGTAGGTAAACAATGCCAGAGTTAAATATTACCACGTTTCCACTCCAGAAAAAGTATAGAAGCGAGCTAACCCGACAGTCCAGACCCAGTGAACACTGGCATACCCATTCTTTAGGCTACGTGTTTATTGACAAAGGAATGTATTTTTCTACCTCTCCTTCCTGCTCCTCTGATAAGTGGGACTCTCCCAGAGGGAGTTCTTTTTCTCAATAACAATTCGGGACATAAGACGTCCTACAATGTTTTAGTTAATTGTAGGGGATCAGAGTAACTATGACTGATTGGCCCTCAAACTTAACACTAATTTTCTTTTCTTTGCATTGAGCTTACATATAAGCTGACAAGGTACAAATACTTTAAAGTCTTTAAAGGAAATAAGGAATTTGACGGCTTTAAACCCCTCTTTCCAGGGCACCTTCCCTGGAAGACTGATACGCTCCCAGTCTGTTTTCTTTTTCTTTTTTTAATATATTTGTATTGGTTTCAGAGAGGAAGGGAGAGGGAGAGAGGGAAGGAGGGAGAGACAGAGAGACAGAGAGAAGTCTATGATGAGAGAGAATCATTGATCAGCTACCTCCCACACTTTCTCTACTAGGGATTGAGCCTGCAACCCGGACATGTGCCCCGACTGGGAATTGAACCATGACCTCCTGGCTCATAGGTCGATGCTCAACCACTGAACCATGCTGGCTGGGCCCAGTCTGTCTTCTTCCCCTTCTCCCTCCGCCCCATCTTGCTGTGGGTACACAGTGGGGGACTGGCCAGGCCCACCCTTCTGCTCAGCCCAACTCCTACTAAAACATGAAATGAGCACAATATTCAGACAAAATCACGTTACCTGGAAGTCATTTCCTTGTGACCCCTTCACCCTTTCCAGCTGGTTTGAGAATTTTATAACCTGCACTTGCCCATCTTCTTTCACTGCTCAAAGGGACTCTACTCAACCTGCTAAAAAGGACACATTTCCTCAAGAGAAACTTGAAGCAACTTCATTTTTTTTAAATATGTTTTTATTGATTTCAGAGAGGAAGGGAGAGGAAGAAAGAGATAGAAACATCAATGATGAGGGAGAATCATTGATGGGTTGCCTCCTGCACACTGCCTACTGGGGCTTGAGCCTGCAACCCAGGCATATGCCCTGACTGGGAATTGAACCGTGACCTCTTGATTCATAGGTTGATGCGCAACCACTGAGCCACACCAGCTGGGCCTGAAGCAACTTTAAAACTCTTAGTTTTACAACTTCAAAATGAAATGAAATCTCCAGGTGCGAATAAAGGGAGAATGTGTGAGTTTTCTTACTTTTACTCTTGTAAGTAATGGGCACACAAGGACAACCACTGATTTTGACCTGGGTCTATTAACAAGACTTAAAAATAGCTTATCTTTAAGTAAATACATTTTTATTTCTTTTCAGGATGGAGCTTAAACTGAAGGCCAAGGAAAAGTTACTAGCTATAATGTACTAAAAGTAAGATTTGGGAATCAAAGATGTATATGCAAATATGTACTTGTGAACTGCTTCAAGCTATTTGCTTTAGTAAAGCTCCTCTAGATTGAGTTTGTTTTACACTGTAAATTTGCTCAACACTTCTTCCTTGATTGCATAAAAGGCAGCCATCAGGGCAATCACAAATAGCAAATGAGGTTACAGTGTGTGAAAGTGACGTTTTATTGTTATCTGTCCGCAGAGGAAGGAGTAGCCCCCGAGTCTGTCATCCCCACAGCAGAAAAACCTATTTCATCGTGAGCCAAGTGAACAAGAAAAAGTCATGCATGGATAACTGCCCACATAAAAGAAAGAACTGCTGATTTCAGAGAAGCTTGAGGTCATTTAAAAAATAACTATCATCAGGGCAATGTTTTATAAAACTTGGTTTAGAAATACATTTTTAGGAGCAGTAGCTGACAGTCAAACTCAGTTCCTGGTTATCCTGAACGGCCCTAGGCCTGGTCAAAGCAGGCTTTTCTCAACCAAGTGTCAGGCTGGCTAAAGTCAGACCATATCATCTAATCCCTCTTTTTTCTTTCTTAAATAAAAATTTTTAAAAAATAACAGAATGGGGTCACTCATCCTCAGCCAGTCACTCCTCTGCAGGCCACAAGCAACCACTGCCCAAGCACCTGCCAGCTAAGTGGTCACCTACGTGGCCTCAACAGAAAGTCTGGGCCCATTTCTACTAGTAAGTGTCCCCGAACACCCTCACCACACACTGACCTCATCCTCTGGGCTCTTATTGGTCCCCTGACTTATTCTGAGGCTCTAAAAGATGGAGAGTGAAAGGGACTGGGCTCTGGGGGAGGGACCGGATCGCTCACAAGTCCTCAGGGTATACTTAAGCTTCCACAGTATGGAAAGGTAACTCAAGTTTGGGAAATCTAGAAGACATTGTCTCCTCTTCAAGTAAGTAGTTTAATCTAGGAGTAGTAGTTGAAATCAATCTGGGAAAACTTATGAACTACATATACACCCAGCTAGAAATCAGAGAGATTCATGTCAACGATGCAAAACTACAATAATGGCTATAAAAAGAATTCTGGCAAAACAGTAATACTAGGGATGAACTACGGAAAATAAGTGGATTGTGAGTCTGGTTTACATAACCACAGAACAGCAGGTCTGAAAGACTTTCGTTCCCTGGAATTTAAAACTTTTCTGTTCTTATCTGCAGGAATGCTATTCCTAACGGTATATACCAGGCACACTATTTCTCATCAACAAACACAGTCTGTGTTGCAGCAGTCTCTACTCCAGGGCATGCAGGTTCTGACAATGGATTTGATAAGAATCTAAACCAGAATTGGAGAGAGGGGGGTCTTTTGAAAGTCACCTTCTGTCACTGTCATACATAGCTCTTCAACTATGATTTGAGAGTGTTAAAAATTTTGTTATGAGAAAGTCAACAGATTTGGCTACATTAAAGTATAGAACTTCTATAAGTCAAATCCACTACAAATATGTGCTAAATGTCTTTGTAAAGCAAAGACAAAACTGGGAAAAATAGCTGCAATGTGAAGGCAAAAAATTATTATCAAGACATAAAAGGCTCTTAGAAATTGATAGAAAAATGCTAATGCCCCAGGAGGAAAAAAAATGGCACTACATTCAAATTAAAAGGGGAAGGAAAATGAAAAATTACTGGATGTTTTGGTGTTCAACATTATTTGCAATCAAAGACACGGAAATTTAAATATTGAGATAGCACTGTTCACCTATAAAGCTAGCAAGAATTATTTTTCCTTTTAAGGATGCTTCCCCGTATTAACAAGAATACAGTAACACAGGTATTCTCATCGAGTGCCAGCGGGGACACACTTCGGTATAACATTTTTCGGAAAGCAAATAATCAATCTGTATAAAGAGATTTGTGAATCATCAACTGAGTTTGGAGGACTCCATCTAAGGAACTATGCTCTGTAGATCAAGTTTTATAAAGAATATTTGTTGCATCAGTTTATATTTAATAATAGGAAATAAATTAAAAGTTCAGCTATAAGGAAATGGTTAAGTAAGTTGTTACTTCTACATAATATTATGTAGTCACTAAAATAATATTCTTGAAGAACTATGAAAACATGAGAATCTTTTCATGTGTTAGTAAAAAAAAAAAAATCAGCATGCAACAGTATATTTATACCACCACTGTAAAAAAATTTTGTTATATTGTGATTATCTTTGGAAGATATGATTATTTAACTCCTTTTTTATTTTTTTTTTTAGAGAGAGAAACATTGATGTGAGAACAAAACATCCTGCATGCCCCCTACTGGGGATTGAACCAGAAACCCCAGCATGTGCTCTGATCCAGAATCGAACCCATAACCTTACAGTGCACAGGGCGGATGATGCCCAACCAACTGAGCCACACGGGCCAGGGCGGATTATTTAACTCATGCTTTTTCTGAACCTACAGATTTTTATACAGCAAGCATGCATTACTTTTGAAATCATAACAAACAAAGACCAGATATGCGTCACTGCAGATTGCCCAGGACCAAACCAGAGAGGGTCGGACCTGCAATACCACCATTTGTCCACCATCCAGAACTGAAATATCATTGCTGTTATGAACACATTAACAACTGTTGGACATAGAAACCGGGACTCAAAAGAACTGTTGGCCCAGAAAGAAACTCACTATAGACTGATTCATTTGCCTCTCAGCATAACCATTATTGCTTGTCTCATTTTCAGTTCCTATAAGTGTATTCCTAGTATCACACGAGCTCACTCATCTAGAGGAAAAGATGAACAACATAGACTGAAGAACAAGAACAGCATTGATCAGACTGTCAGACCTCAGAGGGAAGGTAGGGGAGGGTGGGGACAAGGGAGATAGATCAACCAAAGGACTTGTGTGCTTGCATATGAGCCTAACCAGTGATCACGGACAACAGGGGGAGGGGGGCTTGCGTGTGGGGGGGATTGGGAAGGGAACGGGGGGAGGGGGTTGATGACAAATATGTGATACCTTAATCAATAAAGTAATTAAAAAAAAAAAAAACAAAGACCAACAAAATAGGGCCAATGAGTGGCATGCTTTTGAAATGCTTAAATCAAATAACTGCAGTTTTGTTTCCAAGAAATACCCGAAGAAATCTAGCTATAATTTTATAATCCTATGAAATACTCAAAATTGAAACCTTCAATTACTGATATATAATTAAAAGGTGCAGGTCGTGTGCAAGCACTATTTGCTCCACACTAAGCGGATTTTAAAAATGATAGGTGGAAAAGTTGGTGTGAGTTTAATGTATAACTATACATTATTTTAAACTAAATTCCACTCCTCGGGTTTTTATTTTTCTTACGGATAAGTAGTTTCTAATCATTTCTTTGTATAACTTTCCAATGGAGTACTGTGCCTAAGAAAAAAAAATGATTAAAGCACATTGTAAAGCACTATACAAATAGGGCATCATTGTTTCTATTGAAATTGCCCATCATTTCCTGCCCTAATTATCCCTGAAAAAGAAGTCTGTCTTCAGAACTGCAATTCCAACTATGCAATTCCTTCCAGTGTTAACCAAACACTGTTATCTGGGTGTATCTACCCTCCTTAAGGAAGTCCCAGGCTCCCAGGAAGCAGAAACTCTGGTTTCTTCCCCACCCCACCCCACCTAGGAGTGGCGGTGAGGAGGGAGACTAACCCCCCCCACACACACACACCAGCCCACCCGCCAGCCCAGGCCTGAGGACTTAGCGTGATGGTGACTGGATCCCCATTACCTGGCAAAACATGAAGGCTTTCACCCCAGCTTTCATCTGCAGGCACCCCTCCCTGTTTTGCCTAAGACTTTGATTTTATTCAAACAAAACACAACACACTGGATTTCCTTTATTAGTCCACTGCCTGCTTAAGCAGTATTAATGAAGTCTGTGGAACTATATGCAGGCTAAATTAAGGATTAACCTCCCCTTGTTGACTCCAAAATAAATTAATCCAAGTTAAAAAAAAAAATAACAGAAAGAGAGTACGTCTTGAAAAGGCATAAAGAGTTCTAAGGCAAGTAAACACCACATCCACTCAAGATTCTAGAGGAGTCCCACCTGGTGGCCCTAAAGCCAGAGAGGCACAGGGACTCGCACAAAGTAGCAAGGCGCGTGGCGAGAGGCCCAGCCCCGTTCATGCCATTTTCCACCCCGATTCCTTAGACCGAGAATGGGCCCAAGCCAGCCGCCCAGCGAGAGGGCTGGACGGCGGGGCCCCGGCGGGGCCCGGGTCTGGTGGGCGGCTTCGGGCCCAGGGCACGGCTTGTCAGCCTACAGGGAGCCCAGTCTACGGTGAACCCTCCGGTCACTGTCAAGGTGACAGCGACGAGGTCCGCATCAGTCCCTTCCGCACCAGCTGCGCGGCGCCCACGTGAGACCTGCTCTCTGCAGCCTCCGCGCTGCCCGCGCTGCCTCTCCCCTTCTCCCCCAACTTGGGCGCGCGAGCCCCCGGAATACCCGGCCCCGCCCCCGAGGCTGGCCCCGCGCCGGTGACAGGCGGGGCAGGAGACGACCCAACTCCGCACTTACCTCTACGCCTCGGATCCAGCCCCGAGCCCTCCGGGAAGCCGGACGCGGGAGGCGGGAGAGCTGCATTCCGAGCCCCAGCGCCCTTTGCACCCTCGGCGGAGGCGCTGCAGGTCCCCCCCCCCCCCGGGGCGATCGGCACCTGGGACACGCGGGTCGGCCCCACCCCCACCCGCGCGCCGGCGGCGGTGGCTGCTGCGGGGAGGGATCCCGGAGTCCCAGAGGCGCCCCAGCCTCCCCCCTCCGGCACCTCCGCCTCTCGGGCCGCCGCGGGGCGGAGCGAGGGCGGGGAGTTCGGGAAACTTGTAAATAGAGGCCGCCCCTGCCCCCCCGCGCCTGCCGCCGCCCCTTCCAGACCGCCCCGGCCGGCGCCCCGCCGCTGGAGACCCAGGCCGGGCGGCGGCCGCGGGGGGCTGCGCCCCGGGACACTCGGGAGACGCGCCAGGCGCTACCTCGGCCGGGCTCCGCGCTCCGCTCGCCCGCGGGCTCCCTCCTCTCGCGCTCCCGGCGGCCGGTCCCGGAGCCCCGCGCGCTCCCGGGCTAAATGCGGGCGCGCTCCGTGCCCGGGGCTTCCGCCCGGGACCGCGCTGCACCTGTTGCCACGTGCGACGCGGCGCCCGCGGCTGCTGCCTGCGCACCTGGCTGAGCGTCACGATCCGGCCCGCACGGGTCCCCGCGGGCGACCGGCACTCCCCCGCGCCCAGGGCGGGGGGCCCGGGCCCGGCTGCGGAGAAGGCCTCCCTCCCGCGGCCCTCCTGGCACCTGGCTTCCCGAGCGGGCTCTCTGACGTCCGCGGCGGCCCGGGGGTGGGGGGCGCGGGAAGCTTGCGGGGTTATCAGGACAGAGGTTTGCGAGGAACCAGCGGGGACTGTTTCTTCACTGTCCGACTCCCCGTCTGTAGGATTATCTGCATTATCTTCACTTCTGAGAGGTTTACTAGCAAACACCCAGGCGTTATCTTCACCTCTAAGAGCTTTACTAGCAAATACCAGGCGTTATCTTCACCTCTGAGAGGTTTACTAGCAAATACCTGCTTAAAGGTTAAAGGAATGAGCTCCGGAGCTGTGAGATCTTCGGATAAAAAAGCGCTAAGGACACGGGAGCACCTGGGAAGCAGGCGCGACCCACTTTTCAATAAACACCCACGAAAGCCTTGCTCCTTGCTAATGGAACAAATTCCGCCCCTCGCTGTCGGTTAGGCCCCGGAAAATAGTCTCTTCTCTGAGCACATTTTTAATGCAAAGCTTTTCCACAGATGCTCTTCCGCTTGCCACTTAACGAGGGATGTTGCTGATCATTAAATGCCAGACAACCTGAATCCAAACTTTTCTCTAATTACCTGTTTAGGACGCGCTGAAAGCTTTTAAAGAGGAGTCGACTTAAGCTGAGGATACTGGATTTGACCAAGTTTCTACACTGTCAGTATTAGATCAGCTAACAGATGTGTTGCCATTTACGGTTGTAAAGCCTTTTCACGCCTATAGTGTTCCATTATCCCCTCAACAAGACCCAGGGGCATGTAGGGTCAGACTGCTATCTCCATTTTTCAACTGGAGAAATGGGAGCTCGGAAAGGTCCGTGGTTTGCCCTGGCCCGGTGGCTCAGTTGATTGGGGTGTCCTCCTTACACCAAAAGGTTGCCTGGTCCGGGCACACACCTACCCATATACCTAGGTTGCTGGTTTGACCCCTAGTGCAATGGGCATGGGAGGCAACCAATGAGTGTTTCTCATATTGCTGTTTCTCTCTCTCCCTTCCTCTCTCTAAACATATATCCTTAGGTGAGGATTTAAAAAAATTTTTAATAGAAATGAAAGGTCAAGTGACTTGCTCCAGGTCACACAGCTAATGAAGAGCAAGCGCAAACCCTACAGGCCTACCTCCCAATCTTCCCTTTTTATTTCATTACACGATGACAACTCTCAGGTGCTTTTGAAGTTCCTGTTGTAAAGACAGGCGTGTAACTAACATACACATGACTCGAGGGAAAGGCATGTGATTGCTGATTAAACACCATTGAATGATTGTCCCTGTGCAAAAGCACCAAAAACAAAATAAAAACAAACCACTGACATTGTCCCTGTAAGTCATCAGGCAATTATGCTAATTAGCAGCATGCCTCCTTCCTAAGCAGAGTACTCCTATGGTTAGACATACCATTTAATCTTTATAAACCTCAGGTGACCCAGATGTCCACCCCCCTCCCCCAACAGTTCTATTGTGTACCCTAGTTATATCTATAAATATAGAAGCTGTTTTACTTCATTTTTCCATGGGATCGATTAAAGAAAGAAAAAAAAAACACACACCATCTGTAAGTAATTAGAAGCAACTTTTGTGGCCATCGGAGAATCTGAAACTGAGCTTCTAATTGCATCCACATAAAAAGAAAGGTTACCTTCTAGGGACATCATCAGGGACTCTGTGGAGACAAATATGCTTTAACAGGGGCCTGCTGACTTTTTTTTCCATCTTTGTTCTGGGCATGTGGCCATGTTCTTGATCTCTGACCTTCAATGCTGACCTGCTACAGACTTCATAAACAACATTAAGGCTCAGATAATAATTCCCCATAACTTTGTAGCTCTTTGTCCTAAAATAAAAGTTCGCCTAACTTATTTTCTCCATTAGAAAATTGCAAATTAAAACTACATTGAAAAATTATTTTTCCACTTACTCAGATTGACAAAAATTTAAAAGTTTGATAACCACAGTATGTTGGCAAAAGTATGAGAAACGGGCAGTTACAAAGCAGATGTGCTTGTAAATTAAAATGACCTCCATCAAGAGCAATTCACAATATCTAACAAAATTATTAATGTTCTTATCTTTTGAGCCAGTAAGTCCACATATAAGAATTTCTCTGACAACACACATGAGAAATGGCACGCATGTATAAGCTTGTCTATTTCAGCAGCATTTATAATAAGAAAAGGTCAAAAAAGGTATAAATGTTCATTGATAAAGGACTGGTGATTTACAAAGCAGCCATAAAATTACATTTTATGAAGTATCTTTTTAAAAAATGAGAATGCTCTTTGTGCTATTATGAAATTATTTTCAAGATACATTATGTGAAAAAAAAGATACATTATGTGCACAACTTTTTTGAAATGCAAAACAAGTATGTTACACTCTATTAAAAAGGGAGAAATTGCAAGTATACATATGTTTATTTGTATAAGCATAAAATATCTCTGGAAAGATATACCAGAAACTGATCAAATTGATTGGTCTTAAGAAAGAAGTTGGACAGCCGAAGAGCAGGGTTTGAAGAGAAACATTTCATTAAATATAATTTGTATTTTTTAAATTTTGAACCATGTAAATAATAGTACTGTTAAAGAAAACCAGAGAAGAACCAAGCAACGCTTAGAGAGATGGGGTTACATTTATTACGCGCGGGTCCAGAGGAAAATGTCTCTCAAATTCTGGGCCCCAACATGGAGGAACTTGCCCTATTTATATGTTTTTACCTTCTTTATCTCCCAAATATGGGGTGTTTCCGGCCCCCTTTGCAAGTTCTTAAAGAGCCCCTATATGCTGGGGCCTTGAGACCTCAACAAAAGGCCTGGCCTTGTGCCAGCACTGATAATTTTGTCCGGGGAAGGTTTAATGGCCTCTCTGAAGTGGGAGTAGTCTTATTTTCCTTATTATCTAAGCAAGCAAGTATTTACAGAAGCCAAATAGCAGGGTTAAAATTTTAAACAGCAATTTTTATATAAGATGGATGCTTCAGTACCATTTCAACATTTAAAGTATTGTTTTGCCATCAGGAATGACTAAGATTCTTTCCCTACTGATTTCATGATACATTTCTCATGCATTAATGGGAGAGAAAAAAGCAAAATGCCCCAACATGCTTTCAAACTTTTTCTTCTCTAGTTTATTGAAAAGGAAGACTTCAGTATATAAAACTCTAACATGCTGTGATTTTGGTGAAAATGATGAGTTAGCTAACTCCTTAGAATTTTATAAGCATTGATATCTATCTCCCTGGAATAGAGCTTCCAGCTAATTTACCCAGTCACACTCTACCAGAAATGGAAAAAATATATATATTGCTGGTTTGATTCCCAAAGGGGAAACCTTCGGTACATTGATTTGAGTAGTGAGGAAGTAATACCATGGGAATTCCATAGAGTCATTTTATTTTATTCTCAAACTTGATCCCCTTTTTTAATTAGTTATTTATTTATATTTATTTATTTAGACCACCACATCACTGAATGAGGGATTCAAACAAAGTCTAGAAGACAGGCAGAGTAAATTTAAAAAATAAAATATTTGGAAATATTAAAACAGGATCCAAGGAAAAACATACAGATAAGAGTAAACATACCATTGAGTAACAAATTAAACCACTGAGCTTTTCGGTTGCCAAATGCCACAACTGGTTACATAATTGCCATTTTCAAAAGGGGCGAAGGAGTTCTTTAAGGGAAGCAAAGCTTTACCTAGCACTGAATTCAAAGAGAAGTTTTTTCACTCATATTTCAGATCAAGACTATGGAATGGGAAAAAAAAACAATATATTATTCATGATATGTTAGAAACTTTAAATGATTGTTTTTCATAATGGCTTAGCACATAAGCCAAAAATGTTATAATAAAACTCAACTTGATGAAGGTATTCACCCTGCCAAGCCTTATAACAGCATATTCGGATCCAGGGTTGACCATAAATAGAGGTGTGTAAAAGCTTTTAAAAGTCAAGTTTGCTCATGGTAAAATTCTAACATGTTCACAAATCCCTTGACTCAGATATAAGACATACTTGCTTTATACAACATTCCAGGAATTTTCCAGTCATCTACCCATTTGAGAGGAGCTGAAGAATTAATTGCAAGAAACGACAAAGACCCAGAATGCTGGAATTTTGTGATACTGCTGATTGACTGTTCTCCTATTTCTATTGAGAGAAAACATATATTACACATATCCACATGATTTTTAATTCTTGTACCTCAAGATGGTGAATCATGCATGGCCAAATGCACAAACTGACTGGCTGTAGCAATGAGTGCACAGCAAGAAACAGCATGACAGAAGTCAATGCCCAGCCGGTGTGGCTCAGTGGTTGAGCATCAGCCTGTGAACCAGAAGGTTATGGGTTCGATTTCCAGTCGGGGCACATGCCTGGGTTTCAGGCTCAAGGCAGCCGATCCATGATTCTCTCTCATCATTGATGTTTCTATCTCTCTCTCCCTCCCACTTCCTCTCTGAAGTCAATAAAAAATAATAATAATAATAAAAGAAGTCAATGGTTCTAATTTATTTACAAATAACTCTTGAGTTCCTACGTTCTTCTTTCTAGGGGATTTGGAGACTCAAGCAGCCTCTCCTCTCAATGTTCCAGAAGGGTAACTATCACCCCAGAGATCTTCTGGTGTAGAAGTCTGCAGATTTGTAAATAAAGTATCTCAAGAAAGAAAAGTTTCTTGTTGCAAATTCAGAGCAGTGGCAGTAATAAGAAAATATCGCTTCCTCTTATCACAATGACCCGAGAGCATCTGAGAAATTCGTCCTCCCCAACCCTAGAAGGCACCTTCAACAGTCCTATTCCATTTATAAACTCTGTAGAAGGAACCATTCACGAATTATTTTAGCTCATACACAAACAAGTAGTTCTGTAATTCCGCTTTTGACCTCTTCATATTAGGAAGAAATCAAGAAAAATATAGCACCACCAGTTTGTTATGCAATCACTTTGCAAATGTTTACTTTGAGTGCTCAAAATGCCACGACTAAAAAAACTACTGGTCTGCGTCATCTACTCTTGACAATGAGTCATAACTGTGTCACTTGGAATTGGTTCATCTTTGCTCTCATCGGATGGAGTCTTCCCTTAAAAAAGTGGATGTATTTTCAACTTCAAAGTATTTATTGCTTCGTGACAAATACAACAACAAGTCTATGGCTTTGAAGTCTCATACCTTTGAGACTGTCATAATCTACTTATACTTTTTGAATTTGCTTTTAATTTATGCCCCTGGCCTTGCTCCGTTGGCCAAATGTAAGCCCTCAGAGAGCTGGGGACATCCTCCCAACTTGTTCCCATCCCCTTGGGCCCTGCTCAACGATTAGTGATCACCTGAAAAGAATGCAGATCACAAACCCATGAAGTCTAATGGGGTCAGTGTTGCTGCATTGTAACTGGTGGCCAGTGTCTAGGCCTGGTCTACTGATTGACATTTAGTTCTTTCCTTTTGCAGCTTTTGGTCTTGATTCATAGATTCTGATCCATATTTGATTCGGAGATCCAAGTCCCTTGCAAAAGGTGTGCAATCAAGTGGACCTGGAGCTCTAAGCTGTAACAAACGCTTGCAAAACATAATAATGTAGGAAGAGTCATTAACTAAATGAATAGTAGCAATTAGCCCTCCTGCTGTTGCATAAGCCTTCTTCAAAATATAATCACTTTTCTAAACATAGGCTGGCAATTCAGGAAAGAGCCACTGGAAATATTATCATCATTATGTTTTCCATACAGTGGGAAGGACTAACACTGTTTGCTTAAATCACATTGCAGTGTGCCAACATTGCAAGTCAGTGCCCGATTAGTTACCAGAAGTAAGGCAACCTTACCCTTGGGTATCTAGAACACTGAGAAGTCAGGTTGCTAACCCAGGACAGAAATTTAACACCAAATGTTTATTTTAGATAAGTATTCTTCCAATCTCTTTTTGAATAGCTACAAAATTATAGTTAGTCCCCAGTAATTTACATCCTGATTATCTGCTCTGGAAACTCACAGCTAATTGTTATCTGTTGTTTAATCTAAGAAAAAAATTTTATTGCCTGCATATCCTACCTAATAATAGACAAATATGCAAATTGACCGTACCTTCGCTATGCCCACGATTGGCCAGGAGGCGCGGGGGGGCGGGACTCGGGGTGGCCGATTGGGCCGGCGGGATGCTGAGCTCGCGTCGCCAGCAGCAGCACGAGCTCAGTGTCTGCGCCATGGCTGTACTGCGGCACAGAAGGGGCCTCGGGCAGCGAGCTCACGTCTGGCCGCGGACCATCAAAAGCGGGGGAGCCGGGTGCCTGTCCACTCCAGCACCAGCGGACAGGCACCCAGCTCCCCCACGATCGAAAGCGAAAGCGTAGGAGCTGGGTGCCTGTCCGCTCAGGCACCAGGCCTTTCAGAAGCCTTCGCCGCGCCGGAGGCTTCTGAAAGGCCTGGTGCACCAGCGGACAGGCACCCAGCTCCCCCGTGATCGAAAGCGAAAGCGTGTAGAGGACCCTACATGTGCATGATTTAATCATGCCCTGGGCCTCTAGTCTTTACATATCATTTCTTAAATAGGAGAATACAAACACCAAAAATACCATTATCACTCCAAAACTTAAGATACAAATTGAAGTTAAAAGATCTCCTTTTGACACCTACATATGTTTTTGTTGATTCAACCTATCTGCATCTCTGTTTCCCTTTTATAAAATTAGTTTTTTAGATCTCGTGGAATTATTGTGAGATAAAATATGAGATATTATTATTTATGCATTTATGATTTCTGCATGAGAACATGTTTAGAATTATTGATATCACTCATTTCCCTTCCCACTGACCTATGAACTTGAGGCTACAGAAAAACTTGTCTTCCCCAAAACATCATTCCCGTCAGTCTACCAACACCTGCCACCCTCCTCACTTCAGCCTTTCCGTTCACACCTGAACTATTCAAGTGAGTAGACCAGTAGTCTCTAAACCTATTCACTTATACTTCCCTATCGATAAAGCAAATTGAATATGTATGCCCAACATTTATTTATAAATTAGGGGCCCAGTACACGAATTCATGCACCTTGAAAGGAACTGTGGGCCAGGAGGCTGCAGTGGGCACAGGGGCAGGTCTCGGCCCATCCTTGGCGCCCCTGCCCGGCCCCTCCCACCACGGCCCCTTGGGGCCGGCAGCCTGGCTCCCAGTGCCATGGCTCTAGCACACGAACAATGGCCCTGCTCGCACCCGCTGACAGCGTGGAGCAATTGGGGCCAGCGCCAGCAGCGGGTGTGAGTGGCAGCTGCTGCCCCAATCTCCCCTCAGGAGCAGGGGAAGATGGAGAAGCCCTCAGGGGTGATTGGGCCAGCAGTCGCAGCTCACACCCGCTGATGGCGCTGAGTGATCGGGACCAGTGCCAGGTGCCAGCAGTGGGTGTAAGCGGGGCCGGCACCTGCAGCAGGTGCGAGCGCCAGGCAGGACTACAGAATTTTCAGTAACCACCAGAGGCTCACCCCCATGACAGCAACTGGCGCCCTGCCTTGGTCTGGCGCCCCCACTCACCTGCTCTGACGCCCACCATGTTCCACACTCTGCCGCCTGCTGCCAACCCCTGCCATGTTCCATTCGTGCCCCCTGGTGGTCAGCGCACATCATAGTGACCGGTTGTTCGGTTGTTCCACCATTCAGTCTATTTGCATATTAGGCTTTTATATAGAGAGATTATATATAGCACTAGAATACTAATATATTATGTACACAGTAAATTATACATAAAAATAGAAAAGGGTAAGATTAAAAATAGATAGATATCTCTAGCCGGTTTAGATATCCCTAGCTGGTTTGGATAAAGTGTCAGCCTGTGGACTGAAGGGTCCTGGGTTCAATTCTGGTCAAGGGCACATACCTTGGTTGCAGGCTTTGGTTCAGGGTGCATGCAGGAGACAACCAGTCATTATGTCTCTCTCACATCGATGTTTCTCTCTCCCCCTCCCTCCCAAAATCAATGGAAAAATATCCTTGAATGAGGATTAACAACAAAAATAAATAAATAAATAAATAAATAATAATAGTTTTTTTTTTAATTTAGATAGCTAGCTAGAGAGAAGTTCTCATATTATCCTCCCATATCCCACCAGATACCTTCTGCTGCCAAGAAACAATCCTATTTCTCTTAATGATCTTTATTGTAGCAGAATTTTCATTGCTGAAAAGGTAAAAGGCAAAAACAAGCATCACTTTTCATGTAAATACCTAGTGTTACCTATTTCAACAGCCTGGAGTCCTCTAACAGGTTTCCACTAATGTAGGCCCCTGGAAGCAACCCTTCAAACATTAATCTAACTAGTCCAACCTTCCATCCAGAGAGATATGGGTGTGTCCAAAAGAGGCAACAGGTCCAAAATGGAGTCACTTGTGCTAAGCCACACCAACTTTAATGTCTAACCTAATTGTAGTTCCAGCCTCTCCCAGGAGTGGAATTTTAAACCAATCAGTCTGGAATTTCCTGGTCAGCCCAGTGAGGTAATCTCCCTGATAAGACCCTCTGCCTTCCCCTAGGGCAGTGGTTCTCAACCTTTCTAATGCCTCGACCCTTTAATACAGTTCCTCATGTTGTGGTGACCCCCAACCGTAAAATTATTTTCGTTGCTACTTCATAACTGTAATTTTGCTACTGTTACGAATCGTAATGTAAATATCTGTGTTTTCCGATGGTCTTAGGCTCTACAGCAGCGGTTCTCAACCTGTGGGTCACGACTTAGGCTCTATAGCAGCGGTAGACCCACAGGTTGAGAACCGCTAGCAGGGTCGCCTAAGACCATCAGAAAACACAGATATTTACATTACGATTCGTAACAGTAGCAAAATTACAGTTATGAAGTAGCAACGAAAATAATTTTACGGTTGGGGGTCACCACAACATGAGGAACTGTATTAAAGGGTCGAGGCGTTAGAAAGGTTGAGAACCACAGCTCCAGGGGAAGGTGACCTTGCTGAAATAATCCACACTTTTCCTTTTCTTGTCTGGGCCCCATTTCTGCCTATAAAAGCCGTCCCTTTTGTATGGCTCCTCAGAGCACTTTCATATTTACTAGATGGGATGCTGCCCAATTCATGGATCATTCAATAAAACTAATTAGATCTTTTTTTTTTTTAAATATATTTTATTGATTTTTTACAGAGAGGAAGGGAGAGGGACAGAGAGCCAGAAACATCGATGAGAGAGAAACATCGATCAGCTGCCTCCTGCACAACCCCTACTGGGGATGTGCCCGCAACCAAGGTACATGCCCTTGACCGGAATCGAACCTGGGACCCTTGAGTCCCCAGGCCGACGCTCTATCCACTGAGCCACACCGGCCAGGGCCTAATTAGATCTTTAAATTTACTCCATTGAATATTTGTTTAACCTTCTCCAATGTGTTTCTTTTTTTTAATCCTCACCCAAGGATATTTTTCCATTGATTTTTAGAGAGTGTAAGAGAGAGGGAAAGACAGAAATATTGATGTGAGAGAAACACATGGATTGGTTGCCTCCTGCCCGCACCTTGACTGGGGAGAAGTCTGCAACTGAAGTACACGCCCTTGACCAGATCGAACCCAGGACCCTTCGTCCGAAGGCCTAAGCTCTATTCACTGAGCCAAACTGACTAGGGCTCCAATGTGTTTTTTCCAACACAAGCAATTTCGTTCTCAGCAAACACTGACTTTGTGTCCTATAAATTTAACTCAATTCTTCTTCTTCTTTTTTTTAATCCTCACCGGAGGCTATTTTTCCATTGATTTTTTTTTTTTTTTTTTAAGAGCGTGGAAGACAGAGAGAGAGAAACATCAATGTGAGATTGGTTGCCTCCTGCACGCGCCCCAACCTGCGCTGGGGATCAAGCCTGAAACCTACGTGTATGCCCTTGATCAGAATCGAACCCGGAACCCTTCAATCTGTGGCCAACGCTCTATTCACTGAGCCAAACTGGCCAGGGCAATCAATCCTTAGATAGTATCAGATCCAGCAGGTAAGGGCTCCGTCTTACAAGACTGCCCCTACTCCAGATGCCAAATGCAAATCCAGATTGTTACCTGTGCTTCTGAAGACTGGCTATAAATTGGAGTTTCCCAGGACTTCCTCCTGAAGTTCCGCCAATGTGCTAGAGAGGATGGAAGTCTCAAACCTCTGACGACTTGGTCCTTCTGGTGGCCAGCCCCATCCTGAGGCAATTGAGGGGCCCCGTTTTGTTACCCTATTCACATAAACTCTGGTGTACTCAAGAGGGGCTTCTTATGAATGACAAAGGATACTCCTATCACTCTGGAAATTCCAAGGGTTTTAAGAGCTTTGTGCCAGGAACCAGTATTAAAGAGCAAATACATTTCTCTTTTTTATTTCATTTTATTTTATTTTATTTTATTTTATTTTTCCCATTACCATTTATCCCCTATATGCCCTCTTCCACACCAACTCCTCCTACCTCCCCCAATCACCACACTGTTGTCCATAAGTTCTCTCTCTTTTTGTTTCCTTTTGCTCAATTCCCCCACCCCACCCCATTACACCACCACCACCACCACCACTACCACACCAGTGCTGTCTGCCTGCTCTCTATCTATGAGTCTGTCTATATTTTGCTTGGTAGTTCAGTTTAAATTCCACATATGAGTGAAATTATATGATACTTGTCTTTCTCTCACTGGCTTATTTCACTTAGCATAATGTTCTCCAGGTCCATCCATGCTGTCACAAAGGGATAAAATTTTCTTCCCCTCTAGGGCATACTAGTATTCTATGGTATAAATGTACCACGGCTTTTTTTATCCACTCATCTACTGATGGACACTTGGGGTGCTTCCAAATCTTGGCTATCTTATATAAAAAAAAGCCTAATATGCAAATTGACTGAACACAGAACAACCGGTGGAATGACCGGTCACTATGACACGCACTGACCACCAGGGGGTAGATGCTCAATGCAGGAGCTGCCCCCAGCCTGCAGGCCCCAGGCCAGCCAAGGTGGGTGCCTGCAGGAGCCCCGATCACCCCGCCAATCGCCCCACAGATCGGCCCTGATTGCCGGCCAGGTCTAGGGACCCTACCCATGCACTAATTTCGTGCACTGGGCCTCTAGTTGTAAATAATGTTACAATGCCCATAGGTGTACATATATTTTTTCAAATTAGTGTTTCCAGTTTCTTTGGATAAATTCCCAAAAGTAGAATTGCTGGATCACAAGTCAGTTCCTCTTTATTTATTTTCTTTTTTTTTAAGCTAGCTCCATACTGCTTTCCACTATGGTTATACCAATCTGCATTCCCACCAACAGTGCACAAGGGTTCCGTTTTCTCCACATCCTCACCAACATATGTTGTTTGTTGATTTATTCATGATACTCATTCTGACAGCAAGCATCAAACTAAAGAGTTTTTGCATAGCAAAGGAAACCATCAACAAAGTGAAAAGACAACCCGCTAAATGAGAGAACATATTCGACAATGATACATCTGATAAGGGATTAATACCCGAAATTTATAAAGAACTTGTAAAACTCAAAACCAACAAACAAATAGACAATCCAATTAAGAAATGGGCAAAAGACCTGAATCAAACGTTCTCATCTTTGGCCTTTGGGAGCCTTTTTAAGTTGGCTCCTGAGGCCTTGTCACAAGATATTAGTGAACTTTGAGAACCTCCTTGCTAGCTGATGAGACAATATTTTCCAGGACTAGCTTGTACATTTCCTGGACCACACTTGGAGTTAGCATCTCTCTAAGAAGCTGGTTTCTTTTAATGATGAGGGGGTATTCCTAGACCACAAGAGGAGTATTGCTAGTTCTGGGTGCTAAGGAAGCTTATTCAGACTGAGTTAGTTACTGTTTCTAGGGAGAGGTAGGCAATATTATATAAATAAATAATATATATATATATGCAGCAAGTTTTCCACATTGATAATCTTGGTTTAAAAAACAAAAGAGGTGATGGAATTAGACTATTGCATGATGATTTATTTGTGTAATCACACAGTATACACACATTAGGAACTCAGAATATCATACCATTAACACCAACTCCAGTAAGATTACTGAAAACAACTGAAGATTTTTGCATTTGCTATCTCTATCATCTTTCCATGTTTTTAATAGTAGTGTTTTATCTATATTGTCAAGTGTATTGCTTTTACAGATTGTACTCACACAACCTTATTAGTCTTATTGTGCTATCAGACACACATTGATGTGTGTTTGTGTGTGTGTGTGTGTGTGTGTGTGTGTGTGTTTAATGCTTTTTAATGCTTACCCCCAATTCATATGTCAATGTTTCTCATCATTATGATTGTCTGAAGCTTGTTCTCAAATAGATTCCTCAAGAAGTGTTGTTGGCAGCTAAATAAAATATCATAAAGTCTGAAAACCCTGTGGCTAGACCACAAAGATATTTATCTGGGAACAAGGAAGAGTTTCCATAAAAAAGGGAAATAGAACTGTAATACAGTTGCTGGATTTTCTCTTGTGACTATAGCTCAGTCCCAGCCAGTGAATTCCTTCTGAAATTCTGCAGGTATTAAAGGAATCGGGAAAAAGAAAAAGAAAAAGGAAATAATATTCCCTGAGTTTTAGCACAGTGATAACATTTTGTATGCAGATTTTATTCCTGAGAGCCCTCAACTCTCATTTAATTTCTTTGAATGTATTAAATGTTACTTCATTTTGTTCTGCCTAAATCATTGCTATCAAAAGTTTGGTGACAGATCTGATTTTTTCTTTTATAAATGAACTCTTTTGTCTAGATGCCCCAAATTATTTTTTCTTTAAAATATAGCAATTATATTGTAATATGTATTGATGTTGTTAGTTCTGATCAATTTTCACAGGTATGTAGTATAACTTTCTAATACATAGTTTTAAATATATATATATTTTTTTAATTTCAAAAATGTGTCCTTAATTATGTTTTGTTGTGTTTTTATTTTTGCTATTTGTAATTATCCTGTCCCTTGCTTTGGTTTTATTCTTGAGGGACTTCTGTTAAACATTTGTAGCAGGTTCGATCCATGGCCAGGGCCTGTGTGGAAGGCAACCATGGATGTTTCTCTCTTACAGTGATGTTTCTCTCTCTCTCCAAAAATCAAATTTAAACAATGGAAAAAGAAAAAGGCAAATACAACCAACTTAAAATCTCCTTTAGAGACATATTAAATTGGAAAAAAAAATTTTTAATTGTAAAACTCAATCTTAAGTCTTTAGAGGGAGGGAGAAGGTATATGTTCTACATTAATGGTGGAATTATAACATGGTTGCATCTTTCTGGAGGGTCATCTATAACATGTTCTTTGACCCATTACCCATTCCCTCTCTCTGATGGGAAAACACTAACATATAGCAATTCTCAGTGCAGCATTACCTATAACAGGGAAAATTACCATCAGTTAAAACACCTCAAAATACTTAAATGTTAAGTAAACCACGGTATACTACCATATACAAACTAAAGTGACAAGTAAATGGAGAATGTAATACATGAATGTTTCTATAAGATAAAGTAAACTAAAATATTTTGAGCCCATGACCATATCATAAAATTATATAGAAATGGATGAATGTAATTGATCTAGATGAGAAAAGGATTTTAATTGATAAAAATGATAGCACTGTTTATTAGATTTCTTTATCTTTTTTTAAAAAAGAAAATGCCCACAATTACAATAATGATGTTTAACATTTATAAAACACTTGCTATGTGCCAGGCATTGTTCTGTCTTTACATGTATTAATTTTATTTCATCTTTTGCAACCCTACGTGCTGTATACTATTGTTTTTTAAAAAATATATTTATATTGATTTCAGAGAGGGAGGGAAAGGGAGATATAGAAACATCAACGATGAGAGAGAATCATTGATCGGCTGCCTCCTGCACTCTCCCCACTGGGGACCGAGCCCAATTGGCTGGAACCCGGGACCCTTCAGTCCACAGGCCGACACTCTTTCCACTGAGCCAAACCAGCTAGGGCCTGGATACTGTTCTTAAGCTCCATTTCATAGATGAGAACATTGCGAGTAGTCAAATAAATTACTCTATGTTACACTGTTTAGCTTAACTGTTCCAGAGTGACAGTGTCTCAGGAAGCATTTCAATGATTTCACTAGCCGGTGGCTTTACGTTGGCCCCAAATTCTGGGCCTTGCTTCTGTTGTAAATATTCCCATTTACTCCACTAGGGTAAAAAAAGAAAAGTAAGAACTGAAAATCTCAAGAGCATTCCAAGAAGCCAAAACAATGAATTATTGAATACAGAATTTGAAAGGAGGAAATAGAACCATAGCCCCCAAAAAAGTTTAATTAGGGAGATAAAACTAATAATGAGCTTGTAAACATATTTTGGGATTGAAGAGAGCCTTTTCCACAGCCACCTCCCCCATTACACACACACACACACACACACACACACACACACACACACAACCATCTCCCTCTTTATCTCCTGACTCAGCATCTTGCACAGATACACCCACTGGGCCCTAATAATCCCAAGGCTTGGAGAAAATCCAGCAGCTCTATCTCAGAAAACAGTTAGACTCCGCAGAAAAAATCCTCATGGACTATGTATGAAATCAAAGGACTGGCCATTTCATCACTCAGGAAACGGACTAACGAACTCCATTGTTTTTAAAGGGGGAAATTTCCCCAGTTAGATGGATTCCAAACCTTCTGTAGGTTGACTATTCCAGGTAGGCCTGACCTGTCAGACTTCTTGGTGGCAGCTTGATTGAATTGTCCCTCATCTTTCATTCGGAGACCAAGGTGAGCTGGAAACTGGAAGGTCTTTGAAATGGCTTTCTGAAAACAGCATGTACTGTTGATATGTCTTCTGTTTGTACCCCAGATAAAAATGATAAGCCAAGGAAAAGAAATAAAGTTAAACTCAACCTTCGGTTTGTGGACCCGTTGTGGATAAACAGGAGTACATATTATCTGCACGCATGTGGTGGAGCTCTGTGGACCAGGAAAACAGGATTCTAATAAACCCATGGCTAGTATTTCAGGACCACAGCCATGAAGGAGAGACTTAAAAGGTTTCATCATTAGACTAATTGTAATTCACTTGATCCTCCATCGTAACAAAATGCCTCTGTCTACTTTTCCAAGCCATTATTTCTTACATTCAGCATATTGGCTTGTCTATCATTAAATATTCATTCTCTACAGTGCGTTTTGGAAGACAAACAAAGCAGTCACTTTACTGCTTTATATTGATTGCTGGGTTGTCCTTGGGAAAAGCTTTCAGCAGGTTCAATACTTTTGGGTGATATTAGGTGTGTACTCCATGATTGGCAGATATATTTGTCTTCTGATTTCAAAAACAGAATGTTAGAAAATTGGCTCTTTATTTTTTCATCTAGTCTATATTCTCATTATTCATGAAGATCTCAAATGATACTGAACTGTAACTGACCTCTTATCTATTTACAAGAATATTAAAATAGAAAACAGACATGATTACCAGACATGATTTTAATTGTTTTGAAAGGAAATTATGCAAACAGTGAAGAATGGAGCCTTCAGGGAGGTCTGAGGCTAAGGGCTACAGGTATAGTTTTGCCGCCCTTGAAGAAGAATTAGTTTTATTTAGCTGAGAAGGCTCTTCATGAAGATTTACTTACCTCTAGTTTAAACCTAAACTTGTGATTAATAGAATCTTTGCAAACATATTGTTTAGTATGTTTTTATTGATTTTTTTTCTTTTAAGAGAGAGAGAGGAAGAGAAAGGGAAAGGAAACGGAAAAAGAAGCATCGATGGGAGAAATATCATCCATCTGCTGCCTCCTGCATGCCCCCTATTGGAGATTGAGCTTGCAACCCAGGCATGTACCCTGACTGGGAATCTAACCGTGACCTCCTGGTTCATGAATCAACTCTCAGCCACTGAGTCACATGAGCTAGGCATAGCCTCAGTAACTTTTCCAGGACAGTTTCTTTTTAAAAAAATATATATTTTTTATGGATTTCAGAGAGGAAGGAATAGAGAGAAAGAGATAGAAACATCAATGATGAGAAAGAATCATTGATCAGCTGCCTCCTGCACACCCCCCACTGGGGATAGAGCCTGAAACCTGGGCATGGGCCCTTGACCAGAATCAAACCCAGGACCCTTCAGTCCACAGTCAGATACTCTATCTACTGAGCCAAACTGGCTAGGGCAGGACAATTTCACAGAAGTACCCACGTTCTTATGAGAGACCCCTTTGGGTTGAGTGTATGATGTGTCTTATCTTCCACAAAGTGGATTTAAATAAAATAGTGCCCTCTATAATTTCAAATATGTTAATTACATGTTAGATATGGTAAATATTTAAGAGAGACCAATTATTACTATGGAAAATATACATGGGTACATGCAATAGTCATTTCCTTTGTTTCTAGCTTTATTGAGATATAATGAACATAAAACATTGCATAAGTTTGTGTGTCATGTTTTTATTCTAGCTAACCTAAAAATGTTTACTAAGTGGATACTATGTTCTCTATGTGCTTTACCATGTGCAGATACTACTCTAAAAAAATCCACTGTGCAAAGTATGAAATATTGGAGAAAAACAGACACAGACAACAGTATGGTGATTGCCAGAGGGAAAGGGTGCTTGGGGAAGGTGGGAGAGAGCAAAGAGGGGATAAATTGTGGTGAAAAGAGACTTGACTTCTGGTGGTGACGATGCATTATGTAGAAGATGTATTATACAGGGTACACTTGAAACCTGTATGGTTTTATAAACCAACTAGAAGCCTGGTGCATGAAATTTGTGCACAGATAGGGTCCCTAGGCCTGGCCAGTGATCAGGGCCGATCAGGGCTTTCCGACTTCTGGCAGGGGCCTTCCTTCCCTGGCTGCCAGCTGCTGGCGGTGCCTTCATTCATTCCGCGCTGCCCCCTGGTGGTCAGCGCACATCATAGCGAGCGAGCGAACTCCTGGTCTCCTGGTCGAACTCCTGAGGGGATACTTTGCATATTAGCCTTTTATATATATAGATGTCTCCCTAATAAATTTAATAAAAAAGAAAAGAGCTAATAGATAATGATTATTTGAAATTCATATAAAGCATTTTGTCCCATTTCATTATCCTTTTAAGTAATTATTTTCTTATTTAGACTTAATTACTCGGATTGTGATCTGAAATTATTGCAACTAACCTGTGAAATATCCTTCATTTTTCTCTATAACCACACTTTTCTTAAGAATTTCAATAAATTATTTTAATGATGAGCATTATCCTTAATGTTCATTTTACTGAACCATTCAGGAACTGTCACCGTGGTTGTATTCAGCAAAGCACTTGGATTCTAAGCCATTTTAAGTGCATTCACCCCCAGAGAGCTCTCTCAGCCTCTTTCCACCAAGGGAAGATGTAACTAGAAGTCAGCCATCTGCAAACTGAAAGAGGACTCTCACCAAACCTGACCTTGCTGGATATCTGACCTTGGACTTCCAGCCTCCAGAACTCAGGGAAATATGTTTCTGTTGTTTATAAGCCACCCAATTTATGGTACTTTGTGACAGCAGCCCAAAGTGACTGAGACAGTGTACATAAGATTTGTGCATTTCATGGTATATAAATTTTACTCCAAAGATGAAGAATCTGAAACAAATATTAGCTATAGTAGGTTTGCTTTTTCTCAGTGGGTTAGCAATTCTGAAACTGCTCTCTGTATATTCTGCATTGGGTGAATGTACAAAGGGATAGTAAAAGCCAGGTTTTTCATTGTTAGTGAAGGGAGCCATATTGAGAGTGTAAGGTATCCTATATAATAAAAGGCTAATACGCAAATTGTCCTCTCAGGAGTTTGACCAACCAGGAGTTCAACCACTCATTATGACATGTGCTGACCACCAGGGGGTAGCGCGGAACGAAGGAAGGCCCCAACCGGCAGCCGGTAGCCAGGGGAAGTAAGGCCCTGGCTGGCAGCTGAAAGGCCCCAATGGGCCCTGATCACCAGCCTGGCCTACAGACCCTACCCATGCATGAATTTCACGCACTGGGCCTCTAGTAGAAAATAAAAGTTAAGTATCTTTTTTTGTACAATAAGAATGGACTTCCCGTGGGTATTTTCTGGAGAGGCTGTAATAAAGGTTTGAGTTGCTTTTTTTAAATGTTCTTCTGGACTAACCAATAGAGTGGCAGGTTTATATGGGTTACACACACTAAATATGAATTTAATGACTCTCTCCTCCCCTCACTCCACCTGCATTTAAACTTTATAAGGTCAATGTCCTGTCAGTTTTGCTGGTCATTTTAGCTCAGGTGTCACAATTACTAGTAGATTCTGAATCAATATTGGTTGAAATAATGAGTGATTTGGGACAATTTGCTTAACCTCTCCAGGCCTCAATTGTACATGGCTCAAATATCAATTAGGGTTACACTTGATGCTTCTCCACTTTTTCAACAGAAATAGCACCAACTACAGGGAAAAAGAAAACATTTAACCCTCGAAGTCTGGGGTAGCCTGAAGCAGCCCATTATAGTTCTGATATTTCTCCACAGTTTCTTCCAAGTTTCATGTTTCATCTTAAAAACTTGTTTCATGTTTCATCTTAAAACTTGCTTGAGCGGGGGGCGGTGAGGGCATGTGCTGGGGGGTGGGGGCAGCCGGGGAGAAGTCAATGAGGGGAAAAGGAGACTTATGTAATACATTAAACATTAAAGAATTTAAATTAAAAAAAAAAACTTACATTCCATGCCATTATATACCAGCACTTATTTAAAATGAAAGTAATTTTATTCCAAATCTTCTAATAAAAATGAATAGCATGGTACAGATTACCCCCAGGGTGACACAAAACTCAAACCTTTTGAGAAACACAAGTACTCATTACGTGACCTATAAGGATCCCTTTTTGCTCAAAATTTTATGATTCTTTGATTCTAACAAGTCAAGCAACTATTATTTATTAAGTTTCTTTTCCTGGGAGAATACAAAGAACCATCGGATAAACTCTGGCTTCAAGGAGATTGAGCTGTGATGACAATTAAAAAGATAAAATTGTGAGGTGCAACAGCGTTAGTGAAGCCGCTGTCAGTGCAGAAGAGTTCAGAAGAAGGTGTAAGAACATCGCTCTAAGCCTCAGCTTCCTCATTTGCAACATGGGGTAGCAATGCTCACACCTTTTATCCCAGATGGTGGTTATAAAGCTCAATGAGCCCTGGCCAGTGTTGCCAAGTGGTTAGAGTGTCAGCCCATGCCCTGAAGGGTTTGGGGTTCAATTCCTGGTCCAGGGCACATACCTGGGTTGTAGGTTCAATCCCCGGCCTTGGTCAGGACACATGTGGGAGGCAACCAATTGATCTCTCTCTCTGTCTCTCTCCCCTCAACCCCCTCTGTCTCTCTCTCTGTCTCTCTCTGTGTGTCTTTCTCTCTCTCTCTCACCAGCCTTCCTCTCTTCCACCTTCCATTCCATTCTCTAAAAATTAATGGAAAATATCTTCAGGTGAGGATTAACAAAAAATAAAGTACAATAAGGTAATATATGCCCACTTGCAAATAAGAAAGAGTATTTATTATTAAGTGATCAGAGCATGTCACTCACACAGTGCAGTCTTGACATACGGGGAGAAACCAGTTGACAGGCTAGCATGGGGGACAGCCTTCATGAAGTCATGGAAAGAGAAATATATTGCCAAGATACAGGAAACCAAAAGAACAGAATCTTCATTGAGCTCAAAGCTCAATTATGGGAGAGATCTCCGAAAAAAAAAAAAAATTGCAGGCCTTGAATTCTAAGTTAGGGAATTTAGAATCACTCCTGTGGGGTTTATTTTTAAAAGGTAAACCCCTTGGTATAATTTGGTTCATGTTTTGAGACAGCTGGGAACATTTTGGCACAGACCAAAGGGCTATTTTAAATGTTTCAACTCCTTTAAAGAATATTAAAAGGAGGATTGAAGAAACCAGATAATTGCTTGCAGAGATCAAATGTCAGAATCGTAACATTGCTAAGAGAATAAAGAAGGAGAATATGGTTGCATTTTTTATTTAAAAAAATGAATTGGCATTGTGCCAGGTGTGTGAGAACAGAATAGAAGTAAATTCAAAAAGGAGTTTCAATTTAACTCTTGGTGGGAGGCTAAAAGTAAGTATTCTCCAGCACAATTTTGGAATAAATTCCAGCATTATTGAATGAATAACACATGGTTCAAGTATTAATCTGAAAACTAAATTAGTAAATGTGATGAGATCTTTAAATTTGTAGAAGGCTGAGAGTTGGGGGCACGATGTAAGGGAAATAGTACTTGGTGATAATGATCAGTCTATATATCTGATTGCTTAAATGGGATATTTGAAAATCAAGTTAAAAGGAAAGATATTGTTAATAGAAAGCATTAGTAGTACAATGGAAACATGTAAACACAAAATAGGTCCCTATTTTAAGAAGTTTCTATAAAGCTTACCTTCTTTTACAAAACATGAGAAAGACCACAAAACTTTCTGTTGAAACTGTATGTGTTTGTTGTTGTTGTTGTTGTTGTTGTTTTGGGTTAATCCTCACCCGAGGCTATTTTTCCATTGATTTTTAGGGAGAATGGAATAAAGAAGGAAAGACACAGAGAAACACATTGGTGGGTTGCCTCCTGCACGATCCCTGAACAGGGCTCGGAATGAGGAGGAGCCTGCAACCAAGGTATGTGCCCTTGGCCAGAATTGAACCCGGGACCCTTTGGTCTGTAGGCCGACGCTCTATCCACTGAGCCAAACTGGCTAGGGTGAAACTGTATATGTTTAAGTACTAATGAAGAAGGCTGCATTTGAACAGGGCATAGAGTGTGTTACACTTGTGCAGAAAAGACAGTGAAGAAAGAACACACCTATTTACCAGTGTCCTTGTGAAATAACCCTGGAAGGATACAAAACCAACTGCTGATCTGGGTCTGCCTCTAGAACACAGGCATAAAGGGGAGACAATTCTTTGCATGCTCTTTTGTATTTTTCTTTAATTTGGTTCAGGTTAGTTATATAGTTCAACTAGAGGCCCAGTGCACAAAATTCGTGCACAGGAGAGGGGTCCCTCAGCCCGGCCTGCACCCTCTTCATTCTGGGACCCCTTGGACATCCCTCTCGCAATCCAGGACCACTGGCTCCTAACCGCTCACCTGCCTGCCTGTCTGATCATCCCTAACCACTCTGCGTGTCTGCCTGATCGGCCCTAACCACTCTGCCTGCCAGCCTTGTCAGCCCTAACTGCCTTTCCCTGCTGGCCTGGTCACCCCTAACTTCCCTCCCCTGCCAGCCTGGTCGCCCCTAACTGCTCTCCTGCCTGCCAGCCTGGTCGCCCCTAACCACCTCTGCCTCAGCCCCGCCACCGTGGCTTTGTCCAGAAGGATATCTGGAAGATGTCCGGTCTAATTAGCATTTTACCCTTTTATTAGTATAGATTAGCAGTCAGACAAACAAGTCAAATGATTGCAAATAAAGTGGTTATCTTTGACATGGCTTCTGGAGATTGGATATTCATTTTGTTAATAAAGAAGTCAACTTACACCAGTAGTCAGATGGGTAGGATAGTAATTGTTCTCCAGCACATTCGTCCCTAACTTTAGCATACATCTGAGTTACCTGGTTGTTGAAAATATTTCTTGGCCTTAATCTCAGAGTTTCTGATTCATGAGATCTGGGATGGGGCCCAAGAACCTGCATTTTGAACACATTCCCAGGTGCTGCTGCTGCTGGTTTTTGGGGACCACATACTGAGAACCACTGTCCTAGCAGTTACATCAGTAATGAGTCACCAGTGCTAGAAAAGTTGTCTTCACACCCCAAAGAAGAAATAAAAATGTGTGATGAGTTAGAAATCAGACTATAGAAAACATAAGCAAAACTTTATACGTGTAACATGTCACAGGCCCCACAGACAACATCTCTGGGCAAATGGCTTCCCGAAGGTCCTCTCGGTGACCCAGGAGCCAACACCATGTCCAGCACTCAGCTGTTTACGAGGAGTCGCACAATGCCATCTAAGATGCTGCTCTGCTCTCAAGAAGCCTTGGGCCCTGGCCAGTGTGCCTCAGTTGGTGGGTCATTGTCCCAGGCACCAGGAGGTTGCCGGTTCAGTGTGATTCCTGGTCAAGGGCATGTGCCTGAGTTGCGGGCTCCATCCCTGGTGGGGAGTGTGCAGGAGGAAGCCAACTGATGTTTCTCTCTCCCTCTCCTTTCCTCTTTCTCTAAAAATCCATGAACTATTCTTTCAAAAAAATATCTATATCTATATCTATATCTATATCTATATCTATATCTATATCTACATCTACATCTACATCTATATATATATACATATATGTATATATATATTTTTTAGAGAGGAAGGGAGAGGGAGAGAGAGATAGAAACATCAATGATGAGAGAGAATCATTGATTGGCTGCCTACTTACTATGTACTAGACATTTATTGAACCCTTACTGCTTTGTAGGCATTCGTTCATTTACTTTTCACAATAGCCCTATGAGATACTATGTACTATTGTTATCCCCATTTCCAGATGAGTAAATTGAAGTCCAGAGAGATTAAGAAACTTGTCCAAGGTTACTCAGTCAGTAAGTGATAGAGCCAGGATTTGAATACCTGGGCTGCCTCTCTTAAAAGTTGGAGGTAAATCATTCTTACCTACCCTTAGTAGGACATATACATTGCCCTCTATTTGTTTTTTTTAATATATTGCCTCAATATAAGTTCCTACAAATGTACAGAAAACACATATACATAGGTGACTGTACGTTTGTGTGTGTGTGTGTTGTGTGTGTGTGTGTGTGTGTGTGTACAATGTAGTATGTATTTGAACATCAGTGTATAAAAGGCTGTTAAATCCAGATAACATCTAGTGAGTGTTTATTGATTATTATATTCTTCTCTAGTTTCTGGTCAACTTTTATATTTTTACCATACAAGTGATACATAAGGAGGAAGAAATTTCCATCCAAATAGGAATGTTTGCCAAGTATAGACATGGAAGTAATCATCAAGCGTGTCAGACAAAAACCAAAGGGAGTATCATTGGCTCAATTATTTCTTTATAAAAATAGTTATTTGGGAATACAACCACTAAACAATCTATCAACTCCTGAATGATGGAATGAGTCTTTATATATCTTGTACTTAGTCAGAAATTCATCCTCTTCAGGGCATTTCTTAAACTGGTCATCCAAAAACACTAACCACCACCCAGCTGGTGTAGCTCAGCAGTTGAGCATCGACCTATGAACCAGGCAGGAGGTCATGGTTTGATTCCTGGTCAGGGCGCATGCCTGGGGTTGCGGGCTCTATCTCCAGTGTGGGACTTGCAGGAGGCAGCCGATCAATGGTTCTCTCTCATCACTGATGTTTCTATTCTCTCTCCCTCTCCCTTCTTCTCTGACATCAATTTAAAAATAAATAAATAAACTTTTTTTAAGAAAAATATTATGCTTTTTACTGCATATATGCTACATCTCAATAAAAAGAGAGCAAAACCAATATCTCTGATTAATATGAAATGAATATTTCCATGCTAAATAACTTGCAGCTCTGGAAAAATTAGAAGACGGGAAAATATTGAATATTAATCTAGTCAGGAGGATCCACAGCTGAGTTTCCTGCATATGGACTTGATGTGGCAATATTACACTTTGCCCAGGCCATTATGTGCGATGCACCAGTGGGACATTCGGGGGAGAGTAGTGAGTAGCGAATATACAGTGAATCTGCTCTCTGGTGAGTCATGTGTGAGTCAGAATGTGGAGGAGCAGGGAGTGGAACCTTTCCCCCACACGGTGCCCCTACTGACCACAGATTCTTGGTTTGGCTCTGATTGGGGGTTTTCTGTCAGATTTTATGGTTTTGCACATTCTACAACACAAGCATAAATAAATGACACATGCGTAAGGCCTGCAGATGCCGTTAGCCGTTTCCTGGACGTCCCTGGGGGCCAGTTCTCTACCTTCTCCCGCCCTCAGCCCCCTTTCCTCATAATGCAACACAGATTGGGCATTGGACTTGGATTAGCCGGCAACAGTTAGATTTTTACTTTGGGCTTTCATTTGCCTGCTGTTGAAGTGGCTCTAGGTGAGGTACGATTAGGGTGCAGCCCACAGGATCCCAATGAATAAGCTTTTAGAAATTGTTCGAAAGGTCACCTCTACCAGAGCAAAATCTTTGGGATGTCTCTATGAATGTTAACAACATGCTGGTGTACTGTATGTTGCATTCTATAAAACTAACCTGGCACCGCCCTAGCTGGTTTGGCTCAGTGGATAGAGTGTCGGCCTGCGGACTGAAGGGTCCTGGGTTCGATTCCGGTCAAGAGCACATGCCCAGGTTGTGGGCTCCATCCCCATTAGGGGGCGTGCAGGAGGCAGCGGACAATAATTCTCTCTCATCATTGATGTTTCTATCTTTCTCTCCCTCTCCCTTTCCTCTCTGAAATCAATAAAAATATATATTTTTAAAAAAGAAGAAGAACTAACGTGGCACCTAAATGCAACTGGAAAAGGTCGAAGTAGCTTAGCTCCTACCCTCAGGTGTAGGAGACATCCTGTGGGGTAGGCAGAAGGGAGAAGCTGGAATTTCTGCACGGCCAGCCCATTAGAAATAGCAACGACTAGTGTGAGCTCTTCCCCCACTCAACACTGTACCAAATCAGGGAGAGAGAAATCGCTAGGATCCAGAGAAAGGACTGCGCATTGTGTTATCCTGGCCTAGAGCAGGGGACGCAGAGGAATGCTTGCAGGATAGAGTCCTGAGATTGTCAACATTCTTCCACGGCTCACCACCAGCAGCAGCCTCGTGAGACATAACCTTTTCTACTGGCTCTGAGTCAGAGGGTGGCTGATCCTCACTCATGTGACAGCCTCTGGGCTTTGGTGCAGAGACAATGATGGAAGGAGGTGCTTTCTTACCTTTGTCCTTGTAAATGGTTGCAAGAGAACGCTTCCAGCCTTTGTCATTGGTGTGCGAGGTCAGATCCAGGAGGCGCCAATGCCAAGATGCGAAGGGACATTTGAAAGTGCATTTGGTAAAGTGATTCTAAAAGAGAAGAATTAGAATTGTATTAGGGACATCTGGCTATTTATCCAGATTTCAAACGAAGCATTCATGTTTAATGGCTATTTACCATTCTTTTTAAAGGGAAATTGCTAGCTCATTTTTCCTTAGCTGTTTTCTTCACCCTTGCCCTCTACTTTTTTTTTCCCTTCATATTTTTTTTTTATTGTTTTTTATAGAGAGTGAAGAGAGAGGGAAAGACAGACAGAAACATCAATGTGAGAGAAGCACATCAATTGGTTGCCTCCTGTAGGAGCCCTGACCAGGGCCTGGGCCGGGGAGGAGCCTGCAACCAAGTATGTGCCCTTGACCAGAATCGAACCCGGGATCCTTTGGTCCACAGGCTGACGCTCTATCCACTGAGCCAAACCGGCTAGGGCAACCCTCTACTTTTTAGAGACACTGTACATAGGTGAGTGAATTCTAGAGGCAAGATACTTGGGTTCAAATGCCAGCTTTTTGCCTACTGGCTGTGTGGTTTAGGCATTCTTATTTAACCTCTCTGTGCCTGTGTTTCTTCATTCATCAAAAGGGGATGATTATTATAAAGCCTGCCTCATAGGGTTGTTGAGAGGATGGATGAGTAAGCAGAGACAAACACCACCAACAGCATCTGGCACTTGGTAACCACCACAGTGTGTCAGCTGTATTCCATGCCTGCTGAGGGATTGATTCTCTTGTGCCTTTCACTCCACAATTTGCCTCTTCTGTTGCTGTTTCTCTCTGACATAACTCTAGCCTTTCCTCTACATCAGCATCATGAGCTCAATGCTTATTTCTTGGTGAACATTTTTCTCTCAACAGTTTTAAATCGTAAGATTCTCGGGGAAGTAGATAATGGCCAGTATGGTAAGCTTGTCACATGCTAAGTGATTCATTAATTACCCACTACTGTCATGCACTGGTCATAAGACGATTGAAAGGCACATATTATAAGAACACTCATCTACTTTGTTATGTTTTGGAAATAATGTGTGTTTTTTTTTAATCCTCACCTGAAGATATTTTTCCCATTGATTTCTAGAGAGAGTGGAAGGGAGAGAGGAGAGAGAAATGGAAGAGAGGGGGTGGGGGGAGAGAGAGAGAGAGAGAGAGAAACATTGAGTGAGAGAGAGAGAGAGAGAAACATTGATTTGTTGTCTCCCACACGTGCCCCTACCGAGGCTGTGGAGCCTGCAATCGAGGTACCTGCCCTTGAACGGGAATCAAACCCACAATCCTTCAGTACACAGGCCAATGCTGTAACCACTGAGCAACCGGCCAGGGCAATAATGTGTAATATTAAAACCACATCTCCAAATCATAAAATCTGAGATTTGAGAGAGACCAAAATGATCACTTAGTTTAACTACCTAGCTGATGCTTGTGGGCATTTGCAATGAGGTCAGTCCCAGGATGATAACCTTATCAACTCAAGAGGCAGCTTATTTTACCTTTTAAGTAGCTATGATTCTTGTGAGGTTCTTTCTAACTTTACTCAAAATTAGCATACTTACAGTTTTCATCTATCATGTATTTTAACTGATTTATTAATTTTCTTCTTGAAGTTTTTGTGGAATGAATATAATACATCTTCCCATACAAACCCTTCAGCTTTTGCTGACTACTACCATGTTTCTCCTGGAATTCTCTTGCTGTCTCAGTTGAGCTAAGTAATACTCATCATTTCCATTGTGGATGGTCCCTTCCAAATGAGCTTCGGTTTATTAATATCCCTTTAATGTTGGTGCAAAATTGAATCTAATATTTCATATAAATTTGGATAAGTCCAAAGTAGTTACTACCTACACTGAATGGCCAGATTATTATGATCTCTGAATGCATAATAATCTAGCCACTCAGTGTATATCCTATATAATAAAAGGCTAATATGCAAATTGTCCCCTCGACCAGGAGTTCGACTACCAGGCAGGCTGGCCAACCGCCCATGTCCCCTCCCCTGGCCAGGCTGGCCAGACCTCATCCATGCACGAATTCATGCACTGGGCCTCTAAAATATATATATGTGTGTGTGTATGTATATATGTGTGTATACACACACACAACACACACACACACACACACACTGAGTGGCCAGATTATTCTGCATTCAGAGATCATAATAATCTGGCCATTCAGTGTATATCTATTATTCTAAATTTTAGATGTTGTATAATGAACTCCAAGATCATACTAGCTTATTTTTGGTAGCTACATTATCTGTGTAAATAATTTTGTATTAATTCTGATTAAAGGACTGTCTCAATACAGATCTAATTAGTGGCTCATTCTTTGAAGGGTCCATAGCATTTTTTACAGACCGCTATTGTACAACCAAGTGCAAAGGTGTTTTACCTATTTTATTGTGTTCTTACATTTGACTATGTGCTCTGCATAGGTAAATTTTTCATTTTTTTATTATAATGACTAATAACTTATGTTACCCAAAACATGTTTGTCAAATAAATGTTGAATTAATTCCTTTATAGTGCTTTTTAAAGGGAACTAGTTAACAAAGATCACTGTACCATAATGTCACATGAAATTTAAAATTTTTTTCAATTATGGTTTACATTCAATATTATCCCATGTTACTTTCAGATGCACAGCAAAGTGGTTAGAAAATCATATACTTTACAGAGTGGTTTCCTCGATGCTTCAAGTACCCACCTGGCCCCATACATAGTTAGCACAATATTATTGACTATATTCCCCATGCTGCAATCTATGTCTCTGTGACTATTTTGTAAGTACCAATTTGTATTTCTTTTTTTTTTTTAATGTTTTTATTAATTTCAGAGAGAGGAAGTGAGAGAGACAGAGACAGAAGCATCAATGTGAGAGAGAAACATTGATCAGCCATCTCCTGCACCGCCCACCCCTGGAGATTGAACCTGCAACCCGGGCCTGTGCCCTGACCAGGAATTGAACAGGTAACCTCCTGGTGCATGGATGATGCTCAACCAACTGAGAGCCACATAGGCCGAGCCCAGTTTGTACTTTTTTTTTTTTTAATGAAGTAAATGTCTTTATGAATGTTATTAGAGTAGAAGTTCAGAATGTAATGAGGTAGGAACCAGACATTTCTCTTTTGTACTTAAAAGGTTAAGTCAATAGCTAAAAATAAGTCATTATTAAAGAATGTATATAAAGAAATATACAACTTAAGATATCAATGAGACCATTACATTGTTGAAAGTAATTCTTAAAAACATTTTTTTAATCTTCATTGTTGAAAGTATTATATATGTCCCCTTCCCCCCCCACCCCACCAATTTGTACTTCTTAATCACATGAAATTTTTTATAGAAGAGGCCCACAGAGATTAATAAGCCCATCTCCTTTCCTAAAGTCCGGCTTACACCAAACCATCCAGTTGACGAGTTGTAGAACTTGAGTCTTATGAACATCAGGAAAAGGGATTATTAAACCCAATAACTTAGTCACGCATGTGCCCTATGTATGCCTCCAACCACACAACCACTGGGCATGTAAGAGTAGGGGTGGATTACTGCGCAGATTCAACACCTACCATGGCAGAGAAACAGCTTTGGAAGGCAGAAGCCACACACAAAGCTGCTCCACAGAAACCTGATGTGGAAACTTTCAGTGAATTCTGCTGCCTTGGCAGGCACATGGCATCCAACACTCTGGACCAAGGAAACTTATTTAGAGAACAAGCGTGCCTTTCAGGAGATTGCAATGAATCGGACCTTAAACTATACACTAGGGGCCTAGAGAATTATGGTTCTATTTATGTTGTTTGTGTTTTTATATATAAAACATATATATATATATGTTATATGTTATACACATATGTTTTATATATAAAAACATAAGAAAGACGCCCTTTTCCTCATTGGTTTTTGTTAATAAATATTGTTTGGTAATAGCTGCTATATTGAACAGAGAGGAACAGCTACCTCAAGGCCTTAAATTCTACTGGATTTTTCAAAATTGATATTCAATTTCCAGCTTAGCTTTGATAGCAATATTTTCAAATCATGATAAGTAAAAAACACTGAAGCAAGTCCTCCTGACCATGAGATCTTGTGTGCACTGAGGAGATCAGAACACTGGAACCGAAGTTGTTCGCGTCTTTGATGTGGCTTACAGCCTGCATCTCTAACCGGACAATCAATGGGTCCTTGCTGCCTGTCACTACTTGAGCCGATTAAGCAGAGAGAGGGGTGAATCATTTGAGCGTTTATTCCAATACTGCCGGCAGTCTGGGAGAGCAGCAGGTCATCCACAAAAATCTGCTCTCCACCCCACCATAAACCAACAGCTTACATTGTGTAGAAGGGCAAAGATTACCTGGGAAGAAGGCAAAAGGGTATGCCAAAGAGGCAGTTTACAGGTAATGCGGGCTGGAGATTTGCAAAGGCCTGCGGGTATGCAAAGGCTGGGGTTTTCAAAGGGCTGGCGGCTCTGGTCTCTGCAACAAGGTTGTTCATCTTCCCATGGTGACAGGCAGCTCCTGGATGGGGAGGAGGGGCCGCATTTCCAGGTGAGCTCCCAGGCCCCACGTGCCTCTCCCAGCCAGGTGACAGTGTGCCTTCTTTAATCAGAATAAAACAATCACGATTAACAGAGCATGCTTAATATTCTTACAATTATAGTTGCTCCCCAATATTCTATTTCTGCCCCTTATCACATCCAGTCACAACTCCCTTCCTTTCCGTCCAGAAATCCCCATCAGTAAAGTTAGAACCAAAATAAATAGAGCTTATTGCTTGGTGACTGAAGGGCATTTCCCTGACCTGACAAGACATTCTCGCCCTTCCTTGTTAGCACCTCAGGCAGCAATGGCGAGTCAACACCTGAGAAGGTACCAGAAAGAATCTACCTGAGGGACCAGGTCCCTAACAGTTAGTTCCCAGTGACCGAACTTCTCCCCAGGCCCACACCTGGAGCCTCTGAGGGTCAAGAAGACCCTGAGCGGCCTGAGCCAGAAGCCCGTGGGCCAACATCTAGGCAGTTCACTGGGCCGGCCCTTTAGGGAGGGAAGACTGAGACAGGAGGGGAGGAAGCCGAGACTCACTTAGGATTTGCTCTGGGAAGGAAGTCCTCTCTGGGTGGCATTCTTGCCACTGTGACTTTGCAGGGTCAGCAAAGCCACGTTGTGAATTCACGATACAATCCTGCCTGGGAAGCAGCAAGAGCAGACCTGCAAAGCTGCCTGTGGACACGAGATAGAGGCAGTTCCTCTGTTAGAACCCACATCTCCAGGCAGGGAGATGGTCCTGCAAATAGTGGCCACACGTCTTACCAGGGCGACAGGTCCCAGGTCACAGCCATTCCATGAGGGGCCTCCGGGCTACTACCCCTTCCTGCCAAACTCAGAAACACCAGCGCTAACCAGAGTGTCTTCCTCTCCCCACCACTGCTGGACTTTTTCCATCAACCATGAAATCCCCTCCTGGTACGCTTTCTTCCTTTTATTTTAGGAAATTTGAAGAAAATATTTTTCAGGTAAAATACACAAATATTTCTTTTTAAATATTTAAAGGTTTGCATTTAAAACACTCTTTGACTGAGAAATTACTCTTCAGTGAAGACTTGTCACATCTTGGAGTGGAAGACTGTGTTTTGGCAGGGGTTATTTATGGATATAGGAAAAAGGGACTAACTGAAAATGGTCAAGGAGATTGCCACACACTTTACAAAAAATAAATTTAAAAAAAATTTTTTTTGTTCTGGGCCTACTTCCAGCATGGAAAAGTTTTCCTCTCTAAATAGACTCTTTTAGGAAGTTTTGGATGATGGTGAAGATGGTCTACAGAGAGTTTGTCACCCTAACTTCAGCTTTGATGAACATTGACATATTAAATAAAAGCTACAGTGACCAATGAGCTCCAGAAGTCAGTCTTTTACTAAATTATGAAGCAAGGAGGCCAGCTGGCATTCACGCCCCCTTGGCAGCTAGTATGATCCAGGCTTTCTGACCGAAGGAATGAGTATGGAGAGCTCACCAGCTGTCCAAGCATCCTGGCTCAGGCATCCGGTCCTCAAGGGATTGCTGAAGAATGTGGGCGCACACCTGATAGCCATCTGCATGCTGTAATCATCATTGCATTGCTTTTTTTCTCGCTGGGTTTCAGAAAACTGTAAGAGAATGTAGGTCTGAACTTCTATCCCATTAAGGTTCACCCTGGAAGATTGTCCTTGAGCTAAAACTGCTATGTCAAACTGTTCAACTTCTCTGAATGAGAGCAGTGTTGAGGAATAACACCAAGGATCTTTAAACTTTTGGGTGAATCAGATTTATTTCTGGAACTTGTTAAAACTTAAGTGGCTCAGGCCTCCAACGTGGAGCTGACATTAAAAATAGCCTTGAGAATAAAATATATTGTCTTTCCAAACTCCTTCTAGCTCCTCCGAGTTACACATCCTACTACATGCTGACTCATACACAAACAATATGCAGATGTTCCTTGAACCCAAGTTTCAAAAGATCCCTGTTTAGAAAAAGTTCGTAAGCATACTCACCAAATTCCTTACATATTGTGAATGTTTTCAGAGTTATTCTCTCTCTGGCCCTACTGGTCTCCAAGTCAACATGGAACTCTTGCTAATGTTTCATTTTAATTGGCATTGCTTTACTTTGCATAATCATTGCATATGTCTATCAGCTTTTGACTTTTAAAAACATTTTTTTAAGTATACAATTTTCTGTCTCTTTTTTAAAATCCCTTATATTGTGTGTGTGTTTGTGTTGTGTGTTTTTTTAATGTATATGTTTTTATTGATTGCAGAGAGAAGCAGGGAGAGGGCTACAGGGATAGAAACATCAATGATGAGAGAGGATCATTGATTGGCTGCCTCCTGCATGCCCCCTACTGGGGATTGAGCTCATAACCTGTGCATGTGCCCTGACAGGGAATCCAACTATGACTTATAATCACTGAGACACACTGGCCGGGCACTATTTTTTTTAAGTATACAATTTTCTGCCTCTTCAATATGAATAAAAGCACAAGGCTATCACTCTCTGAAGCCACAACTACTAGAACAGGACAAAAGTGGCTGGGGTTATGTCGATTTTCCACCAATGAGCTACTTAGTGTTTCAAATTTAACTTCCTCATAACTTGGGAAACACGGGCTGTTTTTTAAAAACAACAACAACAACTAGTGGTTAAAGAGCTGGTATTATCTCTAAAGAGCCGTCTTTGAGGAGTGTGCGATTCCTGAGAAGCTCAGTTTGTTTGGTCAACAGAAAAGGTCAGAGAAGCCTTTGTAACCAGCCGCCTTCCCGGAGGTTTCATTTTACATTTCAAGCGCCCTGTGTTCTAACATCACCCAACCGAAAAGAGACACTGAGGTGTGATAGAGGAGGAGCGTGCACGAGATGGGACAGCTGGCACATGTCGGCCACCTTTAAGAGCTGCAAAACTACCTGGTGTTCCCAAGAATGATGACGTGCGCGATCATTCCGAAGGGTGTAGTCACTGCTCCTGGGAGAGAAGCCGCCGCGGGAACCAGGGAGGCAGCTACTACCCGACAAAGGGGTGTCTGTTCGGCGCCCTGAAGGAAACCTTCAAATGACCCCTAACTCAAAACGGTGTAAGGCCCACGTCTTCTAATGAACGTACAAACCTAGTCCTTCTAACGTAGACTCTGGCCCCATCCCCCTTGCTATGTGACTTTGGAGAAACCTCTTTTGAAGTTTTCTGTGTCTATAAAACCTGGGTAATAATACTATCTCCCAGCTGGTGGAAATTGTAGGAATTAATTAGTTCAGGCTGGAAAGGCCTTTGATAATGCTAAGGGCTGAATGTTGTTCTGGTTAGAGGTGCAGGTGGAGGCAATGTTTCATAGCACGTCTATAATTAGAAAGGCCTAGAAACGGCAGCGGGTGCCAGCACCCAGGAGCCCAGGACACAATACCCTGTGTCACCGGCTCCCCGGGAAGAAGCCGGCTTGCTGCGGCTAAAAGCCTCACACCGCCCTTTGTCCTCCTGGCAAGGCTGCAGCTGGTCTGGGGCCTGCCCTCCCCCCCCCCCCCCCACTCCCGCCCCGCCATGCACACCGCTGCACTAGGTTTTACCAGGTGCACCTCCCTTCTAAGGCCGCTTTCTAAGCGAAGCGCCGACATTCTTAGGTCTGTGATGATGCCTGTGACTCTATGAGTCAAGGGAGTAAGTCAGTCCTTCCCCACAAATACCTGGAAAATGCAGGCGGCCTCTCGGTCTATACAATAAAGGGAGAGGTCTAACTAAACCTTCTTTCAGAGAAGAACAACTTTGTTTTCTTCCCCCCAAACAAACAGGTTTTTAAAATCACAAAGTGTTATCTGGAATGTAAATAGGTAAAATATATAAAAACTGAGCTTTGTCAGAGTGGAGGACTCTCCTGAACCCTGTCCCCCCATGCCCAGGCCCCTGTCCCCCCATGTCTCCTCCCCCCACCCCCCCCCCAGTCTGCACCAGCTCCATGCCCACAGGGCCCTCTCAAGGGACCCTCCCTCTGAGCGGTTAGGAGCCCGGCTCCCAGGAGAGATCGCAGCGCCAGGCAAGGGTCAGACAGCCAACCCGAGGCAGGTGCGCCCACTGCGACCCTCCAGGAGAGGCTCACCTTCTAGGGAGCTGGGCCAGAGGGCTGGGCCTGGAGGCACCCGGGGAAGAGCCCCCGGGGAGCCCAGGCCTCGGCTGTTGCCTGCCCATCCGCGGGCTGTCCCCACAGGAAGGGCCCCGTGGCCTGCTCTGGGACACCCCTTCACCTGCACCCCATGCAGGACAGGAGCGCCCCTCCCAGCCACTGCCACAAACGCACAGACCTCACCAGGTCCCTTCTCAGAGGACAGGATGACAGGCCCTCCCTCCGCTCTGTCCTGCCCCAGCACCCCCCCTTCCCATCCCCCCACCCCTCACACTGTGCTCCTGAAGGTGCTGTGGGTGGGGCTTGTCCCAGGGAGGCGGGGTCGCTAATGCTAGTAGACTGAGCACTGAAAAGAACACACTGGTTTGTGGACCCTGATGTCCAATCAGCTGATAGAAAGGAAAAGCGTATTTGCATTTTAAAACGTGATGAAGCCTAGTAACTCCCTAAGGATGACCTTTCAGAGGCGCTTATTTCAGACTGGGGTCTTCCTGATATTTGTGGCTTCAGGTGAGGCAGCCGATTTCCCTCTTTTACATCTAAACGTCTCAGGTGACCTCCCTATTCTCTCTCTGCCCTTATTTCCTGGCCTCCGGTTATTCTCTGCACTAGCCCATTGAAACAGACTTAAGGATACAAATCACATTATCACTACGTATTTTCCGACTTATAAGACGACTTTTTAACCCATGAAAACCTTCTCAAAAGTCGGGGGTTGTCTGATACGCCGGGTGTCATCTTATAGGGCGGGTATATCCCAAACTCTATATTTTGACTGGAAAAGTTGGGGGTCATCTTATACGCCCAGTCGTCTTATACGCCGGAAAATACGGTAAATCCAACGTTCTTTCATTAGAACTCTTCCTCGTCCATCTTTTTATGGCATTTACATTCTCGTATCATTCCTGCCGAATTGAAAAACTCTGATACGGAGCTTTAAGTAACACTATACTGGTTTAGCTGCCCCCCCCCACTTTTCTGTAGAATCACTTTTTTTTTAAATATACCTTTAAAAGCTTTTCTTTTGATCTTTTAATTGTATGAGTTCTTCAGGCTACTACTTGAGCAAATAATAGCTGTGTTTAAAATGGTCACTGGTACCCCATTCTTTAAGTGTGATCTGCAGAACGCTATTCCCACAAGACTGCATTAGAAAATAAATGTTCAGAAACATTGGGGAAGGATTCTCTCACTGCACATTCTAGAGACTGTAAAACGGAATATTCTCTCCTGATCTTCCTTCCAGATGGAGTGACCACATGACTCAATGTTGGCCAAGAAGGCAGAAATTGAAGTCCATCGACCCTTTGCCCTCCTTCCTGCTTTTTCCATGGGCCGGAAGCAGGCACTGCGGTGGACACCTTGAGATTTTGAAGGAAGGGCGAAGTGAACTGCAGAGATATCCGCTTCCACACTGCAGAGCCCTGATCCTGGGCAGCCGCCTCCTGCCTCCAGGGTTCTTATTACACAAAAACAATCCCATTTGTTTGCATTTCCAAATCAGGTGACTTATACCTCCCGACTGAACACACTTCTAACTAGATATAAAAATACAGCATACTATCTGTCTCTCTTGGAACTTGGGAATGCACATTAGAATATTAAAGGACCCAAGAAAATATTCAAAAGAAATCTGTTGAATTTTGTTTAACGAATCATCTCCTAAACTCATTTGATTAAGGGGCCCTTTTAGTTATTGTTTTGTTTGTTTTTTTTTATTTGTTTGTTTGTTTTTTGTTTTTTTGTATCAAGGGGCCCTTTTATTCTTGTGTTAGCTATTACTATCCCATAGGGCAGTGATGGGCAACCTTTTGAGCTTGGTGTGTCAAACTTCACCAAAAAACTGAGCATAACTCCGGTAAGTGTGTCACTTTGAGGAAAAAACTAACTCCAAGACTCTAGTCGCAAATGTTTCATCCTCAGGAGCAGCAAATGTTTCATCCTCAGCATGCAGCCGCGTGTCATCAGAAATGGCTACGCGTGTCTTAGGTTCGCCATCACTGCCATAGGGCTACAGTTCCCTACATCCTTGATTTTCAAAGTGTGATCCCTAGAGCAGCAACTTCTGCTATCATCTGGAAACTTGTTAAAAAACAAAACAAAAAAACAGAATCCTAAAAAATAAAAAAATCTCCCAGAATGCTAGGCCCCACCCCAGAATCTACCTTTTAACAAGAGCCTCTGGTGATTTGCATGACATTAAAGGTTGAGAAGCACAACTTTGGGAAACACTGGTTAGAGAACAAAGTAAAACTAACCTTAACATTTTTATGTGACCCATTATTTTGAGACATCTATTATTATTGTCCCTTCATGCCTACTTCACTGATAATCATAACTAGTTCTTACTGATTGCTTACTTTGTGCAAGACATTATCCTAAGTACTTGAGTAATTCTCACTCAACCTGAGACAGGTACTATTGTAATCATCTTATAGATGAGATAGCTGAGGCTCAGAGAGGTTAAGTAGCCTCCCAGGGTCACACAGCTATTAAGTGGCAGAATCCTGGGTTTGAGGCTGTAAGGATCACTAAGGGATACTGCCCCTCCAACCGTTTTTGTTTCCATGCACTTTCCTACTTTGTGTGTTTTTCACAAGGGTTTCCTTCTGCCTGCAACCATCTCCCACACTCACCTAATTAAAAGGTGTCAGCTGAGCCCTCCTCGGTTTTCTCAGTGGTTAGCGTCGGCCTTCGGACTGAAGGGTCACAGGTTCGATTCTGGTCAAGGACATGTGCCTCGTTGCAGGCTCTATCCCCGGCCCTGGTCAGGGCACATGTGGTGTGTCTCTCTCACATCGATGTTTCTCTCTGTGTCTCTACCCCTCCCTTCCATTCTCTCTAAAACATCAATGGGAAAAAATACCCTCTGGTGAGGATTAACAACAAAAACAATGTCAGCTGAAAAGTTTAGTTCTCCCAGGAAGCTTTTCTGATCCTCTCCCCCAAACCAGGGCAGGCCCCTGCTACCAGTATACATGTCTGAAGCACATATTTTTCCTTCATTCTTATCTGCCTTTAAAATTATATTTTTATGACTATACTAGAGGCCTGGTGCACAAAATTCTTGCACTGGGGGGGAGGGGAGTCCCTCAGCCCAGCCTGCACCCTCTCGCACCCTCTCACAGTCTGGGAGCCCTCAGGGGATGTCCAACTGATGGTTTAGGCCTACTCCCCATGGAGAGGCTCCCGCCACCACTGCTGCACTCACCAGCCATGAACCCCACTTCTGGCTGAGCGGCACTCCCCCTGTGGGAGCGCACTGACCACCAGGGGGCAGCTCTTGCATTGAGCATCTGCCCCCTGATGGTCAGTGTGTCATAGTGACCAGTCATTCTGCCATTTGGTCCATTTGCATATTAGCCTTTTATTATATAGGATGGTTAGTGCATATCTTACTAAAAACACCTGAGCTTCATGTGGACTTTAACTGTATTCTCTGGGTCTGATTCTTGTCGGCACTCGAATATTTGGGGGAACATCTTACCCTTAGTCTTTCACTCTCACTTTAAAGGTTCTCTCTCTACCTCACCCATCCACATTCTAGTCAGAAGAACCTGTAGCATGGTGGCAACATGTTTCATTTAGCCTCAGAAGGCTTGGATGTGAGTCTTTGTTCCCTTACTTACTAGCTTTGTAACTTTGAGCAGTCACAAAACCTTAGATCCATAAATTCTCAGCTCTGTTCATTGGGATAATATTACTTCACAGGATTGGTATAAACAAGGCTTCGGAAAGAAGAGTACAACCTACATAAACATCCTAAAAGTATAAGATATGTTTTCTGGTTATTAAGATCCTGGGTTGTGTTTATAAGATTTCCAGCTTTGTAATCAGAGACCTGGGTTCAAATCCCTACTCATAATATTTGTTGTCCATGCAGTTGATTTGGCAATCCATTATTTGCTGGATTTTTTTAATGTGTATATTCAACTACATTCATACTTAATTTAGTATGTACTTAGGCTTGTGTTATCTCTCAAGTTGGCATATATTCTATGCTTTTTATTTTTGGTGTGCTCTTTATTTTTTATTCAACTCTAATTTTGTATTCAAATCATCATATCCCTCTTTACACAGGAATGCAATCATTGTTAACATAATCTACATTTATTTGGTGAACATTACATACAATTTCTGTACATTAATTAACAAAGACAAGTAAGAATGAAAAGTAGTACACAACAATGACCATCATCATACATGTATATGTTCAAAATTGTTATTTTTCAAATCACTTTAAACCAACATGATTTGCAGAAGTAAAACCCCAGGGGGAACGATTAAACGATATTTGAAATAAAGTCATTTGGCCTAATTTTCATAACCACGGATTTCAAAGAATACCACCATCCATGCCAGGTGTGCCAGACAACCCCATTGTCAGTTGTATTGCTATAGGGGCCCAGGTAGTATAAACCATTCAGGTTTGCAGAGTGACACCTAGTGGGAGAAAACATAAACACAGAACAATCAGACCAGAAAAATATCCCGACACCCTTGTAGTATTTTGCTAACAAATGATCAAAAACATCTTTATGAATTCTTCCATTTCAGACAAGGAAATATTTATCAGTTTTCAGAAGCCAAGATATTCCTACAACAGATGGATTTTTTTAAAAAACTGGTGGATTTTAGCACCATAACAAATCTGAGGATCCGAGCCAGGACACTTGGAGTGAGCATATTGATAAAGAAGCTTTTCTGTTCTTAACAGCCTTTAAACAAAAAAAGAAAAACAAGCAAACAAAGGCTGAGCTTTGTGATCCTCGGCCTTGGCAAGACTGGCAGTGGGTAACGCAGCGAGGTGGGGCGGAGCGCTCGACCGCTGCTCCCCGCCCCCCATAATTTGCACTGACACATTTACCCATCTGCTGCCAAGACGCCACTTTCGTAATTCCAACTCTTTCCCTCCCCTTTTAAAAAATCGCTAGCATATCAATATTTCAACCTCAAGGATAAGAAAACAAAGACTAAACCCACAGTTTAAAGTTTTCCCAGCCGACAACCAATAATCATTTGTCTGAGTTACTGAGTTAATTTTTCACTCTAATATATTGCTCCAATCTGGATAAAGTGGTTAGGTTATCATGCATTTTAAAAAGTCTCCCTTCTTCCTTTAATATCTATAAACTAGAGGCCTGGTGCATGAATTCATGCACGGGTGGAGTCTGGCCAGCCAGCCCTGATGAGGGCCAATGGGGGCTGGGCCGGCGGGCGGGCGGGCAGGGGTGGAGAAGGGGAGCCCATGGGCAGTTGGCCCCAACTCTGATTGGGGTGGGGGACCAAAGGACCAATAGGGGGCCGGACCGGCCAGGGGGAGGGACCATGGAGGTTTGGGGGACCGATTGGGGCCGGATCAGGCCAGTTGACCACCATGTCATAGCAACCGGTCATTCCGGTCATTCCATTGTTCCGGTCACTTGGCTTTTATATATATAGATTTTGTCCCTGGCATGGACTAAGAGTATGTGCAGTGTTATGAAATGAACTGCTGTGTATTTCTTTATTGATATAACCAATGAAAGATGTCAGGCAATAGGATGTAAAGAGAACATTCACAAAGAATAGTTCTGACATCTATGGAAAGTACCCAAATTATATGGTTTTCCTGAATTAAAAAAAAAACAAAAAACACCATATAATTTGCCCATAAATGCCAAGTGGTTGGCTTGGATCATTTGCCCACTTGGTAATTCACTCCTGCTGACCACCCTGAAAGTCATACTAGTCTAAATAGATGGAACTAATCGGAAAAGTATACTAAATTTGAAGTGTCAATAGTGTACTGTGTTTTTAAAACTGCATGGAGTCTGGCCAGTGTGCCTCAGTGGCTGAGGGTCCACGAAGGAACCAAGAGGTCACTGGTTCCATTCCGGTCAGGGCACATGACCTGGTTTCTGGCTCAATCCCCAGTAGGGGGCGTGAAGGAGGCAGCCAAACCATGATGTTTCTCTCTCATTGATGTTTCTCTCTCTCTCTCTCTCTCTCTCCCTTCCTCTCTCTGAAATCAATAAAAAATATATATTTTTTAAAATATAAATAAATGAAAATCTATGTGACAGAAAAATAATAAGGAGGAAGAGGTTGGTAAAGTTAGACTACAGTAGTAGCAGGCATGGTAGAAGTAACACTAAACTTCTGGAATAACAGGCTTTTTCTCCAGCTTTTCTGATTTCCCACCTGCACAGCCTTCTCATCTCCTCTGACTCCAAGGATGATGCAGGTTCCTTGGGTGGCCAGCCACTGAATGGCCTTTGTCCTCCCTGAAGCCCTATCTTTAAAGTCCGGTAGACAATGTATTTGCCCAGGCTCACACGTCTGCCAGCATCATTCAGACACAATACAAGCCGAACAACTGAGCAGGCACATGGTTTTGATCTTATGCTAATATTAACCGATGTAATTGCGATGTCTGCATATAGAATTCTGTTCAAAACTAAACATGAAGGGATGCTTGCAACTTTGTAAATTATAGGTAAGTTTTACATAACTTACAAGGACAGGGGGAAGGGGGAAAGGAGGAGAAAGAGAAGGTGACCAAAGAGGGTTTCTAAAAAGAACAAGAAAATTGCTAGGGAAAAGACTGTCATTGCCTTTGAGTCTCTAAGTAGGAAAGATAACGTTGTCTCTCTGACCCTTCTCACTGCTGTATGTGCTTCAGTTCCCTTACAGATGACCAAAAAGTAAATACATTCGAACTTTTAGAAAAGCAAAATCCAGAGAAAATACTGCTTTACAACTACTTAGATTTAACTTGACCCTACCTACAACTAGCTGTATCCCCTAGACCAGTGGTCGGCAAACTCATTAGTCAACAGAGCCAAATATCAACAGTACAACGATTGAAATTTCTTTTGAGAGCCAAATTTTTTAAACTTAAACTTCTTCTAATACCACTTCTTCAAAATGGACTCTCCCAGGCCGTGGTATTTTGTGGAAGAGCCACAACTCAAGGACCAAAGAGCCGCATGTGGCTCGCGAGCCACAGTTTGCCGACCACGGCCCTAGACCAGTGGTCGGCAAACCGGGGCTCGCGAGCCACATGCAGCTCTTTGGCCCCTTGAGTGTGGCTCTTCCGCTAAATACCACGGCCTGGGCGAGTCTATTTTGAAGAAGTGGCATTAGAAGAAGTTTAAGTTTAAAAAATTTGGCTCTCAAAAGAAATTTCAATCGTTGTACTGTTGATATTTGGCTCTGTTGACTAATGAGTTTGCCGACCACTGCCCTAAGACTATACAATTCTAAAACCTCACAATAGCAGATGTTCATAATGAGGACTCTCCTGATTTTAGGGAAAATTAACATATATCTGGCATACCTCCACTTTATACAGTAGATGATTCTTAAATGCTTTAAAAGTGTGATTATAACACAGGGAGCTGTCTTGAAACCATGTTGGGTGGAGAAGAGTTAAAGGAATTGGGGAGATCTGGCCTAGAGAAGAGAGAATATGGAGGAATACAGTGCATGCCATCTGAGCCAGAGCCTGAAGACTTACGTTGAAAAGGAATTACAATTACTTTGTAGCTAACTGAGGAAAACACTGGCAACGTACAAGAAGGCAGATGTCAGGTTAATAAAAGCAAAAACTTAATACAATCAATAATGGAGCGAGCTTGCGGATTAAGTAACATTGCAGTGTTCCATCCGAGAGTGGAATTAGGTCTCAGGAATATGATAGAGGAAATCTCTGCATTGGGAGGAGCTTGGGTTCCATGATTTAATGAAAGTCACAGTAATTGAAGAGTATTATTACACAGAGAAATTTACAACAATAACATGGCCACCTCCTATGAGGGGGAAAGTGAAGAGCTACTTGGTTACTAAAAGGCCTGAAAATTTTTTTCCTATATGTAAATACTTTCTTTTTCTTCATGCCTACTTTCTTCAATTTGTGGCCTGCTGTTTATGATAACAAACCCATAATTCGGGTTGCTAACAATTTTTTTAATTGATTTCAGAGAGGAATGGAGAGGGAGAGGGAGACAGAAACATCAATGATGAGAGAGAATCATTGATCAGCTGCCTCCTGCTTGCCTCATACTGGCGATCAAACCAGCAACCTGGGCATGTGCCCTTGACCATGATCTCTTGGTTCATAGGTCGACGCTCAACCACTGAGCCACACCAGTCGGGAACAAACATCTTTGTAAAAACAGTAATTTGATTTATTACTAAGACATATTTTTCCTGCTTTGCTAACATACACAATGAACGAATCCTCAAAAATACTTCATCGGTGAAGAATTCTAATAAAGATGATTACTTAATGCCAGTATTACAAAGAAGACCAACATGACCTCATACAGATATAATTAATGCCCAACAGTGAGATACCATCAACGCCATTACACCTATGTTTATAAGACGTCAAACCTGTTAAACCACCAGCCCGACTGATCTTCCTCCGCACAGTTGCCTTCGTAGTTGTCATGATCTCTGTCCCATGTGCTGAATTTCATTCTTTGGTGACTACCCCACCATTGCACCTCCGGATGAAATCTCACTGCAAGCGAGTCTCCTGCCGTTCCAGAATATTCCCCGATATTCAACTCATAGGAATCCTGAAGGAACAGAGGCAATTTCTACTGTCAGTTGTGACTATTAAAAAAGTAGGTTTATGTAACAAACAAAAGAATTCTATTGGTATATGTTTGTTTCCACTGACTTCGGGGTTTATCTTGTATGTTTTACGCATTAATTGGTGGTATTAGTTATTTGAACATTTTAGTACCTTTTCATCTCCAACTTTGAAATTTTTGTATTGGGCATAACGGCTATTGCTTTCAAAATCTGCAAGGTCGATTTTTAAAGTGTAGTCTCCTAGAAAACAAACAAACAAACAAACAGAAAATCGTAGTGGTTTCTTTTTTAATGTATTAGATAATGACTTACTGAGGTTTAAAAAAATTCAGTCTTGCTCAGTGGACAGAGCATTGGCCTAGTTTCTTTTTCTCTATATCTTAGTTTTAAACGGCCACATTTTAGAAAGAAAATTATTGCCCAAAAGAGACCATTGCCATCTGCGAATTAGCTCTATTATCTATGATTTAGAGAAAGACATTTTAGTGTTGTTTTTATTGTATTTCCAATGAATATGATATTAGGCAAATCTTACCTTGTGTGGTTAATAAGTGAAGATTTTTATTACCCAGCCAATATTCACCATTTTTTTGGACAAAATTTCCAAAGCCATTTTCGTAGTCATTCCAGTCTCTACAAAATTTAAAGTGAAAGCTGATTTTAGCAAAATTCAAATAGACCTTTGCAGTACCCAAGGTGTCCATACCCCCTCGCTGCTGCTCTCACACCCAATATTTCCTTGATTTGTTAATGCACTTTCAGTATTCTTACTTAGAGAGAGTGAGAGTCTATCTAATTAGTAGAGTTTAGGACACGAGAAAAGGGCTCACTTATAAATCTCACATGTGCTACTGCCAATAAACCCCTGTGTCCTAATTAGCACACCTGTTAAAGTTCTCACTGCCATCAGAGCGTCTCTGAATCACAGTCCATCCTCCTCCATCAGACATGTCACAGTAAACGGAGAATTCTGCTGGGCTCTGGAGAGGTTTGATTTTGTAAAATCCACTGAGCTTAGAACCATCATTGAAAATTTCTGAACAATCTGTTTGCAAAACAAGGTAATGTAACATTTGTTTTGTGTCTTTTTTTTTTTTTTTAATAAAGGAAGGCTCTGAATGAGATTACTCAATACTAATGGAGACAGATAGACACATGACATAGACAATCAGCTTTTTAAAATGGCACCTTGTACATTAGGAAAGCATTTCTCTTCCTAGTATTTAATTATCCTCTCACTCCCTGATATGATCATAAAAAAAAAGAGTGAAATACGAATCTGCTTTTTCATTTCTAATTTTTGTGGAACACAATTTTTAAAATGATATGTGTTCAGTTGATTACATTTATTTAAGTGGAACTTACAGATTTATCAGACAGAATAGTGGAACTTACCTCTCCTCTGAAGCTAAAATAAAAAGTAGAACTATAACACCAAACAAGTCAGATGGGTTATCTTGACTTAGAGCATTGCAAATCATTCAGAAAATCTGGAAATGAACTCAAAATAGTAATCTTTTTTAAAAATATGTTTTTATTGATTTTTAGAGAGAGAGGAAGGGAAAGGGACAGAAAGATAGAAACACTGATGAGAGAGGAACATCATGGATGGGTTGCCTCCTGCACGCCCCCCACTGGGGATCAAGCCCTAAACCTGGGCAACTGCCGACCTCTTGATTCCTGGGTTGATGTTCAACCGCTGAGCCACACTTGCGGGGATAAAAATCATAATCTTCTTGTTATATTCTTACAACCTTCCAGTCTCATTAGATGTTTTACTAAACCATAACATTTCTAATAGTCCATATATTCTTAGATATTTTTGCTGAAAACTGAAAGTTTCTACTATTCTTATCTCAGCATTCTTTTTTTAGCCAGGGTATTTCTTTGACCATTGGAGCAAATATAGCTACCAGTTTGTCACTATAAAGTGATTCCTGTTTCTTAAACCACTTGAGGGTGAGACAAGTTAATATCATTGGGTCTCATTTAGGCTGATCTGTGCAGACTTAAAGAATATGGCGAGCCCTAGCTGGTTTGGCTCAGTGGATAGAGTGTCGGCCTGCGGACTGAAGGGTCCTGAGTTTGATTCCAGTCCAGGGCACATGCCTGGGTTGCGGGCTCAATCCCCAGTAGGGGGCGTGCAGGAGGCAACCAATCAATGATTCTCTCTCATCATTGATGTTTCTATCTCTCTCTCCCTCTCACTTCCTCTCTGAAATCAATAAAAATATATTTAAAAAAAAGAATATGACAAATACGAACTAAGCTATGGTTTAGATGCCCAGGAATCTATGTTTTAAGGTGAAGTACTGGTATTGGTCACTATCCAGAGATTGTTTCAGGAACACTCATTCACAGACTCTTGAATAAAGACTATAATATGACATCACTAACTTTCAAATTTTACCCTTACTATTTTGTTAATTTCCTATCTTTTCAAAAAAGTTTTATCTTCCTGATTGGATAATTCTATCCTTTCAGCATACTTTTAAGTTTTTTCTTCATTTTCATTGTTTTGACACCAAACTGTCTACAACTCTGCTTTGTTACTAACATATACTCCATTTTAAATAGATTGAATAGGCAATAGGAATCAGAAGAGAAAGGAGCCCTAACCGGTTTGGCTCAGTGGATAGAGTGTCGGCCTGCGGACTGAAAGGTCCCAGGTTCGATTCCAATCAAGGGCATGTACCTTGGTTGCGGGCACATCCCCGGTAGGAGATGTGCAGGAGGCAGCTGATCGATGTTTATCTCCCATCGATGTTTCTAACTCTCTATTCCTCTCCCTTCCTCTCTGTAAAAAATCAATAAAACATATTTTTAAAAAAGAGAGAAAGGAAACAAAGAAACTCGGTCACTTTCTAAAGCCCTCCCCAAGTTGAAACAAATCACACACTATTGCTTTGGTGAGATGATCATCTTTGTAATGATCTAAGCTTTGTTCACATATTTATTTTTGAGATTCAGAAACACAAGTGTTCTTGATACTGCTGAATTATAAAGAAATGTCCTGTTTTGTCCATTAAACAAGAGTAAAAACAATAGGGAAATGATTACCTAAAATTAGTTCCATGTTTGTTCAAAAGCTTACATCTTGTAGGCCACTTTTCATTAAAGAAGGCAGATTTGAACTTTCCTTGTTAAGAAAGCTTTTTGCTTACATTTAACCTCCTACCAAAATGCTGAATAGTAAAGTTTCATAAGGTTGAGACTATTTTCCAGGCAAATATGGAAATAATTAGCTATACTGTTTGCATCTGGAAAACTTTGTGAATATGGAGTTTTCAGCCAACACTTCCTATTTGTTTTTATTTTATGCCAAGTGTGAGTTTGTTTGTGTGTTTTTTTAAAAATTTCTTCTTCCCAGAGGAAAATGTTATCTACAACTTAAGATCCAGAGGAAAGCTTTCAAGCAGGGGGCAAAACAACACAGAACAACACCTAACATATAAATGGAGTAAGCGTCTGTAGCAAAATTAATTATATCAAATAAGGTAGGCGCCTGCCATGGGGAAATGTGACTTCCACTAACAGGGTAGGGTTTTCAATATTAACTAAAACTACAATTTTCAAAATGTTTTGAGTCCCTCAACCCCCCCTGGAGAATAGGCAGGAGGACAGGGTTAAAGAGCTCTGTGTTCATGGGACTTTAAAAAAAAAGGTTTTTGGATACTTACATAATATTAGAGTGAAGCCAAGGCCTCCTGCCCCATTTGACAAACACGGCATTAAACTGGGCGAGGTGAATACTTTCTTTGACCACGCAGAAAACAGTCCATGTTGGAAGTCTGAATGTTTAAAGCTTTTCATAAAGGGACATGACAACCTGCCAAATGGGCTTTTCCTCTTGTCCCTGAATGGAGGCTGAGCTTAAAGCCGAGAACTAAAGGCATTAAAAAAGGCCAGCACGCCCTGGCCGGTTTGCCTCACTGGTTAGAGTACTGGCCTGTTGATGGAAGGGTCTCGGGTTTGATTCCCGGTTCCCAGTCAAGGGCATGTACTTCAGTTGCAGGTTTCCCAGCCCTGGTGGGGGCGCATGTGGGAGGCAACTCACTGATGCTCTCACTAGATGTGTCTCTCTTTTTCTCTCTCTCCCTCTTCCCTCCCTTCCATTTCTTTCTCCTCCTTCCCTTCCACTCTAGAAAACAATGGAAAAAATATCCTCTGGTGTGGATTTAAAAAAAGGTCAGCCGGCCCTCCACGGAGCAAGTTGGGAAATGCCAGAACTGGCTCTCCCATTGCCATTCTCAGCCAGGTGACATAAGAAGGGAACACAAGAGCCCTCGCTGGTTTGGTTCTTCGGACTGAAGGGTCCTGGGTTAGATTCCAGTCAAGGGCACATGCCTGGGTTGCAGGCTCAATCCCCAGTGAGGGGCGTGCAGGAGGCAGCCGATCCATGATTCTCTCTCATCATTAATGTTTCTTCTCTCTCTCCCTCTCCTGTCCTCTCTGAAATCAATAAAAATATATTTTTTTTAAAAAAGAAAATAATAATTTTAATGGCAAAGACTTCACATCCATCCTCCCCTAGGAAATTAGATCAGGAGAGAAATAGATACGATACATAAATCTGCTCATTTTTGTCGGGACCCCTTCCAGTTTTATACACAGTTTCTTGTGTAACTCAAATTTACCTTTGAAATGTTTTTAAAAATGATAGCTATACCGTGAGCACTTACTGTGTGGCAGGCACAATTCTAAATGCTTTCATTCATTTAACTCTCACAATAATCCTATAAACTAGCAGCTGTTACTATCCTCATTTTACAGCTGAGAAAATTGAGGCATGGAGGAGTTAAATAACTGGCCGGAGGACATACTGCTAGCAGGGCTGCAATCCATTCTTCAAACAATAGGCAGGACAACCCTCGTTTCAAAATAGACGGTTAATATGTGTTTGGGTGACTAAGAGCAGGGACATCCAGGGAGGGCAGATCCAGGCTGGTCCTTTAGGAAGATGCTCTGGCAACAAAGATCCTTCTAGGCTTTCCTCATTAGAGTCAGCTTCACCAAAACATGCTAATTTTATGGGTTGCCTGTCTGGTTTCACAGTCCTTGGGAGCTCTGACTCAAGGCACTTCTAGTTACCTTTCTTTATAAGAGTGTTACCTTTCTGGGCCAGAAGCTGATATCTAAGGCAATGCAAGGCATGTTAACTTGCCTTAATAAAATATTATTTGCCCACAGTAGGGGAGCATGGAAGTTCAAGGTTAAGGTGTCTGTATGTTTGGTTTCTTCTGAACCCTCTCTCCTTGGCTAACAGATGTCTGCTTTCTTGTTCTGTCTTTACGTGGTCTTTCTCCTGTGCACCCATATCCTTGGTCTCTCCCTGTGTGTCCAGCTTTGCTCTTCTTATAAGGACACCAGTCAGATTGAATTAGGGCCCATCCTAATGGCCTCATTTTAACTTCATCACCTCTTTAAAGGCCCTGACTCCAAATATAGTCACATTCACCGTGCTGGGGGTTAGGGCTTCAATGTGAAGATTGGGAGGTAGGGGACAGAATTCAGCCCATGAGGGCAGGGTCATCAATCAAATGGCCTTCTGACCATTCTGGTGATCCCCTTCTCTGTGAATCATTTCTGTCCTCCACAATGATCGACCCAAATGGCCCAGTGAGATCTTACAACTATTGCTTGTGTACTTTAAAAGACGCCTGGAGGAAATCAGGTGAGCAGTTTTCTGCAGGTAACAGTGATATGTTCAGTGTTATGTTTCTAGGGGGGAATACTGGCCTCATGAAAAGGGAAGTCACCAAACTATAGAATATACACATAAAACAACTCTTTTATTTTCCTAAATTATTTTCATTCCTTTTCCTTTTCTAAACTTTTATTCTATTACATTACTTATTTCCTAAGGCACATCAGAGTTTCAGAGGGAAAAACTGTGTTAATGTACCAAGAAAAAATACACAAATAAAAACAAAGCTCGCCCTAACCGGTTTTGCTCAGTGGATAGAGTGTCGGCCCACAGACTGGAGTCCCAGGTTCAATTCCAGTCAAGGGCATGCACCTTGCGGGCTAGATCCCCAGTAGGGGGCAAGCAGGAGGCAGCTGATTGATGTTTGTAACTCTCTCCCTTCCTCTCTGTAAAATCAACAAAAATATATTTTTTAAAAACCCCACAAAGCTCAACTGTAAGATTTTGCAAATATAATCTGCCATTTGCAAACTGATATTTAAACAATCTGTTGTCTTGATCTTTTATTAAACAATAGAAACCCTCAGACATTGAGCATTGATATTAAATGTCCTCTGCAGAGATAACAGAGAAAATAGGATAAAATCTGGTGGAAGACATTTAAATTTGGTATAATGCTTTATGTTGCTGGTTACTGGAATTAAAAAAAAGCTCTTTAGCAAAACCTGAAGTGATCAAATGATTAGCATCATCATTGCACGTGGGTTTATATAAGTTATTGAAACACTAAAGAAAAATGGATTCTGACCTGCATATTGCCTCTTGCCTCCAAGGTCAATGACACTGCTCTCCTCTCCTTTATCCAGGAACTGGATTTCCTTCTCGTGCAAAAGCTGAGCAATCTTGACCTGTTGTTGTTTGACCCGGGTCTCAAGCAGGTGCACCTGGGCTCTGAGACGCGCCTGCTCCTGGAGACAGCTCTCTAGAGCCTGCAAAATAGCGTGCATGTTGTTCTCATGGGAAATAAATGCTCCTGGTAAGTTGGATAAATTAACAATTCAATAATATTCTGAAATCCCCATTTCAGAATATTATTCCAACCAGGAAGTCGTTAAAACTTCCAATACTATTAGTTATTGGAAGGATAAGAAGTCATGGTTTATGCTAATGTGCTTGAACTAAAAAATGTTATAAAATAATCTGATGATTACGCTAAGAATTTTAGAGTCACTGTCTCATTTGACCCTCATAACTATTCCATGATGTGGGAATGGGTTCGATCCTGATGAGGAAACTTGCTCAGGAATTCCCAGTGGGCAAGAGAAGTCAAGATTTAAATCCAGCTCAAGGTTTCTATTCTCAATCTCTACATGACACTAAGTGCCTCTTAACCAGTGAAATTAACTAGGCTTTTGAATGACCTTTTGATATTAACACGCTGTGCACCAGTAGTTTTATTGCCAGCTTTACCCAGTGGCCAGATAAGTTTCTATTGAATGAGTACAAAAAACGTTGTACGAAGATTCATACTTTAAAAAGATATTAGCTTGTAAGAACATGTAATAAATAACTGCAAAATGCAATGGGTATTTAATTTTAAGGCGTGCCTTTAACATTTATGTAAAACACTGGGTAATATGAAGACATGAGAATGCTCGTGATCCGCCCAAAATGTTTAATATGTTTTAAAATTATAATTGAATGCTTATGACCTTAGACATATGGTCACCTTTGTTAAAAATGCTTAATTTAGACTCTCATATCCTTGAACATCTCACCCATTTACCTTTTGCTGAAAATTCTACTGGGTTCACTTTAACTTTTTGCTTACTTATCGTTTTTTCCTCAATCACTTTAAAAAGGGATGGCAGGAGCCTGAGCCTTCCAGTTAAGTCATTTATCTACTCTAAAAAGCCAAGTAACCCAAGAATATTGCCTGTGAGAGAGTTTATTAGCTTCTTTCTAAAGTGGCATTCGACTGAGCAAACCCTCCAAAGAGAAAGCAAATGTGGTGGGTGAATGGGGAAGGAGGCTTGCAGAGCTGGGTCTCCTGGGAAGAGGGACTGAGGCCAGGAAGCTGCAATAAAGCTCATGAGTGCTCAATGCGGGAGCCGTACTAAGGGGGAGTGAAAAAAAAAGGACAAAAGACAAATTTTTGCCATTTTTACCTTGAATTCTCTATTTGCAGCCAATGTCATGATCTCCTGTGGTACATGCCAATGTTTACTTATGAGAAATTATCAATTTTAATGTGTAAGTGCTTCACACTAGTTTTATATGCATTAATTTCTAAAGCAGGCATTTGGTTGTAGTACGATATATTTCCCAATTTATATTTGCATCACTTCCTGTCCCTGTCTTTATGGGCTACCTTGTATTCATTCCGTAAATTCAAGGCCCTACTGCGTTCCAGGCCCTCTGCTGGGCAGTGAGAACAGCACAATTAGGTAGCGTCTTCGGGACAAAGGAAGGAGGTACACCGCTTTCCAATGTAGGATTACGATGTAAATACAGAAGTGTAGCCTCACAACTGAAAGACACATCACAAGAGAATGGAGAAGGGGAGGGAGAGACCCCCCACCCCCTCCAATTTCCTGGTCCAAGTCATTGACTCTCCCAGCTATTTCTCTAGGACTATTTCTTACTTGTTCTTGATTTACCCTCTTTGATTTATCCTCTTAGCCCCCTGGGTCCCACCTGTCTAAAAAAATGAACAGCAAAGACTTTTGATGGTGTCTGGAATCCCGTGTTGCTTTCTAATAGTGGAAAATTGGTTGTGATCTTGTTAAATGCAGTGGACTATGCAACTTAAAAATAACTGAAGGGATTACAGGGCAAGTATGTGCAATCTGTTCAATGTTCATGAGACTGGACATACAGTGTTAGTAAGCTTATTTAAAACCTAGGAGTTTTCTTTCTCCCAGGACTGTGAGTAAATGAGAATTTTTACCTTTTTACTCATGAATGGAGGAAGGCATGAGTTCATTGTAATTACTTTCAAACAATCGGTCTAACTTATACTAATCGTGTTCAATAGCCGGAAGCTCAGGGTCCATTTTAATGGACAGTTTTAAATTCCTAATGTTAGGTAATCACCCAAATAACCCCAGTAAATTAAAAAAGAATTTACTGATTTGTTGTCAATACTGATTTTTTACTTCAAAAACTTTTTAAAGCACGTGGTAAGTACCTACTATGTGGCAGGTGCTGCCACAAACCTTCGTTTCCACCCCTTAGTTAAGTTCTTCAGTGTCACAACTTACTATAGATTTTCTGCAAAATAAAATAACATGCAGGTCAAAGCAGACATTACACACACAACAAGAGTCTTTTTACGAGCTTACCCAGCTTGCCTTGCCCGTTACCAGAGCAGTGGTGACGAGGATGAAACTGAACATCTTCGCCATTTTCCCCATTGAAAGGACTGCAAGAACAAGAAGACTTTCATAAAGTTATTTTCTGTGAATTTTTCATGAGGGCAGGGTTAGGGTGAGACTCAAGACCATCCAGGAGGTCAGCTGCAGTTCCAGGTCACCTGAGCGTCGCCGAGGAAATTCTCCTGGACTTTGCCTGGCTTCCCCCACAGAGAGAGATCCTCTCACAGTGCCTTTCATAGAATTGAACCTGTTCAACTGCAAATATAAAGGAGGGACTCGGGATCTGAGGGTGGTCTGAATGTGCTGCTTGTACACTGTGCTGAAAAGGCACAGGCTCTCTTAACACAACACAAAGGGTCTAGATTTTCGCTGAACTGCTTCCTGGTGTGTGGCCTCAAGCAATTTACTACAAGGCTTTTTACCTCTAAAACTAGAGGCCCGGCACATGAAATTCGTGCGTGGGTACGGTCCCTAGGCGATCAGGGCCATCTTCCCCAGCTGCCGGCAGCCTGCTCCACCCCCCGCCGCCACCCACTCCCAGTTCCACGCACGTTTGCCATCAGGCCATTGGAGCCTGACAGTGGTGGTGGGGGGGGGGAGGGAGCCAAGAAGTTGGCTGTTCCTGCCGCTCACTGGCCCCGCCCCCACCATGGGTCGCCCTCTGTGTGTGGGGTGACGGGTGGGGCGGAGGCCTTGGCCTGGTGCTGACCCCAACCCCCGCCACCCACCCCTGGTTCCCCGTTCGCCTTCAGGTGATGGGAGCCTGCCCGCCGGGGAAAGGGACTGAGAGGTGGTCAGTGCGCCTCATAGTGACTGGTCGAGTGGTCATTCTGGTCGTTCTGCTGTTAGGGTCAATTTGCCTATTACCCTTTTATTATATAGGATGGAAATCCCAATTCCCACTTTGCAGGACTGCGGCAATTTTGATGTGAGATTTTAAGATACCCTGGCATATGATAAGTGCTAAATGAATAGTAACTCATTTTGTATATGGAAGACAGCTTTTATTTTTAAAAGAAGAAGAAAAAAGTTACAACAAATAGAAGGTGATGTACATTGTTTGCCTTAATGTCTTAATGTTTAGGCAAACTACCAAGGTAATATGAAATCTTTAGGCCCTATTTGAAATTGTGGAGGAAAATTCACTTTACCATTTCTCAAGATTTTTTAAAATCAATCTTGAAGTCATTAGTCTTGATGAGAAATTTTGCCCATCCTCAGAATAACTTCTGTATGCTGCCAGTAGTGAGTTTTTTTTTTGTTGTTGTTTTTAATGTTATTATTGATTTTTAGAGAGAGGGAGGAAGGGAGAGAGAGACAGAGAAATATCAATGTGATAGCAGAACATCGATCTGCTGCCTCCTGCATGCCTCCCCCTGGGGATCAAGCCTGCAAGTGCCCTGACCAGGAATTGAACTTGCAACCCTTTGTGCATGGGATGATACCAACCAACTGAGCCCCACCTGCCAGGGAAGTAGTGAGTTTTTATACATTTTAGAAGCTATCCTTAGAAGGACAGAAATATCTGTATTATCTTCAAACGAATTGTAAACATATGGTTTCTGTTAAAATTAAAAAAAAAAAAACTGGAATCAACTGACATTTGTTAGCCAATTTTTTTTCTTATAGAAGTTATGATCACTGGGCCCTTTTAATGTGTCTCTGTCTCAATTTTTTATGTAAATGGTTCCTAAACTTGGCTATCCATTAGGGTCTCTCAGGGAGCTTTTAAATAATCTCCATGTCTAAAGGTGGCAGCCAGACCTCGGAATTTTTGAGACTTCCCTCCGAGTGCAACGTTTGGCAAAGATTGGGAAGCAATCACTTAAAGACTGAATAGACAATATATGTTTAGTCTATGTTAATAAAGTAGGTAGTTCTTAGTCCTCCTGGGGCCAAACAAAATACTTACAGGATGGGAGAGGCATTGCTTACATTCAGTCACAAATAGCATGCATGACCTTCTTGGAAAACATTGTAAAATACAATATGAATTTTTAGAATATGTGAAATGTGGGCATTACAGAGAGTAAGAAAGAGTCTGCTAGATCTAACTGTATAATCTTACTTCACACATGATTACTTCTGGCTGACATTTTTATAACTGTGTACCTAGGACTGTGCTATGCATTTTATAAACCTCGTACTTAATCTTCAAATAACTGTACAAGGCAAGTACTATTATCCTTATCAAATAAATTAATTATAGATCAGAGAGGTTAAGTCACTTCCCTAAGCTCACACAGCTGGTGTATGGAGGACCAAGCAATTGAGCTTTCCACCTTGAAGGCTTGCCCCCAACCTGTACTCTACTTGGCCTTCCTCCCTACATACACACAGCATGGGGCAAAAGTAGACTTACGTTTGTGAGTACATGAAACACAGAATTTATTCTTGTATTATTATTTATTAACTAGAGGCCCGATGCACGAAATTCATGCAAGGGTAGGCCTTCCTTCCCCCAGCAGCTGGCACTGGCTTTCCTCTGGTACCCGGGACCTGGGCTTCCCTCGCAGCCTCGGCTTTGTCCAGACAGTTGTCCGGAAGGACATCCGGTATAATTAGCATATTATGCTTTTATTATTATAGATTATTGTATTATTTTCCATACATTCTGAATATCCCTGCTGTCTACAGGGACATAGGCTGCAGCGAGGAGTAGAGGCCCTCTTACTTGGCCTTCTCCACTGAATATCACTCTCACTCCTGAACGTGGCTGTGACTTATTTGCTCTTGAGCCACATGCTTCTCTAAAGGGACGTTAGGCCCGCTTGGCGGGAGAGGAGACAGCTGCACCGAAGCCGAAGCAGTCCTAGGGAATGGTAGCATCAGCAGGCATTTACTGATGACCTGCTATCTGCTCAGCACTATGCTAAACGCTGCGAGAGAACAAAACAGCTGCCTCAGCAAAGTGATGTTTTGAGGAAAAAACAGAAAATAAATATTAAAACGGAAATTAAAGACAATATAAATTATGTAGACATGACACCATATGTAATTAAATATAAAAACTAAACTCTCCCAGACCACCCCTCAAGAAAAAATTAATTACTTCCTCCACTGTGATCACACACTATATTTATAGACCAATATAGCATTTATTCACTCAGTAGACATGGTATGCATGCCTGCTGTGCTCTAGGCACTGTGCCAGGTAATGGAATTCTCATTTAGTCAGCTTTTCACGTCTTTCTTGAACTGCTTCCCTTTATCCAAGCTGTTTTGCTTAGAGTAAGATTTTTGAGGGCAAAGGCCACAGCTTGCTAATTGTTGTATCCCCAGCATCTAACCTACTTGGGCAACTCAGATAAAAGTGTAGTTATTGCCTCTGCAGAAAATATTTCCCAGGAGGGAAAATCTTTTACGGAGGGGAAAATGTGATTTCCTTGCCATAAATCTGCAGTCTGTTTATTCTGACGTACTTCCTCCTCTACCCTTATTTTGGTCAAGGGGAAAACAATGGGCTTAGTGCATTTTTGAAAGTAAGGGTTAAGGAGGAGGTAGGCACTTTTAGTTGGATTGAACTCATGAATTTATTTTTTCTTTCTCACAAAACCCTACTCCAGAGCCCCCTTGAGTCTCCTGAGTCTCTTTCTTTAGTGCCTAGTTGTTCCTTTCTTAATATATTAAATCAAACAATAAGAAATGGCATATGTTTGAGCATTTTTGACCTACAAAATTGGAAATTTCATGATTCAAATTAATACATATTGGTTAGATGGAAAAAACACACTTGAAATCATCATAGCTTTTTTGCCAAAAGGCGTAAGTTAAAAATAAAATATTTGCAGCTTATATAATGAAAGAAAACAATTTAGTAACAGCCTGTTTTTATATGAATGCTGCCTCCATGTGAATACTATATAATAAAAGGGTAATATGCAAATTAACCATCACTCTGTCACAAAGATGGCGGCGCCCATAGCCACAAGATGGCGGCACCCAGTCCTCTCAGCCCTATGAGTCCCCCAGTCCCGGGGGGAGGTGGGAGGTGGCCGCTGAGCAGGCAGCCTGAGCGGCCTGGCGAAATGCTTGCTTTGTTGCCGCGGCAACGAGGTAAGTGTTCCGCACCCGGCCATGGATGGGCCTCTGGGCCATGGAGAGCCTCTGGGCAGTGGGCGCAGGGTGGCCAGGCCCCACAGAGAACTACTGGAGCATGAATTCATGCATAGGACTACTAGTACATTAATATACATCAATTAAAATATATTTTAAAATTGCTAACACATAGCCAACATGTGGAATCTTATACTTCTGCCATGAGTCAATCCACAGGATGTCTATAGAAAAGAAACTACAGCTCTAAAAAAAAAAAATGTCTTTATATCTATGTCTGCGTCTGATTCTTGCATAAGTAACAGTGTTGAAAGTGCTCTGGGAACTAGGAAACTATATAACATATGTTCATATTGCTATACCTTAGATTTGCTATAAAATAAAGGGCCAAAGAAATGCTTTGGCAGGTCTCTGCATCTTGGTGTCCTGAAATTACTATCTCATTGGCATTAAGATAATCAAATCTGATTTTTCCTAGAGAAAGGAGGCAGCTTCTAGTCTTTAGATCCTTAAACAATAAGGCATTTCAAAATGTCATATACATCTTATGTCATATAGTCATTATGTTAATATATCATATGTCATATAGTCATTATGTTAATTTGACCACCTTTAGAATAGTTCCTGAGGCTATCTTAAGTCTGCTAAAAGTCTGCAGTGCCCTCACTTCTTTCTCTCTTCTTGTTTTTTGTTTGTTTGGTTTTTTTTGTTGTTGTTTTTTTTTTTACCTCATTTCTAATTCTAACCACCTTCTACAATATTGAAGAAATGTTTAGGTATTAAGAAACTTGCTTTGAAAATCTGGTCTCCATCATTCATCAGTGTAAACCATTATTATTCTGCAAATCTGGCTTGTGGTAAAGTTATATCAGATTATTTAGTTCTTTACTATGCAACTAGTTGTATTTCTTTTACAATATTTTTGCTTTGGGCTACTTCAAAAGTTTTAATTATTATAAAACAGTTTCAATTGGCTATTCTTTGATGTACTGTATTATTTGGTAGAGTAAACTAGTCTAAGTCTATAAAGTCTAATTTCTTACCCACTAAAATTTTTTAAGTTAGTTGACTATAGTGATTAAATTTAAGTTTGGAACGTAAAAGTTCAACAGCTGATATGAAACTTTTACGAACACAATTATAAAAGCATGTAAAATTTCAAAAAATGGTATGTTTTAAATGAGCTATTATGGAAAAAATACAAGATAAAAGAAATTTTAAAAGAAAGGAAAGGTTATCAAAGAAAGCATATTTAATAAGTTAGCATTCACAAATGGACTGCACCCTTAATGTAAGACAGTTCAAAATTTACCCATGACATGGACTTAGAGATTGTTTATATGCTACTTTCTTCCAACTTTATTCCTCTTTTAAAAAAATAGAAAATAGCAGTATCTTTACTTACCTCAAGAATTGATACTCAATGAAAGCTTTCAAAGTCTAAATGAGTTTATCCCCAACGATAGAAATAAAGAAAAATATTTCTGAAGTTTTTACTTCTGAAGTGGAAATTATGAAATGCTCCATTATTTCCCACTTTGTATAATGAAACTTCAAATATAATTATTCACATCAAATTCCCACTCAATTCACCCATAATGCAAGGGGAATGGGAAGGAGGTAGAATTCGAAATCTCTTTTCCAAGCTGCGGAAGCAGCCTTTTCTCTCATCGACCTGACCTCTCTCAGTAGCTGACGGATGTTTATTGAGTTCTGCAGAATATCACATCTATGAAATAAATGAGCATTATTACAATTATGTCCAAAGCGAAGAGATGTTAAATACCTTGCTAACGTCAGAACCGAGTCAGACACAGCGCAGGCTAGGTCCGGCCACTCTGCAGGATCCTTTAACTGCATCAGGATTTGTAATTGTTTCTCCATTATTTGATTAGAAATACGGACAATGTTGATTCTGGCTTTAATCCAGAAACAAATATGTGAGGAAATCAGTTTAACTGGAAGCAAAGCTAAAAGAGGAGATTCAAGGACAAATCCCAATACTCTGATATTTTTCTCCTGTTTGTATGACTTTTTATGAAAGATACAATAATATGTCTTCACAAAAAACACATCTCTGATTTTTAACCTCTTATTATTGGGCTCACTCAGAGAAGTTTTGTAGTTTGATTAACTTCAGTAATGCTCACTTAAAGCTTAAATAAAGCCAAAGTTCAACTGAAGCTTTGCTTTACAGTACTAATAATAATGACAAAGTTTTACCTATAAAGATATGAATTAAAATGTCATTTCAACTACAATATAAGAATCTAAATTTTTCTTAGTTGTAGAAATGGGGCAAGTTAATAATTGCCAAGATGAAAGGGTCAGTTTACTTGCAAAAGGATTCCCTGAAGGGCAAAATTGTGAAATTTATCTGTAAGCATCAATAATCTTCTAAACGAGTTGTTCCTTTTGTTTTAAACTCTAGCGGACTTTTTAATGTGTAGGAGCTGACTTGTTAGCTCCATTCGCCATATTGCATAATAGTTCAGACTGCAAATCCTGGTTCATCGTTTTCTTTTCACTCTGATGTTACTCAAGCTGCTGTTTGCTATTTGTTCTGTGATCCCTATTTCTTAACTCAGATTCCAGTAAAATACTGAAGTTATGTTTTCTCTCTGTTCTTTGTTGTTTTCTGTACTCAAGTACTGCGGGTGGTAGGCCTTCCCATTGAACATTTTCCTGTCATTCACTCAGGAAATTTGAAGTTCATCCAGGAAAAGGTAATCCTGATGATTTACTGGAAAGAAAAACAGTCAGTTAGGTTGAAGTGATTTACACACCCAGGAGAAGTAGATATGATACATGAATTTCATGCATCAGGCCTCTAGTGATAAAATAATTTGAAATACAAACCTATATTTTCCTCCTACTATCCCTTTTGTCTTTTCCCCATTCAAGCATTTAATAACTGCTCTGCTCACTTCCTCAGAGGAGGGACAGTAATAACATAACAGTAACTAACATATGTGGCACATTTCTTATGTGCCAGACATGGTATGTTTAGTAAAGAATTCAGTCACAATAGCCCTATATGCAGGTATTGCTAATATCTCCATTTCACAAATGAGAAAACTGAGTAACAGAAGTTTAAGTAACTGGCCCAAGGTCACACAGCTAGAAAGAGGTGGCCAGGATTCAAAGTCTGGCTCAGAATCTGCACTCCTCACTATTAAAAATAGACAATTCTGTCTCTGAGGGACATTGCCTCAGAAAAAAACCTGGAAAAAGCTAATCGAAGGGCAGAATAAAGGTCCATGTTCTGGGAAGGCATGCCAGAGACTGAACTTAACTGGGGAGGATGTTCTTCCTTTAGTCCTTGGCTGCTCGGTCAAAACATGGTGGAAGACTGTCATCAGGAAAGGTCAAATTTTCGATCTTGTATGGTTGCACCCAAGGTATGAGATGAGAATGAGACCAGACATCACTGGCTGAAAGAAGTAAGATAAACTTTTTTTTTTTTTTTTTTTTTACTGCCTAGGAGATGGTTTGCATGGGAAAGAAACTGGAAGTAGCTTGATCCTCCAGGAGGTACCAACAGATTATGCTAAAGTGGTGAGGACATAAATGAAGGTGATGGCATTGAGGTTGTGACAACGGGGCTGATGAAGAGAGTTTGGCATCCAGGAGGAAGAATCAATAGGACTTACCACTAAGGAAGTGTAGGATGAGGGCAAGAAATGATGTGTGATAATGCCAAGACTTTGAACTGGATAAATAAATAAATATCGGTCTTACTTATATGCTCTATCTTTTGACATATAGATAAAAACTCTGGGGATTGGTTCTATTTTTAAATGTGGTCATGAAAGTTTGAATCATCATGTGTTTTCCAATTAGTTGGATAATATTCTAAAATGAGATAATATTTTAAGAATCTAAAGCTGGAGAAAAAGTACACATAGACATTGGATTTAGGTATCTGAAAAAAGATTTATAACAAAGTTATTGAAAGCAGAGAAGTCATACTGAGGACTACAGTGAAAGCAGACATCTTGAGTTACTGCCCATCTTCCTTATGTGCACAGGCATATTTTAAAATGTGGTTTTACTTAACATGTGTTCTTGTTTTCTTTTTCCTCCACATATTTTTACACAATATAGCTGCATTTCTTCTTCATGTGTTACATGTAAACAATCTGTTTTCTATTAGAATTTAACATTTATTTGGTTTCAATTGTTTTGTTTTTTATGATGTGATCTTATGAGGAGATTCTTGTTTCATAAGAAAGATGTTATTATTTAGAATCATAAAATATATGCCATTCTGAAGTCCTTGCCTACACATGGAAAAAAAATATCCCAAACATTCCTTGGCAGAGCTCTTTTCATTCTTTGCAGGGGAAAACTGAATAGGAAAACATCTTTTGCACTTTGTTAGGGAGCAATTTATAGTTAGTTATACTCCAGTAGAAAAAAAATTCAGATAGGTGTGTCGACTGAGCACAAAAGAGTGAGAAGGCTTGATGTAGAAATAAATGACAAAGATTTATTAATGTGTCTCGGGATTTGCAAATCAGAAACACTACCAGGTAACACCCAGTTTGTTCTGAAGAAAAGAGAAGAATAGAGAGTTCTTACAGTAAAAAGTAAATTCTTGAGAAGAATAGGTCCTGCATTTGGTCTGAGATAGTAATTTTCAGGTGTCTGATGGTCTGAATAATGTATGTCAGGTGACATGGACGCATGAATATTCTTTCCTAAATTCTTCAGAAGGTTATCTATAGGCTTTATATATATAATGGAGCTATCAACTGTTAAAGTGTATATACATTTTGGGGGAGCTATCAACTGTTAAAGTGTATATACATTTTGGGGGGGACCCTGTATATATATATATACACTTTAACAGTTGATAGCTCCATTTTGAGAATGAAATGTATTTTAAAAAACACTGCCTTTAGAATTATCCAAACCCCTGGTTTAAACCCTCCAACTTGATATGTCCTGGGAAGCAAGCATTCCACTCAGGGCTTACCGTGAATAGAGAAGGTGGGGTAAAAACATATAGACCCCCAAAGAAAAAATATAGGAAAAAGTATATAGTAATTACAACTCTAAAGAACTAAAACCATGTACACATTGATAAAATGCAAATTTGGATGGAATTGTCAGAATCACATGGTTATTATTTTTTTTAAAAAGAAAAGGACAAACTGGTTATGAAGGAAAGGGCAGTTCAGACTGGTGTAAATATTAATATTGTGTGTTGAGAGTAGCAATTAGGTATTTTGGAACTTAGTAATAAAAAGCGAATTAGGCAGTAATGAGAGATGTCATGGTGATTAATATGAAGAAAACACAAGAAGGTAAGAGGAGCCCGGGAACATTACTTATGCACGTGGATTTGATATAATTAGGTGATAGGATTACATATAGCAATTGATTTAATTACTTATAAGTACGGGGTTTTTTTTTAGCAAAAGAGGTACATAAGAAAAATCATAATTAGCCGAAACTGGTTTGGCTCAGTGGATAGAGCGTCGGTCTGTGGACTGAAAGGTCCCAGGTTCGATTCCGGTCAAGGGCATGTACATTGGTTGCGGGCACATCCCCGGTAGGGGTTGTGCAGGAGGCAGCTGGTCGATGTTTCTCTCTCATCGATGTTTCTAGTTCTCTGTCCCTCTCCCTTCCTCTCTGGAAAACCAATAAAATATATTTAAAAAAATTAAAAAAAAGAAAGAAAAATCATAATTAATATGCCTCTTTTTTTTCCAATACAAACACTAGATCAGTGTTTCTTAACTGGTGGTGATTTTGCCATCCTCTCCTCATCCGACCCTCATTCCGACAATGTCAGCAGACATTTTTGGTTGTCACAACTGGGAGGTGGGATGCTACAAGCATCTATGGGAAGAGGCCAGGGATGCTGCTAAGCATCCTGCATTGCACAGGGCAGCTTCCACAACAAGGAGCCATTCAGCCCCAGATGACAGTTATACCAAGATGGAGAAATGCTGGGCTAGCTTAAGGCAGAGAAGTAAAGTTCATAAATTTAATTAAAAGGTCTAAGAACTAGGTCAGAGGCCTCCAAATAGTCCCTTGTTTGACATGATCAATCTCTTCTTTCATCAAGCTACCCACAAAGCTAATATGAAGAGTAAAGATAAAATTAGTTATATTCAATTGCAGGAATATTCCAAATTTCACATTCTGCTCTTAATAGACTCTGTGTTTCCACCCATCAACATGGATGAGTCTCAGAAACATAATATTGAATGACAAAGCAAGCCAAGTAAGAATATATTTAGTGTGATACCAGTTATAGAAAGTTTGAAAACAAGCAAAACTAAACAATATGTTATTTAGGGATATATAAGTTATATGAGGAATATTAAGAATGATAACAACAACATCATTCAGGATAGCATTTATGTCTGCAAAGAAGGAAAACGGATTTGGAGAAAAGCACAGGGGACCCTTCAATATATTGATTACATTCTAATTTTTAGAGAAGGTAGTGGGTTATTGAGTGAAGTTACTGTACTTTATAGTTTACATAAATGTCATATATTCCCTTGGGGGTATCAAAGATCACATAATACAAACAATCATAAAATTCAGTTATTGAGAGTTGGCCTGCGGACTGAAGGGTCCCAGGTTCGATTCCAGTCAAGGGCACATGCCCCGGTTCGGCTCCATCCCCAGTGGGGGATGTGCTGGAGGCAGCCGATCAATGATTCTCTCTCATCATTGATATTTCTATCTCCCTCTCCCTTCCACTCTGAAATTAATAAAAATATATTAAACTAAACTAAAATTCAGTTATTATATCAGTGCAATGGCCACTGAAGATTTTTCCTTTAAATTCTATTACCCTCTGCAGGCTAATACTAGGTACTGCAACGAACTGGCTTTCAAAAACCAAATGAATGAACATCAAAATAGATGAACTCTGCAAGGCATTTGGGATATAAACAAATACAAAAGGCTGGGTTTCTGCTCCAGCCATGCTTAAAATCCATTTGTGGGTAAAGAACACCCAGAACACATTAAGGAAATAAACGATATAGCACACAATATTATATTGTAAGGGCCCCTTTGTCAGCGTCATACTTAAATAACAGAAGCAAACGATATTTGACAGCATGAGAAACTGATTAAGTTTACCATCAGAATCCAACCCCTTGACTTGATTCTTCCTGCCACTCCCTTAGGCCAGGCCTCAGTTACTTCATGCCAGTTACCACCTGTTCTCCTTGTCTCTCCCCTCTCCTCTGTCCTCCCTCGTTTATTCTAAACATTGCCGCTGTCTTAAAATAACTACTTCGTATTAGAAGCCATTCATGTTCTCCATCTACATTTCCACCAGACCGTTGTGCCCAATTTCACCCTATACAGAAATCCTGGAACCGTCATTATCTTTGAGGGAGTACTTTCTCTGAATTCCTAAAGCACTTACTGTTTGTATCATTTATTTGCCATTTTCACATACTGATACTAAAACTGATTCCTTTACATAAGGTTTGTCTTCTAAGTTAGGTAAGTTTTTGGAAGTCTGGGATAATTTTCTAGTTTTAGGAAGGTTCCTTTCTTTTGTCCCCTGCTAAGATCTGTAATGCCCATATTTGAGTTTGAGGACCCCATTTTAATGTAAAAATTTCTCAGACTCCTCCCTCACTAAACAGACACAATAGCATTTACATTTTTCAGGTTCCATAAATGAAAAAAACAACAAGATAATGACGATATTGATTTCAGTAACACTTCAGAATTAATATGAATTGTTTTAATGACAATAGCTTCTACAATTTTATATACACACTAGAGGCCCAGTGAACGAAATTCGTGCACGGGGGTTGGAGGGGGGAGTCTCTCAGCCCAGCCTGCATCCTCTCGCAATCTGGGACCCCTCGGGGGATGACTGGGAATGGCCCTAAACTGGCAATTGGACATCCCTCTCGCAATCCAGGACTGCTGGCTCCTAACCACTCGCCTGCCTGCCTGCCTGCCTGATTGCCCCTAACCGCCTCTGCCTCTGCCTGTCGCCATGACTTTGTCTGGAATTACGTCTGGAAGGTCATTCAGCTGTCTGGTCTAATTAGCATATTATGCTTTTATTATTATAGGTAACTAGAGGCCCGGTGCACGAAATTCGTGCACGTGGGGGGGGGGTGTCCCTCAGCCCAGCCTGCACCCTCTCCAATCTGGGACCCCTCAAGGGATGTCCGACTGCCCATTTAGGCACGATCCCGGTAGGATCAGGCCTAAACAGGCAGTCGGACATCCCGCTCACAATCGAGGACTGCTGGCTCCCAATTGCTCCCCTGCCTACCTTCCTGATTGCCCCTAACCGCTCCTGCCTGCCAGCCTGATCACCCCCTAACCACTCTGCTGCCAGCCTGATTGATGCCTAACTGCTCACCTGCCAGCCTGTTTGCCCCTAACTGCCCTCCCCTGAAGGCCTGGTTCCCCCAACTTCCCTCCTCTGCCGGCCTGGTCACCCCTAACTGCACTCCCCTGCTGGCCTGATCGCCTACAACTGCCCTCCCTTACAGACCTGGTCCCTCCCAATTGCCCTCCCCTGCTGGCCATCTTATGGTGGCCATCTTGTGTCCACATGAGGGCAGCCATCTTTGACCACATGGGGGCAGCCATCTTGTGTGTTGGAGTGATAGTCAATTTGCATAGTACTCTTTTATTAGATAGGATCATTAGGGTAGGTAGTGGGTATGTGATATATATATATTAGAGGCCCGATGCATAAAACTAGTGCAAGAGTAGGCCTTTTCAGCCCTGGCTGCCCCGGCTTCATCGGGAAGGTCATCTGGAAGGTTGTTCTGCTGTTAAGTCGTTCGGTCAATTTGCATATTATGCTTTCATTATTATAGATACTAGAGGCCCAGTGCATGAATTCATGCACCAGTGGGGTCCCTCAGCCTGGCCTGTGCCTTCTTGCAATCTAGGACCCCTCAGGGGATGTTGGAGAGCCAGTTTTGGCCCAATCCCCGCAGGCCAGGCTGAGGGACCCCACTGGTGCACAAATCCATGCACCAGGCCTCTAGTGTGCATATAAGATCTTTGGTTAATCTTTTCCTGCCCTCTCCCCTCCCCCCTTCCCTCTGAGATTCATCAGTCTGTTCCATGTTTTCATGTTTGTGCATTGAGCATCTGCCCTCTGGTGGTAATTGTGTGTCATAGGGTTGGCCGGTTGCTTATATTTTCATATATATATATATTATTAGAGGCCCGGTACATGAAAATTCATGCACTGGTGGGGGGGGGGGGGGGGTCCCTCAGCCCGGCCTGCCCCCTCTCACTGTCTGGGAGCCCTCAGGGATGGGAGGTGACCTGGTGATCAGGGGAAGGAGATGCCCCATCACACCTCTGCTGCTGCCACTGCTGGCAGCACAAGCCTCGGCCAGCCCTGGTTACCTGAGCCTCGGGTGGCCTTGGGTGTCTAGGCAGTCGCCATTTGAGGCTTGCCTGTGCCTCGGGCCAGCCCTGCATGGCTGTGGGGCTGAGGGGACTGGGGGACTCTGGAGGCAGGCGCCCCAGTGGGGCTGAGAGGACTGGGCACTGCCATCTTGTGGCTGTGGGCACTGCCATCTTTGAGGTGGGGCAGTCAATTAGCATATTCCCTCCTTATTGGCTGTGGGTGCCGCCATCTTTTGTGATAGCGTGAGGGTCAATTAGAATATTCCCTTTTTATTAGATAGGATACACACACACACACACACACACACACACATACACACACACACACACACACACACACACACACACTAGTGGCCCGGTGCACGAATTCATGCACATTGAAAGGAAATTAATTAGAAGACATTTTAATATCGCTATTTGCCCTTTCTCTATAATAGGAGTGTCAACCAAATTCACGATCAACAATGACAGATGGAAACACATGCGTGCAACTGGCGCCAGTGAGAGCTTTATATGTATCATGCATGTATGAGTCAACTTAGTCTTTTATAGATATAGAATAAACTTGCTTAATTAGACCTGCTTTCTGATGTAGCTAGACTTTTTCCAGCCCAGTGAAGCAAACCAACTTCTCTTTCAGGTAATTGTCAGCAACACAGCAGTAAATATCAACACGAAGCAGATTATTATTGTAGATCACGCAGGGAGAACAAAGGGTAAAATATTTAACTGCCACAGTGTTTGACTATATTCTGTGCAGTGAGAAAACCTGAAGTCATTTTCAAGGTCCATCATTTCTTACTTCTTTTCAGTCAGGTCAAGTTTCTAAGCTTTCTAAATCTCCATTTTCTGGCTAATGAAAAGAAAATGGGATTCCATCGAGTCTCCTATCTACCTACTCCAGGACTTCTGTGAGGATCAAATGAGATGAGGCACATGAAACGTTTCACAGACATTTGGTTAAAATGTGAAATGTGTGCGCTTTTCTATAAAGCAAGTCATGCTCCTGGGCTGAAGAAACTGCAAGCAGGCTAGTCGTCGCTAGGGAGAGGAAGCCAGACGTTGCTACGTGACATCATTACCCAGCGTCCATAGCCACCGTTTCTGGGCTGGGCTGGGCTATGGGCTGCATTTTGCACCATGGCAGCATCAGCTGCGATTTGGTGGGGTGTTGCTCTGGGGTGGTGGCGGGGCCTGTGTCCCATTTTGGGGAAGCCAAGTGTTGCTTTGTTGGCGCCAGGTCCGTGCTGCTGTTTCTCTGTAAATGGCCAGTGCATGTCACAGCAGCTCCTGTGTTGAGCGTCTGCCCCCTTGTGGTCAGTGTGCATCATAGCAACCAGTCGGACGGGCGGAGGGACACTTAGCATATTAGCCTTTTATATAGATAGATAGATATGAGGGGGACCAAAGTTTTGCCTCCTCAAAATATGCCTTTTAGGACTTTGATTTTAGGCTGGTTATTAAGAAAACAAGACTCAGAAAGGAACTTTGACCCTCCCCCTTATCTGCTTAAAGGAATTTAAATAGAAAAACCTGCTTAAAGCATAATATCATAGACTAAATGTGCCAGACCCTGAGAAATCTAGCAAAGCCTGTTTGGTGAGCTTCCTTCTGTGTACCATTGTTTCTGGGTGGCCCAGCCAGCATTTATTACATGTTTGCTCTTTCTATCCACCTCTAAACTGTTCGCTTTCCCTTTAAAATCCCAGATCCTTGCCGCCCTCTCATTTGTTCAGAATGGCATATGTCTCAACTGCCAGTGCCTCCTTGGGTCTCATATTCTTATGGCACCCCCTGCATTATATCTGTAATACAGTTTGGACATTCTTCTCCTGTTAATCTGTCTCATGTTAATTTGATTATTAGCTCAGCCACAACAACTTAGAAGGTTGTTCTGGAAGAAAAATTATTTTTTGCACCGCCATATAAAACAAAATGGTAATGATGATGATACTGATAGCTAGTATTTTGAAATCTTATACGCTAGTACTTTTTCCCATGCATTTTCTTCTTTAATCCAAAAATCCCTCCAAGGATTCAGTAGACCTCGGTTTCAACCTGGGCTCTACCACTTGGAGTCAAGAGCTTTGGTGATTTATTCAACCTGTTGTTTGTAAAATGAAATGAATGCAGAATCAATCCCTTCGGGGTAGTTGTGGGAATTAATATAATCACAATAGGAGAGATGCTTACCTCCGTGCCTTGCACAAAATAGACACTACGTAAAGAGGCTCTGAGAGGGTAGTGACTTGCCCAAGACCTTAGCGCTACTGAGTGTGAATTCGAAGGACCTAGGGCGCGCGGGATTACAACCAGCACATCCTGGTTAGCTGCTCTAAGCTCTGTGCACTTTGTTTTCTTACAAAACAGAATTTGTTTACATCACACCGTTACATCGTTCAGTAAAATAGGAGCCCTTCAAGGGCGACGTTTTTGTTAGCTAAGTAATCAGCACCCAAAGTACTAAAATATGTATGACAGAAAGAAGTGCCAGACCAGTGCACCGAGGCTGAGCCTGGATACAGTTGCAAATGACAGGAGGCTGGAAGAGCTCCCGCGCCTGAATTATGCAGGGAGGCGAGTTCCAGTAATTGGTTTTGTGAACAGTTTCTGTTGGTCATTGAGAGCAACTTGTTGTTGGAACCCAGATGCCCATTCATTTTCCCTTCCTTATTTTGCTTAAAACAAGCCAACAAGCAAAGCAGAATTATAAACTGCCTAAAAATATGAATGCCCTTGCCCTCCAGCAAAACTGACCAATTTTAACTTCCCAGGCAGGCACACCTGAAAACCTTACATATCCCTTTGTCGCATATTTTTGTTTTACGAGAGAACTGTCCATTTACTAACCTTAAAAAAGCTGCTGCTCAGAGAGAGGGGTCAAAAAAAGAATTCAGAATGCAGTTTTAGAGAAAATTTCTCAATATTAAATTCTGACGTAAATCATCTGGTCCTTCTGAAAAAAAAAAAAAAGTAGGACATTTATCCAAGGTGGCATTAATGATTAATATTTATGATCTCCCACAAACTATATATATATATATATATGGCTTTCGGCCAATGAACGCCCGTGGATTTTTCTCCTCACGGGTAAAACCTAAAACTAGGTTGGCAAAGACCCTTTTGTCCCCATCCCTTCGTGACCGGGAAGTGGGTGGACAGGGAATCCAAGAGCGACCGCGGACTTGGGTCAGGTCTCCTCCATCCGGCACCACCCGGAGCTGACACCCCCACGCAAAACGAGAAGGCGCCTCCGCTCTTTTTCCAGCTGCCAAGGGCAGTGAACCCCCTTCCGCACAGGCCTCGAGTCCCCAGTTTCGCGAGCTGCCTCGGGAAGCGCACAGCATGCTGGGATTTGTATTCCTCTCCCTTCTGGCGGAAGGGCGGACACGCCTAACCCGGGGTCCAGTGGCATTCTGGGATATGTAGTCTCTGGTTGTTCGTTGGTGTAAGCGGCACCGGCAGACTGAGGAGCCTAAAGTGATACCCGAGACTCCGGCCGGTCACGTGACTGCAGTCTAGCGCGGTGAGCGCACTGCGGCCCCCGCCCCGGCCGGAGCTCGCAGCGCGCGGCCGTTGCCGCGGAGACGGCGCACGTCGCCCAGCGCGTAGCCCCCTCTGCCGCCCCCCCGCCCCTCTTCTCCCACCACAATGAGATCCTAAGATGGCGGTGGCTGCGGCGGTTGGCGCCGCCTGGCTGAGCTAGGGAAGGCGGCCATTGGGCCCGCGGCAGCCCGGGAACTGTGGACTCTCCCTGCTGCGGTCTCCAGGGGAGGACCGCGGTCGGTGGCGGGTCGAGGGGGCTGACCGTTACTCCGCCCGCGGCTGGAGCGGCCGCTCGGTTTCCAGGTAATACCTGCGCGTCCCTCGCCCTTGGCAACCGAGGCAGCGCGGCGCCGGGGGCGGGGGAGCAACGGCTCCGGGACACTTGACCCCTCGGGCCTGGCCTCGGGCCACGCCTCGGTGGGCTCCCGGGTCTTCGCGCTGCCTGCTCCGGTCCCCCAGGCAGACAGCCCGCCCCCTCGTCCGGACCGGCCGGCGCCATCTCCGGGTGAGCGTCTGGGGCGCGTTCGGGACCGCCGAGCCCCCTGCCCGCCTCCCCGCCCCTCTTTTCCGCCCCGGGGACGAGGCCGCCCCGGGAATGTCCCCCGAATGCGGGGAGCGGAGCCGGGGGGGCGGTGTGGTTGTCAGCGGCAGGGTGGGATCTGGTTCTCGACGGCCTGGGGCCTCGGGGGCCATCGTCTCCGTCCTTGTGCCCCCGCCCTCCCCCAAATTCCATTCTGCGGGGCTCTCTCGCCCAGAATTTGGGGTGAGGAGCGACGCGGCTTTCGGGTCGGGCTGTGAGCCGCGGGATCTGCTGTGCGGGGTGTTCGTGGAGCCGAAGGGCCGCGGGCGGCGTCCCGGGCTCGGGCGGCCGGAGAGGCGCCTGGTGGTGGCGAGCGGAATGCCGACCCGCGCCCCTCCCCACGCCGTCGCCCCCCGCCCCGGTCCCTCTGCACGTCCGGGTCGGGCGGGTCTCGGACGGGGAAGCTGCGGGCCCGAGGCCCGAGGCGATGCGGGGAACGCCGCCCGCTCCGCAGACCCTGCGCTGGGGAGGCGGGGCCTGCAAACTTTCCGTCCCCGCGGCCCGCGCGGGAGCTCGCCTTTCCGAGAAACAAAAACAAAACACACACGCACACCCGCACCCGCAACACTTGTGTGCGTGTGTCCTCTGCCCTCCGGGTGACGGGTCGTGTTTGGGCGCCCCCAGCACCCCCGCCCCGTGGTCGCTTCTGGGTGCGGGGGTGGGTGAAGCTCAGGGCGCACCTGCCGGCCGTGCGGGGTTTCTGAACTGGAGGTAAAGCTTGTGCTTTTGTAACCACAGTTATTTCTCTTTAAGAAAGCAGGTAGCTTTCACACAAACCCCTTTACCCCCCCCCCCCCCCCCTCGGATGGACAGAGTTGAGGAGAAGTTGAGGGAGTGGAAGTTAAGTCTGGAGAGGAAGCCTTGGCACGGGTCTTCCCGGGGTGGTTAGGGCGAGCCGCTTTCCTCTGGGTTCCAGCGTAGGTGTTCCGGTCTGACGTGGCCGTGTGGTGGGAATCTTACAGGTTTGGAGGATTTAAACATTTGTGTGTATCGCATTGTTTCCCAAAAAGGATGAAAGTAACTTGAGTTTAAAATATTATTGGTGAATTGGGTTTTTTTTCTTTCCTGTTGATCTTCTAAACCTATTTTAGGTCTAAACAACATAGTGCTTGTTATTCTGTACTTCCTAGTGTACAGAATTTACTAAAGTTTTTTTTTTTTTTTTTTTTTTTACTCAAAAGCAGACAACAGCTTTGAAGTGTAAAGCAAAAAAGAGCTATTTCTGAGCTGCAAAGACTAGTTTCCAAACAGGTAATTTGACATCATCATATATGTTACTGCCCCTCGTATTATAGTTGAAGACTTTATGATGAAGACTGCAGTGAAAACACCGTGCCAGGTGGAGGGCCCTCTCTGCCTAGTGAACACACAGTCCTGGTTTGCTGCCCTGTTTGCCTGCCTTTTGGAATGCCACTTTGGTCTGCCTCCATACTTTTGTTAGAAAGGAGCCATATCATTCCTAATTATTAAATACTGGAACACTTTGTGTAATGCCTTGTGAAATGTCTTTCTTTTCATAGAATTTCTTTAGGTCTGTGGTCAGCAAACTCATTAGTCAACAGAGCTGCAGTTTGCCGACCACTGCTTTAGACCAGTTGAGTTTGAATTTGTCCTATAGCAACTGTTTGGATAGCCATATCCATTTATTCTTAAGTAATCTTGTACAACTTCTCTATTATTGCTCTTATTTTTTTATTCACAAACAATTTTTTGGGTTTGTTATACATACTATTGACTAGAGTTTATTTTTTTCTTTTAGCTGTCTAAAGTTACTTTAAACATTAGTTTCTATGCATAGAGTATTATTAAATCCTGGCTATGTGAAGATACTCTCTGACCAGCAGAAAAAAGTCAGTGTACTAGGAAGTTCATTGAGGGAAAGTTTGCTAAGGACAATTTAGAAATTAAATTACTGAGGGATGAGGAGTTGGAGAAATTTTTGTTTAAAATGTTTTAGAAATAATCTCTTTTTTAAAAAATCTCAGTCTGAATTCTGAAAATTTTAAGGCAGACCATTTTCTAAATTTATTTAATATGTTTTTGCTTTCTAGGAAAGCAGACAGATCTTCAGCTTCCTTATGAAATAAGCTGACCCTCATGAGAAAATTTGACAGTGGATTTATATCTTAATAGGGGCCCGGTGCATGAAATTTGTGCACGGGTAGGGCCCCTAGGCCTGGCTGGTGATCAGGGCTGATCTGTGGGGCGACCGGTGAGGCGGTTTGGGGGCCCCCACTGGCATCGGCCTTGGCTAGCCTGGCGCTGCCCGCTTGCTAGTCCTGCTGCTGGTGGTCGCCTCCCTCTGGCACCCTCCTTGGCTGGCCTGGGGCCTATGGGCTGGGGGCAGCTCCTGCATTGAGTGTCTGCCCCCTGGTGGTCAGTGAGTGTCATAGTGAGTGTTTGTTCCCCCGTTATTATATAGGACTAGAGGCCCGGTGAATGAAACTCGTGCACTGGGGTGGGGAGGTCCCCGGGCTAACCCCCCTCAGAGTCCGGGAGCCCTCAGGGGATGTCCTACTGATGGCTTAAGCCGCAGTCTGGCCTCCCTCTGTGGGAGGCAATCGGGCTGATCAGGGGAAGGCGCGACCCCCATCACCCCTCTGCTGTTGCCACTGCCGGCTGCTGCAGCCACCAAGGTGTTCTCATCAACATGGACTCCAGTTCCTTCACCACAAAAAAAATGACAACTTTCTTTAGGCATTTTCATATCATATGTCGCATAGGATATGACCTTTCTTTTTTATTTATCCTCACCTGAGGATGTTTTCCCATTGATTTTTAGAGAGCGTGGAAGAGAGGGGAAGACAGAGAGAAACATCAATGTGAGAGGGACACTTCTATTGGTTGCCTCCTGCATGAGCCCTGACTTGGGCCCCAGCCAGGGTGGAGCCTGCAACCTAGGTACATGCCCTTGATCAGAATTAAACCCGGCTACAGGGCCAGGGCTGGGGGCCGGGCCACCTGCAGGTTTGTGTCTCTGCTGCTCTGGCCCCAGCAGCCTAGCACTGCGGGGCTGGGGTTTGGGGCCGACCCCACTGCGTGTTGTTCTCTCCGGCTCCGGGGCCTGGCGCGGGCCGCTCTGTCTGTTGTTCTCTCAGGCTCTGGACCCATGCCAGGCCCCTCCTCCTGAGCTGGTTGTGACGGTTACGGTGTCCTGGCCTAATTTGCATATTACCTCTTTTTATATATATATATATATATATATATACACACACACACACACATATATATATATATATACACATATATATATGTATATATATATGATTATAATTCTTAGTAGTATTTTCTTTTTTTAATTGTCAGACTGTAACAGAATAGGACAAGAAAAATGGAATTCTGGGGAAAGGTCAAAAGTGAGTGTGTGCATTAGAGTTCTTTTTTTAATTTATTTATTTATTTTATTGATTTTTAACAGAGAGGAAGGGAGAGGGATAGAGAGCCAGAAACATCGATGAGAGAGAAACATTGATCACCTGCCTCCTGCACACCCCCAACTGGGGATGTGCCCGCAACCAAGGTACATGTCCTTGACAGGAATCGAACCTGGAACCCTTGAGTCTGCAAGCCAACGCTCTATCCACTGAGCCAAACCGGTTTCGGCTGCATTAGAGTTCTTAACACTAAAGTATGTAGTAGGAGTTTGGTAAAATAAAAAGAATTGTAAAATGAGTTATAAAGTAAAATAATTTTTCTTTTAACATGGTAAGGAAGATGGATAAGATTAAACAAAAACATAGGATCTTTGGGCTAACTCACATTAGAAGAACTTGGTTTTCTCAATAGGGTTTGGCCACCTGAAGGAGGCAAGTATATTTGAGACCTGGGGGAAAATATAAAAGGTTTGGAATTCTCACATTGGAATTCATTGAGAAGCCATTATGGATACATAGCAATACATCTTACAAATTTAATTGAGTGCCTACAGGTGGTACTTAATGACTGAAAAGTACTTGAGATATGGCAGTGAGCAAAACAGACCAGGTGCCTTACCTCATGGAGTAAATTTACATTTTGAAAATGCGTGTGTGTGCATGTATGTGTGTGTGTAGTATACTGTAGTAATGGACACAAGCAGTGCCATTTTATATCTGTTCCCCACTGACAGGTGCAGAGTAGAAGCGGAGAAAAACCATTAAATGAATTGACAGAATAGGCAAATAGGTGAGGAAGTTAAGGATGCTAACAAGGCATTTTTGGAATGGCTTTCCTTCACAGACTGATTACTTGAAAAAATTACCTAATGACCATCTTTTCAAATCCTTCCCATTAGTAAACAGATGACAATTATGGAATTGACCCTCACCACCCTGTTGAAATTTCTCTTAACAAAGGTTATCATCAGTAATCTTGTTGCTAAGTCCAAGTGGACATTTCTCAGTACTTTTCTTACATGACAAAATAACATCTAGCATTTTTATACCCCGTCTTTATACACTTTTCTCCATTTCTAGTACACTGGTTTCCCTTCAGTCTTTTTGTACCTTCACGGTGTTCTTTTTCTCTTTAAATATCAGTGTTCTTCATTCTTTTCTCTTACTCTTCATCTTTGCCTGAGCCTTCTGTTCCATTTTAAGTACTTTTATGACTGTATGACTTGCAAATTTCTCTCCAGCCTAGATTTCACTTCTGAGAGATTCGTATTTGTTCACTAGACAAATTTAATTTGGTATACCATAGGTATCTCAAACTCAACATTTTTTCTCAACCAAAACCTGTTCCTTTTCAAGTCACTTTGAATGTATCATCGTATACCCAGTTGCTCAAGCTACAAGTGGTTCTAGGGTCATCCTTGTATTCTTTCCTCACTGCCTCATCTCCCTAGAATACGTAGTCACCAATTCCTGTGATTCTGCCTTGGAAATCTTGCTTGTATTGGCTCCTCTACATACCTACTGTTTTGATTATTGGAAGTCTTTCTATATAAATAGTAGTTTATAATAATAAACTATATAAATAATAGTTTATATGAATGTGTCTACAGAATAAAATTTAGAAGGCAGAGATCCTATATTTCTAATGGTGACTCTGAGATGATTAGAATGGTTGGCATGAAGAAGAGAGAAATAATTTGCCTTTATTTTGCACCTTTTATGGGGTAGATTTTTATAATGTTAAGAGAATTAGTCCACTTCCATTTTTCAGTTTTAACTTTTTAAATATTTAATGATCATTTTTTTAAAAAAATGTATTCTTATTGATTTCAGAGAGGAAGGGAGAGGGAGAGAGAGAACATCAATGATGAGAGAGAATCATTGATCGGCTGCCTCCTGCATGCCCCACACTGGGGATGAAGCCTGCCACCCAGGCATGTGCCCTGACCGGGAATCGAACACTGACCGGGAATCAAATCCTGAATGGTTCATAGGTCGACTCACCCACTAGGCATGTGCCTTTTTAATACATTTGGTATTATGTTATTACATACTAGAGGCCCAGTGCATGATTAAATCATGCACATGTAGGGTCCCCTAGGCCTAACCTGCCATTCAGGCCATATCCACTGCCCCGCAAAGCCTAGCACGCTCTGCGGACACTGCTAGCAGCCTGCTCCCCGCTTTTGATGGCAGGGGGTCCGCTGGTGCTGGAGCGGACACACAGCTCCCCTGCTTTCGCTCCCCGCTTTTGATGGTCCGCAGCAGGACGTGGGCTCGCTGCCCCAGAGGCCCCTTCTGTGCCGCAGCACAGCCATGGCGCAGACGCTGAGCTCGCGCTGCTGCTGGTGATGCAAGCTCAGCATTCTGCTGGCCCAATTGGCCACCCCGGCCACCCCAAGTCCCGCCCCCTGCGCCTCCCGCTGGCCCAATCGTGGGCGTAGCGGAGTGATGGTAATTTACATATTACCCTTTTATTATGTAGGAAGGATTCTACCTCATTGTATTGTTAATCACAATATAACAGTAGACAAAGTTTATTTTATAAACTTAATAGACTTTATTTAGGAAGTGGTTTTCTTAGAAAGGTTTAAAAATATTTGATCCATTTTTTCCCAAACTAATTTTAATGAGTTCAAACTGTTTTAGAACCTTATTTTAGTAGTCTTCAGTTATTAGCCTAAAAATAGATTGTTAATAAATTTACAAATTTATCTTAAAGGGCTTATTACTCTATTGCTAGAAAGCATAACATACTCTAATTTTAAGAAGTTATGTAAGAATTTTTACTTACTTTTAATAATTTTCCAATCTAATTTACATTTTAAGACAATTTACTTTTAGTACTTTTAAATAAATCACCTGTATTGCATATGTATTTTTAAGCTGTTTAATATTACAGATATGATCAATGGTTCATCATTGATTTTTCTGTCTCCTTCTCTCTTTCTGAAATCAATAAAAATATTTTAAAAATAATAAAAATGATATCAATACATCTAGAATATAGTAGTTGCCAAATGTTTAGTTTAAATGAGTCATTTCAGCTTATTGGACATATCTATCTATGGGTATCAATTATTGCAAAAAATGTATAAGACAGAGAAAAGAGGAAAACAGCTTCATATTCCTATCCCTCTAACCCAGTGGTCGGCAAACTCATTCGTCAACAGAACGGCAAACCGCGAGCCGCAGTTTGCTGACCACTGCTCTAACCAATAATTGATTGCATGCAAGCATTTTATTGTATTTTCTTAAAATCTGTATACAGCCGAAACCGGTTTGGCTCAGCGGATAGAGCGTCGGCCTGCGGACTGGAGGGTCCCGGGTTCGATTCCGGTCAAGGGCATGTGCCTTGGTTGCGGGCACATCCCCAGTGGGGGGGGTGCGGGAGGCAGCTGGTCGATGTTTCTCTCTCATTGACATTTCTGGCTCTCTATCCCTCTCCCTTCCTCCCTGTAAAAATCAATAAAATATATTTAAAAAAAAAAAATCTGTATACAATTTTGCATATTGCTTTTTTCCTCTTTTACACTATACTAGAGGCCCGATGCATGAAATTCGTGCAAGAGTAGGCCTGCTTTCTCCCGGTTGCTGGCACTGGCTTCCCTCTGGCACCTGGAACCCAGGTTTTCCTTGCAGCCCCAGCTTCGTCCGGAAGGTGTCCGGTCTAATTAGCATATTATGCTTTTATTATAGATTATTATAGATGATGATATATTATAAACACAGGCAATATTATTTAGCTTTCATAATTACATGTTTTGAAGGGTACTCTTCCCTAATAGCATTCAGTCTACCGTTTGATATTTAGTTTGTTTTCAATTTATTACAATTTTAGCATAATAAACAACTTCCTTTATTATAGTCTCCTCCTTTTCAACTGTGCCCCCACCACCACTCCATATTTTTTTAAATTAACTACGGAGACGTAGAAGTACTAGATCAAAACAATTTTAGTTCTTGATACAGTATTGCCAAAATGCTTTCTGGAAAGCTTATACCTGTTTAGGTTCTCACCATAATGACTGAGTGTCTGGTTTCCCTTTGCTGTCATTAGGATTTAATAATATATATAATTGAGCGAATTTAATAATCTCTTATTTTGATTTTCAGTTGGATTGTATTCATATCTTTATCATTTTATGTTTACTGATTTTTTTGTAATTTGTGTGATCAGATTATTTGGGTGGGGAGGGTTTTTTTTAAAAAACATTCTTCATATAGTAAAGATATTAACGGTATACTTCATATTTATTTCAGTGGTTTTTCCCAATTTATCATTTACTGTTTATTCTCAGCATACTTAGAATTTACTTTTATGTGAATAAAATCTGTTGAACTTTTTTTTTGGTGCATCCCACATTAGTAGCTCTCTTTTTAAAAGTTCTATTTTGTATGTTGTTTGATTTTTAAAACTTATTTTTAATCTACTTACTATCTTGGTGTTGTATAAGGCAGCCTTTTTCAGTTGGAGAGAATTAAACTCTAATGCTCTGAGCCCTCCATTGTTTACTGTGAATTAATTCCTCTCTGTTTCTGGACTGGTACTGGGTATGCACCATCCTTGGAAGAATTGAGAAAACAGTCACTTAAGTCATTTTCCTGGGTTCTGTATCTGAGATGAAGAATCCTAATTATAGAAAGACTGTTAAAGCTCTAAATAAATCTCTTTCAAAATTGGTTAGCAAATTGCCTCATCAACTGAATAATCTTGCATCAAAGACTTCTTGTGAGGATTAAATGATAAAATGCACATAAAATTGTATAGTGCTTGGCTTACATATAGTAAATACCAAGATATAGATGGTAGCTATAATTTTTCTCATTTTTTTCTAATTAGGTATATTTGAGGATTTTCTTTTTTGGGTGGGTACTAATTTACCCATATGGGCATTCAATGTGGTTGAATTATCTTGGAACTAGTTTTCTATTTTCTTGACTTCTATTGCTATTCTTTTTATTTTTCATACAGTAATTTTTTTCCTGACTTGTTTATTCATACCTGTTCTATTAAATTCCAAGAAGAATTACAGTGAGGTTTTTGTTGGAATTTTATTAAGCCTGTACATTTAGAAAAAAAATGGTATGTTTGTAATACTTGACTTCCTACCAGAGAAGAGAGTTTGTTTTTATCCTTATAAAATTTTATCTTCTATTGTTTTATAGAGTTTAGTAGTGCTTCTCCACATAGGGCAAATAATATTATTCCTACATATTTTTTTTTGTCACTACAGACAGTCCTCTGGTTACGTCGTACTTGATGTACATCGTTTTGTGGTTACGTCTCCATCTCCCATTTATTTATTAAAAATAAAGTTCCGTCATTTTGACGTATGTACATATGTGCTTGATGTTTTTTATTATTTATTTACCACAAGGTCAGGAATTGTCTCTCTTTTAAATTTTTTTACTGTTTCACTTCATTACTGCTGTGTCTGTGCTCCATGTGAGTGACGTAGGTGCTTATTATGTAGGTGGGTTCCGACTTACGGAAAAAAGCGCGTAACCCGAGGACCTACTGTATTATAAGTGGCATAAATTTTCCCAGTGTATTTTCTGAAAGGTTATTGGTGATTATTTGAAGTTGTCTAGGTTTTTTAATGCATATATATATGTGTGTGCATATATATATATATATATATATATATATAAATATGTTTATATTGATTCTAGAGAGAAAGGAAAGGAGAGGGGGAGAGAGGGAGAGAGAGAGGTACATCTATCCAAGAGAGAAACATCAATCGGCTGCCTCCTGCACATCCCCTATTGGGAATCGAGCCTGCAACCTTGGGCATGTGCTCTGACCAGGAATGGAACCAGTGACCTTTTATTTTTTATTGTTAATTCTTACGGGAGGACATTTTTCCATTGATTTTCAAAGAGAATGGAAGGGAGGGGGAGAGACAGAGACAGAGACAGAGACAGAAACATTGATGTGAGAAAGACATCAATTGGTTGCCTTCAGCATGTGCCCCGACCGGGGCCAGGGATTGAGTCTGCAACCGAGGTACATGCCCTTGACCGGAATAGAACCCGGGACCCTTCAGTCCGCAGGTCAAGGCTCTATTCACTGAGCCAAACCAGCTAGGGCCAAACCAGCGACCTTTGGTGCATGGGACAACACTCAACCAACTCAGCCACAATGGCCAGAGCTTAATGCATATTCTTTAAAAATACCACCTTCTCTCTTTTCAGTATTAACATTTGTTTCTTATTTTTCTGTATTTTTTTTTTTTTTTTTTAGACTTCCGAAACAGTGCTAAATAACTGATAATGTGGCATTCTTGTTTTGGTCTTTATTTTAATAGGGATGTCCTTCAGGTTTTATTTTAAAATTATTGGCCATTGGTTTAAAATGTACTTTTTTCAACTCCAGAAGTTTATTAAAGTAACGTATGTTCATTGAAAAAACACACACAACCACTATAAAAATAAATATAGCTATAAGGAACTGTCAATATATTTGTACTTTTAAGATTTTTTTCAAATTTGAAGTGCTGAATTTTATCACATCACTTTTTATTTTGAGATGAAAAAATTTAATCTGCCCTGTAATCAGTTAACACATGATTCTGATAGGTATCCTAGCATTAAAACATCCAGGGGATCAATCCTACCTTGTCATGGATGATAGTCCTTTTAATATTGTGTTCTAGTGATGAATGGGATAAGTTAGGATCTTAGAATTAAAGCACCTAGTATTTGTATTCATCTTTGACATTTTTAACTGCATCACCTTGGCAAAATTATCTAACTCCTTTTAATGTTAGTGTTATTGTTTATAAAATGAGAAGCCTATTACAACCCTGATGTCCTTTCCTGCCATTAGATTATAAAGTTGTCTTACCCTCTCCTTCACTCAGCCTCTCTCCAACAGGCACAGTTCCATACCCAGGGGAAATTTAGTTCACAGGTTATGTAGAAATCTTATTTTCTCTTAAATATCTCTGCTCTTAAACCTTTGCTTGCTTCTCCCATTGCTGCTACTGTTTCTTATCTCTGACTCGGGCATGAAATTCACTTCCTTCCTTGATTTTTACAAAATTCCTAGAAATACAATTTAAAAGGCAAAGTATTTTAAAAGTGATTTAAGCCACTGTATTCTTTGCTTTTATAGGCCACCCATCTAGTCCTGCTTCTTCCTGCCTTCTCGTCTTGCTTACCATTACTTTCCTTTCTATTAAAACCAAGCCTTCCTCAGTGTTTCATACAGAGCAGTTCTGCCCTCTGAATCTTTGACATAAAGCAAATGCCCTGGTTTCTGGAGAGTATTAGTTTCTTTTCTAAGAGCACTATTGGTTTTAGTTATTAATAACTTTTTCCTACCACATTATCTTTTAGGACTTTGTTGAATAAATTAAATGAAATAACCTTAAAGTTTACAGGCAAGTCTATATAGTGGATATTCAGAGGTTTTCCTTCCCTGCCCCCGCCCAATCACTCCAACTACTTAGCTCATATTAATCATACTATGTCTAAATCAATGTGTTTGTGATATGTGGTTTTCAGTGCCTCTTTTAATTTTGTAAAATCAACTTTTCCGAGATTCTTTTATATTGCTAAGTTTCATGGAGTGATTTAAATATTAGAGTTTGTCTTTATGTGTTAAAAAGGTTTTTACTTGTTTTATAGGAAATTAATTGTTAAAGCCAGTATGGCCGCAGGAGGAGGTCCTTTTGAAGAAGGCATGAATGATCAGGATTTACCAAACTGGAGCAATGAGAATGTTGATGACCGACTCAACAATATGGTATGATTATCTTATTGATGGTGTGTTACTGACTACTGATATTAAAATTCAGCTTTCCCTTGACTTAGCTAAATCAGACTCACTGAAACTATCTGTAAAGTAGACACATGTTTTCTAACTGGCCAAGATATTAAGTCAGTGATGGCGAACCTATGACACTGACACGTGTAGCCATTTCTGATGACACGCGGCCGCATGCCAAGGATGAAACATTTGCTGCTCCTGAGGATGAAACATTTGCGACTAGAGTCTTGGAGTTAGTTTTTTCCTCAAAGTGACACACTACCCGAGTTATGCTCAGTTTTTTGGCGAAGTTTGACACACCAAGCTCAAAAGGTTGCCCATCACTGTATTAAGTGATGCTGGGCTATTTGTTACATTAGTGAAGACATTTTTGTTTGCAGGTAACAGATACCAACTTGAGTTAGCTTAAGCCAAAAAAGAGGTTTCTTTAATAAGGATATACAGCTGTTTTATGGAAAACAGTTTAAGGGAATAAAGTTGGGTTTTAAGAAGGGACTAGAAAAAGGAACTAGAAAGTTTTCAAGAATTACTTTTTGGCTACTTTCACTCTCCTTCTGAGTGCCTCTGTTTAACACAACAGCCCAGCTTTCTCTCTCCTCTGCTTCACATGGTGCACTATGGCTGCCCTTTGATTCTAAAGTTTTCAGTTATAGCTGCAATTAAATACTGATTAGTTATTTTTTTCACTGACTAGTGACATTTTGAAGTATGAATATCCCAATTTAGATTAGATATGCATCTTTTTTCCAGTTATCTATGGCAGGATGGGATGGGGTAGATAGACTAAGAGGTTGGCAGGAACACCAACACATGGATTGGGGTGGAGGGACAGTTTGTAGAGAAGGAAGTTTTGTTATAAATGAGGAAGATATCCCAAAGGTTTTATTATTGTGAAACTAAAGGATTCTTCTAATCTGGATATGGTGGGAATTTATAGACTTTTTGTTGAATGAGTTAGGTTAGTAAATAAAAATGTTTTCTAGTGGAAACATTAAGCATTTTTTGTTATAAAATCTTATGTAATAAGAACACTGTTTCCCATAAAAATAGTAAGTTATGTTTATTGCTCACTGTACACTAGGCACTGTGTTAGATGTTTTCTACATGTTATTTTTAATTGTGTTTTAAAGGTGACACTATTTTAGAGATTAGGCAGCTGTGATTATGGGAAGTTAAATTGCTTAGGGTCATGCAATGGAGCATTTCTTCAGAAAACAGTAATTACTTTAGAACCCAGGTTGACTCCAGATCTGCCTTCTTATCATTCATACTAACTTTAAAGGAGGCCAGTAAAGGTATCTATAAATTCATTTCCCTTATGTATGTCTAAGCGATCATTATGACTGGTCGACCAAATGACTGGTCACTATGATGCACACTGACCACCAGGGGGCAGATGCTCAATGCAGGAGCTGCCACCTGGTGGTCACTGCACTCCCACAGCCAACCTCCCCTGGCCAGCCAACCTCCTGCGGTCTCTCCACCGGACCAGCCCCGATCACTGGCCAGGCCGAGAGACCCAACCCATGCACAAATTCATGCACTGGGTCTCTAGTTCATAAATAATAAAGAACCATTTATAAAAATGCTTTTGAAAATATTCAGACTGACCCTAGGGTTGGAGTTTGGGGATTTTTTTTTGGTACTGATCTAAAACTGATGGTTTAGTAATCCTCCTATATAATAAAAGGGTAATATGCAAATTGTCCCTGTGACTGGGAGTTTGACCAGGGGTTGGGGCCAGCTGGCCAACAGCCCACGGCCCCTCCCCCTGGCCAGCCCCGCCCCCGATCAGCCCCCCTACCCTGATCAGGGGCGAGGCTGGCTGGCCAAACACCTGGAGTCCCTCCCTCATCTAGCCCTGCCCCCAATTGGCCCAGATTGGGCGGGCTGGCCAGACCCCACCCATGCACAAATTCGTGCACCAGGCCTCTAGTCCTAGCTAATAAAGAGGGAATATGCTAATTGACCCTCATGCCATTGCAAAGATGGCAGCGCCCACAGCCAATAAGAAGGGAATATGCTAATTGACTGCTCTGCCCTCATATATGGCAGCATCCACAGTCACAAGATGGCGGCGCCCAGTCCCCTCAGCCCTGCCAGGGCGGCAGGCATGCGGCAAGGCCTGCTTCATGTGCCTGCCTCTGGAGTCCCCCAGTCCCCTCACCACCCCCAGCCACCCAGGGCCGGCCCGAGGTGCAGGCAAGCCTCAGATGGCAACTACCTAGCTGCCCAGGGCCGCCCGAGGCTCAGGTAACCAGGGCCAGCTGAGGCTTGCGCTGCTGGCAGTGGCATCAGCAGAGGTGTGATGGGGCATCGCCTTCCCCTGATCGCTGGGTCACCTCCCACCCCTGAGGGCTCCCGAACTGTGAGAGGGGGCAGGCCAGGCTGAGGGACCCCCCACCCCCCCCCCCCGCTCCAGTGCATGAATTTTTATGCACCGGGCCTCTAGTAGTAAATAATTGTCTCTAAGATTACATGTTGATGTGAAAGTGTTTTGTCATTTTTAAGGCTGACCAAAATTTTTTAAGCATAAGTGATTTTCCTGGTTTGATAGAGGCCCTATTAACCCTTGCCTTTATTTTTTTAAAGGATTGGGGTGGCCAACAGAAGAAGGCAAATAGATCATCGGAAAAGAATAAGAAAAAGTTTGCTGTAGAAAGTGATAAGAGGGTAACTAATGATATTTCTCCGGAGTCATCACCAGGAGTTGGAAGACGAAGGACAAAGACTCCACACACATTTCCACATAGTAGATATGTGACTCAGATGTCTGTTCCAGAGCAGGCAGAATTAGAGAAACTTAAACAGCGGATAAACTTTGGGGATTTAGATCAGGTTAGTGCATTATTTTAAAAATAAGTTATGACTAGGAAATATTTGAGATGGCTTAAATAATTTCTTTTAAGTAAAATATTGAGCTTTTTATTTTTTCTTAGTTTCTGTGCATGGAAAGAATTTTAATCAGTGATGATAATGTAGGTTCTTTGAAGGGCAACAAGGTCTTATTTCTAAATTTGCTAAAGATGTCTTTCTTTACTTTGTTACTTTACCTTATTACTAAAATTATTTCATTATGAAACTAAATTTTGTATGTTAGTACTGAATAAGATTGCTATTAAGGAAAAAGGAAAATCCATATTAGAATATTTATTATTGGCTCTGTGGAATGTGCTGGATAAACCTCGCTTAGAATAAAACTAGGGTTTATATTAGTAATCACTCAAAGTTTACAAGTAAGAGCAAGTAGAAATGATAATGAACTCTTTTTTTTTTTTAAGATGCTGAGCTTTATTTTTTTCAATTGTGGTAAACTACACATAACATAAAAATTAACCTTCTTCACCATTTCTAGGAGTTCAGTTCAGTGGCATTACTTACTCTCTCACCTTATTGTGATACCATCACCACGATCTAGCTACAGAACTATTTTCACCTTGGAAAACTAAAATTCTGTTCCCATTAAAAAACAACTCCTCATTCTCCCCTCCCCACAGCCCCTGACAACCACCATTCTACTTTCTGTCTCTGAATTGGACTGCTCTTGGTACTTCATGTGGGACTAGGTATAACAACTTGTGCTGTTGGTCAGTGATCGGCAAACTCATTAGTAACAGAGCCAAATATCAACAGTACAACGATTGAAATTTCTTTTGAGAGCCCAATTTTTTAAACTTAAACTTCTTCTAACGCCACTTCTTCAAAATAGACTCGCCCAGGCCGTGGTATTTTGTGGAAGAGCCACACTCAAGGGGCCAAAGAGCCGCATGTGGCTTGCGAGCTGCGGTTTGCCGACCACTGCTGTTGGTGATGAGTTTAATGTTAATGAACTTCACATGTGCTTTACACAGTATTTGTCCTCTTTGTGACTGGCTTATTTCACTCAGCATAGTGTTCTCAAGGTTCATCCATGTTGCAGCACATGTCAGGATTTCCATCCTTTTAAAAGCTGAGTAATATTCCATTTTGTGTAAATGATAATGAACTCTTAATATTTTACTATAACATTGGTACTTTATATAGATAAACAGGTTTTCAGATATGCATAAATGTAGATCAAGTCTTGTATGGTGATGATGATATGTCATTAGTCATTTATTTACTAATTATTAAACACATATTATATGCCAGGCACTGAGCCTAGTACTGTTTTAGGCGTTGCTTCATAAAAACAAACCTTTATGCTGGTGTTCATATTAGTTAACATTGATTCATTGGGTCTAAAGCCTATACAAAAATCTGTGAACAAGAAAGACTAGCAGTGTGAGTCATAAATATGTCCCAGTACTTTCTGTAGATTAATCTTGCTGATATCATTAGTTGAATAGTCTGAAAATTAGGAATCAAATTTGTACCAATCAAATTTTGATATTTTAGTAGAATTTTGTAGATCTGAAGCTATTTCATATCTTACTATAAGGTGTTTATGCACACCTCCTGAATCAATCTCTGATGGTGAAACTGACTAAGAATATTGGAATTTTTTTAATTGCTGAAAGGTTAATGTTTGTGGATTTGTTTTCTTTTTCATATATAGAGAAGCATTGGAAGTGATTCTCAAGGCCGAGCAACAGCTGCTAATAACAAACGTCAGCCTAGTGAGAACCGAAAGCCCTTCAACTTTTTGCCTATGCAGATTAACACTAACAAGAGCAAAGATGCTGCTCCAGGTCCTCAAAAGAGAGAAGTGATTGGCTCAGCACAATGTAAAGAGTTGTTTGCTTCTGCTTTAAGTAATGACCTTTTGCAAAACTGTCAAGTCTCTGAAGAAGATGGGAGAGGAGAGCCTGCAATGGAGAGCAGCCAGGTGGTAAAATGTTTCTTTTGCTCTTTGCCTTCACAAACCTCAACGTCTAAAACATTAACATTAAAAATCTATATATATATAAAAGCCTGAGCGACCATAACGACCAAACAACCGGTTGCTATGACGTGCACTGACCATCAGGGGGCAGATACTCAACATAGGAGCTGCCTCCTGGTGGTCAGTGTGCTCCCATAGCCAACCTCCTGCGGCCCCTCTTCCCTGGCCGGCCGCCCCAATTGCCCGATCCAGGCCTGCCAGCCAACCTCCCACAGTCCTGCCCCCCCCCCCAAGCACAAATTCATGCACCGGGCCTCTAGTATAATTATATTAGATTATGCACATAGGAATATTTGTTAGGTAGAATTAAAGTACTCCCTGACACTTTTCATTAATTTTCAGATTTATTCAAAATAAAGTAAATTTCATTTTACCTAAAACGATTGTAGAAATGACATATTCAGATAAATCAAGGATGCTGTTTATCTGCCAAATACTATATTGTCAGTTTTTAGTAAAGGGGGCTTGGGAGCAAAGTGATCAATAGATTTTATAAGAATTTTTAAAAATGGTGATATAATTCTTTGGAAAAGTACTTTCAAAAGTATTTATAATACTTTAAAATTTATTTATAAATAAATATAAACATTAGAAAAAATTTATATAAATAATAGTTTGATATGCAGTTCTATAAATAAAAATATTCAGGTAAATATGTAAACGAATTTTGAAATTTTTAAGTTAACAGTAATTGGAGTTATTAAAATAGCTGATTATGTTTTGATGAAATTCTAAATTTGATTCAGGTGTTTTGCATGTATGAATTCACACAATTACTAGAAGTATTTTTAGTCATTATATTGAAGTGTAACATATATAAAATTGTTGCTGTTGAGTGAATTATGCTCAGTTTTACATACTCTTTACTTTTATGCCTTTTTAAAAAAATATTTCCCCAGCAGATTGTAAGCAGGCTTGTTCAGATTCGTGACTATATTACTAAAGCTAGTTCCATGCGGGAAGATCTTGTAGAGAAAAATGAAAGATCTGCTAATGTTGAGCGACTTACTCATCTAATAGATCACCTTAAAGAACAAGAAAAGTCATATATGAGATTTCTCCAAAAAATCCTTGTAAGTTATGGACCTTTTAAATAATGTATTGAGTTATTTTTTAGTATATCAGTGTACATGTACTGGTGACATTCTGTGCCACTTCAGAGGAGTTGATATATTTCAGAAAATCGTGCCATCCGTTATAACATTTTACTGCCCTTTTTAATAGTTGTATGATTTATACCACTAAAATATTTCAGGCTAGAGAAAATGAGGAGGAGGATGTTCGGACTATAGATTCAGCTGTGGGATCTGGTTCTGTAGCTGAGAGCACATCGCTAAACATAGATGTGCAGTCTGAGGCTTCAGATACCACGGTAAGCGGCTTTTGGTAATTAAAGTGCTAGAAGTGAAGATTTAAACTTTTCTCCCATTTCTCAAGATTATATTTTTATAGGCATTCCTTAATGAAAAATATATTTCAGGGAAGAAACTTCAAATTGTTAATGCTGACTATATTCTTTTTAAACCTGGAAGTTTAAAAGTTTTATTTACTAACATTAAAAATACAGTTTTAATGGTTGATTTTAAAATCTAATAATTTCTGATCTTTATCTTACAGAAACAAGGTTTTTCTAGTTTGTTTTGTTAACCACAAGTTTACTTATCTTGAACAGCATTGGGAAAGTTCAAATTCATCATGGATATAAGAGCTATAAGTATAGAGTATCACTGCTTAGCATATTGTATATTTCAGGTCGCCAAGTTCATTTGCCATTGAGGACTCATTTTAAGGCTATTAGGATTTTTCATTTCTCAGGTTAGTCTAGGAACTGTAGCAAATCAGATGACTGAAAAATTGAGATGAAAATGGGACAAGGTAGTATTTTCATTGTCATTTATTCACACAGAAAAATACTATAACTTCTGACTCTACAAAATGAGATTTCTTAAAATATATCTTGAAAAATAATCAAGACTTTACAGAATTTTGAGGAAAGATTTGTAAAATACACTTAGTTCAGAGAAATTAGTGTGCTTTGAAGCTATTTTGCTTTTAAGCATTTTTATTTTAATAGATGCACCTATAACTGCATTAGTAAACTTCAAAACCTGTTACCAGTAAACCTTTTCTTATGAAACATGATATATGTATATCTTTCATCCCAAATACTATTCAGCATTAGGAATTTGAAGGTTTGTTTCCTTTTAGTATTGACCTGCATACTGGTAGTTTCTTATCTGCCTCCTTTCACTTCCCTGCCCTTCTTAATTTAAAGAGGAAATTTGAATTTTTTCTCTCTACATTATTTTCACCAGGAGATATTCACAGGGCTTGATCAAAATAGTTGTAAAAGAATGGATTCTAATGAGGAAATTGTTTTTCTGTTTATAGTGGTGCTGGGAATAATTTCTTCCTCACCTTTCATTCCAGCAGAAATGGAAGGGTTGGGGGCCTATGGGTAAAGGAATTCTGTTGGGGATGGGTGGGAAATGGTATAGTTGGTTATTACAATGTTTATATAGTGTTCACTATGAAGAGAATTTTTAATAACAAAATCATTGAAAATTGATAAATAACATAGCAGCATAAATGTTAAAATATGCATTAGCAGTTGTATAACTTGGAAATTGTCTAGGATAAGATAATTACAATAAGCAGTAGTCTAGTGTAAAGAAATTTAAAAGTCGTAAGTTTATTGACACTTGTGGGAGGGTGGATTGATTTTTTAAAAAAATAGACTGGTAAATTTTCTGTATTTATTTATAAGGGTGACTTGTATGTTAAACAGGAGTTTGTGTTAAGAAATTAATATGCTACACTATTTAATAAAGGAGGCATCTTTTAGTCTGAGAATTCGGCCGTTCATTGAGGACAAACTAGGGAATTCAGCTTCACAAGAACAGGTTTCAGACATTGACGTTACTACAAGTCCAAAAGGGAAAGGTGACAGACCTCCTCAGAATGACAGGGAACTGAGGCCTAATAGGAAATATAGCCGAAAACGTGGATTTCCCTCAAAGGTATATACTTCACAATATTAACTTGGGAAGTCTGTATATGAGCAGCTCTTTTGTTCATATTTCCTCTTCCTTATTTGCTTTTCTGTTACTGCTGTTTTTCTTAAATATGTTATAAACATGGTTAATTATATTGTAATATGCTTTAGCAAAATGCTGTTTTTTAATGTTTTTATTCTTTTCTGCTTTCTTATACTCCTCTCCAGGGGTTAAATTTGGCAGCTGTTTTGAATTTGCATTAACAAAGGACCTGAAACTTAAAATCAATTTTTCCTTTGAGAATTCAAAATGTAACAAATTTTTTTGCTATTGAGAATTCAAAATAGACCAAAGTATCTGCCTTGACCATTACTTGCCTTTTGGTTTGTAGTTGTGTTCCTATTGGAAACTCCTTCTATTCTTGTTTTGTTGTTTTTTTGTATGTGTGAAAAATAATCCAGTTGACTTTGTTTGCTAATGTTTTTGCAATTTTTTTTCCTCCAGTGTTTGCTCTAAATGATTTTCTTTTAATTTTTCATTATTTGCATAAAGGCACTCGGGAAAGGTTTAAAGACAACTATTTGTATAGTTCCAGTTAAACAGTTTGAATAAAAATAGCATTTCTAATGGTGCTCATATCCATTTGGCAAGAATAAAGGGCTATTTTAATAACTATTTTAAGACTAATTTCATGTTTTATTACTAGCTTATTACCTAGGATTAGTCTTTCTTTTATGTACATTTTTTGTTATGTACATACTTTATATTTTTTTGTGTATGTTTAAAAATGGCAAAGCTTAACTTCTAGGTGTCTTGTTTTTTTTATGGCTCCCACAAGAGTTTGAAGATACAGATTAAAATCAGCTTTGGTGATGTTACTATAAAGTGTTAAGCGAAAGGTACCCCAATTCAACAGAAAAGTCAGTGAAGTAGTTGATTATTTTTAAAACTACTGGCATTGGAGAAGAGAAAGTGAATGTGAAGCACAGTAGATATTCTTTGAAACTAATGTTCTTTAAGTCTTCTAAATAGTGACAAAGAGAACTTAAGAGTTGATAATTACTATAGCATAGTATTTGCCAGTTCTTTCCCTAAGACATTACATATACCACTTTCCTTATTTTAAGTTCCTTTTAATAACATCCTTGTAAATGAATCATATTATTCTCCTGAACTTCTTGGAGTTTATTCTAATTTGAGTCTCTTTAATTGTTTGATTCTTAGGGCCATCCTACAGTAGTTCTATCAGTACTCTGTTCATAAAATTATTTTAATTTCTCAGAAAAAATTCATAATTCCCACCGACTTGATTCTTTCTCTGCTCTGCAGAATCTGTCATTCTTCCTACCCCACCTTTCCTTCCTTAACATCCTATCAAAATGTAGTATTCTGTTAGAAGAGTAGGGGGAAAAGTTGTGATCTTACCTGAGAGTCAATGTAATGGAAAATGATTAATATTATCAAGCTGCCTACAAGGGCAGAGTCCATTTTATGGATTATTTTATAGATGGGATGACATTTGGCATAATTTTTAAACAGAAGCCTTCCACAAATACTTATGTCCTCATTGTTTTCCCATATTCATCTTTTTCCTTACCCTTAATCCTAGCTCTTAGAAAATTTGTAGGCTTTTAAAAATACCATTTAGTTTTTTTCATGTCTAACTTTGTTTCCCAAATCAAACTATGCTTCTTCAGAGATTATATCTTAGACCTCTGTGTTTATAACTATCTAAATGCATAATTTTGGGGCAGATAGTATGGTGTTAAAAACTCAAAACTAGAACCTAGGAATTTTACTTCCCCGAACTGTGATATTGGATAAATCATAGCTTTATTTTCTCTGGGCTTTTAATTCCTCATCTTTCACATAAAAAAAAAAAAAGTTGGGGTGCATATTTATCTGAAGTGCTGTTTAGCCTTAAAAATACATTTGCATTCATGAAGAATACTGGAGGAGCCTCAGCTAAGTAGAGGAAATGTAGGGTTTTCTGAAATCAGACTGTTAACCTGTATGTAACTCAGGATTTCATGCCCCAAGTTATTTATTTATTTATTTTTAAAATATATTTTATTGATTTTTTTACAGAGAGGAAGGTAGAGGGATAGAGAGTTAGAAATATCGGTGAGAGAGGAGAGAGACATCAATCAGCTGCCTCCTGCACACCCCCTACTGGGGATGTACCCGCAACCAAGGTACATGCCCTTGACCAGAATTGAACCTGGGACCCTTCATTCCGCAGGCCGATGCTCTATTCACTGAGCCAAACCAGTTAGGGTCCAAGTTATTTTTTTAAATCTGTAAACTAAAAGCATGCTTGTTGAAAGTGACTCAGGAAGTTTAGTATGGTTTGAAGGGTGGATACAGGCTTGGCTTCTTTTTGGGTTTCTGTTCCATGCACCATCCTCTTAGCATGTTCTTATCCCTAAGTATTTTTATTTCCATTTTCTCGACTTCCCTTTATATTTGATAGTAGTCCCCACCTACAGCCCTTAGTTCAGCTTTTTGAAGTATTATTCTGAAATGTTATTTTTTATGGATGCGAAAGTTATTAAGCAGTAATAAAACCTCACTAATTTAAAAAATTGTTGGGAATTCATCTCTGGATTAGTGAAAAATCTAAAGGTAATTGTGTTTAGTAAATAGTTCAGAATTCTTTATAATTAGAATATCAAAGTTTTGCAAATGGATGTGACTAACAAGGATTAAAGTTAATTTAAAAAGTTTGCTTTTTAAAGTGTAAAAAATCCATAATACTATGTTGTTTAGTAAATCCTTTAGGAATAGATAGCTTTCAGGTTACCTTGAGGTCTGAACTGTTTCTGGGAGATGGGAGAATTTTTAAATTAGGTGGAGTTATAGACATTCTTGAAGGTTTTCTTTTTTTCCTAGATCACATTTTGCCTTATTTGTGCGATGTTTCTTTTCCTAATTAATCACCATTAATTCTTTGCTGGAATATTTGATATCAGTCTGGAGACATTTCTCTTAGTCATTCCATTAAGATCTGTACCTATTTTTGCTCTGGTTTCACATTTTACCAATGACTTTGATGAAATTATTTTGGATCAAGTCTGAGAAAGTTAACTACTTATAGTTACCCCTCCTCCTTCAGATTTCTTTCTTTTTTTTTTTTAAGATATAAATAGTGTTGAAATAAGCCAGAAATAAGAAGATGAGTTAATAACAGGAAAGAATGTAACATACGTTTCTGAGTTAATAGAAGCATTTTATATAAATATTAAGTAGAATCATTAAACTTTTAAAATTCAAGATTTTTATAAAGCAAGTCTATGATGAAAAATATAATGGTAAATAGTTCAGGCATAATTTTGTTTATAATTTATTGTTTCCTAGTTATATTTAAATTTGTCTCTTTGCTTAATTGACTTAATTTTTTTGTTGGGTTATATATGAATAATTTTAAGTTTTTAAAACTTAGTTTTTAAATAATCTGATCCTCTATTTTTTAGGCAAAAATTCTGGCTACTTTGGGGGGAATATCAGAGTATTCTAAATGAACTTAATTTAGAAGAAAAAAATATTTTTGATACAAAATATAAAATTTCTGCTTTACTTTTGCTTGTATAATGTGATGTGAGTAAATTAAAGCCTTTCACATCAGATTATCAAATAAAAAATGTGTTTTTAAAATTGTTTGGTGGGTTTTTTTAAACATCTCTTAGGAGTGGGGCAAAACTGTGGGGTTTTTTTAGTCTTTTCAAGGGTACTTTTAGGGCATTAGCCTGGTGTGATTTGCTCTTCCTTTTCTGTAAGGGCTGAATCCCTCCTTTATTTGTATATATGTAGGTGCTTATAGCTCCTTTTGCCTTTTAGACTTCCTGTCTTTTATTGTATGCCTTTTTCTTTATTTTCCTTTTGTTGATTCCTCTTTATGTTAAGCAATTGCTTATGGTCTTTGACTATGAAATTACCTATCTACCTTCTCTTAATATGGCAGGCTTCCTGTGTTACCATTTTTTTTTCTTAAAGTGTACTAAACCTGCATCTAGGGTTGTATATTTAGTACTAATTTATTATATATGTATGTACTTTGCCACTGGCAATTGAAATGGAAACATGAATTTTAGTAGCTATAATTGTTGTTGGTCTTATTTTCCAGGCCAGAGATCCTCAGCAGGAACCTATGGAAGAGATAGAAAATTTGAAGAAACAACATGATTTATTAAAAAGGATGTTACAGCAGCAGGAGCAACTGCGAGCTCTGCAGGGAAGACAAGCTGCTCTTCTTGCTCTGCAGCACAAAGCAGAGCAAGCTATTGCTGTGATGGATGACTCTGGTATGCCGCAGTCTTAGAACGTTGTTTTATAAGCAAGGCGTGATAGTACTGCGAGGTGGATGCTGGTTATTAAATAGTCAGATCTTGATCATTGACAGGTTTAGAAACCTAAATGTAAGGCTTACCCTGTCCTGTGCTTTTCTCTGGTTATGCAGAAAAGATTGCAGGGACAACTCCTGGCCATCATACTGTACCGGGCAGACAGCCATCTCGCTCTCCTTTTCATCAGCGAGTACCCTTACGAGGTAAAAGGGACAGGCTGTAGTTCTGTTTTTGTACCTCCGACTGATAGTGGTGTTGATGCTTTTATTTCCACCTTTTGTACTTTATTTAGGTAGGATTGCTATATTTTGCTTGTCTCCCAAGGAAGGGTTAAGACCTTAAGTAAGATGGTGATTAGATTTGTAGAGCTTTTTTAGCTTCTGAGGTTACTGGTAGTTCTTTTATTTCAATTAGGTATCCATTTGTGTACAGTAGTTTCTTTGGGCTGTTTTTATCCTATACAGTCTTCCTGAGACTCAGAAATACTTTTTTTCCCCCCTAATAGTCGTATATGACTTAGGTGGAAATTTTATTGCATTGTTTAGTATTGAGTTTAATTTGTCTCATCACCTTCAAACCTAAGTATTTAATCTTCATTAAGTTGGAAACAAATTGTTACTTTTTAAAACTCAGGTAATATTTCTAGTAGTCTGTCATCCCATTCTAATAATTTATCACCCTGTGGGCTCTCCATTTTAGGTCCTCACTGAAGTTACCTTGTTAGTAGATTTATCCTGCTGCTCACACCCAGCCCACTGGCTCAGCCCTCTGGTCACTGTTATGCATAATTTAATTTTTCCCTTTTCATAAGGAACTTTATGACTTGCAAGTAACTTACTCTTTTATAATAATTATATAGTTATATATAATATATATAGTATAACATATAGTAATAAGTATAAGATTTAAAAGAAAATCCTCACCAAGCCTATGCTCATTGATTTTTAGAGAGAAAGGAAAAGGGTGGGGGGGGGGGGGCGAGAGAGAGAGAGAGAGAGAAACATTGATCAGTTGCCTTCCATAATCACCCCCACCAGGTATGGAACCCTCAGCCTAGGTATGTGCCCTGACCAGGAATTGAACCCACAACCTTTTTGTGCACAGCATGATGCTCCAACTGAGATTCCTGGCCAGGGCAATAATTATAAGATTTTTATTCCCACTTTCCCTTTTAAAATTCAAAGTATCATTAGCTTTTACATTTAGGAAAAACATATATTACTAATGACCAATACTAGTTTGGTTAATAATACATTTTAAACATTTTTCAAATTTGGAGTGTTAGATTTCAGAGACTTTCCTGTGATAGTTATGTTATTTGAAATAGTTAAGTTTACATCATCTCATTTGATTATCACAAAATTAGTCTCAGGAGCTTTTCTTGTTTTCTCACTTTATAAAGAAGGACCTCCAGCACAGAGTTTGTGACTTGTCTAAGCTTATACGAAATTTTAGTAGCATCAGATCTCTTGAGTTTTAGGTCAGTGGTCTTCTGTTTATGAACTTTTATTTTTAAGTAAGCAGATAATCTATTTTAAAAAATGTGTACTGTTACGAGGCAGGGACCAGGAATAGGACGAATAAGAGTTTTAATTTATTTTATATACTATTTCAAAAAGAACTTTAGGTTAATAATTTTAAGACAGATTTACTCTTGTATTTATGAGATTTTGCAGAGGAATACTGATGGAAAGCCACAATTGTTTTATTTAATTTTCTGGTATATAAGAGCACTCCTGTGAAAGAGTGCTCTTGTAATCATTTAACTAGAAAGCTGTGTGTTAGTTATCTAGACTGTAATTTCTTCCTTTTTAGAACATAGTTTGGACTAGATGTGTGGGATTCTCTCCAGCCCTGAAATTCGAATTTCTCAATAGAAAAAGCTAGTATTTTCCTTTTAAACAGAAACAGTTTATAGCCAGTGTCTCATTTAGAGCTAGGATAAGCATGGGGTGGCTGGATAGTAGAGCACCAATCATTATCAAAATTGTCATCAGAGTACTGCCTTAGAAAGGAAGATAAAAACTATGGTCTTTTAGTATGACTAGTATTATAAGCAATTACTTCAGTAAATTATCTGTTCTGTTGCAGGGGTCAGCAACTGATGGCCAACTGGTTTTGGCCCACTATCTGCAATAAAGTTTTAGGGAATATAGCCATGCCCATTTGTTTATGTATTTTCTGTGGTTACTTTTGCCCTATAATGGCAGGGTTGAGTAGTTGAAACAAAAACTGTATTTCTACAAAGCTTAACATATTTAATACTATCTGAATTTTGAAGAAAGTTTGCTAGCTTCTGAACTAGAGCATAATTTGTTAGTGGAGATGGGAATTGAGACCTATCAGAATCAGCTGTTCTTTTTCAGACAAGTACTTTCCCTAACACAGCCCCAACCCAGACTACTAGACCTGTCCCCATCCCTACTCCATTCAGTCACTGTTCTTAATTGGGATGTAAAAGTATCCCTCCTTAAATGTTGGGATAGAAAAAGATGAACCACTATCTTAGAGTTTTGTCAGTTTCCCTTTATTTTCAGATTAGATGGAAACAATAAAATGATTGGTTGACAAATAAATATGAGGGTTAACTAGTTTCAAATTATGTTAGTGGAGGTGTTTTAAGTCCTGTTTCCCCACAATTTATTTTTAGTTTCTCATAAATTAAGGTGTTGTATTTATTTATTTACTTTAATTAATCGTTCTTAATTTTTTTTCCAGTTGTAACAGAAACTACAGGTAGCCTATCTGGAGTTAGTATCACATCTGAACTAAATGAAGAATTGAATGATTTAATTCAGCATTTTCATAATCAGCTTCGTGATTCTCAGGTAACAATTTTTTCACTATAGCTGAGTTTAAAATCACATTAATTAAAACAGTGGAGCTCAAACTTTACTGAGCGTAAGTATTATCTGATATGATGGTTAAAATAATGTAGATTTCTATTCAGTGGGAGTCTTCCCACCTTTAAAATTATGATTCATACATTTAGCGTGGGCTTTCTTCCATGTGTTCTAGTGCTGGTAGTCTAGGGACTATACTTTGAGAAACAATAAATTAGAAGAAAATCTATTTTGAATGAAGTGATTAGTGAAATTTTTCCTTTGTGTATTACTCAATAACACGTTCTTTTTTCCTCTCAAAGATGAATGGTCACAATCTTTAAACTTGTTTTGTTTGAATCTATGTCCTTGTAATAATTTCTAACAATTTTAAGAAAGTTCTTAAGTTTAATTTCAGAATAAGTTCATAATTTATTGACCTTTTATTTATTTAAAAAAAAATACATTTTTTGATTGATTTTTTTACAGAGAGGAAGGGTGAGGGATAGAGAGTTAGAAACATCCATGAGAGAGAAGCATCGATCAGCTGCCTCCTACACACCCCCAACTGGGGATGTGCCCGCAACCAAGGTACATGCCCTTGATCAAAATCGAACCTGGGACCTTTCAGTCTGCAGGCCGATGCTCTATCCACTGAGCCAAACCGGTTAGGGCATGACCTTTAAAAATAATTATATAAATGCAAACATTTCAGTCTGTGGGCCTTGAGTAAGAAAAGTGAATTAATACCTCTCCTGTGGAATTGAGTATGATTGAAGATGCACTATCACCTGCCTGCTGAGCAACTGGAAATAAAAGAATATGGCCCGAACACTCTTGGGAATTATTGAGCAATATCTAGTACATATTTTCCAGGAATCCTGCAATATCCCACCTTAAGAAATTCTATGTTCACAAGGAGTCATGTTATGTACAAGAATGTTCATGCAGCATTGTGTTAATAGCATAAAAAGCAACCTAAATGTTCATCCATGAACAGGAAAATGGACTAATAAGTTATGTATACATAGAGTGAAATCCTGTAACCAGTATGGTAACTGAACTAGAGCTGAGGAATGAAAAATGCAAGTTTAAGAAGGGTACCACTTAGTGTATGTTTAAAAATGTATAAAGAATGTATATTTTTTTATGAGTACATACATAGGTATTACAGACTAAAAGCATGTTAATACCTTTGGAAAGAGTAATGGGTTGGGTATTTTTATGTATAGAGCTTTAGCTGTATTTATAAGGTTATAGTTCTCTTTAAAAAAGAAATTGATGCAAATGTGGCAAAATGGTAAAATTTAAGGTCAATGGCATTTATTCAACACTAGAGACCCAGTGCACAAAAATTTGTGCACTTGGTGAGGGGGGTCCCTCAGCCCGGCCTGTGCCCTCTCCCAGTCTGGGACCCTTCAGGGATGTCCACCTGACGGCTTAGGTCTGCTTCCTGGAGGATAGGCTTATGCTGGCAGTCAGACATTGCTCTGGAAGCCCGGGAGCCCTTGGGGGATGTCCGACTGACAGCTTAGGCAGGGAGCTGGCCTAAGCCGTCAATGTTACATTCTTAGTGCTGCCAAGGAGGCGGGAGAGGCTTCCGCCATCACCGTTGCGCTTGCAGCCATCAGCCCGGCTTGTGGCTGAGCAGAGCTCTCCTTGTGGGAGCACACTGACCACCAGGGGGCAGCTCCTGCATTGAGTGTCTGACCCCTGGTGGTCAGTGTGTGTCATAGCAACCAATCGTTTCAGTTCGTTCTGTCGTAGGGTCAATTATCATATTACCCTTTATTATATAGGCTGTGATTCCCTAAGTCTTACTAGATTTTTGAAAGGTTTCATAATTTATTTTAAATAGAGGAACATAGGAAAGAAGTGGATGGAAAGCCTTTGATAGGTTTAAGAAGTTAAAAGTTTATGGTGGTGGTAAGAGAGGGATTGATAAGGCTTATCCTACCTAATAAAAGAGTAATATATGCAAATTAATCATCACTCCACCACGCCCACCAGCCAATTAGAGCGAGTATGCAAATAAACCCAACCAAGATGGCTACAGCCACAGAGAGCAGGAGGGAGGCTTGGGTTTCCCAGGCAATGGAGGAAGCCAAGCTTTCCACCTGCCCTTGCCAGCCTAAGCCTCCACTCAAGGCTACAAAGTTTCAATTATAGAAGGTAAACAAATCCAAACAGAAATGGCGGCAGCCACGGAGCTGGAAAGAGTGGGAGGCTAGGGTTTGCCCTTGGCAATGGAAGAAGCAAAGCTTTCCGCACACCCTGGCCGGCCCAGGCCTCTTCTTAAGGCTACAAAGTTTCCATTATAGAAGATACATAAACCACTAAAGAAATGGCTGCTGGCCACAGAGCGAGCAGGAGGCTTGGCTCTGCTCCAGGCTACAAAGTTTCAATTGTAGAAGGTAAATAAATTCCAGATACCAGGGCCTCCGCTTGGGTCGCCAGGGGGAGTTGCTGGCCTGCAAACCACCACATGCCCCTCGCTCAGGCCACCCCACGCCCCATGCCCCACACCCCAAGGGAACCCCCACCCTGATCCGTGACACCCTTCAGGGCAAACCAGCTGGCCCCCACCCGTGCACCAGGCCTCTATCCTCTCTAATAAAAGAGAAATATGCAGATTGACCATCACTCCAACACACAATATGGCTGCCTCCATGTGGTCAAAGATCCTGCCCCCATGTGGACACAAGATGGCCACTACAAGATGGCCAGCAGGGGAGGGCAGTTGGGAGGGACCAGGCCTGCAAGAGAGGGCAGTTGGAGGCTATCAACCCTGCAGGGGAGGGCAGTTAAGGGTGACCAGGTTGGTAGAGGAGAGAAGTTGGGGGCAAACAGGCTGGCAGGGGAGCAGTTAGACATCAATCAGGCTGGCATGGGAGTGGTTAGGGGGTGATCAGGCTGGCAGGCAGAAGTGGTTAGGGTCAATCAGGAAGGCAGGCAGGTGAGCAGTTGGGAGCCAGCAGTCCTGGATTGGAGAGGGTGCAGGCTGGGCTGAGGAACACCCTTCCCCCCCCCCCCATGCACGAATTTCGTGCACCGGGCCTCTAGTTTTGTATAAAGTGTGGCACTGTGTAGTCATGTGTGTCTTTAAAACTACGTATATGTTTTAGTGGCACAAAAGGAAGCACTATGCAATTTAGGAATAAGAAAGGCATATACTTACCCACCGTACAACCTAGGCAAATATATATCTCTCAGGAAGAACATTTATTTTTTATATATTTTTATTGATTTTGGAGAGGGGGAGAGGGATAGAAACATTAATGATGAGCTAGAATCATTGATTGACTGCCTCCTGCATGCCTTCTACTGGGGATCAAGCCTGCAACCTGGGCATATGCCCTTGACTGGAATTAAACCTGGACCCTTCAGTCCGCAGGCTGATGCTCTATCCACTGAGCTAAACCAGCTAGGGCTCTCATGAATAATTTTTATGCCTTTTTAAAATGAGGATGCAACCTTTAATTACCTTAGTTTTTATTTTTCTTCTATTTTTTTTATAAGCCTTTACCTGTTCCAGATAATAGGAGACAGGCAGAAAGTCTTTCATTAACTCGGGAGGTTTCCCAGAGCAGGAATCCAGCAGCTTCAGAACATTTACCTGATGAGAAAGTTCAACTTTTTAGCAAAATGAGAGTGTTACAGGAGAAGAAACAAAAAATGGACAAACTGCTTGGAGAACTTCATACGCTTCGAGATCAACATCTCAACAATTCATCATGTAAGTAAATCTGGCTTAGTGGTATTAGGTAGAAGACATATGTATTATAGCAGCATATAAATAGTTCCTTAGTAAATATTTGGTGAGTGAATGAACACATAGTTTCTCAAGAAAATTACGTTTTTTTGTGGGGAGATAGAACTTGCATGTGAAAAGCTTTTAAGTAATAAAGCATTATGATTAAAGCCAAATAGATGGTAGATCGGTTCTGTAATTCAGAATAGGGAAAGGATAAAGTTAGGCCTTGAAAATTGGGAGAATTTAAGGGAAAAGTAGAAGGTAATTAGATTCTTAGACATAATAATACTGCAATTTTAACATATTCAAAATTTTCCCTTAAAGAAAAACTAATCCAAATTAATACTTGGTTTAAAAACATGAAAGTGTTTATACCAAAAAAGTGAGATAAAAAATGTTTATATAGTACATATAGTTTAATGCATAAATTCCAAAACATCCTTTTAAAAAATATATAACTAGTCATTCATGTGGGAATAAGAAAGACAGTAATCATCCTAGTTATACTATAGAAACGGTCTTTTCTGCTTTGCAGATGTTTTACTTGCCTTAGACAATTTCTCATTAGCTATCCTCATCTTCACAAGCCTGGTTCCTGCCTTTTGCCCAAACAGTAGTAGGAGCTCTAGCATTGGAAATGGAGTCAATAGTCAGGCTCAGTTGGTCATTATTCTTCAGCATTCCAGCTGTTCTCTTACTAAAGAAAAAACAAGGGTTAGAGATATTTCTGGAGTCCCTGTTTCTTCTCTTTGCCATGTTCAAAAGAATCGTAATATTTCTACCCTGAAACATACATACTCCTTTTCCCTGACCTCTGTTATTCTGCTACTCTCTAGAGTATAAACTAAACCCAACACTTATCCTTCCCAAACAGATTAACACAACTAAGAAAACCTTAAAATTTGAAAGTTGTATTCAAGGCCTTGTGATCAGTGTTATTCACATAGGAAAGTAGCACATTGCTTACTGATGATGCCAAAAGTCATTCTCTTTCCACTGGAAAACTGTGCAAAGCAGCAGCAAAGGTAGAACAGCTCGGGAATAGAGTGAAGAGACTACTGGAAAGCAGCTATAGCAGTTGATAATGTAGGCAACAAGTAGTGATGATGTTGCTGTGAGAAAGAGACAAGTGACAATAGTTTTAAAGTGGTGGAAGATAGAGAAGTACAAAAATTCTTAATCTTCATTTATTGCCCTTGAAGGCATAAGATAACCTTTGTCTGATCTGTGTGAACAGAAAAGTAATTAAAATGTAGTGGTTAAAGGACTACAGAGGATTGGCCATCATTAATTAGAATGTTTTATTGCTGAGTAGTAGTTCATAGTATGGGTATACCACAGTCACTTTAATAATTTTGCTTTATTTTTTGGAATAAGAAAAGTTCTGCTTGGAGACCGGGTGTAATTTCCTCTGAGCTATAGATTTGGTATTCTCCCAAGGACATTCTATGCTAGGGCTGCCTTGTAAAGATTTGTGGGTGGTGCACTGCACATCATACACAGTGGCCTTGATGAACTTAACAGAACCAAGTTTATCAGGGGCTTTAACAAGGAATACTGTAGTTACTTTTTAAAGGTAGAGTATCATAGTTCTTGTCAATTTCCATCTTTCGTTCTTTCTGTTTTAACTATGTTTGGTTGAGGATCATGTTTATAAGTGGTCTGGATGTTAATGTTATTAAGTTTCTAAAATTTATGCAGAATTTAAGATGTTAAAACATGACTTCTGCTTTTTATTTTTCTACATCCAAACAAACTGTAAGTAAGTGTTTGGTGCCATATTTGTTTCTGGTAACTTTTTTTTCTATGTGTGTAGTTGTGCCTTCTTCAGCCTCTCCACAAAGGAGTGTGGACCAAAGAAGTACAACTTCAGCTCCCTCTGCTCCTGTTGTCAATGGAGAATCCAATAGCCTCACGTCATCAGTTCCTTACCCTGCTGCTTCTCTGGTTCCTCAGAATGAGAGTGAAAACGAAGGCCATCTAAATCCAACTGAAAAACTCCAGTAAAACACTTTTACAAATATTGTTAAATAGATTAAAATTGAATAATGGGGATAAGTTCTGGGTTTATTTAATATGATAAACATTCGTAAGTGATATGGTAGTACAAGTGTGTCTGTGTGTTATATGAGCAGTCTTTAGGCTTCACAGGAGCCTTTGTTGGCTGCTATTACATGAAAATAATGCATGCTTTACTTTGCTAAAATAGTTATTAATATTATATATGTATATATGCTGTTTATCAGGAAGTTAAATGAAGTTCGAAAGAGATTGTAATATAGATAATTTCTATGAGCAAATGTATTCCCGTTTTCAAATAAAGAATTAGAAACAGCTGAACTACAGTTAAAATAAGTGGTTTAGAAGCTGGCTTTACAGTCAGATAGCTCTGCATTTGTGTCTTTCAAGGCTCTATGACTGGACAAATAACTTACCCTCACATAGCCTCTGTTTCTTCATCTGCAAAATAGGGATAATAATATACTTGTTCACAGAGGTGTTTTAAGGATTAAAAAGCATTGGCGTGCCTCCTGGCACTTAATAAAAACATAAGCTGGTCATTTTTGGGTAAACATATGATATACTTTATAGATTTCTATGTTATAGGAACCATCTACAAATGCTCAATAATGCCTGCATACCTGATTTGCCTGAGAGCTAGTATTCAAATTGAGTATTTTGTACTTCTCATTTTAGATACATATTAAGAAATCTAGGAATATTTCTGACATTGCATTTTAAGCTGTTAACATCCATACCTGCTTAAAATGAACACTTGGAACTCTTTAATATGCTTTTGTCCCTAACACAGCATGAAAAAAATAAAGCTGAAATTTTGAGTAGACTATACTTGAAATTAAATTATTTACAGTCATAGCCCCTGGATATTTGACTAGACTTAAGTTTTGTTTGTGTTGGCTGCTATTACATGAAAATAATGCATGCTTTACTTTGCTAAAATAGTTATTAATATTATATATGTATATATGCTGTTTATCAGGAAGTTAAATGAAGTTCGAAAGAGATTGAATGAACTAAGAGAATTAGTTCATTATTATGAACAAACATCAGATATGATGACAGATGCTGTAAATGAAAACACAAAAGATGAAGAAACTGAAGAGTCAGAATATGATTCTGAGCATGAAAATTCTGAGCCTGTTACTAACATTCGGTAAGAACTTTTATTTGACTTTTCTCCTGTAAGTCTGCTGTTTTGGTCAGTGTAATCTTAATTGGTCTGTGTACAAAATAGGGAAGAGTTGAGTATAGTAGTTGAGTAAGTTTGCTATTTGTTAGATCAAATGCAAGTAAATTATAAGAAGTATCTAAATTAGCTTTTTTCTACCTCTTTAATTTTAGATATAATTGTGATTTTTCAAATGTTTTAAGTTTCTAAATTGCAGAAGTTAATGAAAAGCAAGTGCCAATTATTTATAGTATGAATTTAAATGTGGAAAAGCCAATGACGTTCATAGTTTGGAAGTATTTTATCAGCAGTTCTAAACCTTGGTTATTGTTGTTATTATTTTTACCTTAAATAACTAAGCTGTTTTCTTTTTTTTAGAAATCCCCAAGTAGCTGCCACCTGGAATGAAGTAAACAGTAATTCCAATGCACAGTGTATTTCTAATAACAGAGATGGCAGATCAGTTCATTCTAATTGTGAAATTAACAACAGATCTGCGGCCAACATAAGGGCTTTAAACATGCCTCCTTTAGGTATGATTGACTCTACTCACAGAAATGTTTGCCATATTGTTCTTGGGAAGTAGATTTTCTTTTATTAGTACTCTTAAGTTTATGAAATTATGGATTTCAATGATACCTGTTTTCAGCAGATTGTCGATATAATAGAGAAGGAGAACAGGGGATTCATGTTGCACAAGGTGAAGATGATGAGGAGGAGGAAGAAGCAGAAGATGAGGGTGCTAGTGGAGCTTCATTGTCTAGTCACAGGAGCAGTGTGGCTGATGAGGCTCCAGAGGATGCTGAATTTGAACAGAAGATCAATAGACTTATGGCTGCAAAACAGAAACTTAGGCAATTACAAGATCTTGTTGCTATGGTACAGGCAAGTACTGCTTGGTTTTTAAAAAACTGCTTGTCAAATAGTACAGTCTTATAAGGTAAAATTTATGTATTTTGACAATTACATAATAGTTATACTAGTACATATTTATGTATTAAGTTCTTGCTATATGCCAGCTTTACATGCTTAGCACTTAAATTTATTTTTCAACTACAGTTGACATACAATATTAGTTTCAAGTGTACAGAATAGTGATTAGACATTTTATGAAGTGATCAGCTCGATAAGTGTAGTACCCATCTAATATTATACGTGATTATTACGTTATTGACTATATTTCCTATGCTGTACTTTATTTATATTGTGACTATTTTTGTAACTGCCAATCTGCACTTTTTAATCCTTTTCACCCATGACCCCAACCTCCCTCCTATCTGGTGACAATCAGTTTGTTCTCTGTATCTGTGAGTTCATTTCTGTTTTATTTGTTCTTTTATTTTGTTTTTTAGATTCTACCTATAAGTATTACTTACAGTTTGCTTTTTTTCCCACTTCACAATGTCTTGGAGAACTTTTCATATTAGCATATATATCCGATATCATTATAGATAAATAATTGTGAAATATTATATAGAAAAATAATTATAAAATATAAATCATACTGCATATGTATGTGTGTGTTTGTGGTATATATTAAATACAACTCTTATTAGCTGCAACAGAGTTTTCTGTAGTATTAACAGATCTTAATTTAGTTAATCTGACTCCTACTGTTAGATACTTTTGTTGTTTCCAGTTTTTTACTACTTGGAAAATTCCAGGGAATATTCTTGCCCAGCTCTCTTTGTGCATTCCAAGAATATATATTTTTTTATTGATTTGTGTGTGTGTGAGAGAGTGATTGAGATTGATAAGTTGCCTCCCATATGCGCCTGACTGGGAATCAAACCCCTTCAACCTTTTCGGTATATAGGATGACATTCCAACTAACTGAGCCACTGGCTGCATTTGTGTTTTTTAAGAGCATACAAGAAATGGAATTGCTATGTTAGATTTTTAAAAATATATATATTTTATTGATTTTTTTATAGAGAGGAAGGGAGAGGGATAGAGAGTTAGAAACATCAATGAGAAACATCGATCAGCCACCTCCTGCACACCCCCTACTGGGGATGTGCCCACAACTAAGGTACATTCCCTTGACCGGAATCGAACCTAGGACCCTTCAGTCAGCAGGTAGACGCTCTATCCATTGAGCCAAACCGGTTAGGGCTGCTATGTTAGATTTTATGCACATAGCAATTTTAATGGACACAGCTTAACTGCTCTCCAAAGTGACTCTCTTAATTGATATCTAAGCAGTGGTGTATGAGTCCTTTTTCTCCTACCCTTGATTACATTTTTTATATTGATACACTATAGCTTGTTTAACCATTATTGGAATTGGTTTTTGGCTTTTTCCAAGTTTTCCCTAATATAAGAAAGGCTTTTGTGTAAACACATGTATACAAACACATATAAGTGTGTATATACACATGTAAATATTTTTGCTTATACAAATTATAGATGTGGGGTACATAAACTGATAACATTGTTTACATATGGAGAAAGGAGTCAGTTGGGGACAGAGATGGAAAGAAGACTTTTCTAAATGTCTTTTTTACTTTTTTGAACTTTGGTTATATGACAGTATTACCATTAGAAAAAACTAAAACAGCTTCTAAAGCAAATAATAATAGGTTGTGCTTTCTTACATATCATTGTACTTGTTAGTTACTTTCCCTTTTTTATAAGATTTCTGTCTTCCGATGTATTACCCAAAGTGGGAATAACAGAGCAGAAACGATAAATAACTTGGTGGCTTATAGATGAATCAGCTTAATTTCAGGCTTATGTTGAATCAAGATCTTTTGCTTTAGGGAGTTCCTAGGACCTAAAATACATATGAGAAATGAGGAAACTGCAACCCAGAGGGAATAAAGGGTCTCCTTCTGAAAGAGAGCAATTGAAAAAAATGATTGGTCCTGGCAGTGTGGCTCAGTTGGTTGAGTGTGGTCATATGCATTGGAAGGTTGCTGGTTCGATTCCAGTTAGGGCACATACCCAGGTTGTGTTGCATATGGGAGGCAATTAATGAATATCAATGTTTCTCTTTCACATCTATGTTTCTCTCTCCCTCTCCCTTCCACTCTCTCTAAAAAATCAATTGAAAATCCTATGTAATAAAGAGGGAATATGCTAGTTGACCCTCACCGTCGCAAAATAGCGGCACCCACAGCCAATAAGGAGGGAATATGCTAACTGACTGCCCTTAAAGATGGTGGTGCTCACAGCCAATAAGGAGGGAATATGCTAATTGACTGTCCCGCCCTCAAAGATGGCGGAACCCAGTCCCCTCAGCCCTTCCAGGGCGCCTGCCTCTGGAGTCCTCCAGCTGTCCAGGGCCTGCCTAAGGCACAGGCAAGCCTCAGATGGCGGCTGCCCAGCTGCCCAGGGCCGCCTGAGGCTCAGGTAACCATGGCTGGCAGAGGCTTGTGCTGCCAGCAGTGGCAGCAGCAGAGGTGTGACAGGGTGTTGCCTTCCCCTGATTGCTGGGTCGACTCCCCCCACTGAGGGCTCCCAGACTGTGAGTGGGGGCAGGCTGGGCTGAGGGACCCCCCTCCAGTGCATGAATTTTCATGTACTGGGCCTCTAGTATATATAAAAAAAGAAAAAATGGTTTTACTTATTTTATCTAAGGTACTCTTCATGTTCTTATATCTTATATTCTCTTTCCCAAGAAACTCAGGAGATGGTCTCAATAGTTACATAGTTATGAGCATCTAAAGGTATTATTATGCTTCTTGATTAGATTAGCTTGGACAACATACATGGCCCTTATGAAACCTTATGTGTCTTAAGAGTCTCCAGATGGCCATTTCTTTTAGTTCCTTAGTCTGATGAATGTGTGTCAACACAGTACTTCTTTGTTTTAGTGTTTGAGTTATATCGTTTCAGTTCAGGCACTTTCATACTACCATCTGAAACAGCATGCAGTTGTTTTGTATCCTTTCTCATACTTTAATTTTTCCACTTTTTATTATCAGAAAATGTCTCATGATCTAGTTTGTTTATTCCCGAGTCTCAACCCAGTTATTTTCTAATATTCCTCTCCGTAATAGTAATGAATTAGGTTAGTTTTTAGATTGCAAAGACCAGAATAACACCATCTATAAACTTAAAATTGGTTAGGCGGTTTTATAACTAAGTTATCTCTAACTTTTTAAGGTTTTATTAGAATGATGTTTGCAAAGGTTAAAGTTTTAGTTGAGGGCTTCTGAGAAAGCATGAGTAAATATAAAATATATAGAGTTAAAATTTTTTAATATACTTTTATTGATTTCAATGAGGAAGGGAGAGATAGAGAGATATAGACTCATCAGTGTGCCCTGACCTGGAATTGAACCATGACTTCCTAGTTCATAGGTCGATGCTAACCACTGACCAACACTCGCCGGGCTAGGACTAAATATTTTTAAGAAAATGCAATAGTTCACCCCAAACCTTCTTTTTTTTTTTTTTAATTCTTCATTGTTTAAAGTATTACATATGTCTCCTTTTTTCCCCATTGACCTCTCTCTGGCCACCCACTCCCCACCCCCCCTTTTTTTTTTTGAGGGCCTTCCGGTAAAAAAATGGAAGGACTGCTAGACAAATTCAAAAAGAGCTATGAGCACTACCCCCCAAATCTTTTAATAAGTACATTGATTTCAATAAAATATGAATCTGTTAGGAAGATAGTAACTTCAGTTGTATTTCGGGTGATTACTAATTTGAAATGGTATATTCTCATTAGTTTTTGTCTTGCAAGCCATTGGCACTTGTTTGGCAGACAAAAGCCAGTGAGGAAAGGGAAAGTTTTATGTACGCAAGTGACAATGGACATTAATTATTTGAATTGTTACTGTAAAAGTTAAATCTTAAGAAAAATTAATATTCAAGAGTTTGCAGTTCAAGTAGTATATTTTTTATCTTCATATTCCTTGATAGCCTAGTATTTGGTCAAAATAACAAAAGGCAACTTAATATTTATCATTACTGGATAATAGGCAGCTCAGATATGTAATATACTATTTTTAGTTTCAGTACTTCATTTCTTGCCATTGGTAGAATGAACTTCAGTGTTCTCTACTACTTTCTCTGCTTCTCTAATTTTTCTTACATAACTTTGACAGACTAATGGTATTTACTAAGGTATGAATTAGATTTATCAAGATTATTTAATATAATGATGTGTTTTTAGGATGATGATGCAGCAGATCAAGGAGTTATCTCTGCCAGTACTTCACATTTGGATGATTTCTACCCAGCAGAAGAAGGCACCAAGCAAAATGCGAATAACAATAGAGGAAATGCCAATAAAACACAGAAAGACGCTGGAGTAAATGAAAAGGCAAGGTATGTTAAGCTTATAGCCTTCACTTAATAAAAATTTAGTGTCTGTTTTAGAGAAAGTACTTGGCTGGGTGTAGTGTATTACATCATGCTTAATGTTATCAGATTTACTGGAGTCCAAAATATAATGTCAATTTAATTATAGAGAGAAATTTTACGAGGCTAAACTACAGCAGCAACAGAGAGAGCTCAAACAGTTGCAGGAAGAAAGAAAGAAACTGATTAAGATTCAAGAGAAAATTCAAGCATTGCAAAAGGCATGTCCTGACCTACAGGTAAGTAGGAAATTTCTCTCTTTCTATTTGTAAAAGATGTCTAAAACCCAGTGTCAATTGAAAGTACTCTTTATTTCTGTTAATTTTATGATTAATGAAATGATTGAACTAATGAACTGTTTTAGGGATACACATCTACACTGTGAAAGATACCACAAAGGAATTGACAGATTATTTCCATTCTTTCACTTGTTGGGTTAGCTCGCTAGAGATTCAGAACATGACTATAACTATTAAAATACTCTGGATTCACATTTCTAGGTTCCACTGAACTTCAAAGAGATCACTTTTTACAACATTGTCAGGCCTTAGCTAGTGGGGAAAAAAATCAAGATGAAGTAAAATACCAAAGACTCGGAAAGAAAGAAAATGAACCATACTCACACGTACTATGACTATGTATCAGAAAATCTAGCAATTAATTAAATTTTTTAAATGAGTTAAATAAAACCCAAAGAGTAGTTTTTCTACAAACCTTCAATAAAGAATTAAAAAATAAAATATTCTGGTTTCAGCTTTATAGTCAGGGACTAGCATTGCCATCTTTACTGGCCTAAAATTATATAATAAAGCTCTTAAGCCATCATGTGTTATCTAAGGAAATTAAAATGTTTTATTTTTAGTTTGAATATTAACTATATATACCTTTGTTTATTAATAGTATCCCATGCTTAGGTCTTTGATATTGAACAGATAATGAACAGTCTTTGACCATGTCAGGTAATAGGGGTAGGGTTAATATGGGAAGGAAATACCAGTTCTTTTTTAGCTTTTTTTTTCCTCCCTAAAATTTATTGGTTGAGTTTATTCTTCAATCAGGTTTTATTTTCAAAGGAAGGGAAACACATCAAATGATATTTCTAATGTAACAATTTATTTTCTAGACTGTTACCTTTTCCACTATAATCCCTTTTTCCTTGTCCCCAATCTAAACAATGTCCAGAGGAATACATACCTGAGTTGTGTTGAGTATATGAAATTTTCCACAGTAACATTTTATCAACCTCTTATCTCTCTTGTTTCTGAAGTTTGGTTACTACTCATCAGCTTTAGTCTGTGCTTTTATCTTTGTTTATTATGTCATATTTTCTTTGAATCATGATAGCAGTTGAGGTCTGATAACAACAAATTAAATATGTCACTAGAACCCTAGAGGGGTAGTAAAATACCTGTTTTTATGAAATTAACATAATTGCTTTAATTTCTCATAATGTTTCTAATCCTTTTTTTAGCTGACAACCACTAGTACAGGTAATTGTCCCACAAAAAAATATATGCCAGCTGTTACTTCAACCCCAACCGTTAATGAAAATGAAACCAATGCAAGCAAATCTGTTTTTGAGCCTGACGATTCTTCAGTAGTAAATAATGAGGTATTGTATAATGTACCCTGTTGTTCTTGAGTCTTAAGTCACATATTGTTTTAAAACTTATTTTCCAAGTACAGTTGAATACAATATTATATTAGTTTCAGGTGTATAACATAGTTTATTAGACATTTATATACCTTATGAAGAAATCACCCTGGTAAGTCTAGTACCCATCTGTCACCATACATAGTTGTTACAGCATTATTGACTATATATTCCCCATGCTGTATAAGTCACAACTTAAGGAGGAAACAATACCTGTGAAACATGTTTTTAAATGTAGCCTGTTTGTGTCTTTTAGTTTGGGGAGGAAATTTTTCTTTTTCAAAAAGTGATTAGGTTAGGATCTCTTCAAAATAGTCTTGATCTTTATTAGCAAATATTTGGTAGAATTATATGTAAAGGATAGTTGCAACAAATAGCAATAATTTCAGTTAGAAAGACCTATCCTTTGGTATTTTCTTTCATTTATATGTGATTTGTAGGAAACAACTTTTTCTAAATAGTTTGTATTTGGGTGCTATTTGTTTTCTTTAAGAATTAATGATTGCCTAATTTTTCTTATTTATCATTAACATTATTTTTAACCTTCATGAATATTTCAGTGTAAAAAGAATAGAGTGAGAATAGAAGTATTTGTTGGTATTGACAATAGTATTAGCCTGTTGTCCTTTAAGGGGAAGAGAAATCCAATTACTTTACCTTTGCTCTAATTTTTAAATTAATAGCTATGGTCAGAAATGCGAAGACATGAAATTTTAAGGGAAGAGCTGCGACAGAGAAGAAAGCAGCTTGAAGCTCTGATGGCTGAACATCAGAGGAGGCAAGGTATAGCTGAAACTGTATCTCCAGTGGCTGTTTCACTGAGAAGTGATGGATCTGAAAACCTGTGCACTCCTCAACAAAGTAGAACAGACAAGTAAGAGTTGTTTAAATCACTTTTTAAACATCTACCTGCGGCTTGTAGGATAGGCAACCTTGTTTCCTTCTGCGTCACAGTACAAATTTGTTGTGGCAGTGAGGATAGTATTTAAGTATCCACCTTTGTGCCTCAGTTTCACTAAGTTGAGTTACTTTCTGTTCAAAGTTCTCATAGGATCAACTTTTTTTAAAATTACTAAGACTCTTAATCAAATGGTGGTCTAGATTTTCTTGAGTGTATGACCTTTATTTTCTTAGTTAAGTTTTAAGCATATAAAAAGAAAACTTAGTCAATTACTATCTGAATAGTAGTGTTCAGATCTAAAATTTGGAGTTCAAATGTGTTGTGACTTTACATTTTGATATTTTCAGATGGCATTTCTGGAACATTGCACCAAGCCTAACTCTTCTTCCTCTTAGAAGAACTTTTTTTATTCGTGGAGTCCCCATACATATTTAGTGATCAAACTACATCTTTAATATTTTATTCCATTCTGAATTACCACACATTTATACTTCAAGTTCTTTGGATAGCTTTGATAAGCATCTAGATTTTAGAGTATAGGTTCTAGAATTGTAGTACCCAATATGACAGTCACTAGATAGAGTATAGAGGTAACTAAGTTAAAATTAAATATAATAAACATTTTCTTAATTACGTCAGCCATATTTTAAGTGTTCATTGGTTATATGTACCTAGTGGCAACTGTGTTGGACAGCACAGATATAGATCATCACTACTGTTCAGAGAATGGTATTGGACAAGAATGGTATTGATCTAGAAAACTGTCACTCAAGGAAAGGAAAGTTGAGGAAGGTTTAGTTTAGGAAAAAATATTCAGAGGATATGATTACTGTTTTAATTGGAAGAATTGTTTTATGGAAGGCAGAGGAAATATATTCCATATGTAATTTAGAATACTACTCATACCATAGTTACTAAGATTAAATGAGATTTTATATACACACACACACACGTGCATCTACATATATATTTGGTAGTGTCTGGCACATGGTGGTAAAGTATTTAGCTCATCTCCAGAATGATCTCTTGGTTTTTTTGTCTCTTAATCTCTAGAACAATGGCAACTTGGGGAGGTTCTACCCAGTGTGCACTAGATGAAGAAGGAGATGAAGATGGTTACCTTTCTGAAGGAGTTGTTCGGACAGATGAAGAGGAGGAAGAAGAAGAGCAAGATGCCAGTTCCAATGATAACTTTTCTCTGTATTCTCCTAACAGCATGAATCATAACTCTTACAGTGTAAAGGAAACTAAAAATAGGTTAGTTTCTGTTTTAATTCTTCGCTTGATTTGAAGAGTTTCAGGTTTTTCTGACACCAAGAAATTCTTTGATTCCCTGAACCGACGGGGGATCCTACAGTATAGTTCAGTTCTGACACTTAACTAGTTGGAGTTAGAGCAGACTCCACAAGTTAAGGTGTTCAGTCCGCCAAGACTGCTGTCACTTCTGATGCCAGTCATAAGTCCCCAGGGAACCGACCTTTCTGTCTGACATGGCTACTAATTTGGGGGTTCCCACAACCCCTCTTCAGGTTTCGTAATTTGCTAAAACAACTCACAGAACTTAGGAAAATGCTTACATGTATTGGTTTATTATGAAGGATACAACTCAGGAACAGCCAAATGGAAGAGATTTATAGGGCAAGGTTTGAGGGATGGGGTTGCAGAGCTTCATTGCCCTCTCTGGATGCACCACCCTCTCTGCACTCCAGTGTGTTCACCAATCCAGAAGCTCAGCTAACCAGTGCTTTGTTTAGTGGTTTAATGGAGGCTTCATTTCACAGGCTTAGTTGATTAAATCCTTGGCTATAGACAATCCAGCTTAATCTCTGGCCCCTCCTCTATCGTCCTTGGAGTTTGGGAAATAGGGCTGAAAGTTCCAACTTCTCTAGTCGCCTGGCTGGTTTTTCTGGCCATCAGGTCCCCTCATGAAGCTACCTCGGGCCTGCCAAGAGGTATTAGCAGAAACTCAGAGATGCTGGAAAGGGGCACTTTATGAAAAACACAGGATACTCAGGGAATGCCAAGAGTTATAGAAGCTCTGCTGGAAACCTGGGAAAAATATTTTTTAATAGAATTTATTGGGAGTTTTATGTGTATAATTCTTTTTTGAATTTTTATTTTTTAAATATTTATTAAATTGATTGGGGTGACATTGGTCAACATGAACATACAGGTTTTAGGTATGGATTTCTATGTTACAAAATCTGTATCTTGATCATGTGCCCACCATCCAAAGTCAAATCTTCTCCTGTCACCTTATATTAGGACCCCTTTCCTTCTCTCTCTCTATCCCTTCCCTCTGGTGATCACCACACTGCTGTTCGTGTTCACGAGTTTCAGTTTTATCTCCCACATGATTGAAATCATATCGTTCTTAGCTTTTTCTAACTGACTCATTTCACTTAGCATAATGTTATCAAGGTCTATCCATGTTGTTGCAAATGGCAGTATTTCATCATTTTGCTTGAATAATATTCCATTGTGTATATGTACCATGTCTTCTTTGTCCATTCTTCTATTGAGGGACACTTTGGTTGTTTCTATGTCTTGGCCACCGTGAATGATGATGCAGTGAACATAGGGGTGCATATATCTTTGTGAATACATGATTTCGAGTTTTTCGGGTATATACCCAGGAGAGGGATTGCTTGGTCGTATGGTAGCTCTATTTGTATAATTCTGTAATATATTATCTGTATATTGTATTGTGTATTCACCACTCCATGTCAAGTCTCCTTCCATCACCATTTATGCTCCCTATACTTTCTTCTACCTCACCCAAACCCCCTTTCCCTCTGGTAATCACCATGCTGTTGTCTGTGTCTATGAGGTCTTCTTTCTTCTTTCTTCTTTCTTCTTCTTCTTTCTCTCACCTTTCAGAAACTACATATATATTTTTTTTGTTAATCCTCACCCAAGGCTATTTTTCCATTGATTTTTTAGAGAGAGTAGAAGGGTCGGGGAGAGACAGAGAAACATTTGTGTGAGAGAGACAAATGGATTAGTTGCCTCCTGCACAGAGAGACACGTCGATTGATTGCCTCTCACAGGGCCCCAACCATGGCTGGGGATTGAGCCTGCAAACAAGTACATGCCCTTGACTGGAATTGAACCTGGGACTCCTTAGTCCTAGGGCCAATGCTCTATCCACTGTGCCTAACTGGCTAGGGCTCAAAATATATTTTTTATTATACCACAAGAGTGTTGCTGAGATATATTCCAGCTACACTGGATCAGTATTCATAAGCTTTGATTTTTGCTCTTTTGGGGGAGGTTAGCAAACATTTAAAAATCAGAGCCTAGCTGGTTTGACTCAGTGGATAGATCGTCGGCCTGTGGACTGAAAGGTCCCGGGTTCGATTCTGGTCAAGGGCACATGCCTGGGTTGCGGGCTCAATCCCCAGTAGGGGGCATGCAGGAGGTAGCTCATCATTGGTGTTTCTCACTCCTTCTTCCTTCCTCTCTGAAATCAATAAAAATATATTAAAAAAATAAATAAAAAATAAAAATCATAGAGAGTGAAAAAAGTCTGTACAAAGATACTCATTATATTGTTATTTACAATAGTGAGAAATGTTTGATGAGTAAAAGATGAAGTAATTCCACCTGATGTTGTAATGTGGCTAAGCTTATAACATGAAGAATGGAAAAATGCTTGTGATATATTTTTATTTTGCAATATACAGAATTAATATGGACACTTCTGTTTAAGACATAAGTGAAAAACACTGGAAAAGACTAAAATAATGATAATTGTATAAGGCTAAAAACCTAGAATCTTTATCCCCTTTATTTTTCATGCTTTTTGTGTTCTTTAACTTAAAAAGAGAATACTGGCCTGTGGTTTGTTGCCAGATTTTAAAAACGAAATAATTATATATGATGACCTAATGCTTTAAATCTTGTATTAGATGGAAGAATAATCGCCGTTTTCCAGAAGATGGAAATTGTCGTCCATTAGCCAAGACAAGACAACAGAATATCAGCATGCAACGTCAGGAAAACCTTCGTTGGGTGTCAGAACTCTCGTATGTAGAAGAGAAAGAACAATGGCAAGAACAAATTAATCAGCTAAAGAAACAGCTTGATTTCAGTGTCAATATTTGTCAGACTTTGATGCAAGACCAGCAGGTAAAGTTCACTATGAAAGTAAAAAATTTTTTATCTTGTTTTTGAAGCAGTCCACACTTTTCTCAAGTCATTAGTAAAATATTATGAAATTTTTTTTTTTCCCATAGGCTCTATCTTGTCTGCTCCAAACTCTCCTCACAGGTCCCTACAGTGTTATGCCCAGCAATGTTGCATCTCCTCAAGTGCACCTTATAATGCACCAGTTGAACCAGTGCTACACTCAGCTGACATGGCAACAGAATAATGTACAAAGGTAATCAGTTTCTTGGAAATAGTGAAGCTCTACAGTAAGTGCTAAAGCTGAGCAGTGGTATTGCAGTTATCTTCTGGGACAAAGGGCATGAGCCAAATTATATATGCAAATATTCTCTGTCACCTGAGAATTTCATAAGCAGTGATTTGTGCAATATTCACCTTTAATATTGTTTATAAAATTTTTGTCTTTTGTTTATAAAATTTTATACACTTACATTAGGTGAATTATATGGTGTGTAACATACCTCAGTAAAGCAGCAGACAAGGAAAAGAGTTTCTTATAATTATATCTACTACCTAATAGATATGCTAAGTGCAGTTTTTGATCCTAAGGCTGTTAATTGAATTAAGCCTGCAGGACAAGCAAATATTTGTTGTAGTGAATATCAGAGTAGTCAGTCAGTTTTGCATGAATCACTTCTTACACATATTCGTTCTGAATGTACTGTAAGTAGATGTTAATATAACTGATTTTTAAATTACCATCTTTTTAAATTTTTATAGATTGAAACAAATGCTAAATGAACTTATGCGCCAACAAAATCAGCATCCAGAAAAACCTGGAAGCAAGAAAAGGGGCAGTAATGCACCACACCCTCCTTCTCCCAGTTTATTTTGTCCTTTCAGCTTTCCAACACAGCCTGTAAATCTGTTTAACCTACCTGGGTTTACTAATTTTTCATCATTTGCACCAGGTAAGTGACTGAAAACCTAATGGAAAAATAAGAACAAAAGCGTCTGAGAGTATTGTTTGTCCGTTGCATGGATATTTATCAGTCTCTTTTGGACTGGTGGGAAATACTTGCAAAGAAAGTTAGAAACTCTTCTCTACTTTGATTCTTTATAGTGAAAATTTAAGTTTATTATGGTTGCTAATGGAATTAAGTAAACAATTATGAATTATTGCTAAGTCTTATATCTTTGAGTTATTTAACAACTATTAAGGAGAAAGGGAATTGATGTATCCAGTGGCTACTGTACATCAGACACTGTGTAAAGCATAGAGTAAAGATGAATAACAGTGTTCTTGTAGAGGAGCTTCACGTCTCGGCAGGGAGATATACTGCTAGGCTAAAGGTGAGTGCTTAGTTTAGGCTTACATTTCATTTTATTCAGCTTAGGCTTTTATTCAGACGTTTTTTTCTGCACACATTATGTGCCAGACACTATATACTAGTAAATGACTGGATTCAAAGATGGTTAAAACTAATGCTTTAATGAATTTTAAGTCTAGTGAGGAAGCTAAGAATGTTAATAAATGCCTAGTGCAGTACCGCAGATACAAATGAGGTGAGTGACCTACTCTTACTTGGGGCAATAGATCATCAGGAAATGTATTTTTTTCCAGAAAAATATGTTATTTAAGCTAAAAAATGAATAGAAGTTATTTCCAGGGAGTAAAAGGGAAAGAAAGGGCTTTCTAATCAATGGAACCACTTAGAGTTACAAAGCAATGGAACAGTATATCACTTAGGGAATTTAGAGGTCAGTAAGTATGGCTACTGTTTAGGGCCATGCCAGGTAAGAGTAATTGATATGGCTGGAGAGCAGCACAGGCCTTTTGTGTCTGTTTCCTCATGGGTAACATAAAGATTACATCTATTTTATAGTGTTGTTTTAAGCATTGAATGAAAGGACATGCAGAGTAGAGTCTGCATGCAGAATAGAGTCTGACACCCTGTAATAATTTGATGTTAGGTACTCTTATTCTTACCTTTTAAGGGGATGTGATCATTTTTATTTTTTTTTATCACTAATGCTGAAACAGAGTGGGCTGAGCTATAAACTGTGATTTAATAAAAGACTTAGTTTTTTTTTAATGAACAATTTCTTGTTTTGGTAAATCTGAATGGCACATTTAATTAAAACTGTCTCGCCCTAGCCAGTTTGGCTCAGTGGATAGAGCGTCAGCCTGAGGGCTGAAGGGTCCCAGGTTCGATTCTGGCCAAGGGCACATGCCTGGGTTGCAGGCTTGATCCCCAATGTGGGGCATGCAGGAGGCAGCCCATCAATGATTCTTTCTCATCATTGATGTTTCTGTCTTTCTCTCTCTACCTCTTCCTTCCTCTCTGAAAAAGAAAAAAAAAAAACCAAAAACTGTCTTATTTCATATTAAGGCTAAAGGTACTTTATTGTCATCTTACCCATTGCTTTTATTTACTAGGTATGAATTTCAGCCCTTTATTTTCTTCTAATTGTGGAGATTTTTCTCAGAATATTTCTACACCCACTGAACAACAGCAACCATTAGCCCAGAATTCTTCAGGGAAAACAGAATACATGGCCTTTCCAAAACCTTTTGAAAGCAATTCTTCTATTGGAGCAGAAAAACAAAGGTAACTCAATTGCAAACATAATTCATTATGTTTAATAGATCACATTAATCTCTTTTTTTATTACACTTAATTATATATAATTTGAAAACACAGTTAGGGAGTATGTTTGTGATTGTTTGTCCTGGTAGTGTTGGGATTATGAAACTTTGACCTCTCACCAGATGTGTCTCAGGCATATACCTGCCCTGGTACAAGAGCAGTTCAGAGTTTTGATCAGGGTGTCCTATGAGATTCATTTTGAAAGGATAAGACCTTACCCATACAGTATCTTTTGGGCTTGATTTGATATCTGTCTTTAAGTTCACAGATTTCAGTAAAAACTAATATTAATTACTAGAGGATAGTTGTAAAGTGATGGCACTTTTGATTCAGCTAAGAATGAGTTCCTAAGGCTTATCCAAATGTAATGTTGAGTACTGTTTTATTATAGAGACAACTTTAGACAAGAAAGTTGTAGTGATATATAGTATCACTTCAACTAGGAGTCCTATGATTGACCTCTCTGACTTTGCTTTTCTTAGCTGTACTAACCGTTTTTTTCCATTAAACCTCATGGTGCTTTATAAAAGAGTCTAACAGTGTTCAGTTGTCTTTCAGAAATGATGGCTGAGTGAATCTCCGTAATAAGCAATAAACATTTTTTCAAAGCTTTAGTGAATAGCCTATCTTCTGTAAAGTTCCTCCTTTCTGTAAAGTTCCTACTTCATTATTATCCATATTTTATATATAACTGGTGGTAAAAAAGGATGGCTATGGATATCTAATAAGGTTTTAGATATTTGACCTACTTCAGATTATACCTAATCTCCTCCCCAAAATCTCAACTAGTATAGGTTGCCTGAATTGAATGGCTGGAGATAATAAGAGGTCAGGTGGAACATTATAATCTTGAGCTAGGGTTAGAAAACTTTTCCTGTAAAGGGCTAGGTAGTAAATATTACTGTGCCTTTCGTACCGATTCATCTCTGCCACTTTTGTACAAAAGCAGCCATAACAGTATGTAAACACATGAGTGGCTGTGTTACAACAACACTTTATGGGCACTGAAACGTAAATTTCATATACTAATAATTGTCACAAACTTTACTCCTTTGATTTTATTTTTTCAACCATGTATGAATATAAACATCATATTAGCTCTCAGGCCATACAAAGAAACAGCAGACTCAATTTGGCCTGTAATCTACAGTGTCTCCCAAATTACGCTTTTAGGACTGGAACACTGTTGTTTATGTCAGGTTCTGTGATAAAAGGTTTTGGACATCTCACCGTGATCCCTTTTAAGATATTTTATAAATTACATTGCCGTATTAAAAATTCTGAGGAATCCTGTTTAACTTTGTTTTGACTCTTTTTTTTTTTCAAATTAGATGACCAGTGAATACCTATTAAAATATTAAGGATGCCAGTGTTTAGCAGGTAAAATTTGAAAATGACACTGGACCAATAGAACTAAACTATACTTGATGTGTGGAGAAAGAAATTACTAGTTGCATGGCCATTGTTTTTACCAAATTCTGGTTCTAGTTGAACTACTGTAAGTGACACAGATCCATGTATGTTTCATACCCTCTGCTTCAGCTCTTCCTCCAAGTTTTTTGTGTTTTCCTTATATGTCCCATCCTTTCTTGAGTTTCTTTTGTAGTCTTTTCTGTTATGAATGCTAGATCTTTGGTTTGGGACTTTTGCTAGTGAGAAGGGTTTAATATTAAAGTTAGATAATTTAGAACACTAAACTGTAAAATATTTATATACTTAATGCATATTTTGTGAAAATATTTTTATAGTCTTTTGACTATTTACTGAAATCTAGTAAACTATAAGTTAAGTACTATATCTGGAGTTTTTTATAAACACAGAAACTGTCATTGTACCCTCTAAAAGCTTATTTTCTTTGGTGTAAGGAATCAAAAGCAGCCTGCAGAGGAGGTGGAAGACAGTAGGACACCATGGTTATATGACCAAGAAGGTGAAGTAGAAAAACCATTCAAGACTGGATTTGCAGTGTCTGTGGAGAAAACTACAAATAGTAATTGCAAAGATCAGTTAGATACCAGCATGAGAAGACGCCAGTTTGATGAAGAATCCTTAGAAAGCTTTAGCAGCATGCCTGATCCAGTAGATCCAACCACAGTAACAAAAACATTTAAGACGAGAAAAGCATCTGCACAGGCCAGCCTGGCATCTAAAGACAAAACTCCCAAATCAAAGAGTAAGAAGAGGCATTCTGCTCAGCTGAAAAGCAGAATTAAAAATAGTGGTAAGTATTTAAATTTGTTGAATATTGATCAGTGTGAATGTTGGCAGCTTTATTCTGGCATATTTAATTTCAGTATGGTTAGATGGGTGGGCACTGTTCTAGATATAAACATTGCATTTCTTCTTTTTTTTGGTTCTTATATTTCTTATATATGTGTTTACTGTGAACTTAGAAGATTTTTTTTTTCCAAATCTTGTAGGTTATTTAAAAGTTGCTAAAGTCCAAGTTTTACTGTTATATTTTAATATTACATCTTGTCCTACATTCAGCACTTAATCATGCTTCTGGTTAGGTCCTTGATTTGATTTATTGCAATCTTTGAATACCATATAGATGAAACTGCTTTTAAAACAAGTTTGCTCTTAGCCTTCCTGAACCTTAGTTAATAAGGTTTAACATTAACCCATATTTTATTGAATCTTGCCATTGAATATCACATAAACGTTCTCTTTATAGTGTTAACTACATGTCACTTTAAATTTCTTTTCTGTGATTTTAAACATTTTTCTATGATTTTTAAATAATTTAATGAAGGGTACACTCGGTCTGGGGAGGGACCTGAAAGTGCGTTCCTAATGAGCTCCCATGTGTTGCCAGTAGTGGCCTGTGGACTACACTCTGAGTGTCAGGGTCTGACAGGATCCTTAGTAAACGTGGCCATGTCTGCCTACCCCTCGAAATACTGGTGTGTTTGTGTTTTCGAAACCACTTTATTCTGAGGAATTACGCTTTTTATATATGCAGTGCAGCTTTTTTACTTCAAGGCAAAGATTAACATTCTGATCTACATGCTCTCTTTTCTCATATTTAAGTGTAAAAATACCTGCCAAAATATGTGTTCACATTTGATCAAGACCCATCTGTAAGGCACCCTCACAAAAATAAAAGACTTAATAGCACAACCAAACTAATATGTAACAAAATCAAGTGAGTCATCTAAGTTCTTGGTATTCAAACTGTGAGTTATGGAGAGCAGATGGCATCATTAGAAGCTTATTACAAACGCAGACTCTTGGCCCCTCTTGATACCAACTGAATGGATACGCATTGTTTTTCAATGTGCATGTTAGCAAGATTTGGATGTCTTAATATGTATAGATATACATAAAATCTGAGAAACACTGAGCTAGGCCATAATTTATGTTGCTTTTGTTCTCTTGATGGCACAGGAATAACCATGATCTCTTAGAAAAAATAATGCTTACTCTGTTGTAAAGGAAGTGGTAAGGGAGGTGGAGTGGATGGAGAGAAGATTGGAAAGCATTCCAAACAAGAAAGTGTAGAGTCAGAACAAAGCTGGAAGGAGAAATGAGAGGAACTGGGGTAGGAGTAGGAGATGACAAACACACCAGTGTGGTGGGACTTGGTTGCTGTCTTAAGAGATGTAGTACAGACAGTTGTGCTGTCCCAGATTTACTAGACTGAACTGTGTGGATGTTTTTTGCAAATGTTGAAGTCTTACAGAAGTGGCATGCTAAATCTTTGTTTAACTTTGTTTCCTGTGATGTAGTACATTTTAATCTTTACAAACTCTTTATATGTAAAGATGCATTTTACTGTATGTGAAATAAGATTTTACAAATTATGTGATGATTATCTTTTAACCTTTTGCACTCGGATGTCGAGTGTGACTCGACATGGTTAGCATTAGAATAAAGGAATCGAGAAAAAAGCAAGCGAGTGCAAAGGGTTAAACTTCAATTCACATTCACACTTAGTGAGTTGAACATGATTTCTTGCCTTGCTGGATGTTATCAAACCTATCATTTGGTTACCAGACCCATAATTTGGTTACAGTCCACCAGGCCCATTTTCTCTTTTGATATGATTAGAGAGAATAGGAGCATATATTTTAGATATTCCTCTTTTTTTTCTGGGAATATTGGGTAGAATTGTTAATGTGCTGACTTCTGGGTTCTGTCCATCCCTGAATCTTTTAATTTCTTCCCTTCTCCCCCTCCTATGACTCATTAATGAAGATTTAGATGAAATAGATGTTAAGCATTAGGCACGGCCTGTAAAGAAACAGCCCTTTTTAGATTCAGAGAATTTATTACTTATATAAATAGAGAAAGGAGAAGTAGCTAAAGGTGCCAGCTCCCTATGTCATTTATTCCACACACCATAAGGGCAACACTGAAAAAGGGCTAGATGACAAGTATCACATACATGAGTGGTAGATACCTATTGCTGAGGAGCCAATGCTTACGCTGTAGCCAAGCCACTCTGTAGAATGGAGTTGTGCCCGTGGGGTAGCAGAAAGGTGTCATGTCATCAGAATCAGGGAGAAGATGGAAAACGCTCAACAGTTTTCGAGGGGAAAGGGGGAGGCGAGTGAAAATGGCCACATAGCAGCTTCTCACAAGCCTCCCGTACTCTTGTGTTCCATGTTCCAAGAGGATTATTATAAGGCCTTCAGCCAAGCCTTAGAGTCAGCTGCAGTTCAGTACTTTCCTGTGAGGCTTTTGTGGACACATGCAGGGTCCCCACGGTGCCATGGCTGAGCTGTTTACGTACAGCGGACACAACTAGAAGTACTGTTTCTTCTAGCTATGTCAGCCACTCATGCTGAGAAAAATAGAATGAGTGTAAGGGAAGGAGTGATGAAGTGGGATAGGGGATGACACTTTTACAGTAATGAATGTCATGTGTTGTTATTCTGGCTGACTTAGCCAGTGTTCCTCTGAAGTATTATTAATTTTCATTAAGTCTCCTGTTCTCCCTGGAGGATTACTATTAAAGTGCCCAAGAGAGAAATAATTCAGTCACACTAGTATCATACCTTTGGAAATCTAGCCTTGATGTTTTTCATTTGGGACTCAGAACACCATAGTTGTGTGTGTGTGTGTGTGTGTGTGTGTGTGTGTGTGTGTGTGTTTAATCTTTTTATAGCATTTTAATTATAGCACACTTTTTTCCAGTTTCAGCTGTTTTGGAGTGTGAGTTTGTCTTTGAAGTGCCTACTGGGGCTACCCAAAGAGAATTTTGTGTATGCCACATAGTGTATATTTTAATTTTCTATTAGAATTCATTCAGCACTTTTTTATTCAGTAATAGTAGTTAGAAGCTTAATTTCATAAATTCTGTGAAGGTCAAACATAACCAAGAGAGCTCTTTTCCTGTAAGTTTTGAACAGAATGAATGAGCATGGCTAGACTAGTCAGAGAGACCAATGAAGAAACCAGGAACCTAAATATGAGATGATGAAGTCCTAACTGGAAAAATGGCTTTAGAAATAGAAAGGGAAGGTTGACTCCAGATAAGATATCACAGAGATAAATTAACCATATATTGGGGACTTGTTGTTAGCAGAACAACTGCTGTGATTGAGAAGCTGTAAGCAGCAAGGCTTTATTTAGGGTCTGCTGGCTCTTTCAGAGAGTGTCTAGGGCAAAGATCAGAATTCTGTGGTTCTTGGGAAACATTTGGTTGAGGAGATCCATGCAACTCTTCTGTTGTTGAAAACTCTCTATGCTGTAATTTACGTCTCTGTGACTATTCTGTAACTACCAATTCGGATTTCTTAATCCCTTCACCCTTTTCACCCAGCTTCCTCACCACCCTCCCCCACTCTGGCAATGGTTCTCTGTATCTGAGTCTATTTCTGAGAGCCCAAGTGATACTGGAAAATAGCTCCTAAAGTAACTGGTAAATATTTTTCTCTATTATAGTAATACCCAGTAGAAATGGAAGTGGGAGGAAATATTCTCATTTTAGTATCCAAAACTACTGGGGGAAATTTTTCTTAGGAGTAAATTTAACAAGGAAAGTCCTAGTTTTGTAAAAAATTATAAAATATTTTTGAAGAACACGAAACAAGAATGAACAAATGTAAAAAACACAACCATGCTCTTAGATGAGAATGAATAAGTTATTAAATATTACTTCTCAAATTAATAAATGCTTTCAATGTGATTCTATTTTGAATCCCCAAAGATTGTTTTCAAAATTGGGGGGAAAATTTTTACGGCTTATCTGGAAGGACAAATGTCCAAGAATAGCCAAGGAAAGCTAGGAAGGACTTGCCTTACCAGTTGTTAAAACACACTGTAAAACGTTTGTGGTTAAAAGAATGAAAATGGCATTGGAATAGACAGAATACCCAGGAATAAAATCCAATAAATAGGGAGATTTAATATGTTAACTAAGGTTACATTTTTTAAAATATATTTTTTATTGTTGATAGTATTACAGATATCTCCCATTTGTCCCCTCTCCCACCCCACCCCCAAGCCCTTATCTCCCTCTTCACCTACCCCTCCCCACCCCCCGGGTCTTCACTATCCTGTTGCAAGGTTAAAATTTAATTCATTGGGCAAAGGGGTATGTATAACCAACTATTCATGTGGAACAAAATAAAGTTGAATTCCTACTTGTGCCATATACCAAAATAAATGTTAAAAGAAAAAAAAGAAATTTAGAAGGAAAATTTAGTAGAATATATGTATAACCTATGGGTGGGCAAGACTTTTTAGACTAAGTCATTACATAAAAGGTATAGTAAGAAGGCAGGCATAATTGACTATTTAGTGCCCATTATTCTTCTCTGTGTTGGACATTTTGTATAGATTGGATCTAATTTTTTTTCTTGTATTTTTTAATACTGAAAAGTTGTTAACTTAAAGTCTAGTAGAGAATTTGGGTCATATTAGATATACTCATTAAGATGGGTATCAAAGGACAATGAGTGATAGAATATATTACTGTTACCTCATGCTTCCAAAGATTATTGCAAAGATATCTCCAAGACATTTCATTTACTCTTTCATATTCTATTTATACCAGGCCTTCACAGCATGCTCAATTGAGTTACCTGTACTAGTTCACTATGGAAATCAGTTTCCCTTTCAGTTTGAATTAGTTACAACTGATAACAGTTGTCACTTTTTTTACTTAAGGGTATGAAAGTGCCAGTATGTCTAGCACATGCGAACCTTGCAAAAATAGGAACAGACATTCAGCCCAGACTGAAGAGCCTGTTCAAGCAAAAGTGTCCAGCAGAAAGAGTCATGAGCAGCTGGAAAAAATAATAAAATGTTGTAGGTCTGCAGAAATGTCTTCAGGTATGTTCTTTTTTGGTTTGCTTTAATTTAAGGACTTCTTCATCTTAATATTTGAAAAGCTGTACTAAAACAAGTCTTAAAATTGGTCTATCACACTTTTCTATCTGTAGAACAGTACACATTTTTTTTTTTTTTTTTTTTTTTTTAAATATATTTTATTGATTTTTTACAGAGAGCAAGAGAGAGAGGGATAGAGAGTTAGAAACATCGATGAGAGAGAAACATCGATCAGCTGCCTCCTGCACACCCCCTACTGGGGATGTGCCCGCAACCAAGGCACATGCCCTTGACCGGAATCGAACCTGGGACCCTTCAGTCCACAGGCCGACGCTCTATCCACTGAGCCAAACCGGTTTCGGCAGTACACATTTTTTTATATCAAGAAATGTAAACCAGAACTTTTTTATTGTTGTTATGATATTAGCTCTTGACTTATTTTTCTAAAATTCTAGACAGAAAAGTATGGTTAACATTAACTTGGAAATCCTAATTGAAATTCTGAAAATCTTCTCTGAATAAGAATTCAGATATACAATCATGTCATTTTCCTGCTTCAAACCATGCCTGCAGGAGAAAGTCCATATGCCATAATGTAATATATCTGTTCAGCAGAGATTCCTTCCTGCCTCTCCAGTCTCATTTCTCATCACCTCCTGTCTTAAACCTACTCCTTTAGTGGCACAGAACTGAAATGTTCCTATAGCTGTCATGCTGTATGTTACCTCAGCAGTTGTTTTTTCTGCCTCAAGTCCTTTTTGCTCTTTGTGAGAGCCCTTTCCTCTGCTGGTCTCGTAAATAAAATCTTAGTTCTGTAACTCTGAACTTGCATCTAAATGCAAGCTGGGATAGGTTTCCCTTCTTCTTTGTTTTTGTTGTAGCCTGTGTAAACCTCTTTTGTTGCCTGTATCACATTGTCTGGTATTTACCTGTTTAAGTGTCTGTATCGCCTTTTTGAGTCCCTTGGCAACAGATACTGCCTTTTCATATTTGTTAAATGATAGTGTAATACCTGACACATGGCAGTCACTCAGTAAGTGTTTATTGGATGAATGGAGTCATATGTATTTGCCACTGTTTTAGTTTAAATAAGCACTGGTACTTTCATAATCTATAAAGAATAAGTACATCTCAAAGAAATGTGGAGAGGAAGGGAGGTAGTAAATATTGACTGTCCGTTTTCAGTTGCCAATAAGATCCTTAGTGAAAATGATAATTGCAGTTACCATTTGTATTATGCTTCATTGTTTACAAATTTAACAAATTACTCATCTCATTTGAGCTTCATAATCCTGTGAATTGTTTTTATTTCCATTTGTAGATGAGTATACATGGTCAGAGAGGGTATCTGACTTTTTTACAACACTCAAAAAAGGGCCAGTAATATAAACTGGCGCAGTTTTTTATCAAAAAAAGTCATGCCCTTAACTCAGTAATTCTACTGTAGGCATCCACATCCTAAGGAAACAAATGGGAAAAAATAAATTGAGATTTATTGTTGTTTGAACTGTACAATTTCAACTATGTTTTGTTTTTATTCAACTATGTTTAAACAAAAATCTGAATGCAAAAGCACAAAAGAAAATGTATCAAAATGTGAATAGTGGTTTTATCATCTTTAAACTTTACTATATTTTCTAAAATTTTATAGTATTTTTTACTTTTGTAATCACAAAAGAAATATCACTTTATTTATTTATTTTTTTATATTTTATTGAATTTTTACAGAGAGGCAGGGAGAGGGATAGAGAGTTAGAAACATCGATTAGCTGCCTCCTGTACACCCCCCACTGGGGATGTGCCCGCAACCAAGGTACATGCGCTTGACCAGAATCGAACCTGGGACCCTTCAGTCTGCAGGCCGACGCTCTATCCACTGAGCCAAACCGGTTTTGGCACTTTTTTTTTTTTTTTTTTTAATGACTTCCTTAAGGTCATATTGCTTAGAAATGGTAGAGCTGAAGTTTTCATCCTGGTCTGTTAAATCTCTTTTTGGCAGAAATATCAATTTTATTGTCCTGACCCTGAAATTTTAGCAAAATTTTATAATTTTCATCTCCTTTCATTATCTTTATCAAATAGTAATGTCTTCAAAAGTAAACGTTTGGATGGAGGTTAGGGAAAGGTACTAAATTGAAAGGTACTAAATTGAAAGGATATCAGTTACATAAATTGATTGTTGGTCAGATCTTACTGTCACTTATTAAAAGAAAATGATTGAATTTTAGTGAATTGAAAAATGTTTGAATAGTGTAAATATACCTTTGTGTGTATTTACATGCTTTCTAAAAACACTTTTTAGTATTAACCATCACCCTAAAATTCTTAATAGCATGTAACAGTTTTTGTTATATGATTATTAGAGAGTAACATATATGACTGCTGGTATTAAAGTATACAGTCCTCCTCTCCCTAAGGAGATGTGAAAGGTTCACCTGGATGCGTATACTTCTAAGTGAATGATAGAATTTATTATGATCACTATCAGGCACTTTAATAGAAGTTTATGGCAAGTCGTTTTATATTTTCTCTGATGAGATTATTTTTAAATAGAGCACAAATGATAACATTTCAGTTCAGGCAAACAGCTTTAAAGGAATTTGCTTATTTAACTTCTTTATTCACTTGTTTATATTATAGACCCTATCATACACATTTTATGTTCATCCTATGTCTGCCCTTTCCTACAGCACATGCTAGGAGAATACTACAGCAGTCTAACAGAAATGCATGCAATGAAGCGCCAGGTAACAGTATGTTTAGTTTTGGTGTCCACTCTATGTTAATTTTTTGCTATTGGTTCTAAAAATCCTTAGGTTTTTTTTTTTTTTCATTGTTCTGATATTTTTTAGATTTAGCTTAGTGCATATGTTATTTGGCTTGTAAAAGTCAAAGAAAGTTCATACTCATAACATTCCAAAGCCTTTCATTTGTAATTCTTTACTTGGTAAAATTGGCTGCTTTTTGGTTTTCATTTTCTGTTAGTGTATGTAATATAACCAACACATCCATATGGGTAACAGAAAGTGTTTTTATAATTTCATGTTTAGTAAAGTTAATTTAGTATGTCTTAAATGCTTAAGAGCATTAATAATTTTTTCAAACATAAGTACAGATATTTTATTCCTACCTCTTGATTTTCGGTGTTAAGTATTGTGTATGCCTTGTAGTTGCTTATTTTTCATTACCAGTCATCATCTATAGAAAATAAATCACTAAACAAAAACAACTGTGACATGCAGAGACCATCCTATATAATAAAAGCCTAATATGCTAAGTGTCCGGTCAACCGGTCGGCCATTCAGCCAATCAAAGCGTAATATGCTAATGATATGCTCAGGCCGTTCAACCGCTCGCTATGACATGCACTGACCACCAGGGGACAGACGCTCCGACCCGTAGGTTAGCTTGCTGCTGGGGTCCAGCCAATTGTGACTGAGTGAGATGGGTCAGACACACCCTGGTGCCCTCCCGCAGTCCCTCCCTAGCTGGCCAACCTCCTATGTCCCTCCCCAGCCCTGATTGTGCACTGGTGGGGGTCCCTCGGCCTGGCCTGTGCCTTCTCGCAACCCGGGACTCCTCGGGGGATGTCGGTGAGCCGGTTTCGGCCCGATCCCGCAGGCCAGGCCGAGGGACCCTACTGGTGCACAAATTTGTGCACTGGGCCTCTAGTGATAAAGATCATGGAAAATTACAGATTCCAAAATGCTGGTTTTGTCTTAAATTATGCATTTTCATTAAGTATGGTTGTGATTTCCTATATAATAAAAGCATAATATGCTAAGTGTCCAGTCCATTGAACCAATCAAAGCGTAATATGCTAATGATATGCTAAGGCTGCTCAACCCCTCGCTATGATGTGCACTGACCACTAGGGGGCAGATACTCAATGCAGGAGCTGGCCCCCTGGTGGTCAGTGCACTCCCACAGGGGAAGAGCAGCTCAGCCATGATGGCGGCGGTGGCGGGAACCTCTCCTGCCTCCGCAGCAGTGCTAAGGATGTCTGACTGCCAACCATCAGTCAGACATCCCTCGAGGGCTCCCGGACTGCAACAGGGCGCAGGCTGGGCTGAGAGACACCCACCCCCAGTGCATGAATTTCGTGCACTGGGCCTCTAGTAGAATTAAAATATTTTTCAGTGCCTCCTGTACTGCACATGAATAAAAAATAAAAGCCTATTATGAATCCTTAGGGGAATCTAAGGAAGAAAAACAAGGACCTGGCACAAAGTTGAATTATATCAGTGGCACTTGCTAAGGAAAAGAACAATGAAAATAGAGAGGGTAAAAAGAGGATAGATCCTCTCCCACAGACATGCATCCCCTGACCTCTAAGGAACCCCATGAGACTTGCAACCAAGGGAGCAATGGGAAGGCATAGCTCTCCCCAGGTTAACCACCCGAACCTGCTCCAAGGTCCCCCTTTCTCTGACTTACTAGTGAGCTAAAGCAACCTAGCCTGGGCTCTCTTGTTGCTGCTTCTATGCCATGCCCTTCCTTATTTCACTATCCCCAGCTTTAATAAATGTATCCCCATAGTCATCTGGACTTGTGAAGTTTTTCCTGCACAAAGTCAAGAACCCACATACCAGTGGGCTGGCCTGAGGCAGTCCCACTTAGGACTACTAGTAGGTTCCCTGTCTGGTAACATCTTCACCTTTTTAACCCATCCCTGTAACCCCAAGAGAGAAAAAACAAAAAACAAAAACAAGATGGAATCAGAGATACCTGACTGAGATCAATGATTTTTAGTCCAGGAGGAGAACCTGGCAAAAACTTTCCACCCCTCTCTTGCCAGGAAGGGGAGGTATGAAAAAGCATGTGTTTGACATAATTCAATTATTTGGGAATAATTTGATCTTTAATGATATAATTTAGTGAAAATTTTACCATACAGAGGGATGAAAAATATTAAATATGCTTATTCTTATCTTTGAGATAACACATTTTCTAAGTTAACTGTGTCAAACATATATATAGAAAGTTTGCATATATCTTATCTGGGTTTTTCCTATAAGTTGAGATTTCTTACAGAGAGAGTTTGGGTTCTTGCTTATAAGATTATTTTTGTAGTGATATATCACACTTGGACATCTATATATATAAAAGCCAAGCGACCAGAATGGCAGAACAACCAGAATGACTGGTTGCTATGACATGCACTGTGGCGGCCAACCAGCCTGATGGGGGCCCTGATCAGCCCCCCCAACTGCCCGCCGCCTCTCTCCCCCAGCCGGCCCAGCCCCAATCAGAGCCCCCTACCCCATCAGGGCAGGGCCAGCCGACCAACCTCCCGTGTCCCCTCCCCCCTGCTGCCCGGCCCCCATCAGGGTGCTGGCCAGCCAGACTCCACCCATGCATGAATTCATGCACCAGGCCTCTAGTCTTATATAATAAATACGTAATATGCAAATTGACCCTCATGCCCTCACAAGATGGCTGCCTACGACCAGGCCAGCAGGGGGGTTAGTGAGGGACAACCAAACGACTGAGCAAGCAGGCTGCATGGGGCGACTAGGCCGGCAGGGGGTTTAGTGAGGGACAACCAAATGACTGAACATCAGGCTGCGTGGGGCAACCAGGTTGGCGGGGGGTGAGGGCCGTGAGGGGCAACCAGGCTGGCAGGGGGGGGGGCAGTGAGGGGAGACTAGGCCGGGGGGGGGGGCAGCAGTTAGGAGCAACCAGGCCAGCAGGGAGGGGACAGTTGGGGGTAACCTGGCCAGCAGTGGGGAGTACTGAGGGGCGATCAGGCCGGAAGCGGGGGCAGTTAGGGGTGACCAGGCAGACAGGCAGGTGAGCGATTAGGAGCCAGCAGTCCAGGATTGTGAGAAGGATGTCCTGGATTGGAGAGGGTGCAGACTGGGCTGAGGGGAACCCCCTCCACCGTGCATGAATTTCTTGCTCCCGGCCTCTAGCTTTATAATACTAATAGAACTTTAATATATCTTATTATTTTATATTCATAAATGTCTGAGGCAAGATAGGGAAGTTGTATATTTATTATTTTTATTATATTTTACTTGTGGAAATTGAGACCTGAACATGTTTGTTTATTTAGGACATTAGTGTAAAGTTTTTGTTGTTGTTGTTGTTTTCCTTTATTGATTTTTAGAGAGAGAGGAAGGGAGAAAGGATAGAGAGATAGAAACATCGATGAGAGAAATATCGATTGGCTGCCTCCTGGAGCATGTGCCTGACTGGGAATCAAAACAATGAACTCTTGATTTCTGGGTCAACTCTCAACCTCTGAACCACACTGGCTGGGCAAAATTTTATTAAACTCCATTGGCTTTGCATTTTCTTATTCCTCTTTTGCAAAAAGTGAATTAAATCTTTATGATCTTTGCATATTTATCTGAAAACATAATATATTAAAACAGCATTTTAAATTTTCTTTGTTAGGAATTTATTACTGATTTTTGGAATTTTAAATACTTTACTACATGTGGTTCTACTATTGCTCTAGAATGTTTACAGAATTTGATAGAAGAACCACTTGGAGATAATTTTTTTTTCACAGAGAAATAAAAATGGAAACAGTTCCTAATTTGTATTCTTAAAAGTAGAGGTATGACTACATCATTAAGGGTGATATTCTGTGTTATCAATAAATACACATGGCAGAATTTTTGCTAAATTAATAGAGTGCTACCTGGTTCTGTGAAACTGAAAATCTCCATGGCAGCTCCAACTTATACTGAGTATGTTAGTAAGTATGCCAGTATGTCATACTGTAGAAAAATTGGCCTATTATGTTTGTTATAGTTGCAAATTCAGTTTTTATACTATAGTGTCATAGTTAAGATTTGGCAATTTGTAGATAACTAGATAGAGCTTAAAATAGTAACTCTCATTAGTAGCATTTATTCTCAGTATTGAAGAAATTTCCTTTTTTGTAACAAGTTCATATTAGGAAGAAAATTAAATTATTTGCCTTAGCCGATTTCATCCAGATGTTGAAAGATTTCCACTGATTAGTCCTATGGAGTGTATAACATTTCCAGATTTTTTTTATTGAGAAATAATTGTGGTCCAAGTAATATTAGATAATATTATTTATACATTTACGTATTTCTTTAGTGTACAGTATATATCTTGATATTTTCATGATTATTTTTATCTTGGTATTTTTAAGATTTCTCTTTCTACTTTAAAAGCCCTGAAATAGAATTAAGTATGCTATGATTTTTAAGTAACTTAAGGCTGAGAGTAATGATACAAGTTAATAGAATTGTCAGGAATGTATCAGTGTTAACTTTCTGATATTTTATATCTTCCAGAAACTGGGAGTGATTTTTCCATGTTCGAAGCTTTGAGGGATACTATTTATTCTGAAGTAGCTACATTAATTTCTCAAAATGAATCTCGTCCACATTTTCTTATTGAACTCTTCCATGAGCTTCAGCTACTCAATACAGACTACTTAAGACAGAGGGCTTTATATGCATTGCAGGTAGCTGGTACTTACCATTCTTTTTCCTACCCTATCTGGTATTGCTGTCTTGTCTGAAGTATGTACTTGTTATGTCTTTTGATTGTATTCTATGTGCCTTCTTGCCTTTTATTTAAAAGTTCTTGTATAGCTAAAATAGCTTTTAGATAAAATCTTTTTCTGAGCAACTTTTCAGTATTATTTTTTCCTCATAGTTAACCTATAAGGTGAGGAATATTGAATTTGTTCTTCTGTCTGGTTTTGCTTTTAAATTTTGGTTGGACATTTATGTTTTAACACAAATATTTTATTTTCTCATTTAGGACATAGTATCCACACATATTTCTGAGAACCATGAAAAAGATGTGAAAAATATAAAGTCAGTGAATTCTGGTACTTGGATAGCATCAAACTCAGAACTTACTCCCAGTGAAAGCCTTGCTACTACAGATGATGTAAGCTGATAATGATTAATGAAATCTATACATAATTTCAGTATGTATTAAATAAATGTTAAATTGTTATAAATGGTGAGTGTTAATATTTGGTTTTCAGCTTTAAAAAACTCAATCAAAATACATTATAAATGATCAATTATATAGTCTAAAATAGTTGTGTTTTATCTCTCTTGCTCATCACAGAAGTTAACTCATAACATTTAGTAAAATTTGTTGTGTTCAGTCAGAACCTTTCAATAAATAAATATAAGATAAAGCAGGTCTTTGGGCTAAAAGAGAAGCCTAGACAAAAAGCCATTCAGGACAAAAATGTAATTTAATGTATTAAAGTTGATGAAGGAAACTTTAAGTAGGAAGGAAATGGAAAAGAGTGATGAGGAAAATGATATATTGTCAATAAACTATGGTCTCCAAATAAGCACCTATAAAGCATACAGGACCTATGGTTGTGCTAGGAAGGTGGTATTAAATGACCAAATGGCAAACGACTAGGATACTGAGGAGATAGATAACATGTGAAGTATTTGGAAATCACCTGTTTAAAGGTTCAGACCCTGATTCTGTCATAAAAGATTACATGTAGTTTTGGAATAGCAAATAGGCTCTTTTTATGCCATCTCTAGCACCTGGATATCGATGAATAAGAGAACCATAACTGATTAGCATATATCTGCTATTGGGAGAGTTGAAAGCATATTACTGTTTCTGCCCGTTGTGGATAATGTTAACATATTTTTTTTCTGAAGTAGTGTTTTTCCCAGAAGATTGTCTTGTCTCTTCACATATCGTAATTTTTTTACAATATCAAAGACTTTTTTCTGGAGTTTTGCTCTTTAATTTATACTCATGTTTAAAACAATACTTTCCTATGTCATTTGTGTTTTTTTTGGTTTTTTTTTTTGCTTAAAACCTTTCTCTACTAGGCTCCAATGCCTATACTACTATGAAGGTAAGCCTGTGTCTAAAAACTACATGGTTTTAATTGACTTTACAATATCAAGTATAAGTTAATGTAAGGAATTGCTACTTGGGTTACATTAAAGTTTATTAGACATTGAAATAACTTTACTGAGAGCATGAAGTGTTTTTTCTAAATATTTTTTTAGTAATTTTATATCCTTAACTCCAGTGCTTCCCTTTTTATTCAAATTTTATAGGTAGCATTACTTTATTTTATTATTTATTTACTTTTAAATATATTTTTATTGATTTCAGGGAGAGATAGAAACATCAATGATGAGAGAGAATCATTGATTGGCTGCCTCCTGCACGCCCCCTACTGGGGATCAAGCCCGAGATCCAGGCATGTGCCCTTGACTGGAATTGAACCTGGGACCCTTTAGTCCACAGGCCAGCGCTCTATCACTGAGCCAAACCAGCTAGGGCATTTTAAGTTATTTTAAAAGATTTAAGCACATTGGTCAATAGCAAATTTTGAAAATTGAGTTACAATTTATTAATATTAACCTGACAAGGTTTTAAAGTTACCGGTAAATGAAATTTAAAAGTACTGTACAGCTTAATAAGTAGGTGCTTTAGTCAGCTTGGGCTGGTAAACAAAATACTGTAGACATTTAAACATTTATTTCTCATGGTTCTGGAGGCTAAGCAGTTTACGATCTTGGTGTCAGCAGATTTTGCTTCTTGTTGAGGACCCTCTCCTTGGCTTGCAGATGGCCACTTTCTCCCCGTGTGCTTACAGTGGCAGTGAGAGGAAGACCTGGTGTCGCTTCCTATTTTCCTAAGGACACTAATGCCTTCATGGGGCTCCACCCTCATTACCTCACTTAAACCTGATTACCTCCTAATGCTATCACATTGGGAGTTAGGGATTTAACATATGAATTTGGGTGAATAGGGGACTCACAAAGATTCAATCCATAATTGTAGGGTTTTGGCATAAATAATCATAGTTAGTATTAATAAATTTTTTTAAATGTAAAAAAAAAATTTTATTTTTTAAATATATTTTTATTGATTGAGTTCAGAGAGGAAGGGAGAGAAAGAGATAGAAACATCAATGATGAGCCCTAGCTGGTTTGGCTCAGTGGATAGAGGGTCGGCCTGCAGACCAGAGGATCCGGGTTCAATTCCAGTCAAGGGCACGTATCTTGGTTATAGGCTCCTCCCTAGCCTGGTCCCTGGTTGGGGTGCTTGCAGGAGGCAACCAATTGATGTGTTTCTCTCACATTGATACATTGATGTTTCTCTCTGTCTTTCACTCTTTCTTCCTCTCTCTGAAAAAAAAAAAATCAATGGAAATATAGCCTCAGGTGAGGATTAACACCGACAACAAAAGAAACATCAATGATGAGAGAAAATCATTCATCAGCTGCCTCCTGCACACCCCATACTAGGGATTGAGCCTGCAACCTGGACATGACCCGGACCGGGAATCAAACCGTGACCTTCTGCATCATAGGTTGTCCAATGCTTAACCACTGAGCCACACCAGCTGGGCTTACTTATTTTTTTAATTGGTGACAGTATTACAGATGTCTCCTGTCTTTCCCTCTTTACCCTCCTCCACCCAGTACTCTTAGTATTACTTTTAAATAACTAGTTCTTTAATTTTTAATCTAAAACTTAAATTCAGCATTAATGTCAACATCTTCCCTTATTAATGCCATTTAATTAGCAGCAGCAGTACAGCATCCAATGTTTATACCCGTTGATCTAGAGCAGTTTTGTGCAGTGGAACTTTCTATAACGATGGAAATGTTTTAGATCTGCATTGTCTAATACAGTAGTCATTGGACATGTGCTATTGAACCCTTGAAATGTGGCTAGTGGGATTGAGGAACTAAATTAAAATTTTATTTAATTTGAATGGCTACATGGGTAGTGTTACCATATTGGACAGATAAAGAGCCTCATTCTCCGTGTTTCTAGACCAAGGCCCTTTGAGCTTCATTTATGGAGCGTTAACACACATTTCAGAGTATGTAGAAGAGTCTTCATGCCCAGGACAAAGAGAAGGAAAAGTGGACATCTGGGGATTATAAGTGAAGGAGAATGAAGAATTGAAGTTTAAGCAGAGGAAGAAACACTTCGCATCTTCTACTCTGGGTGCTATAAAATGCAAAAGCACATCCACCAGCAAGTCTTAATTGACGAGCAACAGAATGGTTTCATTTTCTAAAGTGTGTTCACCAATACCTGAATTTTCTTTAATTGGGCTAAAACTTTCATTTAATATCAGAAAATTTTAAAAGATCAATAGCTAGGGGAAAGAACATAATTATGAAATGAGTTTCAGTCAAAATACAAGTGAGACCTGGCTGGGTGGCTCAATTGGTTGGAGCATCGTCCTGTACATCAAAAGGTTGAGGGTTCAACCCCCAGTCAGTGTGCATATGGGAAGCAACCAATTGATGTTTGTTCCTTTCTCACATCCATGTTTTTCTCTATCGCTTTCTCTAAAAAATCAGTGAAAACATATCCCTGGGTGAGGATTAAAAAAAAAAAAAAATACAAGTGAGACTCGTGCCACCCCCTAATCATACTAAAGACAAAAGTTAATGTGAAATTTCTTGAAGTCCAGAAAAAAAGCTAAAACTATGACTTCTAAAAGAAACCAAGGAAATCTTCATGATTTTGACATAAGCAAAGATTATTAGGACAGAAAGCACTAACTATGAAAGAAAATTTGATTCAATTCTGGTTTTTTGAAAAGTTACAATTAGGAGAAAATAATCTCAGTATATGTAGTTGCCAAATAACTATACATGACAAATTCAGATTGTTTTATAAAAATCTTTTATAAGTCAATTGTAAGGCAATCAACTCAGTAAAAAACGGGCAAGAGATTTGAACAGGTGCTTCATGAAGGAAGATATGTAAATGGCCAGTGTCAAATTAAAACCACATGAGATGTTACCTTACACCCACCAGAAAGGCTGAAATTAAACAACAGGAAGTGTTGGTGGGAACTTGGAGCAGTTGAAACTCTCAAACTGCTGGTGGAATTGTAAAATTGTACAGCCACCTTGGAAAGCAGTTTGGCAGTCTCTTATAAAATCAAAACATAAACTTGGCATGTGACCCAGCAATTTCTCTTCTAGGTATTCACCCAAGAGAAATGAAAGTATATGTTCAAAAAAATTCTTGTACACTATTATTCATAGCATCTTTAGTCATGATAGCCTCAAACTGGAACATCAACAGATAAATGGATAAAGAAACTGTGGTATATCCATACAATGGGATACTATTCGGCTATCAAAATAATGAACTTCAGAAACACAAAACAACATCGGTTAATTTCAGAAACATAGTGAGCAAAAGATGCCAGACACTCAAGAGTACCATACTGAATGGTTCCATTTATATGAAGTTCTAGGCCAGTGATGGGCAACCTTTTGAGCTTGGTGTGTCAAGCTTCACCAAAAAACAGCATAACTCGGGTAGTGTGTCACTTTGAGGAAAAAACTAACTCCAAGACTCTAGTCGCAAATGTTTCATCCTCAGGAGCAGCAAATGTTTCATTCTCGGCATGTGACCGTGTGTCATCAGAAATGGCTACGTGTGTCAGTGCTGACACGGGTGTCATAGGTTCGCCATCACTGTTCTAGGCCAACAAAATAACCTGTGCTGATAGAAATCATATTAGAAGGGTGTAGTGGAGATAAAGGACCTTTCTGAGCTAATGGAAATGGTCTTTATTTTTAGGGAAGGTGGTTGCATGGGTGCACATATTTTTTAAAACTCATCAAACTGTATACTTAATGGGTGTATTTATAAATTATATTTTAATAAAGTTGATTTAAAAAATATGAATGATGCTGTCATGTTTTTCTTCTGATATGGAACAACTATATATCATAGTCTAAGGTACTGGGCACTGTTGGGGTTTGGAGGTAGGAGAATTTCCTTGAGGGTGGGGAAATAATTTGCAACATTAACTTTTCCAACTTAGAATTTAATCTGTAGCTTGCTCTGTGTATTGTCATCTACATAAGGACAAGTGTTCTGCAAGGTTACTTAATATTTTAATATTTTCTGTGACTCTCTAATGTTTTATAACTTTGGTTATATAATAATTTTAAGTATATAGTTTTATGCAAATAGTTTGTTATAAACTTTTAAAAAGAAGTATTAGTGATTTTTATTTGTCTTAAAACTGTAACTTAGGAAACTTATGAGAAGAACTTTGAGAGAGAAACACATAAAATAAGTGAACAAAATGATGCTGATAATGCTAGTGTCCTGTCTGTGTCTTCAAATTTTGAACCTTTTGCAACAGATGATCTGGGTAAGCAGAATTTTTTATAATCTTAGAATATGACTTTACTACAGTCTTTGAATTGCATTGATAAGGAAGCAATAGTCTAGAAGGACAAGTTCTGGTAGAATAGGGACTTAAAAATCTATCCATCAGTCTAAATTCAGGAATCTTTGACTGTTAATTCTTTGACCTTGTGCAAATCATCTAACCATTCTGACTGCATATACTAAGAAAATGGGGGAGGCGGGGGTGTCTTACTTATCTTATTATGTTCTTATGAAAAATATACAGAACTTTCTAGCAAGCATAAGAGAAGTTTAGAAAATGTAATTTCCTTTTCCTTAAGAGAAAGGTTACCCTCTTATGTCTTCCAGTTAATGGGAAAAATCCAGAGTTAGCAATGCCTCATCTAATCACATTTTTAATAAAAGTGTTAACTTCTTAATTTGAGGTAAGAATTGAAATTTCTTAGTGTAATAATGAAAGAAGTTTTAGAGGCTTGCATTACTCAAAGGTAGAGAAAATAAACCCTGAGTCCTAAAATTGGGAAGGAGATTAGGGAAAAGAAAATGTATGAGTACCACTTGATTCATTTTCCAGGCTGTAGCCTATCAAAAGATACCTGAGCATCCAATGCTGAAACACAACAGCATCGATTAATTTCAGAAACAGTGAGCAAAAGAAGCTAGGCACTAGTTCATATGGTAATCCGATGTCGTATACTAGTGTTTGTGTATATGTTGGGAACAAGATTTAGATTATTTCAAAGGCATTTTTCTACTACAAAGGATAGAGCCAAACCTTGCCTTGTCGTTAGTTATCTACCTTGTACCAAAGCAATGAATCTTCCTTTTGCCTTATTCTAATTATCAACGACTCTAAGGCCAGTTCCCTTCTGAGTAAATGCCTATTAAGTATGTACTGAATTCATTTCATAATAGAGAAAAATCACTCTCTGACCAACCCATTCCCCTTTAGTTTTCCTCACAATCATTCACCACTAGCTTTGTCTGAAGTAGACAAAGGAAAATTGGGAAATGTCATTCTAAGTTCTTTTTCTTACCTTAATTGATTGTTTTAGCTTAGGTTTTTGCATCAGAATTTGCATGACATTTTGGAATTTATTTTTGTACTGTTAAGTGAAGCAAAGTGATGTACTGAAATACATTGACTTCAGCACCTAAGAGACCTGAGTTCAAATTCCTTTTCCAACATTTAACTGGCTGTGCAACCTTGTGCAGCTTACTTAAGTTCTCTGAAAATGAGGGTTCTATCATCCACTTTATAGTTATTTTAAGGATTAAATAAAAGTACCATACCTATAACTTGTTAAAGCTAGTTTTCCTTTCCTATGTTCAGACATTAGTTTTTTATTAATAAATTTAGAGGAATACATGAAAAAATTTTCTTTTACATCTTCTAGACATATTTCTGTTCCGTATGCAGGTAACACTGTGATTCACTTAGATCAAGCATTAGCCAGAATGAGGGAATACGAACGTATGAAAACTGAGGCTGAAAGTAACACAAATGCGAGATGTACCTGCAGGATTATGGAGGATGAAAATGGTGCTGCTGCCATGACTACTGGTAATAATTTGAAAGGTGTGTTGTTGAATTCATTAACAGGAAAAGTCATTTTAAATAGTTCCATATATAAAAATTGAATGCCCCATCTGATGTATAATAGTGGTTTTTTAATCACTTTCTTTTATTAGGGGTGCTAAAATTACATAGATGTTTCTTTGTATTGAGCATTAAATCATAATTTAATGTTCTTTAGAATTTTGCATAAATACATATAATGTCAGACTTTATTTTGCTATCATTTTCTTTTTAAAAATAGAAACTCCTGTTATTGAAAATCATAGTTCACAACAAGCTGTAAGTGAAATTTCTACCGTCCCGTGTCCTAGAATTGATACTCAGCAGCTAGACCGACAAATCAAAGCAATTATGAAAGAAGTCATTCCATTTCTGAAGGTAAGCAATAATTTTTAAAAATAAACTTTGGTTTTTTTACTTCATACAAAGTATTCCATTGTAATAAATTCAGAAAACACATATAAACAAAAGCTAAAAATAACCCATAGTTTTGTCACTCAAGAGATAGCCCCATCAACATTTTGGGAACCTTTCCGTAATATTTTCTACATATATATGTGCATTCTGCTTTCTTCATACATTATAAACATCTTTCTACAGCATATTTCTATGGTTACACAATATTCTTTCATTATTTATTCATAAGTGCCTACTTTAAACCAGGTTTTGTGGACATGGCAGTGAACAAGTCAAAGCCTTTGCTGTCGTGGGAGCTTACATGCAAGGATGTTACTTATTTTAAAATAAGTAAATGTACTGTATTTTCCGGCGTATAAGACGACTTTTTAACCCAGGAAAATCTTCTATACGCCCAGTTGGCTTATACGCCGGAAAATACAGTATATCAGATAGTGATATGTGCCATGCAGAGAATTAAAATATGATGATATGATAGTGTCTATTTTAGACTGGATGGTCAGGGAAGGCTTCTGAAAGGGAGCATTTAAGCAAAGATATGAATTAGGAGCCAGCTTAAACCAAGCTCGTTTCAGACAGAGTTAAAGGCCTTAAGATAGGAACTAGCTTGGCTTGTTGAAGGAACTAGAGGAGGACCCATGTAGTTGTAGGAAATTTATGAGAGATGAAATTGGAGAGGCGGCAAGGGCCAGTTATGTAGAACATTATAGGCCATGATTAGGGGTTAGGACTTTGTTCAGAGTTAAAGAGGAAACTTCAGGAGGGTTTTAAGCAAGAGAAAAACAAAGTCTGGTTTGTTTGTGGATAATTGATTATAGGAGTCAGTAGCGCAATGAACTCAGATGAGACATAATAGTGGCTTAGACAAAGGGTATAGTACTAGAGATGGGGAGAAGTAAACAATTGAAATACACTTTGGAAACTGACAGGTCTTATTAATGGTAGATGGTTACCTGAAGCAGGCACTAGCTAAGAGAAAGGGCCTAGAACTGGGGCCCAGGACAAGATGACTCAACATCTAGAAGGTGTGCAAAAAAGGAAAAGTTAGAGTTTACCAAATAGGACTGCCAGTAGTGAGCTATGTTGATTGCTACTTTGAGGGTTAAGTAGTCATAGAATAGAATTTTGTTATTTTATCAGTTCTTATTGTTAAATATTTATCCTTATTTTTTTTACTTTTATAAATACTTAAATTATTTAGCTAAATTTAAATATATATCCCATTTTTATTTCTTGAGAAGTAATTCTTATACAAAATTTCTTATTCTAAGGTTATGAATATTTTCAAGACTTTTGAGGCATTATATTAAACTAGAGGCCCAGTGCACAGATTCGTGCACTGGTGGGCTCCCTCGGCCTGGCCTGCGCCCTCTCACAATCTGGGACCCCTCAGGGGATGTCGGACTTGCTGGTTTCCACCCGATCCTCACAGGCCAGGCTGAGGGACCCCACTGGTGCACAAATCTATGCACCAGACCTCTAGTATGCATATAAGATCTTTGGTTAATCTCATGCCACCCTCCTCTCTTCTCACCCTCCCTCCCCTCTCCCCCCTTCCCTCTGAGATTCATCAGTCTGTTCCATGTTTCTATGCCTGTGCATTGAGCATCTGCCCCCTGGTGGTCAGTGCATATCATAGCTACTGGTCGAATAGTTGCTTAGGCTTTTATATCTATAGATTGTCCCTCAGAAAGGTTTAACAATTTATATTCCTACCAACAGGGAGAGAATGAGATTGGTAAGCAGTACTGGTAATTTTGTTCAATAACAATGAACAAGGCAAAGAAAAAAGTGTGCAAGAAATAGAAAGTGGGCCTAGCTGGGCAGCTCAGTTGCTTGGGTGTCAGCCGGTACACCAAGGGTTTGGGTTCTACATCTGGTCATGGTCAGGGTACATATAAGAAGTAACCAGTGAATGCATAAATAAGGGAAAAATAAATCTCTCTCTTTCCCTCTCCATTCCTCTCTCTAAATTCAATAAGAAAGAAAGAGCGAAGAGAGAGAAATGGAAAGTGAAGGCAAAACTTGTACTAGAGATGGCACTCTTTTACATTCTAATTTAAATGGAAATTTAAAGAATTAGAAATGAAAAGCCAGAATTTCCTTTTCATTCAGATACAGCAAACTATAAAATATGTTGTAATTGGGCTCATTTCTTACAATCTACTTGTACTTTTCAATGTGTAAGACAGTGACAATGGAAAGCTAACCATCATTTGGATTGTAGGTAGTTTGAACATGCTTCTAAAGCAAGCAAGGAAATGAGACTGTGTACTGGGTCCAGTGGTGAATTCTCTTGAAGGCCAAAGTGGCTTGTTAAGGAAGTTAGGACAGTGGTTCTCAACTGGGGGTCATTTTGACCCTCAAAACATTTTGTAATGTCTAATTACATTTTTAGTTATCAGGGCTTGGGAGGGTGGAGGGTACTACTGGCATCTAGTGCATAGAGACAGCAGCACAGTGCGCAGATGCAGTAGTGCCAATTGAGAAAGCCTGAGGATGGTTGTAAGAGGAGTTGAACTGAACTGCAGACAGGAAGACAGACATATGGAAACTATGGCACGAGTCGTTCTGCTTAAAGTACAGAAAAATAAATGATGAGAAGATTTTAATCAGCCAGTTTCTTTTACTGGCTATTATCTGCTATCGTAAATCAAAATTTGCAAACCTCTTGATGTGTACAGAGAGGGGTTGGGGAGTTGGTTATTTTTATGAATAAATTATTCCAAATGTATATATCTGAAAGTTGAAAAGCATCTATGCAAGAAAAATAAAATCTCATATTATGTGGATTGTTATTTTTTGAACAATAGGTAAATTTATATCCTAACTAGCTAGGATTTTTCTCAGGAGCACATGGATGAAGTATGCTCTTCTCAGCTTCTGACTTCAGTAAGGCGCATGGTGTTGACCCTGACTCAGGAGAATGATGAGAGCAAAGAGTTTGTAAAGTTCTTTCATAAACAGCTTGGAAGTATATTACAGGTAAGAGTTTATACTTGTATGACATAAATATGTACCACCTGATTAGGATTTTTTTTTGCCATTTCAGGCATTCTACATTCAAGTAGCTCTCCATCTAGCATTTATTTGGGGTGACATTTTAATACTTTTTAGGTTATTCCTTTACCTGGTTAAAAAAAATGTATTAGGGCCTGTGTCTTCATTTAATTTGATCATCGCTAAGGCCTCTCCCAACTCTAATAACATTTTGTTTTTATTTTTTTTCTACTTACTAAGAAATTTCAAGTTTGAACTGTTTGAAAAAAAATTGTTTATGTGTATATATTTTTATTAATTTGAGAGAGGAAGGGAGAAGAAAAAAGAAATAGACACATCAATAATGAGAATCACTGATCGGCTGCCTCCTGCATGCCTCCCACTAGGGATCGAGCCTGAAACTCGGGCATGTGCCCTTAACCGGAATCAAACCCAGGGCCCTTCAATCTGCAGGCCGATGCTCCATCCACTGAGCCAAACTGGCTAGGGCTGTTTGAAAATTGTTTGTCCTATTTTCTCAAATAATTTTTTATCAATCTGGGAAATTTTTGAAGCTAGAAACCAGCTGTTGATTGTGGAGACTTCTTAGGCTATAACAGTAACCTTAAATTATGTTACAGTAGTGATTCTCAAGGGGGCGGGGGTCGAGTTTTCCTTCCAAGGAGACATTTAGCCATGTTTGTAGACGCTTTATTTGTCACAACAGGCAGGGAGGCCTCCAGCATCTAGTGAGATGTTAATAGTGCCAAGGCTGAGAGAATCCTGTGTTAGGTAAGGATACCTTACATACTCCATATAATAAAAATCTCTATGGTTAAATTCACTTGTATATTTTCCCACTGAGATAGCTCAATGATGTGTATTGTTATTCCAAACTAGAAAATACATTTTAAAAATGTTTATTACAAAATTTTTCTGTAAAATTTTTCCTTCCTATTCCTGTGTTTAAGTTGGTTTTACAGACAGTATTATTACTCTGCTATATTTTTTTTTAGTTTTTTTTTTTTTTTTTTTTTTTAGAGAGAGAGAGAGAAACATTGATGAGAGAGGACCATTGATTGGCTGCCTTCTACACCCCCTCCCCTACTGGGAAACAGGCCTGCAACCTGGGCATGTTCCCTGACTGAAAATCGAACCTGTGACCTCTTGGTTCATGGGTTGACCCAAATTCTGAGCCACACCACTGGGCATTTTGCTAATTTTTAAAACCCTAAGCTTGATGCAAATTTCCATCACTATAAATTTTCCATTTTGTTTTTATTTGGACTAAGGTATAAATTCTATGTAGTTTTTAAATTGTCCTGGCTCTATTTAATATAACTAACTTATAAGGAATATAAGACATCAGTGGTATTATCCATTGTTTAAGAATGCTTAAGATAATTTTTAAGTAAATGTATTTTTATAAATTTAGCTAACTCATTTCTACATGAAGAAATAACTCCCTTTTAGAATCAGGTTGAAAGAGATACTGTAATTTAAATACTTTTTGTTTATTAAGATCCATACAGTCCTGCCTCAATTTTGCCTACTATAATCATAATTTTGGGCAAATCCCAAAGTATAAATTTGGAAATAAGATTTTTTCCCCCTACATCTCAGAAAATCTGCTTTTCTTTTATCCTACTCTTGATTTTTTTTCCCCCAAGGGGACTCATATGAAGAATAAGGGTAGTGTACATTAAGTCTTGCTTAAAGTATTGAAAGTTTTTCATGAGCTAGAGCTTAAATTTCTTTCAACTTTTTTCTTACAAAACCTGTTCAATTATTTTTTTTCCACAGGTACCACTATTTGTACTTCTTTCCATGATTGTGCTGGATAAGATAGTTTTTGGAGGGAGGGGACACCAGATATCATAGTTATTTGCCTGTTTTCTAAACAGCATAGTCCATATTTTTAGGAAGAAAGAAAAAGATAAATGGCTTTATTAAGAAGTATCTCAAATATAGCATACTTGTTCATTTGATGTATTTCAGTTTGAATAGAATTGAAGTTTTTCAATATTAAAAAGTAATAAAATTGGGGTTGGTTTTTTTTACTAGATGACTATTATAATTTAGATTTGTATTGCTCTATCCACAGTTAACATTTACTGTAATCTTAAAATATTTGGTTATTTGAATAGGATTCACTGGCAAAATTTGCTGGCAGAAAACTGAAAGACTGTGGAGAGGATCTTCTTGTAGAGATATCTGAAGTGTTGTTTAATGAGTTGGCTTTCTTTAAACTCATGCAAGATTTGGATAATAATAGTATGACTGTTAAACAGAGGTGCAAAAGAAAAATAGAAGCAGCTGGAGTGATACAGTCTTATGCCAAAGAGGTAAATAGCATTCATTTTTATTTTAGAAGTAATCATAATTAGCCTATTAATATAATTATTATTATTCATAACTAAAATCATACTTGACCTCAGAAAAGCCATTTTAAAGTAATACCAGTTAATCAGATTATAAATCGGTACATATGCTAGCCCCGTACTGAATCTCTGTGATAACATCACTGTCGACAGGTCAGGAATGCAGACAGGAAATGATGCTAAATGTGCATTGTGAGGTTCACTTTGTCACTCAGGTTTGCAGAGAAGAGGGTGCCTGCCACAGCTCTTGCCTACCCCAGTAGATTCCCTGGGCATATGTATCACCCAGCCAACACACATGCTCATTTGTCAGTTAGGACTTGGTTGCACTTCCCTCTAGCTTCTTATACCCTAATAAGTTAGTCTTGATCACGTGTGAAATTGGATGAGGCTTTTCCCTCAGCTTGAGGTATCCCTAGATCTTCACCCTATTCTTGACTCCCTAACCATGAAAGGGAAAGCAGGTCAAGACCCAAAACATAATGGGATAATCTTTCCTCCTTCAATCTAAAGTAGATAGAGTCAAGCCATCTTTTTCATGCTTTGTATAATGTTTTCATTCCAGACATAAATAAAGAAGTTTCAGCCATTGCTTAGAGCTTGAAAAAAATAAAACAGGATAATAACATAATAAGTGATCGGGAGGACTACTTTGGATAGGCAGTCTCATAAGGCTGTCGGAGGAGGGGAAATAGGAGCTAAGGCATGAAAGACAAGGGATTTGTAATGATGCTGAAGGGGGAGAGCATTCCGGGAGGAGAGAACTTAAGTGTGAAGACTCGCAGGATTGAGCAGTTTGGAGAACAGGGAGAAAGCATTAAATGAATTGGGAGTGTAGGAGGGTGAATTCACAGAAGTAGATTAAAGCCAAATTACAAAGCCTTACAAACTGTGATAAGGACCTTTCATTTTATTCTAAGCATGATAGAAATCCATGGGAAAGTTTGAAATAGAGGAGTGATGTAATCTCATGTACAATTTAACATTTTTGTCTGGATACCATATCGAACGGGAATTGTAGAGAGTAGAGAAAGAGGCAGAGAGACCAGATATAAGGCTGTGTTAGTCCAGTTAAGAAATGAGGTGTCCTATCTGAGTGTTCAGCAACAGGCACACTTTGATGATTGAGTCAATAAGGCATTCTAATAGTTTAGATGTTGGTAATGAAAGTACAGGCTGCTTCCTGGTTTTCTCACTTGGGCATTTGTGCAAATGAAGGGCCATTTACTGAGACTGGGAAGACGAAAGGAGGATAGCATTTAGATTTTTGTTTTAGACTTAGTAAATTTGAAGTAGCTCTTCTGAATCCAAGGAGATGTCAGTTGGCAGTGTTGCTTTGGATTTGTTAATTTAAAAGATTTAAATAAAAGTTTAATTTACATTTCTAAGAAGCATTCACCTCTTTGGATGATGCAGCCTTTGTTAAAACTTACTGAATACAGAAGTGTAATGCTGAAAGGTTACCCCTAAATTCTGTTAAATTTATTTGCTTATAGGCCAAAAGGATTCTTGAAGGAGATCATGGCTCAGCTGCTGCAGAAATTGATGAGGAAGACAGAGTACGTGCTAATTAATTTGTGCCTAACAGTAATGCTTTCAAAATGAGATTAAATGATTTTAACAGCTTTTACCTTTTGAGAGCAAAGTATATTATCAAATGTCCTTTCTTCTAATCTTTGTTTCTTTTAAAAACAAAACTAAAATGATTGTTTTTTATTAGATAATGACTATTATTAATTTTTATGGTAGACTTACTATGTATCTTTTTAAAATAAACTTTAAGAAATTAATTGCTCAAATTTATTTGTGGCTAGGACAAGGATGAGACCGAAACAGTTAAGCAGACTGAAACATCTGAGGAGTATGATGGTGACACTTCCAAAAATGTGAGATCTGATATTTCTGATCAAGAGGAAGATGAAGAAAGTGAAGAATGTCCAGTGTCTATTAGTAAGTTTAAATGTTTCATGCTAGGATCATACACTTGTTCTTTGTTTGTTTTTGTTTTTTTGTTGTTCTTAATCCTCACCCAAGGATATTTTTTCCATTGATTTTTAGAGAGTGGAAGGGTGGGGTGCAGAGAGAAAGAGAGAAACATCCATGTGAGAGAGAAATCAATTGGTTGCTTCCCACATGTGTCCTGACGTGGCCAGGGATCGAACCTGCAACTCAGATATTGGCCCTAGACTGGGAATCCAACCCTCCACCCTTTGGTACAAAGGTTGATGCTCTAACTACTGAGAAACACCAGCCAGGGCCATATACTTGTTCTTTATAAGTCTCTTATTGAAACAGTTTGGTGAAATGTAATGAATATAGAATTAGGTGTCCAACAACTCTGAATTTGAATTGCTGTGTAATCCTGACTAAATTACTTGTTCTGCACCACAGTTTTTTTAGTACTTACTGTTTTGATGATTTCAGATGTTATATGTAAAGCAATTGGACAAGCCCTAGGTGGTTTGGCTCAGTGAATAGAGCATCATCCTGCAGACTGAACGGTCCCAGGTTCGATTCCAGTCAAGGGCACATGCCCGGGTTGTAGCCTCGATCCCCAGTAGGAGGCATGCAGGAGGCAGCTGATCAATGATTCTCTCTCATCATTGATGTTTCTTTCTCTCCCTCTCCTTTCCTCTCTGAAGTCAATAAAAATATTTTTTTTAAAAAGCACTTGGATAATATAAGAATGTAATAAATTGTAGCTATTAAGTGCTGAAAATTTACCAAAAAATTGTGTTAACCATTGTAGATTTGTCCAAAGCTGAAACTCAAGCACTGACTAATTATGGAAGTGGAGAAGATGAGAATGAAGATGAAGAAATAGAAGAATTTGAAGAGGGACCTGTAGATGTCCAGACTTCACTTCAGGCTAACACTGAAACTACAGAAGAAAATGAACACGATGATCAGGTATCCCACTGTAGATTAACACACTTCCCCCGTCTTAACTACTAAAAGCAGATTCTTTTTAAAGATGTCAAAATTTACAGCTTCCCCATTCTCATGTTCATGAATACAAAATTTTAAAATACCTTTGGCTGCTGTCATTCTGGAGCTAGATGTGAGAATGGGGCTGAGGGTCTCACCATTATACAGACTCACTGAATCCTGTTTTCAATGTGACACGTTGCTCTGGCCTCATTCGTGCTTTCCATACCCCACTCCTACTCCAGATGGCTCCCTAGGCCTGAGAATTACTAATTTCTCCAAAATGCAATCTCCCGTTTTCTGTTGAAGTTGAGGGGAAGGAATCTAGGTGTCCACGTTTTCCTTAAACGAATTCATGTATCCATCACCAACTCCCCACCACAATATTCCTTCCTAGAATCTGGCACTTCTAATTATGAGGTGATCTCAGTTTTTGTTTTCTCCTGCTGCTGAAGGCACATAGCTTTGTTCATCTTTGGCCCCTCCTGGTCAGTTTCTCTTCCATTCTTTTATCATCTACATATAAACAGATGTAAGTTTTATTTAACCAGTTAACTGTCACGATACTTTGAATTTAATTAATAAAGGTCCACTTGCATCTATAAATGCTTATGGCGTACAAATGGTTAAGATAGAGTCTGACCTGAAAAAAATAATAAAAAATAGTGGAATCCATAACATTTCAGTTCTGTGTATTTGAGGTTCTTTACAGAGAAGAGGAAACTTCTTTACTTAGTTATCTTGAAATTGCAATCACAGCTTCCTTGAAATACTTTTAGAAGATATTTTTAAATTCTTTTGTATGAAGGTCTCAGGTTGGACAAAAGCCACATAGTAGTAACCACCTGTCTAGTGACCATATATTTTAGGCCTTACTATCAAAACATTATTTTTTCCTTCTAGGTTCTTCAACAGAACTTTGAAAAATCAGCAGAAAGCAAAAATGTCCCATCAGAACAAGAACCCACTACTAGTAAAGGTAAGAAATCTAAATAAGTATTCAATTTTAAGATTATTTAAAGTGCTATTTATGTGCTTAAAAATTGAAAAGAAAAAAATTCTTAGCTGATATAAGTTTGAAGGTATTTTGGGCCTAATGTATGCCCCTATTCTCCCCCTAAAAATGTAGAAAACATAGGGTTTTGTTTTCTGCCAACAGTTGTTAAAGAAAAGTTGACATACCTAAATACACAGAAAAAAATCTATAAGGAAGATATTTTTAGATAGAAATGTGGGGGATTTAAAAAAAAACACCTGTTCCTGGGCTTATGCATTAGAAATCAGATGGATTTTAGGAATCTAATATTTAAAACAACCCAGATTAAATTTGGAAACTTGATAAGGAAAATTTATAGTTGCCTTTCTTTTGTTCTTAAATGTCTTAAGTGCTCTGACTCATACATACTGCTTTTATTTCGTGTAGTAATAAAATTTATCAGCTGTTGCATTACACTCATGCTGAGATTTTTCTTTATGACAGATGACCAGGATAGTGTTCCTGTGAAACCGTGTTACCTCAATATCTTGGAAAATGAGCAACCTCTAAGTAGTACTGTCCAAAAGGACTCCCTTACTGCCACTGATTCATCTAAACAGCCTAGCGCTTTGCCTTTACCTTTTACTGAAATTGAAACCTTGGTGCCTAGAGTCAAAGAAGTTAAATCTGCTCCGGAAACTCCTGACAGTTCTCTGGCTGGAAGTCCTGATACTGAATCTCCAGTGTTAGTAAATGACTATGTATGTATCCACTTACCTTTCTAAATATTTCTGCATTTCATTTCTGTGCATATTTATTTTCAGGTTAACATTTTCAGCATGTAAACACAACCTTTATGTTTAGGTTTAGAAACTGTCAATCACTTTATTTCTTACTCAAACTTATTTTAAACTTGAACAGAAGGGTGATTAAGGTGACTATCTCAATACCTAAAAGCTATTCTGCTGTTTATAATTTTGAGAATGGAAGAGATGAGTTTTAGGTGGCAAACTGAAGGGAGTTCATTTTTAAGTTCAGATCTGATAGGATAATGATATTTGAATCAGCATTACTCTCTTATACTACTCATACATGACTTTTCAGCTGTTTATAGCATTTCATAAATTTTGATAAACCTGAAAGTTTACATTTGGAATGGGAAATAAAACAATTTGACAGCAATAGTATTTTTAAAAAATATTTTTTTTTATTGATTTCAGAGAGGAAGGAGAGGGAGAGGGAGAGAGAGAGAGAGAGAGAATCATTGATTGGCTGTTTCTTACACTCCCCCTACCCCCATTGGTAATTGAGCCCCACAACCGGGGCATGTGCCCTGGCCGGAAATCACACCGTGATCTGGTTCACAGGTTGATGCTCAACCACTGGGCCACACCAGCTGGGCAGCAAGAGTCTTTATGGCTATACACTGAATGACAGAAAACAATGATATGCTACCAAATCAGGACCTTTGTATCAATTTAATTTTATAGCAAGCAGGTTTATTTTTTGGATTCTTGGGTTGTGTATGTTTTATATACTTCGTCTTAGCAAAAATGAAGGGATTTATAACAGTGTACTCTTCGGTCTAAGAGTGTTTCCTGTATTTTTAAAATTTACATCAATTTTCTTCCTAAAGATAGATTTACAATTATGATTTTATAATTTCTCAGAAAAGGAGCTTAAAATGTTTGAAAAAAACATTAGAAGAGTAATTCTTAGCACTCTGTTTTATTTTCTTCATTAACAGTAAAATTATGCACCTAAAACTCTTAAAGTTACATGTTAGATTTATTCCTATTATCATTGATGAGTTGCTGAATGAAGTACTGCATGAAATTAACTTGAAATTAGATTATAATAAAGGGTCTTGAATTTGAGGCAAGGACACTACTGAAGGTTTTTGCATAAGAAAGTGAGATGTTTATAGTCATGGTTTTTGAAGAAGAATCTATCTGATGGCTATATAAAATATGTTGTCAAGGGAGCAATGTTAGGAGTCTCCATTATCATATAAATACAAAATAGGAGCTAAATGGGAGATGGGTGAGAAATGGTTCAAGAAAAAGAAAAACCTACAGTTTCCACTTGGGTAATGGTAGGAGGAGAATATTATTAAAACTCGAGAGGAGAACTAAGAGAATAAGAGAATTCAAGTTCCAGTGTGAGCTGGTCAGAGATGTGAGTACTAAATTCCTGCCTCATTTTTCTGGTTGAGCCTTCACAGGTTGATATTGAAAGTCTGTAAATGTTTACTTAGATTCTGCTGGATACAGGTCTGATGTATTCTGTAAACATATCAAGGACCAAGCGCTTTTCTTCTGGTTATTTTAGCCAATTATTTCTTCCTTTAGCCCATATAAACTGGCTCTTTGTTTTATAAAATAAGAACAAAAACACAAAGTATGTTCCCTGAAAGTATGTAACCCTTCCTGTGAACTCCAGGTTTCTGTTTCATTATAGAGTTTAATTATATTAGAAAACCAAAGATGGTAGAATTTTGTCTCTTGGCATGGGTGACTTTGGTTTTAAATACAGAGATGAAGCGGACTGCCTTCATTAAATGCTAATTTGTTTATATTACAGGAAGCAGAATCTGGTAATATAAGTCAAAAATCTGATGAAGATGACTTTGTGAAAGTTGAAGATTTACCACTCAAACTGACAATATATTCAGAGGTATGTGACTCTTTAATTAAACTTATCTTTATATAACAAATATTAAGATGGAAATGATTTTTTTTCCCCATCATTCCAAAGGCAGATCTAAGGAAGAAAATGGTAGAAGAAGAACAGAAAAACCATTTATCTGGTGAAATATGTAAAATGCAGAGTGAAGAATTAGCTGGGAATTCTCACACACTAAAGGAACCTGGTATGAGTTATTAGTTTTAACCAAATTATATTGAAAATTTACTGTCTTACACCATCATTCATAAATGGAAAGTGGGTATTTAGACCTACCTCTCCTTTCATTGTTCATATTGGGGTTGTTTGGTTTTCTGTTTGCTGCCTTTGTTATTTTCAATATATACATTTTCTAGTTTCATCAGCTTTGGTCATTACCCAGTTACTCCTTCCTTCTTCCTTTTTCCTTCTGTTCAGTTTTCATCATATTCTTACATTATTAAGGTTATTAAAGTAAACACTTATTTTTATTTTTGTTGTTAATCCTCACCTGAGGATATTTTTCCATTAATTTTTAGAGAGAGTGACAGGGATGGGGAGAGACAGAGAGAGAGAAACATCTATTGTGAGAGAGACACATTGATCAGTTGCCTCTTGCACAGGCCCCGACCAGGGCCAGGGATCAAGCCTGCAACTGAGGTATGTGCCCTTGGCTGGAATTGAACCTGGGACCCTTCAGTCCGCAGGCCAACAAAATCTTCTCTATTTTCCTGAAGATGGTTCTATATAAATATGAGTCATCACAGAGCCAAGTGATAGTCCCAGATTTCCTTTATAGTCTAATAGAACAACCTCTGGGCCGCTCAAAGAGCAGTTCTTGCATCAAGGACCAAAGATTTTTGTTGTTCTTGTCTATCAATTTATCATTAATTAAAGTCATGTAAGATTTTTGTTTTAGAAATGGGATGAAGAGAAGGGCAGACCAAATATCAAACCTTCAGTTAATTTCCCAGTCTTCAGCCTAGTTCCCATTTCAACTGGTACCATCTCATAGTGTGTCCAGGCCGCGGCTTCCTCCACTCTCACTGAACCTCCCTGTGTCAGCGTCTGGGAACTTGATGGTGTCTTCTGTCCTCTGTTCTCTCAGAACCACTCTTCTTTTGTTGGTTTGGATTTAATTCATTTTTACACTCCCCACCTACCCCCCTCCTACCCGTAACCCCTGAGAGAGAGATAGGAAGTATCTGCTCAGAAGTCTGCCATCTTAACACAGAAACCCTCATCTATTCTTTTAAAACTTACTGTGTGTTATCAGGGAGTTATCGTAGCAAACTAAATTAGTATTTCCTTGGTAATAACTTTATATTAAAAGTGAAAATTTTAATGGAAGACAAAAATATTAGAGTGAATTCTAGTAAGTAAAATTTTAATTCAAGTAATTTATAAGGCCTTAATTATTATTTTGTTTTTCAGAAGCAGTGGGGGCCCAAAGCACATGAGATGTCTTCAGAGGCTCATCTAACTTCTCTCTTTACATAGTCAATGCATATATGGAACTGGTTCTAAATAAACATCTGTTTTGAGCTGTATAAAAATGTAAATTAGTTTGACACTGCATTTTTGATAGGTGTGCTAATTTCTGCCCATGGCAGTTAACATACGAAACTAACTTCTGGACAGATTCAAGTCTTGATACACTGTGGGGTTTTCTTTTTCTCTTTCCTATTTTCCCCCCATTGTGATGTTTGGTAATGTTGAATTTAAAATGTAGTTTTAAATAAAGTTTGAACTTACCTGTAAAGTACCTTTTTTGGAAATTATGTTGAATTCCATATAGCAAGATACTGCTCTATATAATTAGGCTGTTCAAAGAGGTAGTGGTCGAGAGTTAGAGAAATACACTATTATAAAGTCTAGCCATTATGGCAGGCTTCCAAATAATGCCAGTGTTACTGCTCTTGGGTCTAATGTTCGTATCTTATTCCTGTTCAAGATAGGACAGGTTATAAAGGTTTCTAGGATATCTGTGAAGTTATCGTAGAATATATATTAATACTCTATTCAAATTGGATAATAAGTTTAGAACACATGTCCTTGGTACTGATTAGATAATTTCCAGAATTTTATTCCTATCTATGTTGTCTCCATCTGAAAAGAAAAATGTTTTATATAATCAGAGAACATTTCTGCACAGACAGTAACATTGTAGTTAATTTTAAATGAAAAACTGGGCTCTTCCAAGTGTGGATTAATAGAAATAAACTCATGTACCAGAACATTAAGGTTATGTATGCCTTTGGATGAACTATTGAGATGGTAGTTTAATACCAAAGCATAGCAGTTGCTTCTGTGAGTAGTGAGATGAAGTAATGAGTAATGAAAATCTATGTGACTTCATTACTAAGTCAACCAGCCTTTAAAAGATCGTTTACCTTAGATCCCAAACTTGCCATATACCTAGTAATGCTCCACAGAACCAGTTAACAGTTATTTATTCCAGGTATCTTTTAAATTTGTTAAAAAATGACACCCTATAAAAATTGGTTGGTATTCCTTTAAAATTCTTACCTGCCTGATAACTTGATGTAAAACTGCAATGCCCAATCAGGGAGTATGAAACGAACATTTTCCTATGAGGACACTTACTGTGTTGCTACTTAATTTAGAATTGTGAGACATATATCTCCTACTTGAATAAAATCTATTCAGAAACCTGTCATTCCAGAATCAGGAATTCTTATCCAGTTGGCTTTGCTTCAGGGAAATGGAAACAGTAAGTTAAATTTTATGTACACTCCAATTCTGTGTTTGTTTTCTAGGTTGTATAGGAGGGGGAAACTTCATTTTGGTACTCAAGCCAGGCCTCACATATTGACTCACTCTCCCTCTGTATGCATGCTAAGGGTGGATATAATGGAAGAGTTGTACTCATATCTTAGTTACTGTTGTACCTGTGATCCTTATCAGACTTGTTTATTTGACTTAATGTTATAGCTGCTGTAATCATTTTAGTAGATAACTAAATTTTAAAATACCTAGAGCTTGAGAGCAAATAACTAGTTTCATATGTTTTTCCCTAGTAGCTATTGCTAAAGAGTTAGGTATTTAATATTCCTGTCTGTCTTAATTTATAAGTTAAAAATTTGGTTAGAAATAAAAGAGGGAGAAAAGGTCAAAATGAGAGAGAACCCTACACAGGTTGAGATAATGTCTGACGTAGTGAGCGCAACAGACTGTGCAGGTACTCTTTGTATTTTGTAACACTCACTTTGGGTAAATGCTTTTTCACTGTTAATAAATGTATATCCTGCATATGACCCTGAATTGCATTTTCATTTAAATTGACATATTTATGCTTAGAATTTATTCCAGAATTGGGGCTTGACAATTTTAGATGTAAAAAGAAATCAAAACATGAAAAATAATGACATATCAACTAGCCGGAGAGACAATTTATTAAACTTGAGACTATTTTTCTTACAGTGCAGGTATGCTCTACTATTTCTTACTATCTTATGTGGAAAACATTTTTGTATTTATTTAAACTTTAACTGGTGTATTTCCGGCTTGTTGCTAAACTTTAATATAAACAGGCCATTCTTGATCTGTCAAAGAAATAATTGGCTCTGGATTTCACTTGTTTCACTGTAAAAATGTGGTTGCCCTGTCACCTGTCCTGGAAGAGGCAGTGTTTCTTGTTCTTGCTGTACAACTCTAATGGTTACTTTAGCATTTGCTGTCTTTACATGTCTGGTCCTTTCCTCATATTGACTGGTGCTTCTGATTAAGGAATGGGGGAATCCTATGCCTACAAATGACTTTGATTCAGATATAAGAAGAGTTTTAATTATCAATTCATTTCATCTGCCCAGACTCAGAAATATCCATAAACGAACCTTTGAGCCCTAGCTGGTTTGGCTCAGTGGATAGAGTGGACTGAAGGATCCCAGGTTTGATTGTGGTCAAGGGCACATGCCCAGGTTGCAGGCTCAATCCCCAGTAGGGGGTGTGCGGGAGGCAGCCGATCAATGATTCTTTCATCATTGATGTTTCTCTCCCTCTCCCTTCCTCTTTCTGAAATCAATAAAAATATATTTTAAAAAAGAACCTTTGGGCCAGCAATTTAAAGAAAACTTGATTTGGTTATTTTGAAAAATAGTAATGTAAAGTTTCAGTACAACAGAGTTCTCTCATATATTCTTTTTTTAAAAAATTATTGTTGGAAGTATTACACATGTCCCCTTTTTCCCCCCCATTGACCTCCTTCAGCCCACCCCGGCCCCCACCATCCCACTGTCTGCGTCCATGGTAACATTCTTGCATTAAGACTTGCTATGTGTAGTTAGTTATCCCTGATATTTAGGGCTATCAAATCACATGTGATTAACTTAAATAGTAGTTGTAAATATTGTTATATTGCTAGAAATCCTCACCTTTAAAGAACTATATCTCCCACAGTCTAGCAGCCTGTTTAAAGCCATCCTATTTTTTTAAAAATATTTTATTGGTTTTTTAACAGAGAGGAAGGGAGAAGGATAGAGAGTTAGAAACATCGATGAGAGAGAAACATCAATCAGCTGCCTCCTGCACAACCCCACAGGGGATGTGCCCACAACCAAGGTACATGCCCTTGACCGGAATCGAACCTGGGACCCTTCAGTCCGCAGGCCGATGCTCTTATCCACTGAGCCAAACCGGTTAGGGCAAGGCCATCCTATTGATCAAATGACATCATGAAAGAAATTTTTAAAATATTTTTTTAAATTGCTTTTGAGAGAAAAAGGGAGAGGGAAGCATCAGTCAGCCACAACCCCACATGTGCCTTCCTGGGAATTGAACTGGCAACCTTTCAGTGCAAGGGACAGTGCCCAACCAACAGAGCCACACGGGCCAGGGCAACATCATAGATTTTTAAAGTATAAAGTGCTATGCCAATTCACATTAGTAATATTTAACATTGGTGTTAAACCTCTCTCTTAGTGAGACTGTGGACAGTTAAGAGCTCTTCCATCTCCATTGCTCCTTCACCTGTTGGATATTCAGTATTTTCCTAGAAGGTGAATATGAGTTAGTCTGTCCAATGTTCATGTAAATGTTTTGATGATGAGTGCTAACAAATGTAAGGCACATATGTATCCATGTTTGAGGAAAGAAAGGCACAGGAAAGGGGATCTACCAGAACCTACACTTTGTTCCATATGTTCTTTGCTTAACACATGTTCTTTTCTGACATGTCCTGGCTCTGTACTCTTTTTGTGATTTTCCACTCTACGTAAGGGTGTGAGGTCTAAAGATAAAGAGCCTTCGTTCTAGTGGATCTTAGATGTAATTTTCCCACAGTGTCACCATTCTAGTTATCGTCCATTTCATTTCCTCTCTTATTGTCCCTCCCAACCCCCAATGTTTAAGACATAGATAAATGGAGTTCAGTTAAGCTACAAATTAGTATTTCAGATAACGTTTTGGATTATATAATTTTCAGTTTCACCTTGGATTATATCACATGTTTTTTATATATACCCCTTGTTTTTTCTCCTTACCTAAAACTAGGTGGAGAAATTATAGCCCCTGGTTTGGATGCAACCAGTCCAGGATTATTATCCAGCATTTCTAAAAATACAATCTCATTAATGTCCTCTCCAAATTAAAATAGCAATTAACACTACTATCCAGGGGGAACCATTGTCAACCTGTTTATAAACATCTCCTAATCATCTTTTTATGTTCTAGGTGTATATCTATGCATAAGTATATATAAATAGGCCTGCCTATACTATATATCCTGAAGTAGAGCAAACAACTCTACTTCATATTTTAATATCAGTTATTACCTTCACACACTTTAGTCCTGAGGAATCAGTATGAAACAATTAGCATCCCATTTTATTGTGCATATCAAAGGCTACTTGAGAAAAATAATACAAGTTTACCTCACATTTTTATAAGAGGAACAAAATTCCAAGTAAAGTTTTTCCATTAATTGAATCCTATTTTAACACAAATCCTCTTATAATTCTTCCTGCTTCAGTAAGATAATACTGGCATCACTGTAATTTTGAGGTAACAAACCAAGAAAACCTCCATTCTGGGAGGAAAAGCTGTCTCTGAACATCTGCACACTGGGCTGGTAACAGTGGGAAAAGAAGTGGCAAGGACTGTCGTGTAAAACTAACCAGTCATAAGCTGAATAACCCACTTGCACAATTCTTGTTCACACACACACTAAGTAGCCTTGATTTCTCCATAATAACGCCCACCCTCAAACCAGCACATAGTTGCACACTCGGTCAGTACACAAGGCTGCTGACACTGCTTTATTGGACATCATGAATACAACTGACATGGAAATGAAGTGGATACGGTCATGCCCAACTGGCATGCAGTTCACAGTTAATTGTGAGAGTTTGAAAAATTAACAAGTGCGATTAGCATTATTCATAAATATATTGATTTCTGAAAAACATTTTTAGTAACTACTTAGTTTAAAAAAATACATATTGATCAAAAGGACAAACTCAAAATCTATGAAGTGGATGATCCCTAGGAAGGTTAAAAAAATGGGTTCATATTCCGTTTTCCACAAGTCTGACCTGTTTATCTACTATTAATTCACAGAACCTGGGGCTCAGTTTTTGAAGCTAACGTCCTGGGGTTTCTGGGAGGTAGGGAGGGTCATTACGAAAAAGGAAATCCCTCCATTCTGTGTATAAAAGACTGTTGCATACTGATTGCTTCGTGACCCCTAAAAAGTACTTCTATTTAGAGTCAAAGGCCCAGGTGTTGCCCATTAAGAAATACACAGTTGAACGCATTTCTCGCTCCAAAGTTAGTGAAATAACATTGCTGTCACAAACAGGAGACAGTGGCATACTGTATTAACTTGAGTAGCAGTTAGTACCAGGAGGAAAAGACTGCTATACAGGAAAATATACAAATCTGTAGATAAAAGTGGAAAACAATTTGCTGTAACTATTATGCAGATGTACTGATTCAGCGCCCACAAGACACTTGCTTTATTCTATGGAAGTGGGTCCCACGATAGTTTAACTGTCCATCCCCAAATATCAAAGTGAAATGAAACTCAACAAATTCTAAATGATCGTTGTACTTAAATTATCTGTAAATAAGAACAATCAACTGTTGCAGCACAAATGCCTGTGAATTGTAAACATACAAAGACGAAAAAGCTCATGCCTTAAAGAGAAGCTGCCCTGAGTCTTAGTTTTTGGTCAGAGATCAGATGGCTGCACCAGTGGGCCACATGTGAGCTCCCACCTGATGGCACAGTGCATTCTGCAGGCCAGGTGTGTGCTCACCAACCTACACAAGGGTCTGGGCAATCCCGCAGGTAAGTTTCAAATTGACCTTTGGTAACGTCCATCAAGGTTGTGAATACAGTCAGCTGAAAGAAAATTATTTTTACTTTAAGGATGTTTTCAATTCTAAGATGTCTTGATTCATATTAGCATTTCTTATGGAACTGCTATATATAAATATATAAAACAAAAGTTACATAATATAAAGTCTAAATAATAATAAGTTAATAAAAACAACTGACTTCAACAGAATATTATTCCAGGTTGTGAATATGATAGGCTTGGGAGAGAAGCAAGGTCTCTTCCTGGGCAGCACGCTGCTTCACCAGCAATGCTGTAAGACGTAGCCTTCAGCTTACAATGTGTAGTCAGGCAAAGCCTAATGGTGTACTATGGAGTATGAACAGTTTTGCTTTAGCTGTCCTTATCCTTAAAACCATACACAATGGGGGTCACTATGCAGGCATGCAGATTACAAGGCATACACACGAGGCACATGGAATCTAAATAACCACTGTGAGCTCAGGATGATGGCATGGGCCAAACAAGAAGTATGGCAGGGTCAGGGGGCTTTAGGAAGGCTTCCTGTAGGAGCCAGGTGCGGGCTGAATGCTACGGCAGAGGTGATGGAGGCAGGCTGATTTTAGGGAGGGTTAGGGGGAAGGACCAAAGAGAAGGGCAAATGGGAAAATCAGGGTGTGTATATCCAGAATACACAAGGGTGACTTATTAGTACATTGGGTGACTAGGAAACTGCATTTTTAGCTATCGTATGGGGAAAAGATAAAAGAATGTAATAAAGTTTACGAGAAACCCTAATCCACCAAGACACAAAGCT